>NC_091282.1:645048886-645709252 GCF_032444005.1 Ranitomeya imitator | reverse complement strand
TTTGACTTTTCAAAGCAAAATTGACAGGAATTGAGATGGGACGCCATGTTGCGTTTGAAGAGCCACTGATGTGCCTAAACATTGAAACCCCCCACAAATGACACCATTTTGGAAAGTAGACCCCCTAAGGAACTTATCTAGAGGTGTGGTGAGCACTTTGACCCACCAAGTGCTTCACAGAAGTTTATAATATAGTTCCTAAATAGGCAGTGTAAGCGGTTTATACCTTGTGGGAATAAAAGGACTAGAAATAGGAAAAACCCAATGTGGCTAAACAAAGAAGTAAGACAGGCAATTAACAGTAAAAAGAAAGCATTTGCACTACTAAAGCAGGATGGCACCATTGAAGCTCTAAAAAACTATAGGGAGAAAAATACTTTATCTAAAAAACTAATTAAAGCTGCCAAAAAGGAAACAGAGAAGCACATTGCTAAGGAGAGTAAAACTAATCCCAAACTGTTCTTCAACTATATCAATAGTAAAAGAATAAAAACTGAAAATGTAGGCCCCTTAAAAAATAGTGAGGAAAGAATGGTTGTAGATGACGAGGAAAAAGCTAACATATTAAACACCTTCTTCTCCACGGTATTCATGGTGGAAAATGAAATGCTAGGTGAAATCCCAAGAAACAATGAAAACCCTATATTAAGGGTCACCAATCTAACCCAAGAAGAGGTGCGAAACCGGCTAAATAAGATTAAAATAGATAAATCTCCGGGTCTGGATGGCATACACCCACGAGTACTAAGAGAACTAAGTAATGTAATAGATAAACCATTATTTCTTATTTTTAGGGACTCTATAGCGACAGGGTCTGTTCCACAGGACTGGCGCATAGCAAATGTGGTGCCAATATTCAAAAAGGGCTCTAAAAGTGAACCTGGAAATTATAGGCCAGTAAGTCTAACCTCTATTGTTGGTAAAATATTTGAAGGGTTTCTGAGGGATGTTATTCTGGATTATCTCAATGAGAATAACTGTTTAACTCCATATCAGCATGGGTTTATGAGAAATCGCTCCTGTCAAACCAATCTAATCAGTTTTTATGAAGAGGTAAGCTATACACGGTGAGTCATTGGACGTGGTATATCTCGATTTTTCCAAAGCGTTTGATACCGTGCCGCACAAAGGTTGGTACACAAAATGAGAATGCTTGGTCTGGGGGAAAATGTGTGTAAATGGGTTAGTAACTGGCTTAGTGATAGAAAGCAGAGGGTGGTTATAAATGGTATAGTCTCTAACTGGGTCGCTGTGACCAGTGGGGTACCGCAGGGGTCAGTATTGGGACCTGTTCTCTTCAACATATTCATTAATGATCTGGTAGAAGGTTTACACAGTAAAATATCGATATTTGCAGATGATACAAAACTATGTAAAGCAGTTAATACAAGAGAAGATAGTATTCTGCTACAGATGGATCTGGATAAGTTGGAAACTTGGGCTGAAAGGTGGCAGATGAGGTTTAACAATGATAAATGTAAGGTTATACACATGGGAAGAAGGAATCAATATCACCATTACACACTGAATGGGAAACCACTGGGTAAATCTGACAGGGAGAAGGACTTGGGGATCCTAGTTAATGATAAACTTACCTGGAGCAGCCAGTGCCAGGCAGCAGCTGCCAAGGCAAACAGGATCATGGGGTGCATTAAAAGAGGTCTGGATACACATGATGAGAGCATTATACTGCCTCTGTACAAATCCCTAGTTAGACCGCACATGGAGTACTGTGTCCAGTTTTGGTCACCGGTGCTCAGGAAGGATATAATGGAACTAGAGAGAGTACAAAGGAGGGCAACAAAATTAATAAAGGGGATGGGAGAACTACAATACCCAGATAGATTAGCGAAATTAGGATTATTTAGTCTAGAAAAAAGACGACTGAGGGGCGATCTAATAACCATGTATAAGTATATAAGGGGACAATACAAATATCTCGCTGAGGATCTGTTTATACCAAGGAAGGTGACGGGCACAAGGGGGCATTCTTTGCGTCTGGAGGAGAGAAGGTTTTTCCACCAACATAGAAGAGGATTCTTTACTGTTAGGGCAGTGAGAATCTGGAATTGCTTGCCTGAGGAGGTGGTGATGGCGAACTCAGTCGAGGGGTTCAAGAGAGGCCTGGATGTCTTCCTGGAGCAGAACAATATTGTATCATACAATTAGGTTCTGTAGAAGGACGTAGATCTGGGGATTTATTATGATGGAATATAGGCTGAACTGGATGGACAAATGTCTTTTTTCGGCCTTACTAACTATGTTACTATGTTACTATGTATAATGCAGAGCCGTAAAAATAAAACAAAATTTTTTTCCCACAAAAATTATTTTTTTAGCCCCCAGTTTTGTATTTTCCTGAGGGTAACAGGAGAAATTGGACCCCAAAATTTGTTGCCCAATTTGTCCTGAGTGCGATGATACACCATATGTGGGGGGAACCACTGTTTGGGCACATGGGAGGGGTCAGAAGGGAAGGAGTGCCATTTGAATGCAGACTTAGATGGAATGGTCTGCAGGTGTCACATTGCGTTTGCAGAGCCCCTAATGTACCTAAACAGTAGAAACCCCCCACAAGTGACACCATTTTGGAAGTAGACCCCCTTAGGAACTTATCTAGATGTGTGCTGAGCGCTTTGACCCACCAAGGGCTTCACAGAAGTTTATAATGGAGAGCCGTAAAAATAAAACAAAAATTTTTTCCCACAAAAATTATTTTTTAGCCCCCAGTTTTGTATTTTCCCGAGGGTAACAGGAGAAATTCGACCCCACAATTTGTTGTCCAATTTGTCCTGAGTGCGCTGATACCCCATATGTGGGGGGGGGGGAACCACTGTTTGGGCGCATGGGAGGGCTCGGAAGGGAAGGAGCTCCATTTGGAATGAGGACTTAGATGGAATGGTCTGCAGGTGTCACATTGCATTTGCAGAGCCCCTAATGTACCTAAACAGTAGAAACCTCCCACAAGTGACACCATTTTGGAAACTAGACCCCCTAACGAACTCATCTAGATGTGTTGTGATAGCTTTGAACCCCCAAGTGTTTCACTACAGTTTGTAACGCAGAGCCGTGAAAATTAAAAAAAAATCTTTCCCCCCAAAATTATTTTTTAGCCCCCAGTTTTGTATTTTTCCGAGGGTAAGAGGAGAAATTCGACCCCAAAAGTTGTTGTCCAATTTGTCCTGAGTACGCTGATACCCCGTATGTTGGGGGAAAACCACCGTTTGAGCGCATGGCAGAGCTCGGAAGGGAAGGAGCGCCATTTGGAATGCAGACTTAGATGGAATGGTCTGCAGACGTCACATTGCGTTTGCAGAACCCCTAATGTACCTAAACAGTAGAAACCCCCCACAAGTGACCCCATATTGGAAACTAGACCCCCCAGGGAACTAATCTCGATGTGTTGTGAGAACTTTGAACCCCCAAGTGTTTCACTACAGTTTATAACGCAGAGCCGTGAAAATAAAAAATCTTTTTTTTTCCCACAAAAAATGTGTTTTAGCCCCGAGTTTTGTATTTTCCCAAGGGTAACAGGAGAAATTGGACCCCAAAAGTTGTTGTCCTATTTGTCCTGAGTACGCTGATACCCCATATGTTGGGGTAAACCCCTGTTTGGGCACACGGGAGAGCTCGGAAGGGAAGAAGCACTGTTTTACTTTTTTAACGCAGAATTGGCTGGAATTGAGATCGGACGCCATGTCGCGTTTGGAGAGCCCCTGATGTGCCTAAACAGTGGAAACCCCACAATTATAACTGAAACCCTAATCCAAACACATCCCTAACCCTAATCCCAACAATAACCCTAACCACACCTCTAACCCTGACACACCCCTAACCCTAATCCCAACCCTATTCCAAACCGTAAATGTAATCTAAACCCTAACTGTAACTTTAGCCCCAACCCAAACTGTAGCCCTAGCCCTAACCCTAACCCTAATCCTAACCCTAGCCCTAGCCCTAACCCTAGCCCTAACCCTAACCCTAGCCCTAACCCTAACCCTAGCCCTAGCCCTAACCCTAGCCCTAACCCTAGCCCTAACCCTAGCCCTAACCCTAGCCCTAGCCCTAACCCTAACCCTAACCCTAGCCCTAACCCTAGCCCTAACCCTAGCCCTAACCCTAGCCCTAGCCCTAACCCTAGCCCTAACTCTAACCCTAGCCCTAATGGGAAAATGGAAATAAATACATTTTTTTAATTTTTCCCTAACTAAGGGGGTGATGAAGGGGGATATGATTTACTTTTATAGCGGGTTTTTTAGCGGATTTTTATGATTGGCAGCCGTCACACACTGAAAGACGCTTTTTATTGCAAAAAATATTTTTTGCGTTACCACATTTTGAGAGCTATAATTTTTCTATATTTTGGTCCACAGAGTCATGTGAGGTCTTGTTTTTTGCGGGACGAGTTGACGTTTTTATTGGTAACATTTTCGGGCACGTGACATTTTTTGATCGCTTTTTATTCTGATTTTTGTGAGGCAGAATGACCAAAAACCAGCTATTCATGAATTTCTTTTGGGGGAGGCGTTTATACCGTTCCGCGTTTGGTAAAATTGATAAAGCAGTTTTATTCTTCAGGTCAGTACGATTACAGCGACACCTCATTTATATCATTTTTTTATGTTTTGGCGCTTTTATACGATAAAAACTATTTTATAGAAAAAATAATTATTTTTGCATCGCTTTATTCTGAGGACAATAACTTTTTTTTTTTTGCTGATGATGCTGTGTAGTGGCTCGTTTTTTTGCGGGAAAAGATGACGCTTTCAGCGGTACCATGGTTATTTATATCTGTCTTTTTCATCGCGTGTTATTCCACTTTTTGTTCGGCGGTATGATAAGGAGTTGTTTTTTGCCGCGTTTTTTTTTTTTTTATTTCTTACGGTGTTTACTGAAGGGGTTAACTAGTAGGACAGTTTTATAGGTTGGGTCGTTACGGACGCGGCGATACTAAATATGTGTACTTTTATTGTTTTTTTTTAATTTAGATAAAGAAATGTATTTATGGGAATAATTTTTTTTTTCATTATTTAGGATTTTTTTTTTTTTTTTTTACACATGTGGAAATTTTTTTTAAACTTTTTTACTTTGTCCCAGGGGGGGACATCACAGATCACTGACCTCACAGTTTGCACAGCACTCTGTCAGATCAGCAATCTGACTTACAGCAGTGCAGGCTTACCAAGCGCCTGCTCTGAGCAGGCACTTGGTAAGCCACCTCCCTCCCTGCAGGACCCAGATGCTGCGGCCATCTTGGATCCGGGCCTGCTGCAGGGAGGGAGGTAAAGAAACCCTCGCAGCAACGCGATAACATCGCGTTGCTGGGGGGGTCTCAGGGAAGCCCGCAGGGAGCCCCCTCCCTGCCCAATGCTTCCCTGTACCGCCGGCACACCGCGATCATGTTTGATCGCGGTGTGCCGGGGGTTAATGTGCCGGGGGCGGTCCGTGACCGCTCCTGGCACATAGTGCCGGATGTCAGCTGCGATAGGCAGCTGACACCCGGCCGCGATCGGCCACGCTCCCCCCGTGAGCGCGGCCGATCGCCTTGGACGTACTATTCCGTCCTTGGGAATTTAGGCCCACCCCACATGGACGGAATAGTACGTCCAATGACAGAAAGGGGTTAATTTATACATACAGAACGTTGAGTAAATAGGCTATAATATGTTTATACATAGAGCCTTATAGGCACTTACTGTACCCACTTTAGGGTCTATCTAAATAGAAACATTGTTTAAAGGATATTTGCTCTGGTATTGATTCTCAGTCCTAACCAAATATTTGGAGTAATCATCCCTGTGTTGTTAGGTCCATTATTTTGGCATCGCTTTATTCTCAGGACTATAACTTTTTTATTTTTTTGCTGATGATGCTGTATGGCGGCTCGTTTTTTGCGGGACAAGATGACGTTTTCAGCGGTACCATGGTTATTTATATCTGTCTTTTTGATCGCGTGTTATTCCACTTTTTGTTCGGCGGTATGATAATAAAGCGTTGTTTTTTGCCTCGTTTTTTTTTTTCTTACGGTGTTTACTGAAGGGGTTAACTAGTGGGCCAGTTTTATAGGTCGGGCCGTTACGGACGCGGCGATACTAAATATGTGTACTTTTATTGTTTTTTTTTTTTATTTAGATAAAGAAATGTATTTATGGGAATAATATTTTTTTTTTTTTTCATTATTTTGGAATATTTTTTTTTATTTTTTTTTACACATTTGAAATTTTTTTTTTTAACTTTTTTACTTTGTCCCAGGGGGGGACATCACAGATCAGTGATCTGACAGTTTGCATAGCACTCTGTCAGATCACTGATCTGACATGCAGCGCTGCAGCCTTCACAGTGCCTGCTCTAAGCAGGCTCTGTGAAGCCACCTCCCTCCCTGCAGGACCCGGATCCGCGGCCATCTTGGATCCGGGGCTGGAGGGAGCAAGGAGGGAGGTGAGACCCTCGCAGCAACGCGATCACATCGCGTTGCTGCGGGGGGCTCAGGGAAGCCCGCAGGGAGCCCCCTCCCTGCGGGAAGCTTCCCTGTACCGCCGGCACATCGCGATCATCTTTGATCGCGGTGTGCCGGGGGTTAATGTGCCGGGGGCGGTCCGTGACCGCTCCTGGCACATAGTGCCGGATGTCAGCTGCGATAGGCAGCTGACACCCGGCCGCGATCGGCGGCGCTCCCCCTGTGAGCGCCGCCGATCGCGCTGGACGTACTATCCCGTCCATGGTCATAGGGGCCCACCCCACATGGACGGGATAGTACGTCCGATGTCAGAAAGGGGTTAAAGGAAACCTGTCACGTTGTTTTTTCGCTATTAAATTGGCCCCAGTGTGCTATTAGTGATGCAATGTGTGGCACTAAGGCTGCCATCACACTAGCAGTATTTGGTCAGTATTTTACATCAGTATTTGTAAGCCAAAACCAGGAGTGATAAATGCAGAAGTGGTGCATACGTTTCTATTATACTTTTCCTCTGAGGCCAGCGTCACACTAGCGTATTGCATCCGATGCGAGAGCATCGGATGCGATATGCTAATGACACTCGGCTCCTGCTCGCAGCAGAGCAGGAGCCGAGTGTCATGCGTCTGTGCTCCGATTCTCTCGCACAGGGAGGATCGGAGCACAGCTGCGGAGGAGGCGGAGAAATGAATTTCTCCATCTCCTCCATTGCTGGGGTCCGCTTATAGCGCACATCACTCGGATGATATCCGAGTGGTGTACGCTGTCTCACTCGCACCCATAGGCTTATATGGGTGCGAGTGAGCCGAGAGTTTTCCTCGGTCCGAGACAATCGCAGCATGCTGCGATTGTCTCGGACCAAGGAAAACGGCAGACAAAAAGTCGGCTGCTGGGAGCGGCCCCATATGCTAACATTGGTCCGAGTGCAATGCGATTTTTTTATCGCATTGCACTCGGCCGTTTTAGGCGCCAGTGTGACGCCGGCTTAATTGTTCCACTCCTGGTTTTGGCTTCCAAATACTGATGTAAAATACTGACCAAATACTGCTAGTGTGACGGCAGCCTAAGGCTACTTTCACACTAGCGTCGTTCGACGCACGTCACAATGCGTCGTTTTGCAGAAAAAAACGCATCCTGCAAAGTTGCCTGCAGGATGCGTTTTTTCTCCATAGACTTTAATTAGTGACGCATTGCGATGAATTGCCACACTTTGCATCTGTCGTGTGACGGATGCGACGTGTTTTTGCAGTCCGTCGGGACAAAAAAAAGTTGCTTGCAACGTTTTTTTGTCCGTCGGTTCCGCTTTTTCCAACCGCGCATGCACGGCCGGAACTCCGTCCCCTCCTCCCCGGACCTTACAATGGGGCAGCGGATGCGTTGTAAAACTGCATCCGCTGCCCCCCGTTGTGATTTTACTTCACAGCATGCGTCGGTACGTCGGCCCGACGCACTGCGACGGGCCCGTACCGACGCTAGTGTGAAAGTAGCCTTACACGTTGATTTCAAGCAAAACTGTGGAGTATTCATTCCAAGAAATCACTTTGTATAGGTATATTCTACCTTGTCTTTCAGACATAGGGCTCATGCCCACTTGCTATGAAATCAGATGAATTCAATCCGATAAAAAATCGGATTGAATTGGGACCAATGTTAATCTATGATTGTGTGCTCATCTGCCTTTTTTTTTCCAGCTTGGATCGGATCACGATCGGGCTGGAAAAAAATCGCAGCATGCTGCAAATGTAATCAGAAAACGGATCGCATCCCACAATAGAAGTCAATGGATGCGATAAAAAATCGCACAGCAGTCACACACAACTTGCACCATGCGAGTGCTGTGCGATTTTTACGCACCAGTCATATGAGGCTAATGTAAAAACACACCGACAGGTTACAATATAAATGATAGATTACATATACAGTGGGGCAAAAAAGTATTTAGTCAGTCAGCAATAGTGCAAGTTCCACCACTTAAAAAGATGAGAGGCATCTGTAATTTACATCATAGGTAGACCTCAACTATGGGAGACAAACTGAGAAAAAAAAATCCAGAAAATCACATTGTCTGTTTTTTTAACATTTTATTTGCATATTATGGTGGAAAATAAGTATTTGGTCAGAAACAAAATTTCATCTCAATACTTTGTAATATATCCTTTGTTGGCAATGACAGAGGTCAAACGTTTTCTGTAAGTCTTCACAAGGTTGCCACACACTGTTGTTGGTATGTTGGCCCATTCCTCCATGCAGATCTCCTCTAGAGCAGTGATGTTTTTGGCTTTTCGCTTGGCAACACGGACTTTCAACTCCCTCCAAAGGTTTTCTATAGGGTTGAGATCTGGAGACTGGCTAGGCCACTCCAGGACCTTGAAATGCTTCTTACGAAGCCACTCCTTCGTTGCCCTGGCGGTGTGCTTTGGATCATTGTCATGTTGAAAGACCCAGCCACGTTTCATGTTCAATGCCCTTGCTGATGGAAGGAGGTTTGCACTCAAAATCTCACGATACATGGCCCCATTCATTCTTTCATGTACCCGGATCAGTCGTCCTGGCCCCTTTGCAGAGAAACAGCCCCAAAGCATGATGTTTCCACCACTATGCTTTACAGTAGGTATGGTGTTTGATGGATGCAACTCAGTATTCTTTTTCCTCCAAACACGACAAGTTGTGTTTCTACCAAACAGTTCCAGTTTGGTTTCATCAGACCATAGGACATTCTCCCAAAACTCCTCTGGATCATCCAAATGCTCTCTAGCAAACTTCAGACGGGCCCGGACATGTACTGGCTTAAGCAGTGGGACACGTCTGGCACTGCAGGATCTGAGTCCATGGTGGCGTAGTGTGTTACTTATGGTAGGCCTTGTTACATTGGTCCCAGCTCTCTGCAGTTCATTCACTAGGTCCCTCCGCGTGGTTCTGGGATTTTTGCTCACCGTTCTTGTGATCATTCTGACCCCACGGGGTGGGATTTTGCGTGGAGCCCCAGATCGAGGGAGATTATCAGTGGTCTTGTATGTCTTCCATTTTCTAATTATTGCTCCCACTGTTGATTTCTTCACTCCAAGCTGGTTGGCTATTGCAGATTCAGTCTTCCCAGCCTGGTGCAGGGCTACAATTTTGTTTCTGGTGTCCTTTGACAGCTCTTTGGTCTTCACCATAGTGGAGTTTGGAGTCAGACTGTTTGAGGGTGTGCACAGGTGTCTATTTATACTGATAACAAGTTTAAACAGGTGCCATTACTACAGGTAATGAGTGGAGGAAAGAGGAGACTCTTAAAGAAGAAGTTACAGGTCTGTGAGAGCCAGAAATCTTGATTGTTTGTTTCTGACCAAATACTTATTTTCCACCATAATATGCAAAAAAAAATGATAAAAAAACAGACAATGTGATTTTCTGGATTTTTTTTTCTCAGTTTGTCTCCCATAGTTGAGGTCTACCTATGATATAAATTACAGACGCCTCTCATCTTTTTAAGTGGTGGAACTTGCACTATTGCTGACTGACTAAATACTTTTTTGCCCCACTGTATACAGATAGAATACATACGGTATATATATGTCAGTGACATACATCTACTATATAATTGTCTAAGGATCACTTCCGTCTGTCTGTCTGTCCTTCTGTCACGGATATTCATTGGTCGCGGCCTCTGTCTGTCATGGAAATTCAAGTCGCTGATTGGTCGCGGCAAAACAGCCACGACCAATCAGCAACGGGCACAGTCCAGAAGAAAATGGCCGCTCCTTCCTCCCCGCAGTCAGTGCCCGGCGCCCGCATACTCCCCTCCGGTCAGCGCTCACACAGGGTTAATGGCAGCGTTGACCGCGGTGTAACGCACTCGGTTAACGCTGCTATTAACCCTGCATGACAAACTTTTTACTATTCATGCTGCCTATGCAGCATGAATAGTAAAAAGAGCTAATGTTAAAAATAATAAAAAAAAATAGTTATATACTCACCCTCCGGTAGCCCCCGGATCGAAGAGGTTACCGACGCTCCTCGCGACGCCCCGATGACCGCTCCATGCATTGCGGTCTCGCGAGATGATGACGTGCGGTCTCGCGAGACCGCTACATCATCATCTCGCGAGACCGCAATGCACTCTTCAGACAGCGCACAAGGAGTGTCGGTAACCGGAGGGTGAGTATATAACTATTTTTTATTTTAATTCTTTTTTTTAACAGGGATATGGTGCCCACATTGCTATAGACTGCGTGGGCTGTGCAATATACTACATGGACTGTGCAATATATACTACGTGGGCTGCGCAATATACAATGTGGGCTGCGCAATATACAACGTGGGCTGCGCAATATACAACGTGGGCTGCGCAATATACAACGTGGGCTGTGCAATGTATTACGTGGGCTGTGCAATGTACTACGTGGGCTGGGCAATATACTACGTAGCTGCGCAATATACTATGTGGGCTGCGCAATATACTACGTGGACTGCGCAATATACTACGTAGGCTGCGCAATATACTACGTGGGCTGTGCAATATACAATGTGGGCTGCGCAATGTACTACGTGGGCTGCACAATATACAACATGGGCTGCACAATATACAACGTGGGCTGCGCAATGTCCTACGTGGGTTGGGCAATATACTACGTGGGCTGCGCAATATACAACGTTGGCTGCGCAATATACTATGTGGGCTGCGCAATATACAACTTAGGCTGCGCAATGTACTACATGGGCTGCGCAATATACTACGCGGGCTGCGCAATATACAACGTGGGCTGGGCAATGTACTACGTGTGCTGCGCAATATACTACGTGGGCTGCGCAATATACTACGTGGGCTGCGCAATATACAACGTGGGCTGGGCAATGTACTATGTGGGCTGGGCAATAAATAACGTGGGCTGGGCAATGCACTACGTGGGTTGCGCAATATACAACGTGGGCTGCGCAATATACAATGTGGGCTGCACAATGTACTACGTGGGCTGCGAAATATACTACGTGGGCTGCGCAATATACAACGTGGGCTGTGCAATGTACTACGTGGGCTGCGCAATATACTACGTGGGCTGCGCAATATACTACGTGGGCTGCGCGATATACAACGTGGGCTGGGCAATGTACTACGTGGGCTGCGCAATATACTATGTGGGCTGCGCAATATACAATGTGTACTGCGTGGGCTGCGCAATGTACTGCGTGGGCTGTGCTATACACTACGCATACATATTCTAGAATGACGCCCTCTCTGACGCGGCGCTCGGTGATCGACACACGCATGCGCCACCAGCACCGCTGTGATTGGCCTAGTGGTGACACATGACTAGTCACGTGCACACTTACCAATCCTATTTTAAGGTCCTGGTCACATCAAGTAGCACTTTCCCTTGAAAAAGCAAGACCACCGGAAGAAGCGAAACGCGCGTCGGGGGTTCTGTACACTAGGATCCTATCTGGTGCCCGCTGTCCCACCTTGGTAAACGCTGCTAATATATGTTTAATTATATGCTGTGGGACATTACTCACCACGAGCTTGTTCACTGACTTATTCTCGTGGCAGCCTTGCACTTTATCTCTGTATCTACCTCTTTTGGGCAGCCCGCACAGGTGGTTATCCACATGTCCCATCCTTATGCACTTTATTACCTATGTATACTGTATGCACTTTTTATGGTGTGTACATTTTTCATACAATTAAGTATCATTTTTTTATAGTTCCTATTGACTTCTGTTGTAGTCCGTTTCAATGCTATTGCATGGAGTTGGTTCTTTTGGTTTGGGGTGTCTCATGCACTATTTAGTGTTTTGATTTCTCCCCTGTGTTGATTTGAATATGGTTCCTGGTTTCGTTACCAATATATCTATATGTGTGTAGTGACATATGTCTAGGGTTATATGTGTGACTAGTGATAATGTAACACCTGTCCTGAAGGCAAGTCGCACCTAGGTGTTAATAGGTACTTCCTTGGAACTAGTAGAAATTGTGTCTTCATATCACACCAGGAGGTCTAGCTAGAGCCAAGAAGAAGGTAACATTCGGCACCTCTGAGGTCTTGGAGGGGAGATGCTAAATTGTGGCCTGAGGTGATGTTCTGTCCTCACTAGCTGAGGCAGGCTCATACGTAGCTATACAGTCAGCTAAACCGCTATACCGGGGTCCAATAAGGAGACTGTGGTTGAGTCTGTGCTTTATTAAACGTAGTGGTATATTGATGCGGTGAAACTGTGAACAATTATATACATAGAATCAGTGCATGGCATAGAACAGATACATAATACACATGATATACATTATGCATAACATTTAGAAAGCTAGTGACTAAACTGGGAGTACAACTGGCTAGGCTAGGCTAATATGGAGCAGAAATATCTATAGGAAGCATAAAGACATACCGGCAATGCAATCGCAAGGGGGATGAAGTGAAGCGTCTTTCCTTGAAGGCAGACTGAGGAAAGTGAAAGGAAAAAATGGAGGGAAATGGAGGCTGAGCTACCATAATGCATTGCAAAGGAGGAGGAGAATCAGACATGGATAATACAAAAACAAGATTGAACTGCCAACATAACTCTGACCGCTAGAGGGAGCCAAAGCACTAAAAACAAATAAAGATATGAACATTCATACTGAGAAACCTACAATTACGCAAACAGATAATCAGGGTAACAATATTAGATGGCGGAGACAGAACACTCCCTGTCTGGCATCAACGGATGTCACTACTCCTTTCTTCCGAAGGCAACAATAGGACCAGTTCAGATACCGGTCTGGAAAATGTCTTAGGTTCATTACCTTTGGTCATCCTTAGCTCAACTTTGCGGACGTTGCCGTCCTTGCTCGGGAACGTTGCGGTAACTAGACCAAGTGGCCACTGGTTCCGATGAATTTGACAGTCTTTCACAAGAACAAGGTCACCTATGTTCAGATTAGGTTTAGTAGATTGCCACTTTGTACGTGGCTGCAGGGTAGACAAATATTGTTTGCGCCACCTGTCCCAGAAAGTATTTGCAAGACTTTGTACCTGTCTCCATTGGCGCTTGTAGAGGTCCTTCGTGTCGAATCCTCCTGGAGGGGCACTGGACAGTCCTGTTTTCTGGGTAAGTAAAGTAGCTGGAGTCAATAACAAAGGCTCGTCAGGGTCGTTAGGAACTGGAACCAGGGGTCTTGCGTTAATTATAGCTGCAGCTTCAGCCATGAAGGTGATGAGACTTTCGTGGGTGAGCCTCGCTGCTCCTTCTTGAAAAAGAGTGGAGTCAAGAATTCTCCGTACTAGACCAATCATTCGTTCCCAAGATCCTCCCATATGTGAAGAGTGAGGTGGGTTGAATGACCATGTGCAGCCTTGGTCACTGAGGAACCTCTCGAGAGTCTTATAGTTTAGATTTGAGGGTATTCCTAATTCCTTTGCTGTACCAACAAAGTTAGTACCTCTGTCTGAACGTATGTGCTTGATAGGACCACGGATGGCCATAAAACGTCTTAAGGCATTGATGAAGCTTGACGTGTCAAGGGACTCGATGACCTCTATGTGGACGGCTCTGAATGACATGCAAGTGAACATGACTGCCCAACGTTTACTATTGGCTTGGCCGCCTCTCGTACGACGTGTAACAATTGACCAAGGCCCAAACACATCGAGACCAACGCTAGTAAAAGGAGGGTCTGGGCTGAGTCTATCTGCTGGTAGGTCAGCCATCTTTTGGGTTTGAGTTGAACCAAGAAGCTTACGGCAGGTAACACATTTGTAGATGACACTACTGATGAGTCTTTTTGCACCGATAATCCACACGCCAGCAGATCTGATGGCTCCTTCTGTAAATAGTCTTCCTTGGTGCTTGACCAGATTGTGGTAATGTTGTACGATTAGGTAGGCAACATGACATTTTCCGGGAAGTATAAGAGGGAATTTCTCCACAAACTCCATCTCAGCTTCTTTGAGTCGGCCTCCTACTCTCAGTAGGCCGCTGTTGTCGGTGAATGGGTCGAGTTTTCTCAATACGCTGCTCGCTGGTATTGGAGCTTTGTTAATAAGACATTGGATTTCTGCAAAGTAGGTTTCTCTTTGAACAGTGAGGATGATGTGATTTCTAGAGAACTCTAAGTCAGAGGTAACGTAGGTATTTTTACAAAGATGCCAACCTTTACATTTTTCTGTGCCACAAGTTCTGGCAGCCATGAATGAGCGAGCTATATGTGTCAGGCAGGTAATGGCTCGAGTAAGTGACTTCCAACTTGAGAATCTGTCGAACCTGCAAGATCCAAGCTGGATAACAGAGGTCATTGTATGTAGTGTAGACACCTGAGGGCGGATTTCAGCATCTGAGTCCTCTCCTACAAGTTCGAAGGTGTCTGGAAAATATTCCTCAATGTACAATAGTTTTGGTCCAGAGAGCCACGTTGTGCTTCCTAGTCGACTTGCGTCAACTGCTCTAGTTGCATGATCTGCGGGATTCTGGTCTGTGGGTATGTAATGCCACTGCTGTGGGTGAACTGATCTCCTGATTCGTAGCACTCTGTTATTGACATAAACGTAGAATCGCCTGGTTTCGTTGTGGATATATCCCAGGACTACTTTGCTGTCTGAGTAGAACTTGGCCTGTGTCAGGTCGATATCCATTTCGGATGCGATGAACTCCGCTAACTCAACGGCTAAGACTGCGGCACAAAGCTCTAACCTGGGTATAGTGTGCTCTGGTTGTGGTGCGAGTTTGGCCTTTCCCATGACGAAACCAATGTGGCACTGACATTTAGAGTCTACAGTTTTGAGGTAGGCAACAGCGGCAATTGCTTTGACAGAAGCATCTGCAAATACGTACAGTCTTTGGCTCTGTATCTCAGTAGATGGCACAGGGGTGTATGGTCTTGGCACATGCAGGTTGGAGAGTGCCGCTAATGAGTTCTTCCACTCTTCCCACTGGATCCTCTTATCAGGTGACAGAGGTGCATCCCAGTCCGTGTGCGGTTCCACCATTACTCCAAAGCAACATGCCCGCTGCCTTGGGGTCATCCTTGATTCTGACCTTTCATTCACCCCCTACATCCGATCACTGGCTCGCTCTTCTTACCTGCATCTCAAAAACATTTCTAGAATTCGCCCTTTTCTTAATTTCGACTCTGCAAAAACTCTGACTGTTTCACTTATTCATTCTCGTCTGGACTATTGTAACTCTCTACTAATCGGTCTCCCTCTTGCAAAACTCTCCCCGCTCCAATCTGTCCTGAATGCTGCAGCAAGGATCATATTCCTCACCAACCGTTACACCGATGCCTCTACCCTGTGCCAGTCATTACACTGGCTACCCATCCACTCCAGAATCCAGTACAAAACTACTACCCTCATCCACAAAGCACTCCATGGCTCAGCACCACCCTACATCTCCTCCCTGGTATCAGTCTACCACCCTACCCGTGCCCTCCGCTCTGCTAATGACCTCAGGTTAGCATCCTCAATAATCAGAACCTCCCACTCCCGTCTCCAAGACTTTACACGTGCTGCGCCGATTCTTTGGAATGCACTACCTAGGTTAATACGATTAATCCCCAAAGTTTTAAGCGTGCCCTAAAAACTCATTTGTTCAGACTGGCCTACCGCCTCAATGCATTAACCTAACGATCCCTGTGTGGCCTATTTATAATAAAAAAAAAAAAAAAAGGTTCCTCGCATCATGTTCTCATACACTTTATGCAGTATTAGCCCTCTGTGTCTGTACTGCTACATACTTAGGCAGGTAACTGGTTCATGCAGCTTTACATGAACACCTGAGCCTTACACTATAGCTGGTCCGAATAACTAAAGCAATTGTTACCATCCACCTCTCGTGTCTCCCCTTTTCCCCATAGTTTGTAAGCTTGCGAGCAGGGCCCTCACTCCTCCTGGTATCTGTTTTGAACTGTATTTCTGTTATGCTGTAATGTCTATTGTCTGTACAAGTCCCCTCTATAATTTGTAAAGCGCTGCGGAATATGTTGGCGCTATATAAATAAAATTATTATTATTATTATTATTATCCCAGTCAGATGTTTCCCTAGTTAAGGCTCTTAGTAGGGCCTTGCCTTGTATAGTAACAGGAGCTGCGAAACCCAAGGGATCGTACAGACTGTTGATGGTAGACAGGACGCCTCTACGTGTGAAAGGCCTTTCTTCCTGACTGACCTGAAAGGTGAAAGTGTCTGACTGTAGATTCCAGAGAAGCCCGAGGCTGCGTTGCATCGGTGCGGGGTCTGACCCCAGGTCCAGGTCTCTGAGACCATTACATAGGTCCTGAGAAGGGAACGCTTCCATGAGTTCTTGGCTGTTTGAGGCTATTTTATGAAGCCTAAGGTTCGAGCAGGCAAGCATGTCCTGAGCTCTCCTGAGAAGACTGATGGCAGTCTCATTTGAAGGCATGGCTTTTAGACAGTCGTCGACATAAAAGTCCTTTTCTATGAATTGTCTGACATCTGCTCCGTATTCTGCTTCTCCTTCCTAAGCCGACCTTTTGAGTCCGTAAATGGCGACTGCAGGTGAAGGACTGTTGCCAAAGATGTGCACTCTCATGCGATACTCTGTGACTTCTTTAGTAGGATCATTGTCTCTGTGCCAGAAGAATCTTAGGAAGTTCCTGTCTCTCTCTCTCACAAGGAAACAATGGAACATTTGCTGGATGTCAGCGATGAAGGCAATGGAATCCTTACAGAAGCGCATAAGTACACCCAGTAGTTTGTTATTGAGGTCTGGTCCTGTCAGCAGAACGTCATTCAGGGAGACATCATTAAATTTAGCAGTGGAATCAAACACGACTCTGATCTGGCCTGGTTTCTTAGGGTGGTATACTCCGAACATGGGTAGGAACCAGCATTCTTCAGAGTCTTTGAGAGTGGGAGCTAGTTCTGCGTGACGGTTTTCAAAAATCTTTGACATGAAGGAGAAAAAGTGATCTTTCATCTCTGGTTTCTTTTGCAGATTACGAATGAGAGAGGAGAAACGTTGTAATGCCTGATTTCTGTTGTTCGGTAGACGTGGTCTGTGGGTTTTGAAGGGAAGAGGTGCGACCCAGCTGTTAGTTTCATCTTTAACGAGTCCCTTGTCCATTACCTCTAAGAACAACTTGTCCTCTACCGACATTGCCACTTGGTTGTGTCGGGGTCGTCACGACAATACCCTTCATCCACCAGTCATTCCAAATCAGATTAGGAGCATGTTGGTACCGGATAAGAATGAGTCAGACACAATGCTGGTTCAAACTCATTGCACGCTCGTGTGTAACGTCACAGCAACTGAACTGTTTATTTCATATACATAACATTATATAGTCCATTGGGGGAAGGTATGCAGAGGGCGGGGTTAGGCGGGGTTTAAGCAATGTATCTAGTATTCAGTCCCTCTGATTGGCTATGACATCATCTGATGAATCTTCCTTTGTCCACATCTTGTTAAGTTTCCATTTCTCCAGAAACAATACTTTAGCTTCAGAAACGAAAGTAGATTCTTGGCAAGTACAAAAACTAAGGCAAAAGTGAATACTGGCAGCCATCTTAAATACAGTTAAATTTGCATTTAGCAAGCAAAGGGGAAAAACTTATTGTTTCACAGCATAAGAATATATAAAAGTACAAAAGAGTATAAAAACGTATATTTTTACCTTGACAGTTGTCCTGCTTAGTTCTCTGGAAGACTGTGCACCCTAACTGATCCTCATAGCTTCCCGACACTATACTGCTGTCGTGAGTAAAGTCTATTAAATGGTTGGGCAGTTGGATGCTGTGTGGCAGTTCCCTGACATGGAACTCATTGTTACAAGGTTGAAACAGAGATGGACGTCCTTTCTCCAATGTATTTGTCAGCATGCTTGTCACAGAAGATGGGGTGTGCATGCGTCCCAAGCATACGTTGCCAATTATGACCCATCCTAGGTCTAGCCTTTGGGCATAGGGAGCATTGTGGAGTCCATTGATATGACGTCTCACTTTATGAACCTGCAGGATATCTCTCCCCAACAGCAGAATTATCTGGGCCTGATGGTCGAGTTCTGGTATAAGGTGTGCTATTCGTTTTAAGTGAGCGTGATGGATTGCTACATCTGGTGTAGGGATTTCAGATCTATTGTCTGGGATCTGGTTACATTCGATGATCGTAGGTAGTGGTAGGCAGAATTGTCCGTCTAAAGACTCGATCTGGTAGTCAGTAGCTTTCCTGCCTGCTGTTGTCACAGTACCTGCACACGTCTTTAAGGAGTAGGGAGTGCTTGGCCTTTTGATGTTGAATAGGTCAAAGAACGTTGATCTAGCCAAGGATCGATTACTTTGATCATCCAAGATAGCATACAGTCTTACAGCTTGGTCTCTATGGCCCTTCGGGTATACTTTGACGAGGCATATTTTTGAACAGGACCTACTGTCTATTGTCCCTTTGCAGACCTCGGTGCATTGTGAAGTGATCTCTGGCGTAGCTATATCAGTGTTCCTTTCCTCCCCGCCATGCTCACTGTCAGCAGGCGTGTTTTGTGTACTCTATGGAGCTGGGCCAGGGTGTAGAGCGGTGTTATGATCTGTGGTGCCACATTCTGTGCATTTTACACTGACCTTGCAATCCTTGGCGAGATGAGCTGTGGATGAGCAGCACTTGTAGCAGATACCGTTTTCTTTCAGGAAGCTCCTGCGATCTGGCATAGATTTTCCTCTGAAGGCTCTGCATTTCAGGAGAGGATGAGGCTTCTGATGAAGTGGGCACTGCTTGTCAGGGTCCTGCACCTTTGTCTCTGATTGGGAGCAGCCAGCAGACCTGTAATTAGAACCTGAAGAAGAAACATAAGTCTTGTGTACTGCCACAGATGTTCTGCGTGGATTTGCAGGTGGTGACGGTGTGGCATATGGTATTGCAAAGTCAAAGCTGGGATCGTTTCTAATTCTCGCTTGTTGGTGTATGAAGTCTACAAAAACGGAGAAGGGAGGGAATGGAACGCTGTGTTTGTATTTGTACGTGGAACCATGTGTGAGCCACCTCTCCTGTAGATTGTAGGGCAACTTCTGGACTATAGGGTTAACACCTCTGGCTGTGTCGAGAAATGCAAGTCCCTGTAGGTTGTCCTCGTATTTGGCAACTTGGACTTCCTTTAGCAAGTCGCTTAGCTCTCTAAGTTTCTGGAGACCTTTGTTAGATATTTTAGGAAAGTCATCGATTCTTTTGAACAAGGCTCTTTCTATTACTTCTGCTGAGCCGTAACACTCATCCAGCCTTTTCCAGATCTCTTTGAGGCTAGTCTCAGGGCGGTTTATATTAATGTCTCTGATCCTTACTGCGTGTTTGACTGACTCTTCTCCCAGGTATTTGACTAACAGGTCTATCTCTTCCCTGTGTTGCAGCCCCAAGTCTCTAATGACATTTTGGAAGGAAGCTTTCCAAGCTCTGTAACCTTCAGCTGGGTCAGTGAATTTCATGAGTCCCTTGGCAACCAGTTCACATCGTGTGAAGAACTTGGCAAATTCTGTCGTGAACCGGTTGTCAGCAGAGTATACTGGTGATGGGTCGCCCTGATAGTGATGTGAGGTGCGTTCGTACCTGTTAGTGTCCTCATGGTGGCGCCAGCCGGTGTCGTATTGCTTCGGCCTGATGTACGGTGCGTCAGCAGGGTGATCCACGTTGGTTACCTGATGAGGGGCAAGGTAGTCATTAGCAGAGTTGTTTTGCCTCACATTTTCGAGTTTGTTTCTGTCCTGAGCCTCGTGACGACTCTCGCTCACTTCGCTGGAGGTGTCGTATTCTGGTTTTGGTACTGGTTCAGGGTTATAGTTTGGATCAGGAAGGTCATTAACATACTGAGATGTGCGTTGTGATGAGTCTTGCAGTGGAAACTCCAGACTCGACGTACTGCTTTGGCTATGCAGCTTGGGATTTTGCGCGGCTTCTAGTGATTCTGCTTCAGCGAGGGCTGCGGCAGCTTCCCTTTTTGCTGCTAGGCTTTCTAAGGCGGCATCCACACGTGCCTTCTCTAACTGCGACCTTCTCTCTTGATCGGCTCTCTCATCATCTATGCGTGCTTTTACTAACTGCAACCTTCTCTCTTGATTGGCTCTCTCTAAGCGCGACCTTCTCTCTTCATCATCTAGGCGTGCTTTTTCTAATTTAAGTTGCATCTCTTGGTCAGCAAAGCTCGCTCGTATTTTGGCAGCTTCAGCATTTGCGCGGGCAATGGCGACAGCGCTGCTGATGGATGTTGTCTTTGAGGAGACGGAAGTAACAGATCTTGTCCTATGCGATTTGTGAGACATGGTGTCTTGGGAAAGTGCTTGGCTGTGCAGAGATTGCTGTAGCTGTATTTAGTCTCTGAGTAGCCGGTGACTTGAATCCCACTAGTTGGATGGCTGCCGTTTCACTGTTCTGTCCTCACTAGCTGAGGCAGGCTCATACGTAGCTATACAGTCAGCTAAACCGCTATACCGGGGTCCAATAAGGAGACTGTGGTTGAGTCTGTGCTTTATTAAACGTAGTGGTATATTGATGCGGTGAAACTGTGAACAATTATATACATAGAATCAGTGCATGGCATAGAACAGATACATAATACACATGATATACATTATGCATAACATTTAGAAAGCTAGTGACTAAACTGGGAGTACAACTGGCTAGGCTAGGCTAATATGGAGCAGAAATATCTATAGGAAGAATAAAGACATACCGGCAATGCAATCGCAAGGGGGATGAAGTGAAGTGTCTTTCCTTGAAGGCAGACTGAGGAAAGTGAAAGGAAAAAATGGAGGGAAATGGAGGCTGAGCTACCATAATGCATTGCAAAGGAGGAGGAGAATCAGACATGGATAATACAAAAACAAGATTGAACTGTCAACATAACTCTGACCGCTAGAGGGAGCCAAAGCACTAAAAACAAATAAAGATATGAACATTCATAGTGAGAAACCTGCAATTACGCAAACAGATAATCAGGGTAACAATATTAGATGGCGGAGACAGAACAGGTGATCTATTCCTGGGAACCTGGTCACAAGTGTCTCAAGAGGAAAATAATATATATTCATTAGTAGAGCGGCCGTGGCCAATCAACAAGCCAGCAATTATGATATTAACCTGAGGGGCCGGTCTAGAAACCTGACCTCAGACCAAAGTTATAAATTTAGGCTACAGACAGAGAATTGTGTTCACATGTGAGGGCAGCCTAATAAGCTGATGTGTTCCACCAACTCCATTCACCCCCCCTCCCCCCACCCTCAGGGAGCAGAAAGCAAACTACCAGTTAGATTATTTCTGTAAGTTTTTCTCCTGTTTATTTTGACACTGTTTTGCATAAGTTGTATGTCTTTTTATTATCATATTTTTATTATTATTATTATTATTATTATACATTTTTATAGCGCCATTTATTCCATGGCGCTTTACATGTGAATACGGGGCAAATATAGACAATTACATTAAACATGAGCAGATAACAAGGCACACGAGTACATAAGGAGGGAGGACCCTGCCCGCGAGGGCTCACAGTCTGCAGGGGGTGGGTGAGGATACACTAGGAGAGGGAAGAGCTGGCTGTGCGGCTGTTCAGTAGGTTGAGGATCACTGCAGGCTGTAGGCTTGTCGGAAGAGATGAGTCTTCAGGTTCTTTTTGAAGGTTTCTATGGTAGGCGCAAGTCTGATGTGTTGGGGTAGAGAGTTCCAGAGTATGGGGGAAGCACGGGAGAAGTCTTGGATGCGGTTATGGGAAGAAGAGATGAGAGGGGAGTAGAGAAGGAGGTCTTGCGAGGATCGGAGGTCGCGTGTAGGTAGGTACCGGGAGACCATGTCACAGATGTATGGAGGAGACAGGTTGTGGATGGCTTTGTATGTCACTGTGAGGGTTTTGAACTGGAGTCTCTGGGCGATAGGAAGCCAGTGAAGGGCTTGACACAGGGGAGAGGCTGGGGAATAGCGGGGGGACAGGTGGATTAGTCGGGCAGCAGAGTGTAGGATGGATTGGAGTGGTGCCAGAGTGCTAGAGGGGAGTCCAGAGAGTAGGAGGTTGCAGTAGTCGAGGCGGGAGATGATAAGGGCATGCACTAGCGTTTTTGCAGTGTTGCGGTCAAGGAAAGCACGGATCCGGGAAATATTTTTGAGTTTGAGACGACAGGAGGAGGCAAGGGCTTGGATATGTGGCTTGAAAGAGAGGGCAGAGTCGAGGATCACCCCGAGGCACCGGGCGTGTGGGACTGGGGATAGTGAGCAGCCATTGACATTGATGGATAGATGTGGTGGAGGGGTAGAGTGAGATGGGGGAAAGATGATGAATTCTGTTTTGTCCATGTTCAGTTGTAGAAAGCGAGCAGAAAAGAAGGCTGAAATGGCAGACAGACAGTGCGGGATTTTGGTAAGCAAGGAGGAGAGGTCAGGTCCGGAGAGGTAGATCTGCGTGTCGTCGGCGTAGAGATGGTACTGCATACCGTGGGATTCTATGAGCTGTCCCAGGCCGAAAGTGTAGATGGAGAAGAGTAGGGGTCCTAGAACAGAGCCTTGAGGAACACCGACTGACAAGGGGCGAAGTGAGGAGGTGGTGTGGGGGAGGGAGACACTGAATGTTCGGTCTGTCAGATATGACGAGATCCAGGAAAGGGCCAAGTCTGTGATGCCAAGGGATGAGAGGATTTGTAGCAAAAGGGAGTGGTCAACAGTGTCAAAGGCAGAAGACAAGTCCAGGAGAAGGAGGACAGAGTAGTGTCGCTTGCTCCTGGCAGTTAGTAGGTCATTGGTGACTTTAGTTAGGGCAGTTTCAGTTGAGTGATGGGAACGGAAGCCTGATTGTAACCGATCAAAGAGGGAGCAGGAGGAGAAGTGGGAGGACAGTTCAAGATGGACGTGTTGCTCCAGCAATTTGGAGGCATAAGGGAGAAGAGATATTGGGCGATAGCTAGACACAGAGGATGGGTCGAGGGAGGGCTTTTTGAGGATGGGTGTGATCTTGGCATGCTTGAAGGATGAGGGAAGGACACCTGTTGTGAGTGAGAGGTTGAAGAGGTGCGTTAGGGTTGGGATGAAGACCGTGGAAAGGTTAGGGATGAGGTGGGATGGGAGCGGGTCAAGCCTGCAGGTGGTGAGGTGTGATCTTGACAGGAGGGTGGAGAGCTGATCTTCTGTCATGGTGGAGAAGCTGGTTTTGGAGGAGCAGGGTTGAGCAGCCAAGAGGGGCAGTGGGCGCTGTGGGCCAAAGCTTTCTCTGATCGTATTGATCTTCTGTTTAAAGAAAGAGGCGAAGTCATCAGCAGAAATGAGGGGGGAGGGAGGAGGTGCGGGGGGACGGAGTAGAGAATTGAAAGTGTTGAAAAGCTGTTTAGAGTTGTGAGACAGGGAGGATATGAGGGATGAGAAGTAAGTTTGTTTTGCGGCAATGAGCGCAGACTTGAAGCTGGCGAGGGACTGCTTGTATGCAGTGAAGTGGTCGGCAGAGTGGGATCGCTTCCATCTCCGCTCAGCAATCCTGGAAGCCCATCTCAATTCTTTGGTCAGGCTGGTCAGCCAGGGCTGCCTGTTAATTGTACGAGTTTTACTATGCATGAGTGGGGCGGCCGAATCGAGTGTTGTTGTTATTGTGGTGTTATAAAAAGTGGCAGCAGCATCTGTGTCATGAAGGGAGGCTATGTCTGTGAGAGGGAGAAGGGACTCAGAGAGTGATTGTAAGTTGAGATGTTTGAGATTTCTGCGAGGGTGAGTGAGTTTGTGGAGTGGGGGTTGCACACTAGGAGAGGAGAGGGACGAGAATGTCAGTAGGTTGTGGTCAGACAGGGGGAGGGGTGTGTTAGTGAGATTAGTAAGGGAGCAGAGGCGGGTAAAGATGAGGTCCAGCGTGTGGCCATCTTTGTGAGTGGCCTCAGAGGACCATTGAGTGAGGCCAAAGGAGGCAGTCAGTGATAAAAGTTTAGAGGTAGCTGAGGTGAAAGTGTCAATGGGGACATTGAAATCACTCATGATGATAGTGGGGATGTCAACAGAGAGGAAATGAAGTAGCCAGGTGGTGAAGTGGTCGAGAAAGGTGGAGATGGCTAGTTCTGGGGGGCGGTAGATGACAGCCAGCTGGAGGTTGGAGGGGGAATAGATGCGGACAGAGTGCACCTCAAACGAGGGAAGATTAGCGGAGGGTGGTAACGGGATTGGAGTGAAGGAGCAGGTGTCGGACAGGAGCAAGCCAACTCCTCCACCGCGTTTGTTGCTGGGGCGAGGGGTGTGAGAG
Source organism: Ranitomeya imitator (assembly GCF_032444005.1). Taxonomy (NCBI): domain Eukaryota; kingdom Metazoa; phylum Chordata; class Amphibia; order Anura; family Dendrobatidae; genus Ranitomeya; species Ranitomeya imitator. The sequence goes on along the minus strand of NC_091282.1, from coordinate 645,684,642 downwards.
AGGTGGAATCCACCATAGGAGAGCGCAGCTGGAGAGGCCGAGTCAGAGGGGGTGAGCCAGGTTTCAGTGAGGCCGAGGAAGGAGAGTTTGTTGGTGATGACGAGGTCATGGATAAATGTCAGTTTGTTGCAGATGGAGCGTGCGTTCCATAGTGCTCCAAGTAGAGGGAGCTGGGGAGTGGGGGCTGGATGAATGGGTATGAGGTTGTCGTGGTTGGGAAAACATGCGGAGGATCGTGGCAGGGGGTTAGAAACGAGTGTGGGGATGAATTGAGGAGGGCCGGGATTTGGGGATATGTCACCAGCAATGAGGAGTAACAGACAGATCATTAGAAGGTGGGAGCAGGATAGGACATGATGCGGCTGTGTGTGTCTGGAGAAAAAGGATTGTATGTGGAGGAACAGTTCTGAGGAGAAGGTGAGATGGCTGGGGAGTATGGAGGAAGAAATGACTAGTTCCTTACTAGGAGGAGGGATTGCAGGAGATTGTAAGAAGGAAAGTAGTATGGGGGTGAAAGAGAAAAGAAACCGAAACATTGTAGTGGTTAGTAGTCTGTTACCTTCCAGTCAATTCCAGTCCAATTCAGTCTAATTCAGAATCATAATTAAAAAGATGTAATTTAAAAGATGGAAGTTAAAAGAAGATTTGCAGCAGACTGAGTCTATAGCAGACTCCTGCATGTGAATATATCCCCAGTTAAGGGCAATCAGGTGTGAATGAGGGGGTGGCTGGGTATGGGAGACCAGATGTAGAGAGTTAAGCAAAGGTCATAAAGTGAGGGAGGGGTAAGACTGACCACTCAAAGAGATGCCAGGATCACACAATGGGATACATGAAAACAGGTCATGGAAACAAGCTCATAGGTGAGAAAGCATACTAAAAGGATTATATGTGCTGCACCAAGACACTCAGATCCAGGGGAAGCATAGAAAAGCCAGTGCAGTATACAGAGACATTCAGAAGCCAGGGAGAGCTGGGTAAAGTCAGTGCATACCATGGAAAATCAATGCAGTATACAGAGACATTCAGAAGCCAGGGAGAGCTGGGTAAAGTCAGTGCATACCATGGAAAATCAATGCAGTATACAGAGACATTCAGAAGCCAGGGAGAGCTGGGTAAAGTCAGTGCATACCATGGAAAATCAATGCAGTATACAGAGACATTCAGAAGCCAGGGAGAGCTGGGTAAAGTCAGTGCATACCATGGAAAATCAATGCAGTATACAGAGACATTCAGAAGCCAGGGAGAGCTGGGTAAAGTCAGTGCATACCATGGAAAATTAATGCAGTATACAGAGACATTCAGAAGCCAGGGAGAGCTGGGTAAAGTCAGTGCATACCATGGAAAATCAATGCAGTATACAGAGACATTCAGAAGCCAGGGAGAGCTGGGTAAAGTCAGTGCATACCATGGAAAATCAATGCAGTATACAGAGACATTCAGAAGCCAGGGAGAGCTGGGTAAAGTCAGTGCATACCATGGAAAATCAATGCAGTATACAGAGACATTCAGAAGCCAGGGAGAGCTGGGTAAAGTCAGTGCATACCATGGAAAATCAATGCAGTATACAGAGACATTCAGAAGCCAGGGAGAGCTGGGTAAAGTCAGTGCATACCATGGAAAATCAATGCAGTATACAGAGACATTCAGAAGCCAGGGAGAGCTGGGTAAAGTCAGTGCATACCATGGAAAATCAATGCAGTATACAGAGATATTCAGAAGCCAGGGAGAGCTGGGTAAAGTCAGTGCATACCATGGAAAATCAATGCAGTATACAGAGACATTCAGAAGCCAGGGAGAGCTGGGTAAAGTCAGTGCATACCATGGAAAATCAATGCAGTATACAGAGACATTCAGAAGCCAGGGAGAGCTGGGTAAAGTCAGTGCATACCTGTGGGAAGAGGAGAACAGCTCGATTAGATGGTGCAGATGATGATAATATTGTAGTAGTGATGAGTAGCCAAATGCATTCTAGAATTCAGTCTAATTCAGAATCATAATTAAAAAGATGTAATTTAAAAGATGGAAGTTAAAAGAAGATTTGCAGCAGACTGAGTCTATAGCAGACTCCTGTAAGCATTGAACCTTTTGTTATTAAAGTATAAAACTTTAACAAGTTGAACCTTGAATGTTCTAAAAGAATCCATAGCCTAAGGTGTGTGAGCCTTATGAGTGATACACATATTTTTATTAGTATTATTATTAGTCCGGGACTCACCGCCCGTGTATTCGGTGAGTGGTGGCAGCGCGTTTGAGCGGGTGTGTGGCCTGGGTCGGGGTGTGATTTATGCTCCCATTACAGCATAGGACAGAAGTTGAATGCTGGACTGAGAGTGGGGAGATAGATTAACCCTTGCAGGCACAACCCCAAGTCACGTGTGAGAGCAGGAATGTGACGAATTAGTGACACCACGGAGTAGGGATCCGTGACAACTGGTGGCAGAGCGGTGGGATAGAATTATTTCTATTAGAGCATTAGTGCATGGTTTAAGCAATTATTTCCTGTACTAAAGAATTGGTATCGAGGAATGCACCAGTTCTTCAGGGTTCAACTCAGTGCTTACTTAGACATATTTGCAAACAGTTTCCCCTTCCCAGTTTTTCTTTTCTTTCTTTTATTTGGCAAAGGCTGTTCATCGATATGGCAGTCCGGTACCAGAAGCTGAGCAAAGAGGCTCTGACCGGCCTCTGTGAGCAGAGAGGAATAGAGACAGCCGACAGATCCAGGGAGCTGCTGGTACGCGCCCTTGTCGAGCAGGACATAGAGCAAAGTGCTGGAACATCTGGGCAAGGAGAGAGCCCACCTCAAAGAGACCCAGCAATGCCAGCTCTTACACCGAAGATGCCTGATGGAAGTATCAGCAATGCCAGTGCTGAAGAGCCTATGGACTGTACTTTGCAAATGGACTTACAACGGCTGGGAGCAAGTGATCCCAATCTGCGCATGCAGCTGACTCTACAGTACCGACAGGCTGAGAGAGAGGCTGCAGAACGCCAGGCTGCTGCTGCAGAACGCCGGGACCGGGCTGAGAGAGAGGCTGCAGAATGCCGGGACCGACAGGTTGAGAGAGAGGCTGCAGAAACCCGGGAGGACAGAGCGTTCCTGTTATGAAAGGCAATTCAGTACTACAATGGACATAGCGGTCAGAGCACATACAGTGATCTGACAATAACCCAAAATCATAGAACGAGCTCTGAGACGTGGGAACTCTGCAGACCGCAATCCCTAATCCTCTCCAAACAACACTAGAGGCAGCCGTGGATTGCGCCTAACTCTGCCTATGCAACTCGGCACAACCTGAGAAACTAACTAGCCTGAAGACAGAAAATAAGCCTACCTTGCCTCAGAGAAATACCCCAAAGGAAAAGGCAGCCCCCCACATATAATGACTGTGAGTTAAGATGAAAAGACAAACGTAGAGATGAAATAGATTCAGCAAAGTGAGGCCCGACTTTCTTAACAGATCGAGGATAGAAAAGGTAACTTTGCGGTCTACACAAAACCCTAAAGAAAACCACGCAAAGGGGGCAAAAAGACCCTCCGTACCGAACTAACGGCACGGAGGTACACCCTTTGCGTCCCAGAGCTTCCAGCAACAAATTAGACAAGCTGGACAGAAAAAATAGCAAACAAATAGCAAAGAAGAACTTAGCTATGCAGAGCAGCAGGCCACAGGAATGATCCAGGGAAAAGCAAGTCCAACACTGGAACATTGACAGGAAGCCAGGATCAAAGCATTAGGTGGAGTTAAGTAGAGAAGCACCTAACGACCTCACCAGATCACCTGAGGGAGGAAACTCAGAAGCCACAGTACCACTTCCCTCCACCAACAGAAGCTCACAGAGAGAATCAGCCGAAGTACCACTTGTGACCACAGGAGGGAGCTCTGCCACAGAATTCACAACAGTTCCAGCTTCAGATGGCTCAAATAGAGCGGGGTATCAGTCCTCAGATAACCCCCTCCCAGGACATAAATCCAAGGAGCCCACGTCTTGAAAACTTCCCTGTGATGGAGAAGGATACGGACTTAGACACTTTCCTGCGGGGATTTGAAAAAACCTGCAGACAGTACCATCTACCCCATGAGCAGTGGGCACAGTATCTAACCCCAGGGTTGAGAGGCAAAGCCCTGGAAGTTTTTGCTGGCCTCCCACCAGAGATAGATGCGAACTATGAGGCCATAAAAGAGGCCCTGATCAGGAAATACAACCTGACACCAGAAGTGTATCATAGAAAGTTCCGGAACCTACAACGTGGATCAACTGACAGCTATGCGGATGTTGTGAGCACCTTGAGGACCACGTTCCACCAATGGATTAGGGGACTTTCTGTTAACAGTTTTGAAGACTTAACGGATCTTATGGTCAAGGATCAATTTCTTCACATGTGCCCCACGGATGTACGACAATTTGTGTGTGATCGGGAGCCACAAACTGCGGATCAGGCTGCAAGGATTGCGGACTGCTATGTGGCTAACAGGATGCCTGAGGTGCGGAAGCCATCGAGATTCAGCTGGAGGGGAGGTAAGTCAAACAGGGACCCTTCTCCCTCTGCCGGCCGATCACCAGTGCTGTCCAAGCCCACCTTCTATGGGGCCCCGGGGAATAGACATTCTCTAGGCGATGCACGCCGGTGCTTCTCCTGCAACAAAGTGGGACATGTTAGCGCTGTGTGCCCTGATAGGGAGAAACACCCAACTACCACCACAAAACCGTCTGTGTCCCCACCGTCTGTCCTCTTTGTAGCCGGCTCTGATGCGAGGGCACCATTGGTCTCAGAGACACTGGGGTAGAGGTGACCCTGGTGCGTCCAGCCATGATAACCCCTGCTGATTGATATCATACCAGGAAAGACTATGTCTATAACCGGGATTGGAGGGGTCAGCCCTGCCGTGCCCATGGCCCGTGTGTACCTGGACTGGGGAGCAGGGAAGGGACTGAGGGAAGTGGGAGTTTCAGAGGCTATTGCCACCAATGTGTTGCTAGGCACGGACCTGGGGAGGATGGTGTCCCACTATGTTCCTCCCTTGCAAGTAAATGATGCAGAGAAGGTGGAAGAAAGAGACCCACCTGAGATCCCGTGCGAGGAGGGAAAATGTCCCAATGCACAGGACTGTAATTATGTGGCAGCTGTGACCCGGAGTCAGGCTGCGGCTCAGACTCAGGCCCAGAGATTAGAGGATGAGTCTCAGACAGAACTGCCAGGACAGGAGGCCCATACTGTGGTCCCGGAGCCTCCATACATGGCAGACCCACCAAGGTCCCTGATAACAGACACTGAAAACTCAGCTTCAGACCAGGGCCTGGCAGTCATACTAGGCCAGGGCCTGCAGGCTGACCATCAGAGCTTCCAGGAGGCCCTGCAGACAGATGTCAGTCTGGAGGAGCTCAGATGTCTTGCAGACCGACCCCTGCTGCTTCTGACAAAGAGAGAGTATACTGGGACCAGGGCAGACTGTATACAGAGACTATCCCCACGGATACTACAGAATCTTGGGACTATGAATGGCGGCTGATCGTCCCTTATCCATTTATGGAACAATTATTGAGAATTGCCCATGAAATTTCTTTGGCTGGACACCTTGGAATACAAAAGACTAAAGCTCGCCTGACACATACCTTCTATTGGCCCAAGATGGGGACAGATATTGCCAATTACTGCCGATCATGTGTAGTTTGTCAGAAAGTTGGGAAGTCTGGGAATATACAGAAAGCTCCATTGATACCACTGCCTGTGATCGATGAACCTTTCCAGCGAGTGGCTGTGGATATCATAGGGCCACTTGCAATCCCTAGCAGCTCTGGCAAAAAGTACATCCTCACAGTGGTGGACTATGCTATACGATACCCGGAAGCTGTGGCACTGTCCTCCATCCGAGCAGACAAAGTGGCGGATGCTTTACTGACTGTGTTCTCTCATGTGGGTTTCCCCAGGGAAATGTTGACCAATCAGGGAACCCAGTTCATGTCTGATCTGATGGAAAGCCTCTGTGAAAGAATACAAGTACAGCATTTTGTGGCCAGCGCCTATCATCCCCAAACCAACGGACTCTGTGAGCGTTTTAATGGAACATTAAAGCAAATGCTCAAAATCCTGGTGGAGATTGAAGGGAGAGACTGGGAGCGGTACCTCCCCCATCTGTTTGCCTACAGAGAGGTACCCCAGGCGTCTACTGGAATCTCCCCCTTTGAACTGGTTTATGGGAGGAGGGTCAGGGGGCCACTTGATTTGATTAAGGACTGTTGGGAGGATGCCGCAGAACTACTGGAGTCTCAGTGGTCGAATATGTACTGCGGCTCAGAGAGAGAATGCAAAAACTGAGCAACCTGGCCCATGAGAACGTGACCCAGGCCCAAATCAACCAGAAGGTCTGGTACGACCGTAATGCCAGATTGAGGGCCTACGAGGAAGGGCAGAAGGTTTGGGTGTTGGTCCCTATGTTACAGAATAAATTGCAGGCCGCATGGGAGGGACCATATACTGTACATAAGCGGCTGAATGATGTTAATTATGTGGTGACACTAGATGAGCATGCAAAGCGTCAGTAAGTGTTTCATGTAAATATGTTGAAGGCACATCATGCCAGGGAGGCCTGTGTCTTACCTGTCTGTAGCCTGCCTGAAGAGGGGGAGGCTGATCTGTTACTGGATGTGGGGGCCGGGACTCAGTATGTGGAGTCCCTGGAGTCAGCAGAATTTAACCCTGAACTATCCCACAGTCAGAGGTCTGAGCTGATGGGGGCGCTCAGCGAGTTCACCGAATTCTTCACAGGGGAACCTGGGAGGAAACACTTAGCAGTTCACCATGTGGACACTGGTACTAATCCCACAGTACGGCAGTCTGCATACCATGTGTCAGCAGAGGTGAAGGCACACATGAGAGAACAGGTAGAGGAGATGCTGAAACTCAAGGTGATACAAAAATCCCAGAGTGCCTGGGCCTCGCCTGTGGTTCTTGTCCCAAAAAAGGACCGTACTACCCGGTTCTGTGTAGACTACAGAAAATTAAATGTACTGACTACATGTGAGGTCTACCCCATGCCAAGGATAGATGAGATGTTAGAGCAGCTAGCTAAAGCATCGTACCTTACCATCATAGACCTGAGTAGGGGATACTGGCAGATACCCCTGACCAGAGAAGCTCAGGAGACGTCTGCCTTTATAACGCCATTCGGGCTGTTTGAGTTTCTGGTGATGCCCTTTGGTATGAAGAATGCCCCTGCGACCTTCCAGAGGTTGGTCAATCACTTATTGGAAGGGTGTGATGGTTTTGCCGTCGCTTATGTTGATGATATAGCCATCTTTAGTGATTCTTGGGAGGAACACCTCGTACATCTTTCGCAGGTGTTGCAAAAGCTTCAAGGGAACCTGTCACCCCGTTTTTTGAGATTGAGCTATAAATACTGTTAAATAGGGCCTGCGCTGTGCGTTACTATAGTGTATGTACTGTACCCTGATTCCCCATGTATGCTGAGAAATACATTACCAAAGTCGCCGTTTGCTCGGCTTTGGGAAAATGGCCACCGCGATCTCTAATGCGCACGCGCGGCATCCCGCGGCCATTTTCCTGAAGCCCCGTGCAGCAGAGCACTCCATCTGCGCACGCGCGGCCCCAGGAAGATGGCCGCCCCCACCGATGCAAGGGATTACAGCGCAGATCGCGCGCTGTGTCTTCACGTGGGCGCAGGGAAGTCGGAACTCTGGACATGCGCACACCACTACGCCACCAACGGAAAGCTGGGGAAGAAAAGAGCGCTGTGAACACGCCCACCTGACCAGACCAGCCTGATTGACAGGCGAAAACGGCGACTTTGGTAATGTATTTCTCAGCATACATGGGGAATCGGGGTACACTACATACACTATAGTAACGCACAGCGCAGGCCCTATTTAACAGTATTTATAGCTCAATCTCAAAAAACGGGGTGACAGGTTCCCTTTAAAACTGCAGGTCTTACTGTTAAGCCAGGGAAGTGTCAGGTAGTCATGCGGGAAGTACAATACCTGGGACACCGGGTGGGGGGAGGACTGCTAAAAGCTGAGCCAGGGAAGGTAGAAGCCATTACAGCCTGGGCCACCCCATGAACCAAGAAGCAGGTACTGTCCTTCCTGGGTACGGCTGGCTACTATAGGAGATTTGTACCAAACTACAGTGCTCTGGCCAAACCGTTAACTGATCTGACCAGGAAGAGACTTCCTAAAATTGTCTCCTGGAGTCCTCAGTGTGAGTAATAATTTTCTGCCCTAAAGTCGGCATTGGTTAGTTCACCCGTCCTGCAGGCCCCAGATTTCACTCGCCGGTTTGTAGTGCAGACAGATGCCAGCACCTATGGGCTACGTGCAGTTCTCAGCCAGGTGAACCAACAAGGACAGGGACACCCAATTCTGTACCTAAGCAGGAAACTCCTGCCCAGAGAAGTGGCTTATGCCACCATTGAAAAAGAATGTTTGGCAATCGTGTGGGCTCTGCAGAAACTGCAACCATACCTCTATGGGCGCAACTTCACCGTATTCACAGATCATAACCCATTGAGTTGGCTTAACAGAGTAGTTGGGGACAATGGGAAATTTCTTGGAGTTTGATACTTCAGCAATATGATTTCACAATTAAGCATAAGAAGGGAGTTGATCATGGCAATGCGGATGGCCTGTCTCGCCAAGATGGTGCAGAACCAGATACAGTATGTGCTCAGGAGCTGACCTGTATGTCAACCGCCATGCACATTCGTAAGGAGGGAGGTGTGGAGAAATATGTGTATATATACATCTATATGTGTGTAGTGACATATGTCTAGGGTTTTATGTATGACTAGTGATAATGTAGCACCTGTCCTGAAGGCAAGTCGCACCTAGGTGTTAATAGGTACTTCCTTGGGACTAGTAGAAATTGTCTCTCCATATCACACCAGGAGGTCTAGCTAGAGCCAAGAAGAAGGTAACATTTGGCACCTCTGAGGTCTTGGAGGGGAGATGCTAAATTGTGGCCTGAGGTGATCTATTCCTGGGAACCTGGTCACAAGTGTCTCAAGAGGAAAATAATATATATTCATTAGTAGAGCGGCCGTGGCCAATCAACAAGCCAGCAATTATGATATTGACCTGAGGGGCCGGTCTAGAAACCTGACCTCAGACCAAAGTTATAAATTTAGGCTGCAGACAGAGAATTGTGTTCACATGTGAGGGCAGCCTGAGAAGCTGATGTGTTCCACCAACTCCATTCACCCCCCCTCAGGGAGCAGAAAGCAAACTACCAGTTAGATTATTTCTGTAAGTTTTTCTCCTGTTTATTTTGACACATAAGTTGTATGTCTTTTTATTATCAGATTTTTATACCTTTTTCTTATTGTAAGCATTGAACCTTTTGTTATTAAAGTATAAAACTTTAACAAGTTGAACCTTGAATGTTCTAAAATAATCCATAGCCTGAGGTATGTGAGCTTTATGAGTGATAGACATATTTTTATTAATATTATTATTAGTCCGGGACTCACCGCCCGTGTATTCGGTGAGTGGTGGCAGCGCGTATGAGCGGGTGTGTGGCCTGGGTCGGGGTGTGATTTATGCTCCCATTACAGCATAGGATAGAGGTTGAATGCTGGGCTGAGAGTGGGGAGATAGATTACTTTTACAGGCACAACCCCAAGTCACGTGTGAGAGCAGGAATGTGACGAATTAGTGACACCACGGAGTAGGGATCCGTGACAACACCCATAACCCTAATCTCAACCCTAACTGTAACTCCAACCCTAATCCTAAATTTAGCCCTAAATAAATATATTTTTTTTATTTTATTATTTTTCCCTAAGGGGCTGATAAATGGGGGTTTTATTTACTTTTTTTAAATTTTGATCACTGTGATAGGGTCTATCACAGTGAGCAAAATGAACCAATGGGAAAAATTTCCTATTATTGCCGGGTGGTGGCCGGCAGATCTCAGTGGGCGGACTGCACATGCGACCGCCATTTTCTCCAGGAAGAAGATGCCGGTGGCTCGGGGTACTTCATGGGGGTATTCCTGGGCATGAGAGGTATCAGGGGGGTGATTGTTGGGACCGAGGGACCCTATTTCTCTTTCCTCTAATGTACGATCACATCAGAGGAGAGATTAAAGGGACTCTGTCACCTGAATTTGGAGGGAACAATCTTCAGCCATAGGGGCGGGGTTTTCGGGTGTTTGATTCACCCTTTCCTTACCCGCTGGCTGCATGCTGGCTACAATATTGGATTGAAGTTCATTCTCTGTCCTCCGTAGTACATGCCTGCACAAGGCAATTAAATCACAGAGATATGTCACACAAAATACTTAATAAGTAACATTTCCCACATGTCTACTTTACATCAGCACAATTTTGGAACCCAAATTTTTTTTTGTTAGGGAGTTATAAGGGTTAAAAGTTGACCAGCAATTTCTCATTTTTCCAACACCATTTTATTTTAGGGACCACATCTCATTTGAAGTCATTTTGAGGGGTCTATATGATAGAAAATACCCAAGTGTGACACCATTCTAAAAACTGCACCCCTCAAGGTGCTCAAAACCACATTCAAGAAGTTTATTAACCCTTTAGGTGTTTTACAGGAATTTTTGGAATGTTTAACTAAAAATTAACATTTAACTTTTTTTCACAAAAAATTTACTTCAGCTCCAATTTGTTTTATTTTACCAAGGGTAACAGGAGAAAATGGACCCCAAACGTTGTTGTACAATTTGTCCTACGTTCGCAGATACCCCATATGTGGAACTAAACCACTGTTTGGGCGCATGACAGAGCTCGGAAGCGAAGCAATGCAAAATTGACAGGAATTGAGATGAGACGCCATGTTGCGTTTGGAGAGCCACTGATGTGCCAAAACATTGAAACCCCCCACAAGTGACACCATTTTGGAAAATAGATCCCCTAAGGAACTTATCTAGAGGTGTGGTGAGCACTTTGACCCACCAAGTGCTCCACAGAAGTTTATAATGCAGAACCGTAAAAATAAAAAAATCATTTTTTTTTCACAAAAATTATCTTTTCGCCCCCAATTTTTTATTTTCCCAATGGTAAGAGAAGAATTTGGACCACAAAAGTTGTTGTACAATTTGTCCTGAGTATGCTGATACCCCATATGTGGGAGTAAACAACTGTTTGGGTGCATGGGAGGGCTCGGAAGGGAAGGAGCGCCATTTGGAATGGAGACTTAGATGGAATGGTCTGCAGGCGTCACATTGCGTTTGCAGAGCCCCTAATGTACCTAAACAGTAGAAACCCCCACAAGTGACCCCATATTGGAAACTAGACCCCCCAAGGAACTTATCTAGATGTGTTGTGAGAACTTTGAGCCCCCAAGTGTTTCACTACAGTTTATAACGCAGAGCCGTGAAAATAAAATAAAAAATTTCCCCCCAAAATTATTTTTTAGCCCCCAGTTTTGTATTTTCCTGAGGGTAACAGGAGAAATTGGACCCCAAAAATTGTTTTCCAATTTGTCCTGAGTGCGCTGATATCCCATATGTGGGGGGAAACCACCGTTTGGGCGCATGGGAGGGCTCGGAAGGGATGGAGCTCCATTTGGAATGCAGACTTAGATGGAATGGTCTGCAGGCGTCACATTGCGTTTGCAGAGCCCCTAATGTACCTAAGCAGTAGAAACCCCCCACAAGTGACCCCATATTGGAAACTAGACCCCCTAAGGAACTTATCTAGATGTGTTGTGAGAACTTTGAGCCCCCAAGTGTTTCACTACAGTTTATAACGCAGAGCCGTGAAAATAAAAAATCCTTTTTTTCCCCACAAAAATTATATTTTAGACCCCAGTTTTGTATTTTCCCAAGGGGTAACAGGAGAAATTGGACCCCAAAAGTTGTTGTCCAATTTGTCCTGAGTACGCTCGGAAGGGAAGGAGCACTGTTTTACTTTTTCAACGCAGAATTGGCTGGAATTGAGATCGGACGCCATGTCGCGTTTGGAGAGCCCCTGATGTGCCTAAACAGTGGAAACCCCCCAATTATAACTGAAACCCGAATCCAAGCACACTCCTAACCCTAATCCCAATGGTAACCCTAACCACACCTCTGACCCAGACACACCCCTAACCATAATCCCAACCCTATTCCCAACCGTAAATGTAATCCAAACCCTAACCCTAACTTTAGCCCCAACCCTAACTGTAGCCTTAACCCTAGCCCCAACCCTAACCCTAGCCCTAACCCTAACCCTAGCCCTAACCCTAACCCTAGCCCTAACCCTAGCCCTAACCCTAGCCCTAACCCTAGCCCTAATCCTAGCCCTAACCCTAATGGGAAAATGGAAATAAATACATTGTTTTAATTTTTTTATTTTTCCCTAACTAAGAGGGTGATGAACGGGGGTTTGATTTAATTTTATAGCGGGTTTTTTAGTGGATTTTTATGATTGGCAGCCGTCACACACTGAAAGACGCTTTTTATTGCAAAAAATATTTTTTGCGTTACCACATTTTGAGAGCTATAATTTTTCCATATTTGAGTCCACAGTGTCATGTGAGGTTTTGTTTTTTGTGGGACGAGTTGACGTTTTTATTAGTAACATTTTCGGGCATGTGACATTTTTTGATCGCTTTTTATTCCGATTTTTGTGAGGCAGAATGACCAAAAATCAGCTATTCATGAATTTCTTTTGGGGGAGGCGTTTATACCGTTCCGCGTTTGGTAAAATTGATAAAGCAGTTTTATTCTTCGGGTCAGTACGATTACAGCGACACCTCATTTATATAATTTTTTTATGTTTTGGCGCTTTTATATGATAAAAACTATTTTATAGAAAAAATAATTATTTTTGCATCGCTTTATTCTGAGCACAATAACTTTTTTTTTTTTTGCTGATGATGCTGTGTAGTGGCTCGTTTTTTTGCGGGAAAAGATGACGCTTTCAGCGGTACCATGGTTATTTATATCTGTCTTTTTCATCGCGTGTTATTCCACTTTTTGTTCGGCGGTATGATAAAGAGTTGTTTTTTGCCGCGTTTTTTTTTTTTTATTTCTTACGGTGTTTACTGAAGGGGTTAACTAGTAGGACAGTTTTATAGGTTGGGTCGTTACGGACGCGGCGATACTAAATATGTGTACTTTTATTGTTTTTTTTTAATTTAGATAAAGAAATGTATTTATGGGAATAATTTTTTTTTTCATTATTTAGGATATATTTTTTTTTTTTTTTACACATGTGCAAATTTTTTTTAAACTTTTTTACTTTGTCCCAGGGGGGGACATCACAGATCACTGACCTCACAGTTTGCACAGCACTCTGTCAGATCAGCAATCTGACTTACAGCAGTGCAGGCTTACCAAGCGCCTGCTCTGAGCAGGCACTTGGTAAGCCACCTCCCTCCCTGCAGGACCCAGATGCTGCGGCCATCTTGGATCCGGGCCTGCTGCAGGGAGGGAGGTAAAGAAACCCTCGCAGCAACGCGATAACATCGCGTTGCTGCGGGGGTCTCAGGGAAACCCGCAGGGAGCCCCCTCCCTGCCCAATGCTTCCCTGTACTGCCGGCACACCGCGATCATGTTTGATCGCGGTGTGCCGGGGGTTAATGTGCCGGGGGTGGTCCGTGACCGCTCCTGGCACATAGTGCCGGATGTCAGCTGCGATAGGCAGCTGACACCCGGCCGCGATCGGCCACGCTCCCCCCGTGAGCGCGGCCGATCGCCTTGGACGTACTATTCCGTCCTTGGGAATTTAGGCCCACCCCACATGGACGGAATAGTACGTCCAATGACAGAAAGGGGTTAATTTATACATACAGAACTTTGAGTAAATAGGCTATAATATGTTTATACATAGAGCCTTATAGGCACTTACTGTACCCACTTTAGGGTCTATCTAAATAGAAACATTGTTTAAAGGATATTTGCTCTGGTATTGATTCTCAGTCCTAACCAAATATTTGGAGTAATCATCCCTGTGTTGTTAGGTCCATTTTTGTGTATTCACCCACTGAATGCAATTTATGTTCTTAAAAATTGTTTAATTAAATTGTTATTTTTAAACTATTTGGCAGATGCTTCCGTCTGTTTATAGGTTCAGTATAATGTATGGAGGACTATGTAAGGCCCACTATTCTGTATGGAGGACTATGGGGTGCCATTATACTGTATGGAGGACTATGTGGGACCCATTATTCTGTATGGGGGATTACAGGTGCTTCTCTCAAAATTAGAATATCATCAAAAAGTTAATTTATTTCAGTTCTTCAATACAAAAAGTGAAACTCATATATTATATAGAGTCATTACAAACAGAGTGATCTGCACTCCCTGACAGAAGTTATGTCGCTTATCCATGTTATGTAAATAAAAGCTTATAACCTAACGTTAAATTCATCCATTGGTTGTATAAATTATTCTTTTGAAAGCTGAAACCCTCCGAAATGTGGTTTAGGTTAACAAAATAAGTTGGCATCAATGCAGAAATATGGATCAGTTAATGGACACAGAATGGTCAGATTTTGACAAGACAAAAGTTTTGTTGCCTGGTCATATAATGCACCCAATCCTAGTTTACATCCTCACCTGTGCTCAGTAAATGATCGGTTAATTAGTGTCTGTGCATAAAAAGAAACCCAGCACCCCAGACCTTCACTTGAACTGCAACTTGAGCTCTGACAACATGCCAAAAATCTACCCTGCAGCCAAAACCTGGATTATCAAGAGGATGAAGACCAGATCCACTGCAGGTGTGGCTGGCACCTTTAATGTGTCTCAGCGTCAAGTACAAAGAATTAAAAAAAGATTTAAAGAGACTGGAGTTGTGTTTCACAAGCCCAGGTCCGGCAGACCCCGCAAGACAACTGCTTAGGAGGAATGTTTGTTGGTTAGAAAATCCAAAGCAAGCCCCTCTTCCACTGCAGCATAGCTCCAACAGGCCTGGTCACCTCAAGTCCCTGTGTCAACTAGAACAGTTTGTAGGATTCTGTCTCGAAATGGCCTCCATGGTCGAATCAGTGCCCAGAAGCCAGCACTAAACAAAAGGCAAATAAAAAACTGTGTGGCATTTGCAAAGTCCCACAGCCTGCTAAACAGATGGATGCTGGAAAAGTGGCAGAAGGTGGATTTCTCTGGTGAATCTTCAGTAGAATTACATCACAGCCGCCGCAAATACTGCAGGAGACCTACTGGAACCCATATGGATGCAAATTACACCCAGGAAACAGTTACATTTGGTGGTGGAAAGATCATGGTCTGGGGTTACATTCAGTATGGGGGTTTGCAAAACATTTGCAAGGTGGAAGGCAATATCAATAACCTAAAATATCAAGAAGTATTAGCTACCTCTTATATTCCAAGTCATAAAAGGGGTCAAATTCTGAAGCAGAATGGTGCTCCATCTCATACATCCATCTCTACAACAAAGTTCCTCCAGGCAAAAAAGATCAAGGTGCTCATAGACTGGCCAGCCCAGCCACCAGACATGAACATCATTGAGCATGTTTGGGGTAGGATGAAAGAAGAAGCTTGGAAGACGAAACCAAAGAATCAAAATGAACTCTGGGAGGCATGTAAGACTGCATTCTTTGCTATTCCTGATGACTTCATTAATAAATTGTATGCATCATTGTTGAACCGCATGGATGCAGTCTTTCAAGCTCATGGAAGTCACACAAAATATTAACCCCTTCCCGACCTTTGACGCCACGTAGGCGTCATGAAAGTCGGTGCCAATCCGACCCATGACGCCTATGTGGCGTCATGGAAAGATCGCGTCCCTGCAGATCGGGTGAAAGGGTTAATTCCCATTTCACCTGATCTGCAGGGACAGGGGGAGTGGTAGTTTAGCCCAGGGGGGGTGGCTTCACCCCCCCCCCGTGGCTACGATCACTCTGATTGGCTGTTGAAAGTGAAACTGCCGATCAGAGCGATTTGTAATATTTCACCTATTATAACTGGTGAAATATTACAATCCAGCCATGGCCGATGCTGCAATATCATCGGCCATGGCTGGAAACACTAATGTGCCCCCACCCCACCGATCGCCCCCCCAGCCCTCCGATCTGTCCGGTACACTGCTCCGGCTCCCCTCCGTCCTGTGCTCCGCTCCCCCCGTGCTCGTGTCTGCTCCCCCCGTGCTCCAATCACCCTCCCTGTGCTCCAATCACCCCCCCTGCACTCCGATCCACCCCCCCGTGCTCCGTTCCACCCCCCCGTGCTCCGTTCCACCCCCCCGTGCTCCGTTCCACCCCCCGTGCTCCGTTCCACCCCTCCCGTGCTCCGATTCACCCCCCCATGCTCCGATCCCCCCCCCGTGCTCCCCCCCACCCCATCATACTTACCGATCCTGCCGGGGTCCATCCGTCTTCTCCCCGGGCGCCGCCATCTTCCAAAATGGCGGGCGCATGCGCAGTGCGCCCGCCGAATCTGCCGGCTAGCAGATTCGTTCCAAAGTGCATTTTGATCACTGAGATAGATTATATCTCAGTGATCAAAATAAAAAAAATAATAAATGACCCCCCCCCCTTTGTCACCCCCATAGGTAGGGACAATAAAAAAATAAAGAATTTTTTTTTTCCACTAATGTTAGAATAGGGTTAGCGTTAGGGGTAGGGTTAGGGGTAGGGTTAGGGCTAGGGTTAGGGTTATGGTTAGGGGTAGGGTTAGGGCTAGGGGTAGGGTTAGGGGTAGGGTTAGGGCTAGGGGTAGGGCTAGGGTTAGGGGTAGGGTTAGGGCTAGGGTTAGGGCTAGGGTTAGGATTAGGGCTAGGGTTAGGGCTAGGGTTAGGGTTTCGGTATGTGCACACGTATTCTGGTCCTCTGCGGATTTTTCCGCTGCGGATTTGATAAATCCGCAGTGCTAAACCGCTGCAGATTTATGGCGGATTTACCGCGTTTTTTCTGCGCATTTCACTGCGGTTTTACAACTGCGATTTTCTATTTGAGCAGTTGTAAAACCGCTGCGGAATCCGCACAAAGAAGTGACATGCTGCGGAATGTAAACCGCTGCGTTTCCGTGCAGTTTTTCCGCAGCATGTGTACAGCGATTATTGTTTCCCATATGTTTACATTGAACTGTAAACTCATGGGAAACTGCTGCGGATCCGCAGCGTTTTCCGCAGCGTGTGCACATATCTTTAGAATTAGGCTATGTGCACACGGTGCGGATTTGGCTGCGGATCCGCAGCAGTGTTCCATCAGGTTTACAGTACCATGTAAACATATGGAAACCAAATCCGCTGTGCCCATGGTGCGGAAAATACCGCGCGGAAACGCTGCGTTGTATTTTCCGCAGCATGTCAATTCCTTGTGCGGATTCCGCACCGTTTTACACCTGTTCCTCAATAGGAATCCGCAGGTGAAATCCGCACAAAAAACACTGGAAATCCGCGGAAAATCTGCAGGTAAAACGCAGTGCCTTTTACCCGCGGATTTTTCAAAAATGATGCTGAAAAATCTCACACGAATCTGCAACGTGGGCACATAGCCTTAGGGTTAGGGTTGGAATTAGGGTTGTGGTTAGGGTTAGGGGTGTGTTGGGGTTAGGGTTGTGATTAGGGTTATCGCTACAGTTGGGATTAGAGTTAGGGGTGTGTTGGGGTTAGTGTTGGAGGTAGAATTGAGGGGTTACCACTGTTTAGGCACATCAGGGGTCTCCAAACGCAACATGGCGCCACCATTGATTCCAGCCAATCTTGTATTCAAAAAGTCAAATGGTGCTCCCTCACTTCCGAGCCCCGACGTGTGCCCAAACAGTGGTTTACTCCCACATATGGGGTACCAGCATACTCAGGACAAACTGCGCAACAATTACTGGGGTCCAATTTCTCCTGTTACCCTTGTGAAAATAAAAAAATGCTTGCTAAAACATCATTTTTGAGGAAAGAAAAATGATTTTTTATTTTCACGGCTCTGCGTTGTAAACGTCTGTGAAGCACTTGGGGGTTCAAAGTGCTCACCACATATCTAGATAAGTTCCTTGGGGGGTTTAGTTTCTAAAATGGGGTCACTTGTGGGGGGTTTCTACTGTGTAGGCACACCAGGGGCTCTGCAAACGCAACGTGATGCCCGCAGACCATTCCATCAAAGTCTGCATTTCAAAAGTCACTACTTCCCTTCTGAGCCCCGACGTGTGCCCAAACAGTGGTTTACCCCCACACATGGGGTATCAGCGTACTCAGGACAAACTGGACAACAACTTTTGGGGTCCAATTTCTCCTGTAACCCTTGGGAAAATAAAAAATTCTGGGCTAAATAATTATTTTTGAGGAAAGAAAACGTATTTATTATTTTCACGGCTCTGCATTATAAACTTCTATGAAGCACTTGGGGGTTCAAAGTGCTCACCACACATCTAGATAAGTTCCTTTTGGGGTCTAGTTTCCAAAATGGGGTCACTTGTGGGGGGTTTCTACTGTTTAGCCACATCAGGGGCTCTGCAAACGCAACGTGACGCCCGCAGAGCATTCCATCAAAGGCTGCATTTCAAAAGGTCACTACTTCAATTCCGAGTCCCGGCATGTGCCCAAACAGTAGTTTACCCCCACATATGGGGTATCACCGTACTGAGGAGAAACTGGACAACAAATATTGGGGTCAAATTTCTCCTGTTACCCTTGGGAAAATTAAAAAATTCTGGGCTAAATAATTATTTTTGAGGAAAGAAAACGTATTTATTATTTTCACGGCTCTGCATTATAAACTTCTGTGAAGCACTTGGGGGTTCAAAGTGCTCACCACACATCTAGATAAGTTCCTTTCGGGGTCTAGTTTCCAAAATGGGGTCACTTGTGGGGGGTTTCTACTGTTAAGCCACATCAGGGGCTCTGCAAACACAACGTGACGCCCACAGAGCATTCCATCAAAGTCTGCATTTCAAAACGTCACTACTTCACTTCCGAGCCCAAACAGTGGTTTACCCCCACATATGGGGTATCAGCGTACTCAGGAGAAACTGGACAACAACTTTTGGGGTCAAATTTCACCTGATACCCTTGGGAAAATAAAAAATTGCAGGCTAAAAGATCATTTTTGAGAAAATAATTTTTTTTTTTTTTTTCATGGCTCTGCGTTATAAACTTCTGTGAAGCACTTGGGGGTTCAAAGTCCTCACCACACATCTAGATTAGTTCCTTTGGTGGACTAGTTTCCAAAATGGGGTCATTTCTGGGGGATCTCCAATGTTTAGGCACACAGGGGCTCTCCAAACGTGACATGGTGTCCGCTAATGATTGGAGCTAATTTTCCATTTAAAAAGCCAAATGGCGTGCCTTCCCTTCCGAGCCCTGCTGTGCGCCCAAACAGTGGTTTACCCCCACATATGGGGTATCAGCGTACTCAGGACAAACAGGACAACAACATTTGGGGTCCAATTTCTCCTATTACCCTTGGCAAAATAGGAAATTCCAGGCTAAAAAATCATTTTTGAGGAAAGAAAAATTATTTTTTATTTTCATGGCTCTGCGTTATAAACTTCTGTGAAGCACCTGGGGGTTTAAAGTGCTCAATATGCATCTAGATAAGTTCCTTGGGGGGTCTAGTTTCCAAAATAGGGTCACTTGTGGGGGAGCTCCAATGTTTAGGCACACAGGGGCTCTCCAAACGCGACATGGTGTCCGCTAACAATTGGAGCTCATTTTCCATTCAAAAAGTCAAATGGCGCGCCTTCCCTTCCGAGCCCTGCCGAGTGCCCAAACAGTGGTTTACCCCCACATATGAGGTATCGGCGTACTCGGGAGAAATTGCCCAACAAATTTTATGATCCATTTTATCCTATTGCCCATGTGAAAATGAAAAAATTGAGGCGAAAAGAATTTTTTTGTGAAAAAAAAAGTACTTTTTCATTTTTACAGATCAATTTGTGAAGCACCTGAGGGTTTAAAGTGCTCACTAGGCATCTAAATAAGTTCCTTGGGGGGTCTAGTTTCCAAAATGGAGTCACTTGTGGGGGAGCGCCAATGTGTAGGCACACAGGAGCTCTCCAAACGCGACATGGTGTCCGCTAACGATGGAAATAATTTTTCATTCAAAAAGTCAAAATGGCGCTCCTTCCCTTCCGAGCCTTACCATGTGCCCAAACAGTGGTTTACCCCCACATATGAGGTATCAGTGTACTTAGGAGAAATTGCCCAACAAATTTTAGGATCCATTTTATCCTGTTGCCCATGTGAAAATGAAAAAATTGAGGCTAAAAGAATTTTTTTGTGAAAAAAAAGTACTTTTTCATTTTTACGGATCAATTTGTGAAGCACCTGGGGGTTCAAAGTGCTCACTATGCATCTAGATTAGTTCCTTGGGGTGTCTAGTTTCCAAAATGGGGTCACTTGTGGGGGAGCTCCAATTTTTAGGCACACGGGGGCTCTCCAAACGTGGCATGGTGTCCGCTAAAGAGTGGAGCCAATTTTTGATTCAAAAAGTCAAATGGCGCTCCTTCCCTTCCAAGCCCTGCCGTGCACCCAAACAGTGGTTTACCCCCACATATGAGGTATCAGCGTACTCAGGACAAATTGGACAACAACTTTCGTGGTTCAGTTTCTCCTTTTACCATTGGGAAAATAAAAAAATTGTTGCTAAAAGATCATTTTTGTGACTAAAAAGTTAAATGTTCATTTTTTCCTTCCATGTTGCTTCTGCTGCTGTGAAGCACCTGAAGGGTTAATAAACTTCTTGAATGTGGTTTTGAGTACCTTGAGGGGTGCAGTTTTTAGAATGGTGTCACTTTTGGGTATTTTCAGCCATATAGACCCCTCAAACTGACTTCAAATGTGAGGTGGTCCCTAAAAAAAATGGTTTTGTAAATTTTGTTGTAAAAATGAGAAATCGCTGGTCAAATTTTAACCCTTATAACTTCCTAGCAAAAAAATTTTTTGTTTCCAAAATTGTGCTGATGTAAAGTAAACATGTGGGAAATGTTATTTATTAACTATTTTGTGTCACATAACTCTCTGGTTTAACAGAATAAAAATTCAAAATGTGAAAATTGCGAAATTTTCAAAATTTTCGCCAAATTTCCGTTTTTATGACAAATAAACGCAGAATTTATTGACCTAAATTTACCACTATCATGAAGCCCAATATGTCACGAAAAAACAGTCTCAGAACCGCTAGGATCCGTTGAAGCGTTCCTGAGTTATTACCTCATAAAGGGACACTGGTCAGAATTGCAAAAAACGGCAAGGTCTTTAAGGTCAAAATAGGCTCGGTCATGAAGGGGTTAAATATGACTCTCAGGCTATGTGCACACTTTGCAGATTCCACTGCGGATTTTTCCGCAGCGGAATTGCAAGATCCGTAGTGAAAACCCATCGCGGTTTTTACTGCGGATTTATCGCGGTTTTTACTGCGTTTTTTTCTGCGGATTTACAACTGCAGTTTTCTATTGGAGCAGCTGAAAATCCGCAGAAAAGAAGTGACATGCTGCGAAATGTAATCCGCAGCGTTTCCGCGCGGATTTTTCTGCAGCATGTGCACAGCGTTTTTTGTTTCCCATAGGTTTACATTGAAATGTAAACTCATGGGAAACTGCTGCGGATCCGCAGCGGTCAAATCCGCTGCGGATCCGCAGCAAAATCCGCAAAGTGTGAATATAGCCTCAGAGCACCACAACTTCATTCACCAATGTTACGCAACATAGATTTGCATTTTAAGTTAATTATTTGTTTGAATATCACATTACTTTCTGTGGGCGAAAAAACTTTTGTCTTGCCAAAATCTGACCATTCTGTGTCCATTTACTGATCAATATTTCTGCATTGATGCCAATTAATTTCCTTAACCTAAACCACATTTTGGAGGGTTTCAGCTTTCAAAAGAATAATTTATACAACCAATGGATGAATTTAACGTCAGGTTATATAAGCTGTTATTTACATAACATGGATAAGCGACATAACTTCTGTCAGGGAGTGTATTTCAAATGTATATTTCTGTTAACGTTGATGATTATGGCTTACAGCCAATATAACCCAAAAGTCATTATTTCAGTATATTAGAATGCTTTCTAACACCAGCTTGAAAAATTATTTAAAAATCCGAAATGTTGGCCTACTGAAATGTATGTTCAGTAGATGCGCTCAATACTTGGTCGGGGCTCCTTTTGCATCAATTACTGCATCAATGCAGCATGGCATGGAGGCGATCAGCCTGTGGCACTGCTGAGATGTTATGGAAGCCCAGGTTGCTTTGATAGCAGCCTTCAGCTTGTCTGCATTGTTGGGTCTGGTGTCTCTCATCTTCCTCTTTACAATATCCCATATATTATCTGTGGGGTGAAGGTCAGGCGAGTTTGCTGGCCAATCAAGCACAGTGATACTGTTATTTTTAAACTGGGTATTGGTACTTTTGGCAGTGTGGACAGGGGCCAAGTCCTGCTGTAAAAGTCATGAGTAAGACTACCTTGTGCAGTAGAAACGCGTCGACTGGGTCATGTCGACCATGTAAATTTTTCTTTTGTATGCACTATATTTTCTTTTGAAAAATGAAAAGAAAAGGAAAATCCAGTCCTGTTGAGCGGGACTCCAATTCTTTCTATTTTTTTTCTATATTATTTTAATTTTTACAGTAATAAATGGGAAAATGAGGGTAGGGTGTGTTTATATGAAATAAAGGCATCTGTGTCTTTCTTTCAATTATACGACTTTATTCTGTGTATTTTTTTTACATTTGAGTTATGGAGTTAGTAATTGGGGTGTACGATAGACGCCTCTCCATTACTAACCCCTGGGCTTGATGTCAGCTGCCATAAAAAAGCATGATGAGAGCTGAGACAATGACAATGATGACAATGATGAGAGCTGACTTCAGCAGCGTGTGTCAGGGATCAGCGAGAACTGTACTGCTTTTCTCAGGCATAAGCAGGTATGGACTGGGGGCTGAAATTCAGCCCTGGCATATGAAATCACACAGGCCCATGTTGTCGCCATCCCCATGAACCAGATGAGATATATTACTAATATTATCCTGGATGGAGGAAAGGAAGATTTTCTACAAGACCAATATTTCTAATGATACCTGTGGCTTGCTGGGGTAAGTGACTGAGTAAGCAACTTTGTGCTCCATCACAAATGTTAACAGTATGTGTGTCTTGAGAACAGGGTGGCACGGTGGCGCAGTGGTTAGCACAGCAGCCTTGCAGCGCTGGAGTCCTGGGTTCAAACCCCACCAAGGACAACATCAGCAAAGAGTTTGTATGTTCTCTCCGTGTTTGCGTGGGTTTCCTCCCACATTCCAAAGATGGGGCTCACAATCGAAATTCCCTATCGGGGACAGCGATGATAATGTGTGTAAAGCGCTGCGGAATATGTTAGCGCTATATAAAGATTATTATTATTTAACTAGATGGTGGCCCAATTCTAACGCATCGGTTATTCTAGAATATGCATGTCCACGTAGTATATTGCGCAGCCTCGTAGTATATTGCCCAGCAACGTAGTATATTGCCCAACCACGTAGCATATTGCCCAGCCACGTAGCATATTGCCGTCACATAGTATATTGCCCAGCAACGTAGTATATTGCCCAGCAACGTAGTATATTGCCCAGCAACGTAGTATATTGCCCAACCACGTAGTATATTGCCAAGCCACGTAGTATATTGCCCAGTCACGTAGTATATTGCCCAGTCACGTAGTATATTGCCCAGCCACATAGTATATTGCCCAGCCACGTAGTATATTGCCCAGTTACGTAGTATATTGCTTAGCCACGTAGTATATTGCCCAGTGACTAAGTATACAGCACAGAGCCACGTAGTATATTGCACAGCGACATAGTATACAGCACAGAGCCACGTAGTATATTGCCCAGTGACGTAGTATACAGCACAGAGCCACGTAGTATATTGCACAGCGTAGTATACAGCACAGAGCCACGTAGTATATTGGCCAGTCACGTAGTATATTGCACAGCTACGTAGTATATTGCCCAGCCAGGTTTGTCACAGGTTAAAAAATAAACATATACTCACCTTTCCGAGTGCCCCTTTAGTCCACGGCAGCTTCCGGTCCCAGGGTTGGTATGAGCGCAGGACCTGTGATGACGTCGCGGTCACATGACCGTGACGTCATGGCAGGTCTTTCTAGCACAGGCGCGCAGGGCCTGTGATGACGTCGTGGTCACATGACCATGACGTCATGGCAGGTCCTTCTCGCGCAGGCCCTGTGATGACCTCGCGGTCACATGACCGTGACGTCATGGCAGGTCCTTCTCGCATACCATCTTTGCCACCGGAACCTGCAACGGAAGATGGCGGCTGGCGCGAGCGACTACGGAGGGTGAGTATAGCAGTTTTTTTTTTATTATTATTTTTAACATTACATTTTTTTACTATTGATGCCGCATAGGCAGCGTCAATGGTAAAAAGTTGGGGACACACAGGGTTAATAGCGGCGGTAACGGAGTGCGTTACCCGCGGCATAACGCGGTCCGTTACCGCCGGCATTAACTCTGTGTTAGCGGTGACCGGAGGGGAGTATGCGGGCGACAGGCACTGACTGCGGGGAGTAAGGAGCAGCCATTTTCTTTTGGACTGTGCCCGTCGCTGATTGGTCGCGGCAGCCATGACAGGTAGCTGGCGAGACCAATCAGTGAATGAATAACCGTGACAGACAGAAGGACAGACAGAAGGACAGACGGAAGTGACCCTTAGACAATTATATAGTAGACAACGTAGCAGACAAGGCAGCCCATGATCAGACAGGCCCTTCTGGCATTTGCCAGAATTGCCAGTCCGGCCCTGGGCGCAAGTACGTGTCACCCTGATCACACACGGATGTCATCTGTATGCATGTGTGCGGGAAGTTTTGCGGGCCGGGATGCTGATAAAAAAACAGACACGTCAGCGGGTTTTGCCCAAGAACACGCAGTCTGTGGAAATACACAGACATGTCCACAGACTCCTTCATTGCAGTGGGTGTACGTGTGTGTCTCCTGCAAGTGTATGAACTGTCACCAACAGTACCTGAGACACTGACGTGTGGAGGGGCCTCGCATGGGGCCGATAGCACTAGAGATGTAAGCAATAGAGAAAATGGAAGAGAAAAACACAAAAACTTTTCTTTGCAAAAATGAAAAATTGCTTTTATTTTGTGTTGAAAATAGTAAAAATAGGGCATTTGTTTTGCATATTTTGCCCTTTTTTAATTTAGGGCTTTTTTTGAGCATTTTTTGAAAACATTTTTTTGTAGAATTCAATTGTGCCTTTTTGGATCTGAAGTGGTGTGGATTTTTTGGTCAGTTTCTGTGGATTTAGGTCTTATTTTTTGTCATAGTTTTGTGGAAAAAATACCTTAGTACTCCTACAAAAACTGAGTGAATTTACCACACGGGTGAGAGGTTTTGTATTAGTTCTGGCTTGTCACACTTGTCCGACAAGGCGAAAAAATAGTTTTATGGCCATGTGGAAAGGCAATTATTTGGTGAACTACAATCCCTAGCAAGGCTGTGACTGCTGGGCTCTTATGATGTTTCCTGTCAGGAACCACATGAGACAGAAGCACCATTAGAAAAGATTATTTTCCCGCCTTTTTGTTTCCATGGCGACAATCCATGCCTCGGAGCTCTCGTGGACGCCTGCGGAGTATTTAAAGACGGGCAGACGAGAGCAATCGATTCGCAGACGGGAGGAGGAGAGAGAGGGGAGGAGAGCGGAGGAGGGAGCAAATCATCGCCAGAGAGGAGAGATTCAAACACAAACAACTGGATGGGCAGCGACCCATCAGCGCCGGACACCGACTCCTCGCCCTCCCGACCGCCCCGCACCACAGCCAGGCCGCAGCGGCCTCCAGTGCGCACCGCAGCCGCCCTCCACGCCTCCTCCTCCGGCCTGCCCTGAGCTCCGGCCCGCCTCACCCCTGGGTGGCTCCCGCGTTTCCCGCTCTTTCCTCTGACTATTCGCTGAGGCCTCAACCCCCGCCATGTCCCGCTCCAACAGACAGAAGGAATACAAGTGCGGGGACCTGGTGTTCGCCAAGATGAAGGGTTACCCGCACTGGCCGGCCCGGGTAAGTGCTCCGGTGGGGGAGGGGAGGACGGCCGTGTGCGGCTATACGGCATATGTCATCGTGTGTGCACGTGAGACTGTATACAGCAATGTGACTGTACAGCTACAGTGTGTGTGAGATGGTGCACAGCTACAGTGTGTGTGAGATGGTGCACAGCTACAGTGTGTGAGAGATGGTGCACAGCTACAGTGTGTGTGTGTGAGATGGTGCACAGCTACAGTGTGTGTGTGAGAGATGGTGCACAGCTACAGTGTGTGTGAGAGATGGTGCACAGCTACAGTGTGTGTGTGAGATGGTGCACAGCTACAGTGTGTGTGTGTGAGATGGTGCACAGCTACAGTGTGTGTGAGAGATGGTGCACAGCTACAGTGTGTGTGTGTGAGATGGTGCACAGCTACAGTGTGTGTGTGTGAGATGGTGCACAGCTACAGTGTGTGTGTGAGAGATGGTGCACAGCTACAGTGTGTGTGTGAGAGATGGTGCACAGCTACAGTGTGTGTGTGTGAGATGGTGCACAGCTACAGTGTGTGTGTGAGAGATGGTGCACAGCTACAGTGTGTGTGTGTGAGATGGTGCACAGCTACAGTGTGTGTGTGTGAGATGGTGCACAGCTACAGTGTGTGTGTGTGAGATGGTGCACAGCTACAGTGTGTGTGTGTGAGATGGTGCACAGCTACAGTGTGTGTGTGTGAGATGGTGCACAGCTACAGTGTGTGTGTGAGAGATGGTGCACAGCTACAGTGTGTGTGTGAGAGATGGTGCACAGCTACAGTGTGTGTGTGTGAGATGGTGCACAGCTACAGTGTGTGTGTGAGAGATGGTGCACAGCTACAGTGTGTGTGTGTGAGATGGTGCACAGCTACAGTGTGTGTGTGTGAGATGGTGCACAGCTACAGTGTGTGTGTGTGAGATGGTGCACAGCTACAGTGTGTGTGTGTGTGAGATGGTGCACAGCTACAGTGTGTGTGTGTGTGAGATGGTGCACAGCTACAGTGTGTGTGTGTGAGAGATGGTGCACAGCTACAGTGTGTGTGTGTGTGAGAGATGGTGCACAGCTACAGTGTGTGTGTGTGAGAGATGGTGCACAGCTACAGTGTGTGTGTGTGTGTGTGTGAGATGGTGCACAGCTACAGTGTGTGTGTGAGAGATGGTGCACAGCTACAGTGTGTGTGTGAGAGATGGTGCACAGCTACAGTGTGTGTGTGAGAGATGGTGCACAGCTACAGTGTGTGTGTGTGAGAGATGGTGCACAGCTACAGTGTGTGTGTGTGAGAGATGGTGCACAGCTACAGTGTGTGTGTGAGAGATGGCGCACAGCTACAGTGTGTGTGTGTGTGAGAGATGGTGCACAGCTACAGTGTGTGTGTGTGTGAGAGATGGCGCACAGCTACAGCGTGTGTGTGTGAGAGAGATGGCGCACAGCTACAGCGTGTGTGTGTGTGAGAGATGGCGCACAGCTACAGCGTGTGTGTGTGTGAGAGATGGCGCACAGCTACAGCGTGTGTGTGTGTGAGAGATGGCGCACAGCTACAGCGTGTGTGTGTGTGAGAGATGGCGCACAGCTACAGCGTGTGTGTGTGAGATATGGCGCGCAGCTACAGCGTGCGTGTGATATGGCGTGCAGCGGGGTACAGCTATAGTGTGTGACTGTGTGATGGTGTACAGCAGGGCTGTCAAACTGCATTCCTCGAGGGCTGCAAACAGGTCATGTTTTTAGGATTTCCTTGTACTGCACAGGTGATAATTTAATCTACACAAATAATGAGTTGGTGATTAAATTATCACCTGTGCAGTACAAGGAAATCCTGAAAACATGACCTGTTTGCAGCCCTCGAGGAATGCAGTTTGACACCCCTGGTGTACAGCTATAGAGTGACTATGTGATGGTGTGACTGCGATGGTGTGACTGCGATGGTGTGACTGCGATGGTGTGACTGCGATGGTGTGACTGCGATGGTGTGACTGCGATGGTGTGACTGCGATGGTGTGACTGCGATGGTGTGACTGCGATGGTGTGACTGCGATGGTGTGACTGCGATGGTGTGACTGCGATGGTGTGACTGCGATGGTGTGACTGCGATGGTGTGACTGCGATGGTGTGACTGCGATGGTGTGACTGCGATGGTGTACAGCTATAGTGACTGATGGTGTGACTGTGCGATGCTGTACAGCGATGGTGTACAGCTATAGTGTGACTGCGATGGTGTACAGCTATAGTGTGACTGCGATGGTGTACAGCTATAGTGTGACTATGTGGTGTACAGCTATAGTGTGACTATGTGGTGTACAGCTATAGTGTGACTATGTGATGGTGTACAGCTATAGTGTGACTATGTGATGGTGTACAGCTATAGTGTGACTATGTGATGGTGTACAGCTATAGTGTGACTGTGATGGTGTACAGCTATGTGTGACTGTGATGGTGTACAGCTATAGTGCGTGACTGGTGTTCAGCTATAGTGTGTGGTGTATCGCTATAGTGTGTGACTGTGAGATGGTGTACAGCTATAGTGTGTGACTGTCGTGTACAGCTATACTGTGTGGTGTGCAACTATAGTGTGTGACTTTGTGGTGTACTGCTATAGTGTGTGACTGGTTTAAAGCTATAGTGTGTGACTGATGGTATACAGCTATAGTGTGACTGGTGTGCAGCTATAGTACGTGACTTTGATGGTGTACAGTTAGTGTGTGACTGGTGTACAGCTATAGTGTGTGACTGGTGTACAGTGATGGTGTACAGCTATAGTGTGACTGATGTACAACTATAGTGTGACTGGTGTGCAGCTATAGTGTGTGTGTGTGATGGTGTATGTCACGGTTCACTGGGAGGATACCTTTATCATCCCCACCACTCACACCAATTTGTCATGAGTCGGGGTTGTTTGGTTGCCCCTGGTTCTTTCTGAAGGGATTTATCTATTTCCCAGTTCCAGTTTGGAACTTGCAGCTCTCTGGTGCCCCCTTACCCTCAGGGCAGACAGGGTACTGCACCTAGGATAACTAGTCGCCAGAAAGGCTGCCTTACTTTGTACTGGCTAATGGGCGCACTGCAGCGAGGGCCATATAACTACTCCCACTCAGGCGGGAACAATAATTATCAACGCCGCCAGTCGCTACAAGGCCTTCCAAACGCACAGGACGAAACCGCAGCCACCAGCTCTGATTTCTTAATTGTTAACGGCTCCGGGACCAACCCAAATTAGAAGCGTAATTCACTTCAGAGAACGTGACAGTTCGTTATAGAGCAAGGAGGGACAAAGCTAGTAATTTTATATATTTTACTCTAAAAAAAAAAAAAAAGTAAGCAGTGTTTACGGAAGTATAAAAAGGTATTATAAAGATAACAAGTAGCGTATGTACAGTACAATTACAAATAAAAGGGGATTAAAGTTGAGAAAAAAAACACTTAAGTCCAAAAATGAAAGAGACACACATCCGCACTGCTCATGTCGAACCCAGCGACCGTATTGCACTATCGGTCTGGCACCAAAGAAAGTGGTACCGGCTGTATATATCCTCCACACCTTAATCAACGGGGTGCTGCTGCCAGAAAAATGTATATAGAGTCCAATATCCAAATAGAAAAAAGTAGGCGCGCACTTACCCTGTTGCGGTGAATATCACTTAAAAAACACTTAACTTTCGTTCATATTATTTCATCTCATGGCTGACCATCTGCTGTGGGGGATGGGCAACCATATATCCAGATGCATTACAGATCTGTCTCGCAGCTAGACCCAGGACAAAGACACTGAAGACTGCTGTCTCACTCACTTATCTCTCAGCCTAAAACCAAGGCACTCCCCCTGTGGTGACCTAACTCAGAGGCTGAATCCTCCCTTTTCTTAGTTATGACAAACCATTTCTATACATACCTCGCTGTATGTACCTCGTATGAGAACGACACTATGATCAGGATGTTCACATCAGGGGGGTTCTTTTAAGTATGAACATGGCATAGATACATGACCCGCCTACGGAGAAATCCGCTCCTTGCAACTCGTTGGGTTTAGCTCCTTGCGATTTCAGTGAGCTATAGATCTCTCGATGGACATCCGGAATATATAATCCTTATCTCTAGCCCGGTTCGGTGCCAGTATACATAACTTTACAAGAACAAGAGAGTCCCATGCAGTTTCTCTACCAGTTTTGGCTGGTATCAGGTGTGGAGGGGGAATGAGGAGTTGGGGACAGGCTGGTTTTCCCAGCTCCGAGCCATAAAAACTCTTCAGAGATTCCAGTGAGTGTTGCTGGCACACTGGGCTCACTATACACTATATAGCAGGGGGGGAGGGAGTTGCTTGCAGGCAAAAAGAGAAGAACTTAATAGGCAGAGTGATGGGGGGAGGGGGGGGGGAGTTGGAAAAGCCATGGACCTTTTGGGGATATACTCAAAATATGGCATATTCATATTATCGTGACAGTGTACATCTATAGTGTGTGACTGTGTGTGTGATGGTATACAACTATAGTGTGTGACACTGTGATGATGTGCAGCTATAGTGTGTGACACTACAGGTGTAGGGCATGTGCGACACTACAGGTGTAGGGCGTGTGGTGCCCCCTTCCTTATTTCCTATTCTTTTGCATGTTTGTCACACTAAAATGTTTCAGATCCTCACAACAAATGTAAATATTAGAGGAAGATAACGCAAGTAATCACAAAATGCAGTTTTTAAATGAAGGCCTTTATTATTAAGGGAAAAAGAAATCCAAACCTACAGGGCTTTGTGTGAAAGTGATTGCCCCCCTCCCCCTTAAAACATAAATTAACTGTGTTTTATCACATCATTGGGACTCTGCGTTTCCATTCCCTAGCCACACCCAGGCCTGATTACTGCCATAACTGTTCTCAATCAAGAAATTGCTTAAATAGGACCTGCCTGACAAAGTGAAATAGCCCAAAAGTTACTGAAAAGCTAGACATCATGTCGCGATCCAAAGAAATTCTACAAATGAGTAATTGAGATTTATTAGTCTCGTAAAGGTTCTAAAGCCATTTCTTAAGCTTTGGGACTCCAGCAAACCACAGCGAGAGCCAATATCCACAAATGGCAACAGTAGGGAACCTTCCCAAGAGTGGCCGGCCAACCAAAATTACCCAAAGATCGCAGCAACGAATCATCCAAGAGGTCACAAAAGACCCCTCGACATCCAAAGAACTGTAGGCCTCACTTTCCTCAATTAGGGTCAGTGTTCATGACTCCACCATAAGGCTATGTGCACACGTTGTAGAATTGCCACGGAAATTTCAGTGGCAATTCTGCAACTCCCTGCCGCCGGAAATTGGCATGCGTATTCCCGCTAAACACTAGCATTTAGCAAGCGTAATTAGCTTGCGGAATGCTAGCGTGTTCCAAGCGATCTGTAGCATCGCTTGGAAAACTGACAGGTTGGTCACACTTGTCAAACATGGTGTTTGACAAGTGTGACCAACTTTTTACTATTGATGCTGCCTATGCAGCATCAATAGTAAAAAGATATAATGTTAAAAAAAATTTAAAATTAAAAAATCATTATATTCTCACCTTCTGGTGGCCCCCCGCAGCCTTCCTGCTCCCTGAGATGCTCCCATTCCAAGTGATGCCTCGCTACAATGACCCCAGATGAAGTAGCATCACGCGAGACCGCTACGTCATCACAGGTCATTGTTGTGAGGCATCACTGGGAACGGGAGGAGCGGGAAGGCTGCAGGGGCTGCCGGAAGGTGAGAATAAAACTATTTTTTATTTTAATTTTTTTTTTTTATACAGGTATATGGTTGCCAGGGCCTGGAGGAGAGTCTCCTCTCCTCCACCCTGGGTACCATCCGCAGATGATCCGCTTACTTCCCGCATGGTGGGCATAGCCCCATGCGGGAAGTAAGCGGATCAGTGCATTCCTATGTGTGCGGAATTGCCGCGATTCCGCACAAAGAATGAGCATGCTGCATATTTTTCTGCGATGCGATTCTGCCGTGGAAAAATACACAGCATTAGCACAGCATTGCGGAATCCCATTGAATTAAATAGGCTGTGTTGTGTATGCGTTTTCGTGGCAAAAACGCATACAATCCGCAAGGTGTTCACATTGAGTGCTGGTTGTTTTTTTTGTTTTTTTTCTTATTTATTCACTGGATGCAGGCTGCCTCCTGGCTTATCTTGCACTCCTCCCATTGACCTCTCAGGTGGCTGTAATCAGCTCTACCTGCCCATAAATTGTAGGCTAAAGCCCCCGTCGCACACAGCGAGATCGCTGCTGAGTCACAAGTTTTGTGACGCAACAGCGATCTCAGTAGCGATCTCGCTATGTGTGACATGTAGCAGCGATCAGGCCCCTGCTGTGAGATCGCTGGTCGTGTCGGAATGGCCTGGGCCATTTTTTGATCGTTGAGGTCCCGCTGGGTAGCACACATCGCTGTGTTTGACACCTTACCAACGACCTCGCTGACAGGACGTCCCATTGAATCATCATGAAATAGCATCGTTCTACAGATCGCTACAGGTCGCTACAGTTCGCCGCATCGCTGCTGCGTCGTTGGGGAGATCGCACTGTGTGACATCTCACCAGCGACCACATAGCGACGCTTGAGCGATCCCTGACAGGTCGTATTGTTGCCAGAATCGCTCAAGCGTCACTATGTGTGACGGGGCCTTTAGCCTTAAGGTACCGTCTCACAGTGGCACTTTGGTCGCTACGACGGCACGATCCGTGACGCTCCAGCATCGCTCCAATATCGCTCCAGCGTCGTAGACTGCGGTCACACTTTGCAATGCACGACGCTGGAGCGATAACTTCACGACGTATTTGCAATGTAGAAGCTGTTGGTTACTATGCGCACATCGTATACAATATCGTGCACACCTTTTTTACATGATGCGATCATGCCGCCACAGCGGGACACTAGACGACGAAAGAAAGTTTCAAATGATCTGCTACGACGTACGATTCTCAGCGGGGTCCCTGATCGCAAGAGCGTGCCAGACACTGCGAGATCGTAAGTATATCGCTGGAACGTCACGAATCGTGCCGTCGTAGCGATCAAAATGCCACTGTGTGACGGTACCCTTAGTGACATGTCTTGTCCATAGTTGTAGGCTGGTGGGAGAGGGAGGTCACCTTGCTGTGGTTGATGGGCACACATGAATTAGCCAATTTATGCGCTAAGAACCTTCATTTCATCTATTACTGTAAGTTTTCTGAAATTTTTTTTGGGAAATTTGTGAAAAAATATTTTTGAGAAGTATAATCTACGGTATATCGAATATGTCTGTTTTTTTCACATGGCCTAGATTCATGCACATATATATTATATATTATAATTGGCTGATTGGTCTCGGCAGCTGCCTGTCATGGCTGCCGTGACCAATCAGCGACGCGCACAGTCCGGAAGAAAATGGCCGCTCCTTACTCCCCGCACTGACTGCCCGACGCCCGCATACACCCCTCCGCTCACTACTCACACAGGGTTATTGCCCGTGGTAACGGACCGCGTTATGCTGCGAGTAACGCACTCCATTACCGCTGCTATTAACGCTGTGTGACCAAGTTTTTTACTATTGACGCGGCCTATGCAGCGCCAATAGCAAAAACATCTAATGTTAAAAATAATTTAAAAAAAAAAACGATTACGTACTCGCCTACGCCGCCTTTCCCACTCCTCGCGATACAACCACCACGTTCCGTTTGCACAGATCGTCTGGCAGAAGGACCTGCCGTGACGTCACGGTCATGTGACCACGACATCATCACAGGCCCTGCGCAACCAGGACCTGACGTGACGTCACGGTCATGTGACCGTGACGTCGTCATAGGCCCTGCGCACCTGCGTGAGCAGGCTGGGACCAGAAGCTGCCGCCTGTACCTCACAGGCGACAGAACTACAAGGGGCCCTCGGATCGGAAGGCGAGTGTGTTTATTGTTTGTTTTTTAAATGGTGACCTACGTGGCTGGGCAATATACTACGTGGCTTGGCGGACATGCATATTCTAGAACGGGTCCCCAACTCCAGTCCTCAAGGCCCACCAACAGGTCATGTTTTCAGGATTACCTTTGCATTGCACAGGTGATGCAATTATTACCTGGGCAAGACTAAGGAAATCCTGAAAACATGACATGTTGGTGGGCCTTGAGGACTGGAGTTGGGGACCCCTGTTCTAGAAAACAAACTAACAATGACAGACTGATACAAAGGGGCGAGGACCCTGCCCTTGCGGGCTTACATTCTACAGGATGGTGGGGATGGAGACAGTAGATTGAGGGTTGCAGGAGCTCCGATGGTGTTGAGGAGGCAGCGAGGTCATTACAGGTTGTAAGCGTTTTTTGGGTTTTTTTTTGGGTGAGGTGGGTTTTCAGGTTCCATCTAAAGGATCCAAATGTGGTGGATAACTGGACATGTTGGGGCACAGAATTCCACAAGATGGGGGATATGTATACAATATAGTGTGTATATCTATCTGGTGTGGGAGGGTAATGTATGAATGTGTATAGTGTAATGTTTGTATTGTGTATATACTATGTAGATGCTTTGTGTACTGTGTATATTGCACATACAGTAATTTTTATAATGTGGAATGGAGGTGTAACACATGACCCTGTGTCTACAGCTGAAGTGTAAGGATGTGTACTGTGTATATGCACAGTTTATTTGTATCTGTAGTGCACACTGTATGAGGTATTGGATGGTTGTCTATAGCTAGTGTATATGTATGTAATTAGTGAGGTGTTATAGTATACTGTGTATAGATTATCATGTACTGTGTATAAATGTGGAGGAGTTATATATTCTCTATGTTCACACTACATACTCACAAAAACATGCTGTAGATGTATACCCAGGTCTGTAGGGTGTATAAGTGGGTGATGGATGAACCTGTATATATCTAAAGTGTATGACGGGGTGTGATGTCTACTCACTCTCTCTCGCTGGCTTGTATAGTCCTTTGGATGTTTCCCCTCTGATACGATGACCTGACATCAACACCAGTAGTCCATGACCATCAGACAGGAGCCCTGCGAGCCTCCACCCTGCTGACGTCTCCCAATTTGTGGCCTAATCACTCATTAGTAATGATGGTTTGTAGTTGGCTTGTGGTGCTTGTAGTTCACTCTTCTCATGCTGTATCACCAGCTGTCCCATCAGTGGGTCCCCTGGGTCAGTTTCAGTCCTTTAGTCCCTTTCCAGTTTGACTCCCATCGTGCCCTGACATCCACCAGTGTAGTAATCTCACAATCCACTGGCGGATTGTGGGTGCAATTACTCGGTTGAACCCAGTCACCAGTAAGCGTTTTTTCTTTTGGCTGCATATTGTTTCATTGTGGTGATCATCTTATTAAAGGGGTAGCTGCTAACTTGTGCTTCATGGGAAGGTTGCATGCAGTGGTGCATGCTGGGTAATCCACTACGACTGCGCTGATGGTTCTCGTAAGGCCGCCTGTTTACCCAGGTCTCTGCCAAGTGTACTCTGCCCTATATTTCCACCTGCTTCATATACTGCACTGCAGCACTTACCTCGTGTTGGAAGTGTCCCAGCATGTCCTAGTGCGGACCGATAATGTTAGGTTTATAGGTGCAGGTGGATCATTCCTACGTTTACTAGCCAGGGCTGTTACTGGTGGCCTTCATGGTGGTGATCCAGTGCCCCAGTGTTTGCCACGACCCTGTACATGTCTCCACATTTTGCCACCATTTCAGACTTTTAGAGGGGTGGTCTCTCAAAAAAAAAAAAAACCTTTCGATGTACATACAAATCTAATGTGCAATGAAGTATCCACACTTTCGTGCCTTGCACTGTAGCTTCCCATACATAATTGTCTCTTTTTTTTTTTTTTTATTCAGTTACTTTATCACTTTACTTTGACTATAGGTTCTGGAACATGCATTTGTGGCTCATCTGCTTTGTCAGCACTGTGGGCTCTGTAATGTGCCGTTGATCGGCATCATGACAACTGTAGATTCTGCAACTTGATGTTGTGCTTCATCATTGTTCTGTCTGAATTATAGGTTCTGGAACTGGCTTTCATCAGCATTCTGCCAGCACTATAGGTGCCTAAACTTTCTCTTGGTTCACTATCTGCTGCCCTGAACTCTTTTTTGCCTATAAGTGATTTAGATTTTCAGACCAAGGATTTTTGTATATTATAGTGAAAATGGGGCTTGGGGTAAGTATTACATTTAGTAAATATTGTGGTCTATAGGCAGCTTACATTTTCATCCTTGTTAAAAAGCCTTTATTGTCTGGTCCTAACAGGGACCCCTGTCTGGTTTTGGCCCAGTGATGATCAATTATAGTGCTTAGAGGGATCAGAGCTGCCATTCAGGGTCCGAGCTTTCTTCTTCTTAACTTGCTAATTCCTCCTTGACTGTCTTCTCTCTGCCTTGACTTTTTTTTTCTGCTTGGATTTGGTCTGGTTTGGTCTTCCCAGTGTTCGCAAGATTGAGATCTGAGGGCTGTCTCCCTGTCTGTCCTCATGGAGGAGGCCATATTGGTGGAGCAGCAGAGTACTGTGAATTTAGTATTAAGGCTTGGCTCAGGTCATCAGTGCATCATCCGCTTATTCCTCTCCTGTAATCGTGTTACTGACAGACTGTGATGTCGAGGTCCTGTTCCTGGCCCAGCGGGGTTATAGTTTGAATGTAAAGACCTTACAGGAGTCCCAGGAATGCGCAGTGGAGCAGAACCCGGAGCTGTGACCCCTGATGTGCAGCCAGGCTGACAGAGCCCTATGGTGTATGTGCAGTGTGTCAGAATAACATGGATTGAGCGCAGTCATCCCGGATTATCTGCCACTGGCTGCCGTTCTTATCTCTATGGGTCTGTCATATATTGGCTGTGCGCCCGAGCTCTGGGGAAGCAGACACTTCTTATCCGCATGTAATATGCTGCTGCCAGGTCTTTGGCGAACGCCAAAATGCTGGTCCTCTGCTTCCTGATTGCACATGATATAGTGATGGCGAACCTTTTAGAGACAGTGTGCCCAAACTGCAATCTAAAACCCACTTATTTATTGCAAAGTGCCAACACGGCAATTTAACCGGAATACTGAGGTTTTAGATTAGAAAAACAACTCCTACATTAGCGTCTATAGCAAAGAGCTTGTAAGCGCTGCAGTCCAAGCTTAAGATACTAGCCACCGATTGCAGTGGAGGTCTGTTCTTGAGAATTAAGGGGGAATTTTTATTCAGAAGTAAAATTGCCAAGTTATTTGTTTTTACAACATCTTTGCAATCGTAACCCTTTATCGTAATGAGAATAACCCTTTAATCATGGGATGTCAAACTAAATACACAGAGGGGCAAAATTAAAAGCTTTAACAAAGTGAAAGATATTAAAAACAAATCTACAATTGAGGAAGTTTTTCCTTATCAAATAAAACAATTAACTTTTGGAATTATAGTGGAATAATATGTTATGTAACAGCAGTAAAAACCATATGACCCAATGGTCGGATGTAAATATGTAAAGGATACATAAACACAGTATTCCTCCATACACAGTATGATGACCTTACTTTATCCTCTTCCCTCAATTCCCCCAACAAAGAATGACCCATCACAGTGTGATTTTTTTCCAAAGGTAATCCCCACACAGCTCTCCATACGATATAATGGGCTTAAAAGGCGCTCCATTACAGTACAATGGACCCCACATAGTCCTCCATACAGTATGTGCACAAAATGTCCTCCATATAGTACAATGGTTCCACATAGCGCTGCATACAGTGTAATGGGCCCCACGTATTCTGCCATAAAGTGTAATGGGCTCCACATAGTGCTCTATACAGTATAACGGGGCCCTGCATTGTCTTCCATACAGTATTATGGCCCACATGATGCTCCATACTGTATAATGGCCCCACATGATGCTCCATACTGTATAATGGCCCCACATGATGCTCCATACTGTATAATGGCCCCACATGATGCTCCATACTGTATAATGGCCCCATATACTGCTCCATACTGTATAATGGCCACACATTAAAAAAAAAAAAAATGCTCACCTCTGCCCGTTCCAACGCTTATCTCTTCAGTTCCACCTCTGGGCACACTCGCCATCTCGGTGAGATCCCCATGCGTGGGCTTTGTGTCCCCTTGTGCCAGCCATAGTTTTACTACCACTGTTATAGGGGGTCATATGCTAAAACATCCAGGGGTGCCATCACCATATGGGTCCATTAGGAGGTGGGTTCTACAGGTGCAGAGTCGCCAGGGTGACTACATGGCCCTGTGAGTAGGTGACCTGTAAGAATTGAATCAGGTGCAGCAGTTGGTTACTTCCCTTTCCTGGACTGTTCCTCTTCCTGCATGTAGTTTATATTGCTGCCTTGTGTATGTTTGTGTGTGTGTATATATTATATTCAATCACACACACACAATGGTGGCCCGATTCTAACGCATCGAGTATTCTAGAATATGCATGTTCACGCAGTATGTTGCCCAGCCCACGTAGTATACAGCAGTGTGGGCACCATATCCCTGTTAAAAAAAATAATTAAAATAAAAAATAGTTATATACTCACCCCTGGGATCCAACGAAGCTCCGCCGAGCTGCTCGTGCCTGCCACCATTTTCCGTTCCCAGGATGCAATGCGAAATTACCCAGATGACGTAGCGGTTTCGCCATTACATTTTTTTACTATTGATGCCGCATAGGCAGCATCAATAGTAAAAAGTTGGGGACACACAGGGTTAATAGCGGCGGTAACGGAGTGTGTGTGTATATATATATATATATATATATATATATATATATATATATATATATATATATATATATATATATATATATATATATATATATATATTCAATTTTTTTTTCCAACATCATATATGGGGTGGCCACTTAGTGCTAGTCCTGCTCCCCTCACTTTTGCAGATATCAGCGAGACGTGATGTTGCTTGCCACGCTCTCCTCTATACGCACCTTTAGGGTAAGTTCACGCAGGGTGTTTTTGCTGCGTTTTTTTTTAATGCTATTTTTCAGCTGCTTTTTACAGTACCAGCAAAGCCTATGAGATTTCAGAAACCTCATGCACACACATTGGTTTTTTGTGTGATCAGTATTTTGTCCTTTGGTGCGTTTTTCGGACATAGAGCTTGTCACTTCTTTCAGCGTTTTTTTCACCCATTGACCTGAATGGGTGTTGATACCTGTGTTTTTGCTGCGTTTTTTTTCATTTGCTGCTGAAAATCCAAGGACATTAGCATGGACAGAGAAAAAAAAACGCACCTAAACCTGCGTTTGTGATGCAGCTTCTTTCCTGCCAAGAAGATCAGGTTTTGTTGCAGAAAAAAAGCAGCAAAAACGCCCTGTGAGAACGTGCCCTAAAAGGGATCTGTACATTGTAAATTATCCATAGAACTAGTGACAACTTTGATTGCCTGGAGCCCTCACTGATGATCAACATCTGCTCCCTTCAGAGTGGTGTTCTCAGGATCAATGGGGTCCAGATGATCTTTGAGTTAGCCGCCGTCCTTTGGAGCCCTTTGAGAATATCTGCACGGGCCCCTCAGCGGCAGCTCTGTTGTGCCCAGCTTAGGGGACTACACTGGAGAAGTGGGTAGTGCAATTTTTAACGAGGCCTTTTTTTTTCCACAAATGTCCTTAGGCAGATACTACCGTGATCTGTATCCACCCCTGACAGAATGGGCTGAACCTTTTTTAGTTCTGCTCTGTTCAATTTTTATATCTTGGCTTTGTAGAATAAAACATGCCACAGCAAGAAAATTTGTTGCCACTTGAACTCGGTGCTTGGTTGTCTTCATAGTCCTCTCCCTCCAAGTTTGACTGCTTGATAAATTGTGTCACATGCACTGTGTATTATAGAGTACAGTAAAAAAAAAAATGACCTTTTGCAAACTTGGCACTTAAGCTGCACCCAAACTTTAATTTATGGGGGCTTGCAGTAGGTTGTTGCCCCAAGTTGATTTTCTGTGGAGTCTGAGCTTTGATCTCCTTCTGGCTCCTGGACATCATCCGGTTGTCTCTCCACATCAAGTGCCGGCCTAAGGGCTGTTTGCATCACTGCTTGCCAGGTAGCTAAGAACAGCGAGCAGCTGAAGGGGCTGGCACACGCCCGAGCTCCCATATTACCAGATGAGATTGCATTATTAAAAGCTACATGGTGAATGCAAGCAAATGTAGAGTTGCGCCCCCCCCCCATGGTGATTCCAGCTTGGCACACTGAGTGTTGTACACTTTGTGGCATTTGCTATGACTACCCAGGAGAGGGCATGGGTCAGGATCTGTTTCCCTGTGCTCAATTCAGGGCACTTGCTTTTACAAATTGACCCCCGAGTGTAGGCCTTATTGCATGGGTGCATAATTCGCACCAGTCAGCAATGCGACATATCAGTCGGCACGCAAAATTTTCTTCACTCTGTTTGCAAAAAGTATATGTACAGATCCTGCTGGCTCAACAAAACTCCCACATCTTCCGTTCCACACTTTCTCAATGAACCCCTCTTCCTCCCAACCACACTGGCCCGACTATTGTCCCCATACACTTCGCATTATGGGCAGCACCGCCTGTGTCTAGCTGGATTACTTTTATGGCCACGTGACACTGCTGTTTGCCGGTCATTTTTACGCTGGCTGTAGTCAGGAGCGAGCAGTTATGCTGTATGTAATGAGTCAGGCTGGGGTGTGACGGACAACTAGAACAATAGGGTTTACACCCAGCGCAGAGCTGCCCACATAATTACAGCCCGGTGATAATGTGGCATTTACTTTCATGTGAGACTTACTGTGACGGCTCACTGGTATCGCCCAGGACCGGTCACTCCTGATTTAACTAGTGACCAACATGAAGGAGACTCCATCATACTCAATGTACTGCAAGACCCATGGTCAGAACTGTCTGCACCTCCCTGGTGCCAGCTGCACGACGCTGCCTGCAGTCTGTGTGAGCAAGTATGTGAATCTCTGGGGGCAGGGGAGGCTATAGGAGGCGGGCTATAGTGATGGGAGCCTTGTCTTGCACCCAGGAGCTTTTCTTTGGCCTTGTAGCCGAGCCTGTATTTATAGCCTAGGTGGATCTATAAATGTGCTTCCACCCCTCCATACAGCCGTGGCACAGACCTGTAAAGCAGCCAGCATGACTCCGCACTACGGCCTTTCATCTGCTGGTCTGCCAGGACGCAGGGGCTCATGCAGCAAGGGAAACCATGGCGTGATGCCAACAGATCGTCTCTTCCCTGCATATTAATATGTAATTCTGTGGGTGGTTAGCGGCACATGTGGCCTCAGTGACATGCGCCCACGTGCCTAACAATATGCTTTGTGTTCTACTGGCCCTTGTACCATTTACTAGTCTTCTTATTCATGTTCCTGTGCTGCAGTTGTCGGCTTCTGCATTTTCTGAGGTCTTGACATTTTCTTAGTCCTAACACTTGCTATTAATTCCTTCCAGATTGACGAAGTCCCTGAACCCACATCAAAGTCGGCGAATAAGTACCAAGTCTTCTTTTTCGGGACTCATGAAACGTGAGTATCAGAGGAAATGAGCCATATTGAGGTCCTGTGTCTACTCCAGGTATTAATGGTGAATTCCTTCTCTTATCAGAGCCCACTTGGGTCCTAAAGACATCTTCCCGTACGAAGAGACCAAGGAGAAGTTCGGGAAAGCCAACAAGAGGAAAGGATTCAGTGACGGGCTGTGGGAGATCGAGAATAATCCCACCGTACAAGCGTCAGATTATCAGGTCTGCTTCCATACAGGCTTTAAGTAAATTGGTCAAATGTGTTTTTATTACATTTTTAATATCATACATTCATGTTAATTTTTCCTCAGCCTTCCCGGAAGAGAGGGTCAAAAGCAGCAGGCCGAGGTGGTGATAAAGATGGAGAGAAGGTAAAAAGCTCCAACTCTTAGAGATTTGTGAGCCCACTTTTTAGATTTTGTCAAATAGACAAACTGCTTAGAAGCCACAATTGCTATTGAAAGCATCATTCATGGGGGATTAACCCCTTAGTGACTGCTAATACATTTTTTTACTGACCTGAGATATGAGAAGTCTCCCCATACAGGTGAGTCCAGCAGCTGTCAGCTGTACGCTATAGCTGACAACTTGCTGCATCGGCCACGATGAGTGTTGTCATCATCCATATCTGTTTAACCCCTTAGATGCTGCTGTCTGTAGTGACTACATCATATAAATGTTTAACAGAGTGTGGGGGCTTCCTCTTTATCCCCATTGGCACCCTGAGATCTTGATTGTATGGTCCTAATGTTTGCCATGGCAATTCACGGCCAAATAGCGGCCGTAGTCTGCTGGTGATAGTGGTCTGTTCAGAAGTTACTGACATTTAGGGGATAAAAATACTTTTATTCTTGTCATGTTACTTTGCATGAATTCCTGAAAATCACCTGAAGGGCTAATAACCTACCTGACAGCAGTTTTCAATATGGTGGGAGTACTGTTTTTAAAATGGTAACACTTATTGTTTTTTTCCCCCCAATATATGACCCCTAAAGTCACTTCAACCTTCATAGGTCCATCAAAAAATTTAAATTTTGTAAATTTCCTTGAAAAATTGCTGCTACATTTCTAAACCTCCTAAAGGGCTAACAAAATAAAATATCATTTTACAAATGGTGCCGATGTAAGGTAGACATGAGAGAAATTCTATTAATGTTTTTCTATGGTATGACTATCTGGATTAAAGGGATAATCATTAAAAGTTTGAAAATTACTAATTTTTTTTTTTACATTTTTGTAAAATTTCTGATATTTTTTTTTTAGAAATAAATGCAGAATATATCCACCTAAATTTACCATTATCCTAAATTATAATGTGCCACGAAAAAATAGTCTCAAAATCAACAGGATATGTTGAAGCATTTTTGAGTTAATACTACATAAAGTGACATTGGTCAGATCTTAAAAATTTAGCTTGGTCACTAAGGGGTTAACTACCATGATGGGCTAATTCCGATTGAGCTGATAGTATAACCCAGTGGTATCGGCCATGTATAGACTCGGTGACATCTGCCATATGTACCCAACTGATGTGTGCAAGGAGAGTACACCGCTCAGGAGCAAAGGGGCTAAAGGGAAGCAGTCATGTAAAGAAGCCATTAACCTCAGATGTGGGAATTATAGCATAAAGCGGTCCTGCCATACATGACAAGCTTGGCTGTAATGCAGCAATTCTCCATAGGAGGGCATCACTGGATCTTAGGTTTGTCTTTTTTTCTTTTGTAGGCAACCCCAAAGAAAAGCTCAGAAGCTGACGCTGAAGAGGAGGAGGAGGAGGATGATGATGAGGAAGAAAAGCCTGAAGGGGATGGAGAGAAAAAGGGCAATGATGGCAGCAGTGACGAGGAAGGGAAGCTGGTGATTGATGAGCAATCCAAGGAGAAAGGTGACAAGGCCGCTGCCAAGAGGAAAGCGGAGGATGCTGCAGAGGTGTGTTATAGGAGAGCCCCTGCATGGAAGGGTTAATATGCATCTCGTACATTGCAGGAAGTTGTGGCTTACGACCAGGGTTAAATCTTTGTAATCTGGCATAGTAGAGGCTGTCAGGACATGATTCAGAACACATCTGACTTTCCCTCCTCAGAGCTCTCCCAAAAGATCGAAGGCAGATGAAGAGCAGGATGACAAGTCTGAGAACAAGGAACCTGCGAAAAAAGAGGCCAAGCAGACGCCGGAGGCCAGAAAAGATGACAACAGCGAACCCGCTGCATCGGAGGATCTAGAGGTGGAGGAAAAGGCAGAAGAGAAATCAGTCATAGAAGAAACCAGTAACAAAGAGACCAGGTGAGCAACTCCCCCGGACCTGATGTCATAGGGGTCTTCTGGCCTGATTCAGTGGTGGTCCAACACCTATCAGCTTAGTTTCTGTACCCCAGTAGGAGCTGGGCTGTCAGCAGGATGCACTGGAATTCCAGCATCTGGTTGTCTGCAGCGGTCACATTCCAATCAGTGGCCCCAAGAGGAATGTGGGGGGAGTCCTGGGCAGCAATGTGAAGGTCTGGGAGCCAATCTAAAATGTATATGCTCCTCCCAGACAGGCACACTAACCCCTTCCCGCCGCGGCCCTTTTTCGTTTTTGCGTCTTCGTTTTTCGCTCCCCTCCTTCCCAGAGCCATAACTTTATTTTTCCGTCAATATGGCCATGTGAGGGCTTATTTTTTGTGGGACGAGTTGTACTTTTGAACGACACCATTGGTTTTACCATGTTTTGTACTAGAAAACGGGAAAAAATTCCAAGTGTGGTGAAATTGCAAAAAAATGTGCAATCCCACACTTGTTTGTTGTTTGGCTTTTTTGCTAGGTTTACGAAATGCTAAAACTGACCTGCCATTGTGATTCTCCTCGTCATTACGAGTTCATAGACACCAAACATGTCTAGGTTATTTTTTTTATCTAAGTGGTGAAAAAAAATCCAAACTTTGCTACAAAAAAAAAAAGAAAAAGAAAATTGCAATTCTGAACACGGCGATACCAAATGTGTAGGTTTGATTTTTGTTTTATTTTGAATGTGGCGAAAGGGGGGTGATTTAGATTTAAACTTTTATATTTTTTTTTCTTCATATTTTAGCCTCATCAGATTGCTCCTATGTAGCTGAATTACAGGCTTGCTATGAGCGCCGACCACAGGGTGGTGCTCACAGCAAGCCGGCATCAACAACCATAGAGGTCTCAAGGAGACCTCAGTTTGTCATGCCGACGCATCGCTGACCCCCAATCATGTAACGGGGGTTGGCGATGCGCGCATTTCCGGCCCGAAGGCGGTAGTTAAATGCCGCTGTCAACGATTGTAATTAATAGCGGCGGGTTGATCGCGATTCCACCTGCCGCTATTGCACGCACATGTCAGCTGTACAAAACAGCTGACATGTCGCGACTTTGATG
The DNA here is from genome assembly GCF_032444005.1 of Ranitomeya imitator. Classification (NCBI taxonomy): domain Eukaryota; kingdom Metazoa; phylum Chordata; class Amphibia; order Anura; family Dendrobatidae; genus Ranitomeya; species Ranitomeya imitator. The sequence goes on along the minus strand of NC_091282.1, from coordinate 645,639,855 downwards.
TGGGCTCAGCGCCGAAGCGGGGGAGGCACGACATGCACTGTACTAGTATGGCGCATGTCGTGAAGGAGTTAAGGGTAAGTTCACACAGGATGTTTTTTGCTGCTTTTTTTTATGCTAATTTTCAGCTGCTGTTTACAATACCAGCAAAGCCTATGAGATTTCATAAATCTCGTGCACACACATTGGTTTTTTTGTTTGATCAGTATTTTGTGCTTTGCTGGGTTTTTTGGACATAGAGCATGTCACTTCTTTTAGCGTTTTTGCTGCGTCTTTTCACCCATTGACTTGAATGGGTGTTGAAAAAATGCAGCAAAAACGCAGGTATCATTATCTGCTGCGTTTTTAGCTGCTGAAAATCCAAGGACATTGGACAGAGAGAAAAAAAACCCCGCAACAAATACGCAACAAAAAAACGCACCTAAACTTGCGTTTTTGACGCAGCTTTTTTCCTACCAAGATGATCAGGTTTTGCTGCAGGAAAAAAAAGCAACAAACGTCCTGTATGAACTTACCTTTACAACTCAGCACGTAATATGGGATTGGTCCTGTATCGAGTGACTCTTTATAATTATTAAAAAATGTTTTTGTTTTTCAGCTAAACGGAGTTTCCCTTTCCTGACTGGGCAGAACCTGACTACCTTTTCCTATACAGGGGAGACGTGGGGGCTTTAAAAAAAAAAAAAAAACTTCAAAAAGACAAACATTGAACATCTTCATCAGTCTGCAACCTGATCATGAAAATCAGTTTCTAATCCACATACTAGAGAAGGAATGGTAGTATGGAGCGTCATCCTTCGGCGTGTTCTGGCAGTCAATCAGTTGCATGGTGGCAGGTGCATCCTCCTCCATCACTTCTGCTGAGCCTCCCGCCTAATCTAACGCTTTATATCGTGTCTTGTATTGTGCTGGGGTGTTTCGGGTTTTTTTTTTAACCGTTTTAACTTTCTCAACTGTTAAGAAATGATCATGTCTCCGGGGGAATTGTCACAAGCGTCTTAAAAAAAAAAAAAATATATATATATTCTCCTGTTTAGAGAGATCAGATGATCAGCATTGTGATCCTGTCATAAACTGTCCTGAGCTTCAGGATATCAGGACAGCAACTCTCAGCACCTAAAATTAGGCTATTAGCATGGACCTTGTAGAGCCCCTCTCACAGTTAACCCTGCTTAGTTGAGGGGTCAGCTGCCATTTCTATACCCCTTTCCTCACAATGGTCTCCATTGGGGTTTTTTTTTTTTGTGCTCACTTCAACTGGCTGCACCAAAGACTTCTCTCCCCTTCAGCGTTGGCTTGTAAAGTGCTATAACTCCGATATAAATAGTTTATATACATGGCGGGTGGACCTTGCCACTATTGTACACAACCACCCTATTTTTCCAGTTCAAGCCTATAGATCTGCCCTTGTCACTGTTTCAAACTACAACTCCCATATAACTATAATGTGGGTTTTTTTATTGTTAAAACTGGATATTTCTTTCTGCTTTTGTTGTTTTAGATCAGCTTCACAAATATATAAATCTTCATTTCCAGCTTCAGGAAAACTGAGCAGAAAGTGAAAATGTGCATTTAGCATCATGTGTAATGTCTGCCCAATATATAAAGGAGAAGTCTGGCTGTAATAAACACTAAATGTAGCCCGTGCCCTCCCCAGAGGTTGTCTGTACACAGTGGTGGCTCTGATAGGTGGCCTCATACCACCAGGGCCTTATTGCCCCTCCAGCTGATTACTGCTCTACAGTAACTACTACTCCTAGTTTGCTCAATAAAAGCTATGGGCTGGCTGCAAGGAAGTCTCTGGGACGAGAGGTTAAATGATCCAGTGACGCTTCCCCTGTCATGAGGTGGCTGCCTCCCACCACGTAGCCCCCATTACTGCTGCCTGTGTTTCTATATAATTTTTTGTATCTGCGCATTTGTTGCCTTATTCTCCAGTCTGCTTGGTGGGAGATTTACGCATATCTTGAGTTTTTACAGCAATAATGACTTTATGGGTTAAGGCTATGTGCACACGTTGCGGTTTTTACCGCAGAACCGCAGCGATTTTTGATGCTGTGGGTCCGCAGCAGTTTCCATTGCGTTTTCAGTAAATATGTAAACCTATGGGAAACCGCAAACCGCTGTGCACATGCTGCAGGAAAAACTGCAGAAACGCAGCGGTTTACAACCCGCAGCATGTCACTTTTGTGCTGAATCGCAGCAATTCTGCACTCATAGAAATGCGTTGGTCCACTTACTTCCCGCATGGGGCTATGCCCACCATGCGGGAAGTAAGCGGATAATGTGCGGTTGCTACCTGGGGTGGAGGAGAGGAGACTCCTCCAGGCCCTGGGAACCATATTTGTGAAAAAAAAAAAAAAAAAAGAATTAAAATAAAAAATGATATACTCATCTCTCAGCGCTGCACGCGGCCGTCCGGTCTCAGGGTTGCTATGCGAGCAGGACCTGCGGTGACGTCGCGTCACATGACCATGACATCACGAAGGTCCTTCTCGCACAGCATCTTTGGAACCGGACTCCCGCGTGCAGCCCCGAGGAGATCGGGACGTCAGAGGGTGAGTATAACCATTTTTTTAAAAATTATTTTTAACATTACTATTGATGCTGCATATGCAGCATCAATAGTTAAACAAGTGCAGGAGTAAAACCCACAGCGGAAACCGCGATAAATCTGCAGGGATAACCGCAGCGGTTTTGCCCTGCAGATTTATCAAATCCGCTGCGGGAGAACCCGCAGAGGACCCTGCCTACATGTGCACATAGCCTAATAGTTCAGATCTGTGGTATACCTAGTCCATGCATGGACACTCAAGGGGCCCTGTGCTGCGCGTGGGGGGTGGTGGCTTGCTCCCTGGCAACGTGTGGGGGGTGGTGGCTTGCTCCCTGGCAACGTGTGGGGGGTGGTGGCTTGCTCCCTGGCGGCACGTGGGGAGTGGTCGCTTGCTCGCATTCTCCTTCCTATAGTCAACAACATCTTCATCAAATGGTCAGGGTTGCAGATGACCCAACTCACATCATGGAATTAAAGTTAATTTTTTTAACTAATATTTTTAATAAAATTGAAAATTTGCAAAAAAAAATAAATATATATATATATATATATATATATATATATATATATATATATATATATATATATATATATATATATATATACAAATTTCCAAATTACAACTTTCCCATAAGTGGTTTGTAGCTGGTTTTCTATAGGTAGTTTTGTATTTCCCCCAGTCCCCCTCTTGCCCACGTCAGCGCCCCGTCCCCGCTCATCTTGCTATGTGATGTATAATCATTTGTACCATATGCAGAGAACGATTCCCCTCTTTATTTTTTATTTCCCGGTTTTGCGGTTGTGATGAAAGCGATTGTTGCGATTTTAGCTTTTGGTATAGTTCTGTAGACTGCACATCTTTTGGACAAACAGATTATTATTAAAATAATAAAAAAAAAAATGTGGGTTTGTTTTTACTTTTGTGGAATTCTTGTGTCAGACTAACACCATGTGGGTCTCTACCCTCCAACCGGCCGAGACTGAGAAGGCCACAGCAAATGGATGTCTCTGGACCCCTGACGAATTTAAGATGGACTCCCCACTTTTCCATCCAAGACCTATCTCACCGCCTCTGACCATCCAAGACTTCTTTTCTTAGTTTCCCCATCTCTGACATTCATGATCAATCTCTCGCCTCGATCCTGACCCATCTAGAGCAAGAAATAGGAACCAATGGCCACAGCATAACTAGTGCTTCTCTTTAGACATAGTAATTACACCCTACAGAGCGGAGTTACATAGTAACATAGTAAGGCCGAAAAAAGACATTTGTCCATCCAGATCAGCCTATATTCCATCATAATAAATCCCCAGATCTACGTCCTTCTACAGAACCTAATTGTATGATACAATATTGTTCTGCTCCAGGAAGACATCCACGTCTCTCTTGAACCCCTCGACTGAGTTCGCCATCACCACCTCCTCAGGCAAGCAATTCCAGATTCTCACTGCCCTAACAGTAAAGAATCCTCTTCTATGTTGGTGGAAAAACCTTCTCTCCTCCAGACGCAAAGAATGCCCCCTTGTGCCCGTCACCTTCCTTGGTATAAACAGATCCTCAGCGAGATATTTGTATTGTCCCCTTATATACTTATACATGGTTATTAGATCGCCCCTCAGTCGTCTTTTTTCTAGACTAAATAATCCTAATTTCGCTAATCTATCTGGGTATTGTAGTTTCCCATCCCCTTTATTAATTTTGTTGCCCTCCTTTGTACTCTCTCTAGTTCCATTATATCCTTCCTGAGCACCAGTGCCCAAAACTGGACACAGTACTCCATGTGCGGTCTAACTAGGGATTTGTACAGAGGCAGTATAATGCTCTCATCATGTGTATCCAGACCTCTTTTAATGCACCCCATGATCCTGTTTGCCTTGGCAGCTGCTGCCTGGCACTGGCTGCTCCAGGTAAGTTTATCATTAACTAGGATCCCCAAGTCCTTCTCCCTGTCAGATTTACCCAGTGGTTTCCCGTTCAGTGTGTAATGGTGATATTGATTCCTTCTTCCCATGTGTATAACCTTACATTTATCATTGTTAAACCTCATCTGCCACCTTTCAGCCCAAGTTTCCAACTTATCCAGATCCATCTGTAGCAGAATACTATCTTCTCTTGTATTAACTGCTTTACATAGTTTTGTATCATCTGCAAATATCGATATTTTACTGTGTAAACCTTCTACCAGATCATTAATGAATATGTTGAAGAGAACAGGTCCCAATACCGACCCCTGCGGTACCCCACTGGTCACAGCGACCCAGTTAGAGACTATACCATTTATAACCACCCTCTGCTTTCTATCACTAAGCCAGTTACTAACCCATTTACACACATTTTCCCCCAGACCAAGCATTCTCATTTTGTGTACCAACCTCTTGTGCGGCACGGTATCAAACGCTTTGGAAAAATAGAGATATACCACGTCCAATGACTCACCGTGATCCAGCCTATAGCTTACCTCTTCATAAAAACTGATTAGATTGGTTTGACAGGAGCGATTTCTCATAAACCCATGCTGACATGGAGTTAAACAGTTATTCTCATTGAGATAATCCAGAATAACATCCCTCAGAAACCCTTCAAATATTTTACCAACAATAGAGGTTAGACTTACTGGCCTATAATTTCCAGGTTCACTTTTAGAGCCCTTTTTGAATATTGGCACCACATTTGCTATGCGCCAATCCTGCGGAACAGACCCTGTCGCTATAGAGTCCCTAAAAATAAGAAATAATGGTTTATCTATTACATTACTTAGTTCTCTTAGTACACGTGGGTGTATGCCATCCGGACCCGGAGATTTTTATCTATTTTAATCTTATTTAGCCGGTTTCACATCGTGAAAGGAGACTTATAGGCCATGCATGCGAACTTTGCTTCAGGAAAATGGCCACCACAATCTCCATCTGCGCACGCGCGGCATCCCGCAGCCATTTTCCTGAAGCCCCAGGAAGCAGGACACTCCATCTGTGCACGCGCGGCCTCAGGAAGATGGCCGCGCCCACCAAGAAACTGCTGAATAGCGCAGAGCGCGCTCTTTTTCTACAGCTGCACAGTGCATTCGGCACTTGCGCATGCGAGAAGCACTACGCCACCAACTGGAACATAAGCAAGACGTGGAGGAGAAACAGCGCTGTGACCATGCCCTTTTGACCAGACCAGCCTGATTGACAGGCGAAAACGGAAACTTTTGTAAGGTATTTCGGCAGCATAGGTGGGGAATCGGGGGACAAAAAATACCCTATTGTAAAGCACAGCTCAGGCCCTATTTAACGGTATTTTTATCTCATTCTGAAAAAACGGGGTGACAGGTTCCCTTTAAGCTAGTTTACTACTACGCAAGAAGAAAAATTCTGCCTTAAAACCCAAGTTAGGCTACTTTCACACTGCCGTTTTTTTGAATCCATCACAATGCGTCGGCGCGGTGTATCGACGGATGCGTCAAAAATAGTGACAAACAGATGCAACGCATCCAGTATTTCGACGGAAAACTGGATCCGTTGCATCTGTTTTTACCATCAGTTTCATCCGTTTTTTTTGTTTTTTGACGGATCTGTTTTCCATGCCTAAAAATGGGAGTTTCCCAAATGTAATTGGCTACTGGAAAATAGGGAAACCAATATATTGACTGTCTGGCTGTCTTCAGGCTGGCAGGAGTCTTGCTGGCACATTTGGGGGTGATGCCCCAGGCGAGGTTTATATAGATTTGGGGCCTGTCTGGCCAATTGGCTACAAATTCTTGATTCTGAGCATGCTCAGTGTAAAAAAAACGGATTCCAGCGCTGGATTCCATCATACGACGTGTCACGACGGATTCTGCGCCCATAGGCTTCCATTCTAGTCAACGACGTATGCCGCAGAATCCGTCGCGACACGTTTTCCCGACGCAGAGAAAAAAATGTTACATTGAATGTTTTTTCCAGACGGTCTGCCAAAACACCACGGATGAGACGTGTGGCCAGCCGTCGCTAATGCAAGTCTATGGGAAAAAAACGGATCCTGCGGGCACATTTGCAGGATCCGTTTTTTTCCCAAAACGACGCATTGCAACGGATCTGAAAAGACGGAAGTGTGAAATAGGCCTAAGAAACCTATTAGCCAAATCAGAATTCCATATTTACACTTAGGAGGGGCAAAGACTCCAAAAGACAGGTCTGCAAAGTTTCTGTAATGTCAAGGCTTAAGAGTCATCCAATAGGTGGCGCTAGACTGTAAGATTTCCTCTCTTTTTACATGGGTTTATGGTGACCATCAACTGAGGGTTTTTGAAAATCCTGCCCCCTCTCTTTGCCCCTTGTCTCCACATGTTCTCTATGAAGTAGAGGGCGCTATGTCATATGTGAGTTTTTTTTATTGCACTTGCAGTAGGTACTGTGGTACATGTGCCTGCTCAGGCATAGCACCGGTGTGGACTCCTGTGTAGCTGGAGCCTGCAGTACGCGAAGAGGAGGCATTGTGTGGCCACGTCAGGATGTCCTGGCTTCCTATCGGTGTCTGCGGCAGTGATAATAACAGAGGCGACCACCTGTAATGGAGAAGGTTATCACATGGTGAACATCAAATCCCTGCCAGGAGGAGGTGGTGGTGTTAACCCAGAGCTCTGCTGCAGTTTTACTTCCAGAATGCCCCAGCTGTTGCATCATCTCCACTCCCAAAATGCCCTTACTGTGGCAAAACAACAGCTCCTAGAATCCCTCAGACATTCTATTGCAAAATTTCAGCTCCCAGAATGCCTCAGTGGTTGCATAACTACAGTTCTCAGAATGCTCCAGCAGCAGAAAAACTACAGCTTCCCAAATGCTCCAGTGGTGGCAAAACTACCGCTGTCAGAAAGTCTTTACCTATTGCCAAATTACAATCTCCAGAAGGAGAATACTGGATTAACTAATATCTGGTAGTCATTTGACAAGGCTCATTAAAGTGCTGGTGGACATTGAATTATTGGCACTAGAGCAACCACATTATTGATTTGCATATTTTTCTCAGGGATCCTTGCCTGGCCTAGAAGTCTGCCTTAGGCCGGAGTCACACATGCGAGAAACACGTCCGTGTCTCGCATGTGAAAAGCAAGCTCTGGCGCATGTGTTGCTATGCAGCCGCACGCTCTGCTCTGGAGTGCCGGCGCCAGAGATTGCTTTTCACATGCGAGACACGGACGTGTTTCTCGCATGTGTGACTCCGGCCTTACTAGTGGTCTCAATAGAAAATAATGTGATGTTAGATATACCAACCTGTGAGGCCAGCTCCACATCGGTGAGCAAGCACTCTCCTCTTGGGAGGACAACCTTTTTCAGGGGGCTTTTTCTGGAGTTCTTTGCTTTCTTGCACTTGGATGGGTGACACCTCCATGTTGTGTCTCTTGTGCTCGCCATATAATTCCTCTGTCTGCATCTTCCTGACCACTTGCTGGCACTGATGCTCCTGACTTCTTGCTCCTTTGTGGACTCGGCTCCATTATGACATCACTATACACGTTCTTAGACTGGTCGGACAGTTTTATTAGCATGGCCAAAATTACCCAGGCTAGAGAAATGAGCCATCTAGTAAATGGGACAGGAGTATTGTCTCTCATTATGGAGATGCAGCTGTTATAGGGAATCCTGGGAAAAAGTATGTAAATTGGCTCTCCACACATAAGAAAGAAAACTCTCTGGTGCCACCTGTAGGTGAATTTAAAAAGCATTAAATCATATCTGTGCCAGAGATTCCCCTATAAAAGAGACATGATCTATAGCCAGCTTTTTCGTTCTGGCAGAGAGCTAATTTTATAAGCTGGAGATGGGTAAAGTGTGGTGGAAATAACTGGTCACGCCGCCACGGTCGATGTTGGTTTTCGGGAAAAGAACACACCACAAATCACTTAGAAGCATTTTTATTAATGATCCAGCCTACAGTCTCTGCTGCATCGATCCCAGTGAAGACGTTCGTTGACTGGTGTTCCTCTTCCGCTTCTTTATTACCAAGATGGTCTATGTTCCTTGGGTTGGACCTCCGCAGCAGAATCTTTCCATTTATCCTCTCATTCTGTAATGGTAGTAGTAGCAGCGCACATGCCCCCCTGAGGAGAGAATATTCATTCTGTCATTTATAATAATAATTAAAAGGTTTCTCCATCCCTGTTTAGTGGAAGGCGAGTGGCATCTATGGTGCTGAGCTGCCCAGGGCAGCAGGTATTGAACATGCGTCCTGGCAGGCCCCAATGGCCTGAGCGCTGCCGGAGAACCCCTTTAATAAAATTACCAAGAGTTGAAGGAAACCTGTGAATGGCCCAGATTGAGCATGACAGTCCCAAATTTTGGCCTGCCACATATTTCAATTGACAGCAGGGAAACCAGTTCACTAAACTGCACCACCTCAATGTCGCTCTCCTCCCTGGCAACCAGCACTGGCACCTTCCTTCCACGCGTCCCGCTTTATGAGCTCAAGGAGATGATCAGACTATATAGAAGACAATAACGATCCAGATCCTCATGGGCGGGAACTCCTTGTGTATGGGAGGAGAGTAAACATTTGCTACACTTTCTTTTTATAAAGAAGCCATAGCAGAGGATGATGGGAGGCCTTTCCTAAACCCGATATAGCATATAACCAATTGATGGGTGTAACAAATAATAATCAGCGTTACTCTGGTGTCTGGCCTTGGTTCTCTTGTAGGCAATGAGCCTCTTCTTTTGGTGTGGCTGTTTTCTTATTCTACAGGAGTGGCGCCTCCTGTAAGGCATGATGGTATATTTCACTCAGTTCGGTCCCGGAGATCACTGACAAATGTAATGGCGGTTACTCTATAGGAGTGTATGGAGAGCGAGGCCGAGGCGTATCGATTTGGACTGGACAATCCCAATAAAAATATCTGAGGCAGCACATTGGCTCAGTGGTTAGCACTGTTGCTATCAAGCTCAGAGGTCTTGGGTTCAAGTCCTACCAAGGACAACATCTGCAAAGAGCTTGTATGTTCTCTTTGTGCTTGCTTGTCAGGTATCTGTGTATGCTCAGTTGTCAACAATTTTGGAAAATTTTGCCAAATGCAGTACCTCACCTGAAAAGTAGTGCAACGTCAACACTCGTAGACCCCAATTCTGTAACAGGATCCCCCCAAATATTACAAGTCTTTCATAGGATTGGCCTTCCCATACATCCCACCTTTTGGGGCCCCTCAGGGTCCAAAGAACAACCTTAGTCCTTTTTCCCCTCTAGCCTCTGCGCCTCACTGGCCTCCTCTGTCCATGGCTGATCTCACAAAATGGATCCTCTGTCCGCAGAAATTTGACTATGAGGAATTTACAGAGGTCAGTGGCATCATTGCTACACCCTGGATCCAGAACGACAGTGGATCCGGACAACCAGACACCTCACTCCCTCTCCTGCTGTCCCCTCTGACGCACCCTGGCTTGTGAAGAAGGAACAGCGCCGTCATCATGGAGACCGGGCCTGCGTCTAAGGCTAGGTTCACATATAAGGTTGAGTCCGCAGCGTATCGACCGCAAATGCTTGCAAACACATGCGTTTGCGCTTTTTATGCACATGCTTTTGATATTTCCAGGCGGGCGTGTCTCAATGGGCGTGTCTAAATCAGTTCCTGGACATGCGCAGTCCGTAATACGCAAGCGCATCGAATGCATGCGTATGCAAGGACATTCGTACGCATGCGTTCCTATAGACAGTAATGCTTTTTTAACGCACTCATCCGCATGCCTGCGCATATTTGACGGAAATTTGCCTCAAAAATTGCAACATGGTGCTTTAGCCGCGCCCCGCCGCACACCGCGAAAAGACGCATGCGTAAGCAAACGCAGGCGAATGCCTGCACACGCGTCTATAATGTTAAAGATAGGAAATCAAGACGCGTGCGAATGTATGCGTCAGAAACGCTGCGGACACAACCGCAAATGTGAAACCGGACTAAGGCCTGTCCCACACGTCCAGATAATTCTGGTACCGGAGTTATCCGTGTGCTCACGTGGCACATCATTGTGGCACACGTGCGGCAGCCGTGTGCCATCCGTGTGCCGACTGGGTACCACACGCACCGTGCAGGAGACAGCGCTACAGTAAGCGCTGTCCCCTACTTTGGGTGCTGAATCTAGAATTCATTCCTTCTTCCCAGCAGCGTTCGCTGGAACGAAGGAATGAAAAATCATTTTTTAAATTTTTTTGTTGTTAAAATAAACTTACCGGTAATGTCCCCCCTCCCTCCCCCTGTGCGCCCGCCCACTGGCATTAAAATACTTACCCAGCTCCCTCGATGCTTCCTCTCAGCGTCGCAGCTCTTCCTGTATGAGCGGTCACGTGGTGCCGCTTATTACAGTGATGACTATGCGGCTCCACCCCTATGATACTCCTATGTTTCTCTAGATTACAGCTAGAACAGACCCTTATCAGCAGACTAATTTCACCCAGACGCCCTCTACCCATGGGTGCCTCCTGCTTCAGAGTGGATGCGGCCGCACTGCGCATGCACACGCTCCTATTCGTCGGGCCTTGCTCCTGGCCAGGACCGCACATGACACAGCTACACCGCGTGTGCGCCGGGCCCCCTTCCCATTGCGCAAATGCGATGACGAGACACATGCTTCTGCGTGTCAGGCCTCGGTACTGCGCATTGCGCAACTCCGGAAATAAGGTCAGACGCCATGGATTTAAAGCATGGCCGCCACCCCCATACTATGCTGCATCACCAATGGTACGGATATAGCTTCCCCACGTTCCTACAGGAACCGGTAACTACATCATCTATATAGCCTTTGTCTTCGGTATTATTTCACACGTTTATACCAAAATATTCCCTAGCTTCCTTTATAGCCTTTATTGGACTGATTCCTTTTTTCCGCTCTGCACCCCTACCACAAGGTCAGTGTATTACCCTAAAACAGCTTGATCTTTACACCTCGATTGTGTGGTTATTACATGCCACAGGTTAATACACAGGACATTCAAGGGGATTCTCTGGCACGTTCTTGCTTCTCCTTGATCTATAAGGAGTTTTAAATGAGTATGTATGCATATGTACATGTTAATTCTCTTTGCATTGAAAAGTGATTCATACATGTCTTTCCTGCTTCCGTTGTACACATGTTTATTCTAGATAGGTTGAAGGCGACTTTCTTATAGTTCCCTTGCGTCTCCTATACTGGTGAGATATGAATCTCCAGAGACACTATTCAGTATTCTCTTTGTAAGATGCTCTACTATTGTATATAAAGCTGGATATAGTTTTTTGTATAGCCCTTTGTACAGGTTTTGTCTGGGAATTTTTTTTTTATTAGTATGGTTAATCTTATTTGTATATTTGCTCATATAGATTTGTACAGCACATTGATATTATGCATTTATTTTACAGTGAGGTTTTGATAAAGACCGCCCCGGTCGAAACGTTGACCTTATTGTCCGCAACCTGTATATGTCATAAAGCACCTGGTGATGTCTGTATGCACCAATAAAGATATAATACTTTTGGCATAAATCTTCATACTACTGGAGTGCGGCTGGTTTTTCATGAACATTGGGTCTTTTCATTCAGCCAGCACCCGTCCACTTTTGTCTACAGAATGCACATCATTCCCTTCGATTTGGCTGCCATAATCATGGCATGGCGTCCATTTTGGTACCTCGATGTGATGGGTTACCATGGCAGCCATGTCAGGCCCCTATAGCCACCATCTTCTTTGTCCTATGGAGCTTATCCTGTGGCTGAGGTTCATAGGAGATTGTGAGTATAATTTATACTGTGGAAAAAAAAGTAAAAAATTTAACTAAAGAATAATATATATATATATATATATATATATATATATATATATATATATATATATATATATATATATAATAAAAATAAATGAAAAATAAAAAATATATATAAAAGAAAAATAAAGAAAAAATTTAAATATATAAAAATTAAGGAATAATAATCCAAAATTAAAATATATAAAATAAAGCAAAACAATAATAAAAGGAAAAATAATAAAAAATTATTTTCTATATTCAGAAAAGTCTGATCTATTAAAAATCTGAAATACATTATTCCAAATCGGTCAACTCTGTAACGAGAAAAAAAAAAATCTGAATTCCATAATGTTTTTTTTCTGGTTGCCGCTCCCCTCTCCCCCCTACCTTAAAAAAAAAATATGTCCACCAAATTGGTGCCAATTAAAAACATCTGGGCGTCACACAAAAAAAACAGGACCCAGTGAATGAAAAAATAAAATGGTGGCAAGGGCTGAGTTTCAGATTTTTTTTTTACCACATAGAAACCCTATACAAGTTTGGTATGGCCACAATCGTCCTGACCTGGATAATTGCACAGGGCGGCCATTTCTACCTCACAATGAATGTCACAAAACAAAACCTAAAACATAATGGTGTGAATGCGGTTTTTTCACCGTTATTGTGAAATGAACAGTGTCATTCAGAATGACAACTCATCCCTCATAGAAAACCCAGCCCTGGTGCCGAAAAATTCAAAAGTTGGGGCTTTTAGAAGACGGAGAGAAACGCAAAATCGCAAAAATGTCAGTTGTCTGCATAGTACTGATAACACAGCTGCAGCTCAGAGGGAAGAGATACATAATATGTCTGTGTCTATAGGCGGCATACACCCCGCCAAATCTCTACAGGAGACTCTGCCACATTTTGCAAATAAAGTTTATAAAAAAAAAAAAAGAGAGCGAAAGATGCGCAGGCGCCGTGTAAAAACTACAACTCCCATGACGCCTTGCGGCACTGACGGCCTCGGAAAATCTGTTTCCTGGCTCCTCTCCTCAAACTTGCAGGATTTGCTCAGTCAGACGCTGTGCGGAGGGAGGCGGTAGATGAGCGGCAGGTGCGCGCGGTTCTGTGCGGTGTGAGGGGTCGGGGGTCAGACGCTCTCGGGGACACGTTTAGGAAGGAGGTGAGAGGTGTGGGGCAGTGTGGTGAAGGTCACCGCTCCTATACACGTGTACTGCAGGGTCTGTGGCATGAGTACCATCTGTAGTCCTTTATTATGTGGCACTAGGGTACAATTACTGAAGGTCTCACCGCAGGGACCACCACCGATCACGGGAAACGAGGGTCCAAGCTCAGCTGTGCTTTACCTCTTACTCCTGCGTGCTTTATTCAATGTTCTGTGCAGCAGCGCCCCCCAATAAGCTGTCTGTTTTTTTTTGTTGTCAGCGGCTGGTAATGAGCAAGTAATCAAGAAGTTGAAATGAAGTTATCCTTCAAGCTCCAATAGAGCCCGCTAATTGGACCTCGTAGCTGGGGGTGGAGTCTGACCATTGGCCCTCGTAGCTGGAGGTGGGGTCTGACCATTGGACCTCGTAGCTGGGGGTGGGGTCTGACCATTGGACCTCGTAGCTGGGGGTGGGGTCTGACCATTGGACCTCGTAGCTGGAGGTGGAGTCTGACCATTGGACCTCGTAGCTGGGGGTGGAGTCTGACCATTGGCCCTCGTAGCTGGGGGTGGGGTCTGACCATTGGCCCTCGTAGCTGGAGGTGGAGTCTGACCATTGGACCTCGTAGCTGGGGGTGGAGTCTGACCATTGGACCTCGTAGCTGGGGGTGGAGTCTGACCATTGGACCTCGTAGCTGGGGGTGGAGTCTGACCATTGGACCTCGTAGCTGGAGGTGGAGTCTGACCATTGGACCTCGTAGCTTGGGGTGGAGTCTGACCATTGGCCCTCGTAGCTGGAGGTGGGGTCTGACCATTGGACCTCGTAGCTGGGGGTGGAGTCTGACCATTGGCCCTCGTAGCTGGAGGTGGGGTCTGACCATTGGACCTCGTAGCTGGGGGTGGGGTCTGACCATTGGACCTCGTAGCTGGGGGTGGGGTCTGACCATTGGACCTCGTAGCTGGAGGTGGAGTCTGACCATTGGACCTCGTAGCTGGGGGTGGAGTCTGACCATTGGCCCTCGTAGCTGGGGGTGGGGTCTGACCATTGGCCCTCGTAGCTGGAGGTGGAGTCTGACCATTGGACCTCGTAGCTGGGGGTGGAGTCTGACCATTGGACCTCGTAGCTGGGGGTGGAGTCTGACCATTGGACCTCGTAGCTGGGGGTGGAGTCTGACCATTGGACCTCGTAGCTGGGGGTGGAGTCTGACCATTGGACCTCGTAGCTGGAGGTGGAGTCTGACCATTGGACCTCGTAGCTTGGGGTGGAGTCTGACCATTGGCCCTCGTAGCTGGAGGTGGGGTCTGACCATTGGACCTCGTAGCTGGGGGTGGGGTCTGACCATTGGACCTCGTAGCTGGAGGTGGAGTCTGACCATTGGACCTCGTAGCTGGGGGTGGAGTCTGACCATTGGACCTCGTAGCTGGAGGTGGAGTCTGACCATTGGACCTCGTAGCTTGGGGTGGAGTCTGACCATTGGCCCTCGTAGCTGGAGGTGGGGTCTGACCATTGGACCTCGTAGCTGGGGGTGGGGTCTGACCATTGGACCTCGTAGCTGGGGGTGGAGTCTGACCATTGGACCTCGTAGCTGGGGGTGGAGTCTGACCATTGGCCCTCGTAGCTGGAGGTGGGGTCTGACCATTGGACCTCGTAGCTTGGGGTGGAGTCTGACCATTGGCCCTCGTAGCTGGAGGTGGGGTCTGACCATTGGACCTCGTAGCTGGGGGCGGAGTCTGACCATTGGACCTCGTAGCTGGGGGTGGAGTCTGACCATTGGCCCTCGTAGCTGGGGGTGGAGTCTGACCATTGGACCTCGTAGCTGGGGGCGGAGTCTGACCATTGGACCTCGTAGCTGGAGGTGGGGTCTGACCATTGGACCTCGTAGCTGGGGGTGGGGTCTGACCATTGGACCTCGTAGCTGGGGGCGGGGTCTGACCATTGGACCTCGTAGCTGGGGGTGGGGTCTGACCATTGGACCTCGTAGCTGGAGGTGGAGTCTGACCATTGGACCTCGTAGCTGGGGGTGGAGTCTGACCATTGGACCTCGTAGCTGGGGGTGGAGTCTGACCATTGGCCCTCGTAGCTGGAGGTGGGGTCTGACCATTGGACCTCGTAGCTGGGGGCGGAGTCTGACCATTGGACCTCGTAGCTGGGGGTGGAGTCTGACCATTGGCCCTCGTAGCTGGGGGTGGAGTCTGACCATTGGACCTCGTAGCTGGGGGCGGAGTCTGACCATTGGACCTCGTAGCTGGAGGTGGGGTCTGACCATTGGACCTCGTAGCTGGGGGTGGGGTCTGACCATTGGACCTCGTAGCTGGGGGCGGAGTCTGACCATTGGACCTCGTAGCTGGGGGTGGGGTCTGACCATTGGACCTCGTAGCTGGAGGTGGAGTCTGACCATTGGACCTCGTAGCTGGGGGTGGAGTCTGACCATTGGCCCTCGTAGCTGGGGGTGGGGTCTGACCATTGGCCCTCGTAGCTGGAGGTGGAGTCTGACCATTGGACCTCGTAGCTGGGGGTGGAGTCTGACCATTGGACCTCGTAGCTGGGGGTGGAGTCTGACCATTGGACCTCGTAGCTGGGGGTGGAGTCTGACCATTGGACCTCGTAGCTGGAGGTGGAGTCTGACCATTGGACCTCGTAGCTTGGGGTGGAGTCTGACCATTGGCCCTCGTAGCTGGAGGTGGGGTCTGACCATTGGACCTCGTAGCTGGGGGTGGAGTCTGACCATTGGCCCTCGTAGCTGGAGGTGGGGTCTGACCATTGGACCTCGTAGCTGGGGGTGGGGTCTGACCATTGGACCTCGTAGCTGGGGGTGGGGTCTGACCATTGGACCTCGTAGCTGGAGGTGGAGTCTGACCATTGGACCTCGTAGCTGGGGGTGGAGTCTGACCATTGGCCCTCGTAGCTGGGGGTGGGGTCTGACCATTGGCCCTCGTAGCTGGAGGTGGAGTCTGACCATTGGACCTCGTAGCTGGGGGTGGAGTCTGACCATTGGACCTCGTAGCTGGGGGTGGAGTCTGACCATTGGACCTCGTAGCTGGGGGTGGAGTCTGACCATTGGACCTCGTAGCTGGGGGTGGAGTCTGACCATTGGACCTCGTAGCTGGAGGTGGAGTCTGACCATTGGACCTCGTAGCTTGGGGTGGAGTCTGACCATTGGCCCTCGTAGCTGGAGGTGGGGTCTGACCATTGGACCTCGTAGCTGGGGGTGGGGTCTGACCATTGGACCTCGTAGCTGGAGGTGGAGTCTGACCATTGGACCTCGTAGCTGGGGGTGGAGTCTGACCATTGGACCTCGTAGCTGGAGGTGGAGTCTGACCATTGGACCTCGTAGCTTGGGGTGGAGTCTGACCATTGGCCCTCGTAGCTGGAGGTGGGGTCTGACCATTGGACCTCGTAGCTGGGGGTGGGGTCTGACCATTGGACCTCGTAGCTGGGGGTGGAGTCTGACCATTGGACCTCGTAGCTGGGGGTGGAGTCTGACCATTGGCCCTCGTAGCTGGAGGTGGGGTCTGACCATTGGACCTCGTAGCTTGGGGTGGAGTCTGACCATTGGCCCTCGTAGCTGGAGGTGGGGTCTGACCATTGGACCTCGTAGCTGGGGGCGGAGTCTGACCATTGGACCTCGTAGCTGGGGGTGGAGTCTGACCATTGGCCCTCGTAGCTGGGGGCGGAGTCTGACCATTGGACCTCGTAGCTGGGGGCGGAGTCTGACCATTGGACCTCGTAGCTGGAGGTGGGGTCTGACCATTGGACCTCGTAGCTGGGGGTGGGGTCTGACCATTGGACCTCGTAGCTGGGGGCGGGGTCTGACCATTGGACCTCGTAGCTGGGGGTGGGGTCTGACCATTGGACCTCGTAGCTGGAGGTGGAGTCTGACCATTGGACCTCGTAGCTGGGGGTGGAGTCTGACCATTGGCCCTCGTAGCTGGAGGTGGGGTCTGACCATTGGACCTCGTAGCTGGGGGCGGAGTCTGACCATTGGACCTCGTAGCTGGGGGTGGAGTCTGACCATTGGCCCTCGTAGCTGGGGGTGGAGTCTGACCATTGGACCTCGTAGCTGGGGGCGGAGTCTGACCATTGGACCTCGTAGCTGGAGGTGGGGTCTGACCATTGGACCTCGTAGCTGGGGGTGGGGTCTGACCATTGGACCTCGTAGCTGGGGGCGGAGTCTGACCATTGGACCTCGTAGCTGGGGGTGGGGTCTGACCATTGGACCTCGTAGCTGGAGGTGGAGTCTGACCATTGGACCTCGTAGCTGGGGGTGGAGTCTGACCATTGGCCCTCGTAGCTGGAGGTGGGGTCTGACCATTGGACCTCGTAGCTTGGGGTGGAGTCTGACCATTGGCCCTCGTAGCTGGAGGTGGAGTCTGACCATTGGACCTCGTAGCTGGGGGCGGAGTCTGACCATTGGACCTCGTAGCTGGGGGTGGAGTCTGACCATTGGCCCTCGTAGCTGGGGGTGGAGTCTGACCATTGGACCTCGTAGCTGGGGGCGGAGTCTGACCATTGGACCTCGTAGCTGGGGGCGGAGTCTGACCATTGGACCTCGTAGCTGGGGGTGGAGTCTGACCATTGGACCTCGTAGCTGGGGGAGGGGGGAGTCTGACCATTGGACCTCGTAGCTGGGGGAGGGGGGAGTCTGACCATTGGACCTCGTAGCTGGGGGAGGGGGGAGTCTGACAATCTGACGTCGTAGCAGTGAGATATTGATGCTGGGACATTACCTTTTTTTATAAAATCCAAGAACTTCACTACTGAGATTACTAAACTTCAGGACCTCTGATTGTTTTCTTCCAGACATGCGTCTCACCGCCCTCCTCTCTGCGCCCTCCAAGGTCATAAAGTTACCCCGTGACTACCGCTTTGGCACCAGCCGGCCGTCTACAGTAGCCGCTCAGCGGAGAAACCCTCCTGGAAAGAGGAGATCGAAAATATTTGTTGAGCCCATCAGGAATGATGAGTGGGCGTATTTCCGCGGTGACACAGTAAGTAGTGGAGATTAGTTTTGTGACCCTATTGTGGGTGTTTTCAGAGACAGCTTCACTGCCCATTTTGCCCTTTACATTTAAAATTGGACCCCGAAATCAATAACAAAAATTGGGCAAAATGATGTGTTGTTTTGCTGCTGATTTTGTTGGGTTCGCACACACGTGATTGCACTTCACAGCCGCGGTCAGACAAACGGTTAGGTCCACATCTGCCAAAGTAGTTCATGATGATTTGCGCAATTTTTTTTTGGGGGGGGGGGGGGTTAAGGATTTGTGTCCTCTGATTTATCTGCTCTGTTTTCCAGGTTGAAGTTCTTGCTGGTAAAGATGCGGGAAAACAGGGGAAGGTGACGCAAGTTATAAGAGCGCGTAACTGGGTGGTGGTGGAGAATCTGAACACGGTGAGAGACGGAAATGTACCACACACACACACACACACACACACACACACACACACACACACACACACACACACACACACACACACACACACACACACACACACACACACACACACACACACACACACACACACCACTGTACATCTCATGCTCAGCTCCAGAGCCTGCTCTGTACATGCAGTTCCCACACTCAGCTCCCGAGCCCGCTCCGTACATGCAGTTCCCACACTCGGCTCCCGAGCCCGCTCCGTGCATGCAGTTTCCACTCTCCGCTCCCGAGCCCGCTCCGTTCATGCAGTTCCCACGCTCGGCTCCCGAGCCCACTCTGTACATGCAGATCCTACGCTTGACTCCTGAGCCCGCTCCGTTAATGCTGTTTGCACGCTCAGCAAGCCTTCATCAAGGGGTATAGAGCTTTATGGCAAGTGGCATATACACTAATGTACACAGGGTCTCGTTGACTTCTAGGGCTTCCTTTGTATAGATAATGGCTCACATCTCTTACTTTCTCCCTTTTTATATTTAGCATTTTCGCTATGTTGGGAAGTCTGGTAGTTACAGAGGGACGTATGTGCCCAGTGAAGCTCCTTTGCTGCTTAATCACGTGGCTCTCGTGGACCCGACAGACAGGTGAGCTGCTCGTTCCTTCTGTCATTCATCTCCATTACTCGTATGGTCGTGAGCTGATGAATCTTTTTTTTTTTTTTTTTCTCCAGGCAGCCAACATCTGTGGAATGGCGGTACACAGAGGAGGGCGAGCGGGTTAGAGTGTCGCTACGAACTGGACGGATCATTCCTAAACCAGTCTTCCAGCGACGAGACGGGATTATCCCTGAGCAGTGGAAGGGTGAGGACCCCGCAGGAATCTGCTGTTTATTGTATGCAGTGGTCACTTGCTTTAGCTAAAACAATGTGATTCAGTGTGTCCACCGCCGGCCTATATACTGGTGTTCGGCCTGGCTACCGGCGCCCTAGATACTGGCGTTCGGCCTAGCCACCGCCGCCCTAGATACCGGCGCTCGGCCTGGCCACCGCTGGCCTGGATACAGGTATTCGACAGGTGCCTGCCAGGATTTGTGCACACGACATGAGACCCCGGAGAACCCCCTAAGTATTTATTTATTTTACTCATTTATATAGCGCCATTAATTTTACATCGCTTTATAAACATTATTGGCACTGTCCCCATTGAGGCTCACAATCTAGAATCCCTATCAGTATGTCTTTGGAATGTGGGAGGAAACCGGAGAACCTGGAGGAAACCCACACAAACATGGGGAGAACATACAAACTCCTTGCAGATGTTGTCCTTGGTGGGATTTGAACCCAGGACCCCAGCGCTGCAAGGCTGCAGTGCCAACTACTGAGCATTCGTGCTGGCATACATCTCTTCTGTCATATTTCTGACTTCTCTCCTTAGATGGCCCTAAGGACACGTCTGCAGATGACGCTTTGGAGAGAACCTACGTTCCATCATTGAAAACCTTTCAGGAGGAAATCATGGAAGCCATGGGCATTGTAGAGAACAGACGACACCGGGATTCCTTCTGGTACTGATGGACGTGGACCTCAGACGGGGGTTCCAGAGGACTCAAACGTTATAGCTCGGACTCTGTTATTGGGGGTTTACACATGAGAAACAAGTACCAATGTCCTAAGTGCAGGGGTGGGGTATATGCTGCGGATTTTACCAATAGGATTTGCAAAAATTTGTCAGCATATGACAGAAGAGGAGACCACAATAAAATCCAGACAAGTTCACCTAACGTCTTGTCCTTTTTAATTTCATCTTCTTGGGGTCTTTTATTTTTGTATGTATTTTTTTTAAATTCTGTGTAAATGGGGCCGTGCTGTTGCTGGTGGTGTACCCAGCACTGGGCTGACATGTAGGGGCGTGGGATCGTCCGTGGTCTGCAGATCGTCAGGAGTAATTGTGCTTCATTTTCACTGCAGAGTAGAACACGACTAAGGCTACGTTCTCACTTACGTACCCGATGCCTTGTGGACGGCAGCGTACTTCCTCCCTGAAGCTCCGCCCACTTCCGCACTTCTATGTAGGTACGCCTACTTCTGCATGTGTCCTGCGTACCTATCTTGAACATTGTACTAGATGAATGTGGATAAAATCCGCGCTGCTGCGACAAATGATGGATCCAGATACAGTTATAAGATGTTCGGGTGGTTTATTCAACGCGTTTCGAAGCTCATGGCTTCTTCTTCAGGATGTTTCCACAGAAAGATATGACACCTGGTACTATTGCCTCGCTTATATATATTGAGAATTCAAATAACGATTCCAAGCCGTCTTCTGACTTGTGACAAAAAGTGTCAAAGTTCAAAAATCAAAAAAGCCGTATTATATGAAAATAAGTTATTTTCCACATGTACCTAAATCGTTGGTATCATGATTACAATTGATGAACAATATAATACAATTTCATTCATTTTACAGAGTCCAGAATGGAAAAAAATGAACATGTGTGCGAACTGACGGGACAAGAACTTGTTTGAGGGTGTAAACAATCCCCATTCTGCTCCCTCCACTATCCATGTTACTAGAAGAGGAGTTATTCCTGGTGAATGAAATCGGCCAACACCCTTCTATGCATAATTCAGGTTGATAGGACACATCTGTTTGTAGCTTCCTAGTCTTTCTCTTGATCTTTCATGGGCACTTCATTTAAGCTTCAGCCCACGAGAATGACAGAAGGAATTCTCCTTGGTTCGCTCCAAGCGAGGCAATAGTACCAGGTGTCACATCTTTCTGTGGAAACTTCCTGAAGAAGAAGCCATGAGCTTTGCACCGCGTTGAATGCACCAGCCAAATATCTTATAACTGTATCTGGATCCATCATTTGTTGCAGCAGCGCGGATTTTATCCACATTCATCTATTATAATGGTTCTGAGAGGTCGCAGGGCCGACCTGTGGATCTGCAGCAGCTGACAACTACACGCTTTTACTTTGTACCACCAGGTGAGCAGTTCTCTCATAATTGATTGGAAACAATCCTGGGGATAAGACCCTATCTGCGCTTTCTTTGTCTCCTACCTTTCTATACTATCTTTAACATTGGGGACGCAGGACATGCGGATGTATGCGGATACGTCGTTTTTTACGCTCCCGCAGACCCCACGAGGACGCAACAAGTTGCAAGTGTGATCCCGGCCTTTTAGTACTTATATTCTTGTATATAGGGGCAGTATTATAATAGTTATATTCTTGTACATAGGGGACACTATTATAGGAGTTATACTCTTATACATAGGGGGCAGTATTATAGTAGGTATATTTCTTCTATATTGGGGCAGCATTATAGTAGTTATATTCTTGTACATATGGAGCAGTATTATAGTAGTTATATTCTTATATATTGAGGCAGCATTAGTTATATTGTACATATGGAGCAGTATTATAGTAGTTATATTGTACATAGGAGCAGTATTATAGTAGTTATATTCTTGTACATAGGGGCAGTATTTTAGTAGTTATATTCTTGTACATGGGGGCAGTATTATAGTTATATTCTTATACATAGGGGCAGTATTATAGTAGATATATTCTTGTCGATAGGGGGCAGTATTAGTGTAGCTATATTCTTGTACATGGGGGCAGTATTATGGTAGTTATATTCTTGTACACAGGGGCAGTATTATGGTAGTTATATTCTTGTACACGGGGGCAGTATTATGGTGGTTATATTCTTGTACATGGGGGCAGTATTATAGTAGTTATATTCTTGTACATAGGGGGCAGTATTATCTATTTATACAATTGCCTTGTAATGTTTTCATTTCCTGTTCTGTCAAGATGTCACTGTATCCCAGAATTCCAAGCAGAGGAATTTCACCGCCATATTGGGACACCGAAGTGATGGGTGTCGCAATATGGAAACTGCTGCTGGTACCAACCTATTGAGCGGTACCACCTGCGGAACACCGTCGCAAGACACACTCTCTCTCGTAAGCACCACACACACTGTATACGCCGTACGCAGCCTCTTGCGCGGTACCACCATTGGAACACCATCGCGAACACTTCGCCGCCGGGATCAGCCGAATGATTCGCTGAATGCCGCCATCTTTGTACAGGAGGGGCACAAAGATGGCGGCGGTACGATTTACTGCTCCTGCACAAATTACGCACAGGTGCAGTGAATCATTCAGCTGATCCCGGTGGCAGATGCGCGACGTGTCTGCAGGCAGAGGAAGCCATCACATTAAAGGGGTTTTCTCACGAACGAAAGTTCATTTTAAAAATTGACTGTGTCTCACCATGTACGGCGCATACCACATCTGGGCAGGGGAGGAAGCAAAAGACAATACTGAAATTACAGCAGGGGATCACAGAGGATTCATTTTGTCAGGTAACATATTTCACTGACTGCTTTTAAACAATATTTTACCTCACAAAATGTATTCTCTGCGATCTCCTGCTGTAATGTCAGTATTGTCTTTTGCTTCCTACCCTTCCCAGGAGCTGTAGTATGTTCTGTACACGGTCAGAGACAATTTTTAATACAAACTTTTGTTCGTGGGAAAACCCCTTTAAAAAGCAATTATTAAGAGTTCTGACCTTGCAAGTGACCGGTTGCGCTGATCGTCCAGGATAACATACACCCTTGCGGTTTTCTCTGGTCAACCCTTGGGATACACATTCACCAGGCATATCTTCGCACACGACTTGTCCCAGAGGCCTTCTCCGCAGACTTCTGTGCATGAAGAAGATATTGTGATAGAACTCGCTGTTTGAACAGCATCCTTGCCTCGTGGTGGGGAGAGGCGTAGGCTGTGCAGTGTTAGACTGGGATGGATGGAGCGCTTGCACATGCTCCTCACTGTCGCACTCCAAATGCTTAATAGATATTTTACAGTCCTTAGCAAAGTGTTCAGTAGAAGAGCAGCACCTGTAACATTTCCCAAAGTTCTTCAGAAGCTCTTTGCATTCCTGGAGTGGTTTCTTTCTGAAGCCATTGCACTTTTTTAAGGGGTGAGGTTTCTTGTGAATGGGACACATATGATTAGGATTCTCAACCTTCTCACCTTTGTTGCTCTTATCTTTTGATACTATAGGTGGGGGAAGAACATCAGTCTTCTTGACGGACATTGGAGCTCGGCGGTTCCTGTGGTTAAGACGTGGACTCTCGTGTTTAGGAGATGAAACGGGGTCGCTGTGTTCTTTATAGGAAAAACTTGGATCAGTCTTACACTCTGCAATATTTTCGATGAACTCGCGGATATAAGAAAATGGAGGGAAGGAGACTTGGTTTTCCCTTTTTGTATTTTGATCCAAGCATGGCCGACTTATTTTGGATATTGGATGGCAGCTTGGAAACTATTGGGGTTACCCCATGAGCAGTGTCCAGGTAGCTGAGGCCAGGCAGGTACAGGTCTGCTTTGGCCAGCTGAAGCTCTAACAGAAGGTCGCTGAGCTCTTGGAACCTTGTACTGTCCTTTTAATAGATACCTTTGGAAATTCCTCTAGTCGCTTGAACAGGGCCTTTTCTATGGCCTCAGAACTGCCATAGCTTCTTTGTAGCCTGTTCCATGCAGCGGTGAGACCCGCGATAGGATTACTGATGTAGACAGATTTAAGTCTCTTGACCCGATCTGTGGATTGTGGCCCAAGCCACCTGATTAGCAGGTCTAGCTCTTCAGTGGCGGTAATGCCGAGGTCACTGTTTGTGGTTTTAAAAGTACACTTCCAACCCCTGTAGTTCTCAGGTTTTGTCAAACGTGGTAAGACCGGTCTTAGTTATACCTCGCCGAATCATGTACCTTGCAAAGCCATTCATTTCAGCATTCTCCAATTTTGGAAGGACTGTTGCTGGCTGGGTAGCATTGTTCATACAGTCTGGGCTTTGACCTGGGAATGCAGGAACATATGGGGCAGCGTAGCCATTACCTGGCTTAATGAGCTTAGTTTCTGCCACACATGGGACTGGAATTGTGTGACTGACCGGAGTGTGGTGACTTGCCTGCATATTGGCCTGCACGTATGTTTCTGTGTATAAGGTTTGGTGAGGTGCTGGTTTCCGGTACATTCCGGTGCACAGAGGAGGATCAGGATGCAGGGCTGGCAGCGTATTGTACTGACCTTGGGTGCAGGATGTGGGTAAACACTGTGTCCTGTTGTCTCAGGGGAGCATCTGTGCGGTCAGGAAGGATTGCAGGAGCAGGGAGAGCGCTGTATTGGCTTTGTACATAGTCTCTAGTAGGATTAAGAGGGTCTTCAGTATCAAAATCACTGAAATTGACAGTCTCTTTGGCTCCCACTGATGGCTTGTTCCAGGACCTTTAACCTTGCCATGGCTGCGGGGTGTTCGCATTCCTTCTCTAGGGCATCTATTTCTGCCTTTCTTTTCTTCTCTAGGGCCTCTGTTTCTACCTTTCTTTTAATCTCTAGGGCCTCTGTTTCTGCCTTTTTTTTCTTCTCTATTATTATTATTTATTTATATAGCACCATTGATTTCATGGTGCTGTACATGAGAAGGGGTTACATACAAGTTACAGATATCACTTAAGGTACCGTCACACTAGACGATATCGCTAGCGATCCGTGACGTTGCAGCATCCTCGCTAGCGATATCGTCCAGTGTGACAGGCAGCAGCGATCAGGCCCCTGCTGTGCTGTCGCTGGTCGGGGAAGAAAGTCCAGAACTTTATTTGGTCGCTGGACTCCCCGCAGACATCGCTGAATCGGCGTGTGTGACACCGATTCAGCGATGTCTTCACTGGTAACCAGGGTAAACATCGGGTAACTAAGCGCAGGGCCGCGCTTAGTAACCCGATGTTTACCCTGGTTACCATCCTAAAAGTAAAAAAACAAACACTACATACTTACCTACAGCCGTCTGTCCTCCAGCGCTGTGCTCTGCACTCCTCCTGCACTGGCTGTGAGCGTCGGTCAGCCGGAAAGCAGAGCGGTGACGTCACCGCTCTGCTTTCCGGCCGCTGTGCTCACACAGACAGTACAGGAGGAGTGCAGAGCACAGCGCTGGAGGACAGACGGCTGTAGGTAAGTATGTACTGTTTGTTTTTTTTACTTTTAGGATGGTAACCAGGGTAAACATCGGGTTACTAAGCGCGGCCCTGCGCTTAGTTACCCGATGTTTACCCTGGTTACCGGCATCGTTGGTCGCTGGAGAGCGGTCTGTGTGACAGCTCTCCAGCGACCAAACAGCGACGCTGCAGCGATCCGGATCGTTGTCGGTATCGCTGCAGCGTCGCTAAGTGTGACGGTACCTTTACAGTAAACAAACTAACAATGACAGACTGATACAGAGGAGCGAGGACCCTGCCCTTGCGGGCTTACATTCTACAGGATTATGGGGAAGGAGACAGTAGGTTGAGGGTTGCAGGAGCTCCGGTGTTGGTGAGGCGGTAGCTTCGGTAGTGATGAGGAGGCAGTGGGGTCAGTGCAAGGCTTTCTTGAAGAGATAGGTTTTCAGGTTCCGTCTGAAGGATCCGAATGTGGTTGATAGTCGGACGTGTTGGGTCAAAGAATTCCAGAGGATGGGGGATATTCAGGAGAAGTCTTGGAGGCGATTGGATGAGGAGCGAATAAGTGTGGAGGAGAGAAGGAGGTCTTGGGAGGACCGGAGATTACGTGAGGGAAGATATCGGGAGATTAGTTCAGAGATATATGGAGGAGACAGGTAATGGATGGCTTTGTAGGTCAATATTAGTAATTTGAACTGGATACGCTGAGGGAATGGGAGCCAGTGAAGAGATTTGCAAAGGGGGAAGCAGAGTAGCGAGGAGAGAGATGAGTCAGGCAGCAGAGTTAAGGATGGACTGGAGAGGTGCAAGGGTGTTAGCAGGGAGGCCGCAGAAAAGGATGTTGCAGTTGTCAAGGCGGGAGATGATGAGGGCATGCGCAAGCATTTTAGTAGATTGATGGTTGAGGAAAGGACAGATTCTGGAGATATTTTTGAGCTGGAGGCGACAGGAGGTGGAGAGAGCTTGGATGTGCAGTTTGAAGGACAGGGCAGAGTCGAAGGTTACTCCAAGGCAGTGGACCTCTGGTACGGGGGAAAGCATGATGTCATTGATTGCGATAGATAGGTAAGGAAGATCTATGGGATGGAGGAAAGATGATGAGTTCAGATTTGTCCACATTGAGTTTGAGGAAGCGAGAGGAGAAGAAGGAGGATATGGCTGATAGGCACTCTGGGATTCTGGACATCAGAGCGGTGACGTCTGGGTCAGAGAGGTAGATCTTGAGTGTCATCAGCATAGAGGTGGTACTGGAATCCATGGAACTTTGAGTTGTCCCAAGCCAAGTGTATAGATTAAGAAGAGTAGGGGTCCTAGAACAGAGCCTTGGGGGACTCCAACAGAGAGAGGGTGGGATGAGGAGGTAGTGTGGGAGTGGGAGAAGCTGAATGTGCGGTTGGAAAGGTACGAGGAGATCCAGGATAGGGCAAGGTCTTTGAAGCCAAAGGAGGAGAGGATCTATAGTAGGAGGCAGTGGTCAACTGTGTCGAAAGCACAGGACAGGTCTAGATGGAGGAGTACAGAGTATTGTCCATTAGCTTTGGCGGTAAGTAGGTCGTTAGTGATTTTGGTCAGGGCGGTCTCAGTTGAGTGATGGAGGCGGAAACCAGATTGTCAAAGAGCAAGTTAGATGAGAGGTGGGAGGAAAGTTCAGAGTGGACGTGCTGCTTCAGGAGTTTGGAAGCGAATGGGAGCAGCGATAGTGGGTGATAGCTGGATATAGCAGTTGGATCAAGGGTTGGCTTTTTAAGGATAGGCGTGATTGTGGCATGCTTGAAAGCAGAAGGGAAGGTGCCAGAAGATAGTGATTGGTTGAAGAGGTGGGTTAGGGATGGGATAAGTGTGGTGTTGAGGTTGGGGAGGAGGTGGGATGGGGTCGAGCGCACAGGTGGTGAGGTGCGATTTGGAGAGGAGACAATTAAGCCCCCTTTCAGTGATGTTGGATAGGGAGGTTATGGGGTTTGGGCATTGGTCTGGTATACAAAGGGGTTGTGGTGGTTTAACAATGAAGACTTGCCTTGTCTGGTCGATCTTATTTTTAAAGTGTGTGGCAAAGTTCTAAGCAGAGATGAGGGAGGTTGGAGGGGGCAGTGGGGGGCGGAGGAGGGAGTTAAAGGTTTTGAATAACGGTTTGGGGTTGTAGGATAGCGAAGTTACGAGGGTTGTGAAGTAGGCCTGTTTAGCAGAGATGAGAGCAGATTTAAAAGCGAGTGTTGCATGTTTGAATGCAGTGAAGTTGTCTTGCAAGTGTGTTTTCTTCCAATGCCGCTCCACAACCCTGGACACTTGCCGGAGCTTTTTAGTGGCGTTATTGTGCCAGGGTTGATACGTTGCACTCTGCCATGCACAAGAGGGGCAACTGTGTCAATAGCTGATGCAAGAGTGGCATTGTAGAAAGCAGTGGCAGTGTCGTGAGGATATGGATGCCAGAGGTAGGATAGAGTCATAGAGTGTGTGGGTGTCTAGGTGTGCGGGGTGCGCATTTTGCTGGACATGGATGACCGGTGAGGACAGGGATGAGAAGGTGAGCAGATGGTGGTCGGATAGAGGGAGAGGGGAGGCCTCTAGGGCCTCTGTTTCAGCTGCCTCCGTTTCCATCTCCATTTTCTTTTGAGCGAAAGCAGCTTGTATTTTAGTGGCCTCAGCCTCTGCATGTGCTCTTACGAGCTGTTCGCTGAGGGTTGAGGATTTGAAGATCGCTTTGACTGTCTGGCTGAGCTGGAAATACAAGATGACTAGGGTTGAGCGAAACGGGTCGTTCATTTTCAAAAGTCGCCGACTTTTGGCAAAGTCGGGTTTCATGAAACCCGATCCGACCCCTGTGCGGGGTCGGCCATGCGGTACGCGACTTTCGCGCCAAAGTCGCGTTTCAATGACGCGAAAAGCGCCATTTCTCAGCCAATGAAGGTAAACGCAGAGTGTGGGCAGCGTGATGACATAGGTCCTGGTCCCCACCATCTTAGAGAAGGGCATTGCAGTGATTGGCTTGCTGTCTGCGGCGTCACAGGGGCTATAAAGGGGCGTTCCCGCCGACCGCCATGTTACTGCTGCTGATCTGAGCTTAGGGAGAGGTTGCTGCCGCTTCGTCAGAAGCAGGGATAGAGTTAGGCAGGGTCCATTAACCACCAAACCGCTTGTGCTGTAGCGATTTCCACTGCCCAACACCACCTTCGGTGTGCAGGGACAGTGGAAGCTACATTTTTTTTTTTTTTCCTCAGCGCTGTAGCTCATTGGGCTGCCCTAGAAGGCTCCCTGATAGATGCATTGCTGTGTGTACGCCGCTGTGCAAACCAACTGCTTTTTTCAAAGCACAAATCCTCTTGTTCCTTCCTTTCTGCACAGCTATCTTTTTTGTTTGTCCACACTTTTTATTTAATTTGTGCATCAGTCCACTCCTTATTGCTGCCTGCCATACCTGGCTGAGATTACTGCAGGGAGATAGTAATTGTTGGACACTCCCTGTTTTTTTTTTTTTTTTGTGGGAGATTAAGATTGACATTTCTGCTAGAGTGCCATCCCTGTGTGTGCCATCTCTCAGTCAGTGGGCCATAGAAAGCCTATTTATTTTTTTTTTTTTGGTTTTATAAATTCTCCCTGAAAAAAAAAAAAGGGAGATTAATATTGGCCTTTGGGCTTGTGTGCCAGTCCTAAGCGTGCCATCTCTCTCTCTCAGATAGTGGGCCATAGAAAGCCTATTTATGTTTTTGGTTGATTTGGGTTCTAAATTCTACCTGAAAAAATCAATAAATCAATCAGTGGGAGATAAATATTGGCCTCTGGGCTTGTGTGCCACTCCTGACTCCTGTGTGCGTCATCTCTCACTCAGTGGGCCATAGAAAGCCTTTTTTTTTTTTATTTGTTTTCTAAATTCTCCCTGAAAAAATCATTTTATTTTATTTGGTTTCTAAATTCTTCCTGAAAAAATCATTTTATTCTATTATTTTTTTTTCCTAAAGTCTCCCTGAAAAAAAAAAAAAAATCAAATCAGTGGGAGATTAATATTTACATTTGTGCTTCAGTGACAGTCCTGCGTGTGTGGCATCTCTCTCATTTGTTGCCACCAACAACAGAGTGTGTAACATTGTGCCTGATTTTCGTTGTGGTCTCACTCACCTGTAAAGGGGTAGCTAAATCATACTGAAGTTATAGCTCACCGTGTAAGTTGTGTGACAGCAACAAATACCGTTAGTTTGTTTACGTTTTTAAAACAATGAGGAAGTCTGGTGGAAGAGGTCGTGGCCGGGGGCGTTCATTGTCAGCTGGTAATGAGGGTAGTGGTAGTGGTGGAGCATCAGCTGGTCGTGGGAAAAAAAATATTGCACCTAAGTCTGGAGCTGTGGAGCCAGGTTCGTCGTCTGGCTACACAAGGCCTCGAACGCTCCCTTTTCTGGGAGTAGGAAAACCGCTTTTAAAGCCGGAGCAGCAAGAGCAAGTTTTGGCTTATCTTGCTGACTCAGCCTCTAGCTCTTTTGCCTCCTCTCGTGAAACTGGTAAATGTCAAAGCAGCGCGTCGTTAGTGGATGTTCACGGTCAGGGACAAGTCGCTTCCTTGTCCTCTTCAGCAAAAACAACAACAGAGAAGAATGCAGCAGGCGACACAACGGGTTACTCCATGGAGCTCTTTACACATACCGTCCCTGGCTTAGAAAGTGAAGCAGTTAACAGTCCATGCCCATTACAAGTTGAATCTGACATGGAGTGCACTGATGCACAGCCACAGCCAGACTACTATGCTGGTCCTTTGACTCAGACCACAACATTGCCCTCGCAGGGTAATGATCAAGAATCAGACCCTGATGAGACTATGTTGCCCCATCACGAACGCTATACCACCGACCGACACGGTGACACAGACGAAGTTGCACACGAGCTACAAGAAGAGGTAATAGATGACCCAGTTCTTGACCCCGATTGGCAGCCATTGGGGGAACAGGGTGCAGGCGGCAGCAGTTCTGAAGCGGAGGAGGAGGGGCCGCAGCAGGCATCAACATCGCAACAGGTTCCATCTGCCGGGCCCGTATCTTGCCCAAAACGCGTGGCAAAGCCAAAACCTGTTGGAGGACAGCGTGGCCATCCGGTTAAAGCTCAGTCTGCAATGCCTGAAAAGGTATCCGATGCTAGAAAGAGTGCAGTCTGGCATTTTTTTAAACAACATCCAATTGATCAGCGCAAAGTCATCTGTCAAAAATGTTCAACTACCTTAAGCAGAGGACAGAATCTGAAAAGTCTCAATACAAGTTGCATGCATAGACATTTAACCACCATGCATTTGCAAGCCTGGACTAACTACCAAACGTCCCTTAAGGTTGTAGCACCCTCGGCCAATGAAGCTAGTCAGCAACGCAACATCCCTTCCGGTAGTGTAGGGCCACCATTTTCCACACCACCTGCAGTATCTGTGCAGGTTTCTTTGCCAGGCCAAAGCAGTCAGGGTCAGGGAATCACCAGTTTCGTAGTAGGAAACACTGCATCTAGGGCACCGGCGGCAACAATACCATCTCCCACCGTCTCTCAGTCTGCCATGTCCACCGGCACCCCCGCTAGTTCCACGATCTCCAGCTCTCCAGTCCAGCTCACCCTACATGAGACTATGGTTAGAAAAAGGAAGTACTTAGCCTCGCATCCGCGTACACAGGGTTTGAACGCCCACATAGCTAGACTAATCTCGTTAGAGATGATGCCCTACCGGTTAGTTGAAAGCGAAGCTTTCAAAGCCCTGATGGACTACGCTGTACCACGCTACGAGCTACCCAGTCGACACTTTTTTTCCAGAAAAGCCATCCCAGCCCTCCACCAGCATGTTAAAGAGCGCATCGTCCATGCACTCAGGCAATCTGTGAGCACAAAGGTGCACCTGACAACAGATGCATGGACCAGTAGGCATGGCCAGGGACGTTACGTGTCCATCACGGCACACTGGGTGAATGTTGTGGATGCAGGGTCCACAGGGGACAGCAAGTTTGGGACAGTTCTGCCTAGCCCACGGTCTAGGAAACAGTTGGCTGTAGCCGTTCGCACCCCCTCCTCCTCCTCTTCGTCCTCCTGCAGAAGCGAGAGCTCGTCCACAGACCGCAGTCGCACAACCACTCCATCCGCAGCTGCCACTGTTGCACACCAGGTCTCCCATTATGGGGCAGCTACTGGCAAACGTCAGCAGGCTGTATTGGCTATGAAGTGTTTGGGCGACAACAGACACACCGCGGAAGTTCTGTCCGAGTTCTTGCAGAAAGAAACGCAGTCGTGGCTGGGCACTGTAGATCTTGAGGCAGGCAAGGTAGTGAGTGATAACGGAAGGAATTTCATGGCTGCCATCTCCCTTTCCCAACTGAAACACATTCCTTGCCTGGCTCACACCTTAAACCTGGTGGTGCAGTGCTTCCTGAAAAGTTATCCGGGGTTATCCGACCTGCTCCTCAAAGTGCGTGGACTTTGCTCACATATCCGCCGTTCGCCCGTACACTCCAGCCGTATGCAGACCTATCAGCGTTCTTTGAACCTTCCCCAGCATCGCCTAATCATAGACGTTGCAACAAGGTGGAACTCAACACTGCACATGCTTCAGAGACTGTGCGAACAGAGGCGGGCTGTTATGTTTTTGTGGGAGGATACACATACACGGGCAGGCAGTAGGATGGCAGACATGGAGTTGTCAGGTGTGCAGTGGTCGAAGATTCAAGACGTGTCAAGTCCTTCAGTGTTTTGAGGAATGCACACGGCTGGTTAGTGCAGACAACGCCATAATAAGCATGAGCATCCCCCTAACGCGTCTGCTGATGCAAAGTTTGACGCACATAAAGGATCAGGCGTCTGCAGCTGAGGAAGAGGAAAGCCTTGATGACAGTCAGCCATTGTCTGGCCAGGGCAGTGTACAGGACGAGTTAGCGGGCGAAGAGGAGGAGGAGGACGAGGAGGATGATGGGGATGATTATATTTTTAATGAGGAAGCTTTTCCGGGGCCACTGGAAATTGGTGGCGCGGCAAGGCCGGGTTCTGGTTTTTGGAGGGACACAAGTGACGTGGATTTGCCTGAAACTGCCCCTCAACCAAGCACAACCGCAGATTTGAGAACTGGAACTTTGGCCCACATGGCGGATTATGCCTTACGTATCCTCAAAAGGGACACACGCATAACTAAAATGATGAACGATGACGATTACTGGTTGGCCTGCCTCCTTGATCCTCGCTATAAAGGCAAATTGCAAAATATAATGCCACATGAGAACTTGGAACTAATATTAGCAACCAAACAATCAACTCTTGTTGACCGTTTGCTTCTGGCATTCCCTGCACACAGCGCCCGTGATCGTTCTCACACGAGCTGCAGGGGCCAGCAGACCAGAGGAGTTAGAGGGGCAGAAATCAGAAGTGGCGTTGGCCAGAGGGGTTTTCTGACCAGGTTGTGGAGTGATTTTGCTATGACCGCAGACAGGACAGGTACTGCAGCATCAATTCAAAGTGACAGGAGACATTTGTCCAGTATGGTTACAAACTATTTTTCATCCCTTATCGATGTTCTCCCTCAACCGTCATTCCCATTTGATTACTGGGCATCAAAATTAGACACCTGGCCAGAATTGGCAGAATATGCATTGCAGGAGCTTGCTTGCCCGGCAGCTAGTGTCCTATCACAAAGAGTATTCAGTGCTGCAGGTTCAATACTAACAGAAAAAAGGACTCGTCTGGCTACTCAAAATGTAGATGATCTAACCTTCATTAAAATGAACCACAACTGGATTTCGAAATCTTTTGCCCCACCTTGCCCGGCCGACACCTAGCTTTCCTATGAAAAGGTCTTGCCTGTGGACTATTCTGAATGCCTTTTCCAATCTCGTAATTTTCTGCACCTGATTGTTCAGCATACGACATGTTTACACCTCACTAAATGGCCAAACTCCCCACACGGGGCCGTGGTATCGACACTTGGCGACAGCACCCGTGAGAGTGCTGTTTGTCTGAAGAGGTGGGTGTGCCCGCTTTTGGTCGACAGCACTGCCACTGGGTCCCTCCTAGTACAATAAAGTGTCTCTGGCGGTGGTGGTGCGCACCCAACGTCAGACACACCGTTGTAATATGAGGGGCCCTGGGCCTGTACCGCCGGCCACAAGACAGTTCCCCCCCAGCTCAAACAGTGCTCTACCACTTGCAAAATTATCTCACAGCTCCACCAATGTTTAGTCTATGCGCTGACATCCTTCAATGCCTGGCACTCACAATACCATTGTATTGACATTTTTGTTATGTTAGGCCTTCGAAGCCTGTCTGCGGTCACTCCTTCCACTAGGCCTCCACTGACCACACCACTGCTGCCCGTGTACCCCTGGAACCAATTTAAAATTGCCTACAGCCATGTGTTATTATTTTAGGCCTTCGATGCCTGTCTGCGGTCACTCCTTCCACTAGGCCTCCACTGACCACACCACTGCTGCCCGTGTACCCCTGGAACCAATTTAAAATTGCCTACAGCCATGTGTTATTATTTTAGGCCTTCGATGCCTGTCTGCGGTCACTCCTTCCACTAGGCCTCCACTGACCACACCACTGCTGCCTGTGTACCCCTGGAACCAATTTAAAATTGCCTACAGCCATGTGTTATTATTTTAGGCCTTCGATGCCTGTCTGCGGTCACTCCTTCCACTAGGCCTCCACTGACCACACCACTGCTGCCCGTGTACCCCTGGAACCAATTTAAAATTGCCTACAGCCATGTGTTATTATTTTAGGCCTTCGATGCCTGTCTGCGGTCACTCCTTACAATATGCCTCCACTGACCACACCACTGCTGCCCGTGTACCCCTGGAACCAATTTAAAATTGCCTACAGCCAGCCCAATTTTTTTATTTTAGGCCTTCGATGCCTGTCTGCGGTCCGTTCTTTCTACTACTACTACACTGACCAGGCCACTGCTGCCCGTGTACCCCTGGAACCAATTTAAAATTGCCTACAGCCATGTGTTATTATTTTAGGCCTTCGATGCCTGTCTGCGGTCACTCCTTCCACTAGGCCTCCACTGACCACACCACTGCTGCCTGTGGACCCCTGGAACCTATTTTTAATTGCATAGAGCATCCTTTTTTTAATAGTAGGCGTACAAAGTCTGTCTGCGGTCCACTATTGAAATTGTCCTCCACTGCCCAGAGCACTGCTGCTTGTGTACCCCTGTAACTTTTTTAAGCTGCAGTGAGCCACATTTTTGGGTTAAGTCCTACTACCTGTGTCTGTCTGCGCCACTCAATTCAGCTGTGTTCCTTTGAAAAAAGCTGAGCGTCAATAGTCTTGTTTTCAGCCTCTAGGAATTTTAAAACTGCATTGGGGGTACAACTTTGGTAGGGCCTACTAACGGTGTCTGCCTCCCCAAGGTGTGCCCCAGGTTTCCTCGCCATTGCTTCGATCTTAATGCTCTCGTTTAGTAGTTGTTGGAAACTACACTGCATTAGGCCTACAAATTGAGTATGGGGTGTAGAGAGATGGTGTGTTCCACTCCAAGGTGTTCTCCAGGTTGCCTTTCCTGAGCTTCGATCTTCCGGCTCTCGTTTAGTAGTTCTTGGAAACTACACTGCATTAGGCCTACAAATTGGGTATGGGGTGTAGAGAGATGGTGTGTTCCACTCCAAGGTGTTCTCCAGGTTGCCTTTCCTGAGCTTCGATCTTCCGGCTCTCGTTTAGTAGTTGTTGGAAACTACGCTGCATTAGGCCTACAAATTGGGTATGGGGTGTAGAGAGATGGTGTGTTCCACTCCAAGGTGTTCTCCAGGTTTCCTCGCCAATGCTTCGATCTTCATGCTCTCGTTTAGTAGTTGTTGGAAACTACAGTGCATTAGGCCTACAAATTGGGTATGGGGTGTAGAGAGATGGTGTGTTCCACTCCAAGGTGTTCTCCAGGTTGCCTTTCCTGAGCTTCGATCTTCCGGCTCTCGTTTAGTAGTTGTTGGAAACTACGCTGCATTAGGCCTACAAATTGGGTATGGGGTGTAGAGAGATGGTGTGTTCCACTCCAAGGTGTTCCCCAGGGTTCCTCGCCAATGCTTCGATCTTCATGCTCTCGTTTAGTAGTTGTTGGAAACTACACTGCATTAGGCCTACAAATTGGGTATGGGGTGTAGAGAGATGGTGTGTTCCACTCCAAGGTGTTCTCCAGGTTGCCTTTCCTGAGCTTCGATCTTCCGGCTCTCGTTTAGTAGTTGTTGGAAACTACGCTGCATTAGGCCTACAAATTGGGTATGGGGTGTAGAGAGATGGTGTGTTCCACTCCAAGGTGTTCCCCAGGTTTCCTCGCCAATGCTTCGATCTTCATGCTCTCGTTTAGTAGTTGTTGGAAACTACACTGAATTAGGCCTACAAATTGGGTATGGGGTGTAGAGAGATGGTGTGTTCCACTCCAAGGTGTTCTCCAGGTTGCCTTTCCTGAGCTTCGATCTTCCGGCTCTCGTTTAGTAGTTCTTGGAAACTACACTGCATTAGGCCTACAAATTGGGTATGGGGTGTAGAGAGATGGTGTGTTCCACTCCAAGGTGTTCTCCAGGTTGCCTTTCCTGAGCTTCGATCTTCCGGCTCTCGTTTAGTAGTTGTTGGAAACTACGCTGCATTAGGCCTACAAATTGGGTATGGGGTGTAGAGAGATGGTGTGTTCCACTCCAAGGTGTTCCCCAGGTTTCCTCGCCATTGCTTCGATCTTCATGCTCTCGTTTAGTAGTTGTTGGAAACTACACTGCATTAGGCCTACAAATTGGGTATGGGGCGTAGAGAGATGGTGTGTTCCACTCCAAGGTGTTCTCCAGGTTTCCTCGCCAATGCTTCGATCTTCATGCTCTCGTTTAGTAGTTGTTGGAAACTACACTGCATTAGGCCTACAAATTGGGTATGGGGTGTAGAGAGATGGTGTGTTCCACTCCAAGGTGTTCTCCAGGTTGCCTTTCCTGAGCTTCGATCTTCCGACTCTCGTTTAGTAGTTGTTGGAAACTACGCTGCATTAGGCCTACAAATTGGGTATGGGGTGTAGAGAGATGGTGTGTTACACTCCAAGGTGTTCTCCAGGTTGCCTTTCCTGAACTTCTATCTTCAGGCTCTCATTAAATTGTGGTTAAACGGAACAACTGCATTTGGCGTACTAGTTGGTTTGGGGCCTACTATCGGTGTCTGCCACTCCTTGCTGTTCTCCTGGTTTCCTGTCCTGACATTCCATTTTCAGGCTCTCGTTAAGTAGTTGTTAATGTTAGACTGCATTTGGCCTACTAGTTGGGTTGGGGCCTACTATCGGTGTCTGCCACTCCTTGCTGTTCTCCTCCACTGAACAAAGCTGTGCCGCCTGTTTACTACGGTTGCCAATTTTGAACTGCATTTCGACTACTTACTGATTTGGGCCTACTCTCTGTGTCAGCCTCTCATTCCAGTTGTCCTCCACTGCAATGCCCCCTGGTTAGTCCTGTGTTACCAATTTTGAACTGCATTTAGCCCACTTTATTCTTTGGGCCTATATCTGTGTTTCCTCCTCATCCTGCCCATTGCCCAGCCAGTGATAGATGAGTCTGCTGGTACATTGACCCATAACGCAAAATTCCCCGTGCACGCTACACAGCAAGATTGTGACCCTGCTGAAAGTCAGGTTCCCCTTCCCACATACCATACCACCTTACACGGGGACAAAGAGGAAGGTGCAGATGAAAGTGCAGGTTCCTTCATCAGGTGGGGGGAGGAATACTAGTTGGCGACGTCACTGGCACAGGGCCTCTCATAGTACGCAAAAGTGTTGCTGCCGGTGGGAGGCGCCCCCGCCATGCAAACACACCGCTGTACTTTGAGGGGCCCTGTGCCAGTGCCAATGCCAACGAGTGGGCCCCCCCTGCTTGCTCAGGATCACAGCACTTGCAAAGTTGAAATACTTACCTCTCCCTGCTCCACTGCCGTGACGTGGTCCAGATTTACTGGGCCCACTAATTACTTGAACCAGCCCTACCCCCCACAACTTTAGCCAAATGACCCCCAATTTCAAATGCCTTCCAATTATTATAAGGTAAATTACGATTGACAAGCTTCTTTAACAAGAATGGATGTTTTTGCCATTAAAATGGGCAGTGTAGGTGTTTTCCTGGCCTCCACTCACTGCCGACTATGCTCCCCCATTGACTTGCATTGGGTTTCGTGTTTCGGGCGATACCCGACTTTTCGCGATAATCGGCCGATTCCACTCGACTCGACTTCTAAGATAGTCGGGTTTCGCGAAACACGGCTCGACTCTAAAAAGGTCAAGGTCGCTCAACCCTAAAGCTGACATCTCGGCTATAAGGCGATTCTTGCCTCTGTCTTGGCTTTTATATCACGTATCATGCTTTCTCTCTCAGAGTTAAGTTGTTGGAAAGCTTGCAGCTCTTTGCAGGGAACTGACGCGTTAAGTCTCTGTAAAATGAAGGTGGACTGATCTGCAATTCCTGCACAGTTGATAATCTGAACACAGTTGTGCAAGGGTTCCCTCTGGTGGTCGTTCGAGAGAAGCAGGCTGAGATAGGCTGTCTAATTGACTCAGCAGTTTTTGCCATTGCTCTGCTATGGCACGGAGATTATGTTTACTGGATTCTAGATTCTCCCTTAAGGCCCCGTCACACATAGCGACGCTGCAGCGATACCGACAACGATCCGGATCGCTGCAGCGTCGTTGTTTGGTCGCTGGAGAGCTGTCACACAGACAGCTCTCCAGCGACCAACGATCCCGAGGTCCCCGGTAACCAGGGTAAACATCGGGTAACTAAGCGCAGGGCCGCGCTTAGTAACCCGATGTTTACCCTGGTTACCATCGTTAAAGTAAAAAAAAAAACAAACGCTACATACTTACCTATCGCTGTCTGTCCTCGGTGCTCTGCTTCTCTGGTCTGGCTGTGAGCGGCAGGCAGCCGGAAAGCAGAGAGGTGACGTCACCGCTCTGCTTTCCGGCTGACCGGCGCTCACAGCCAGACCCTGCGCTTAGTTACCCGATGTTTACCATGGTTACCAGCGAAGACATCGCTGAATCGGCGTCACACACGCCGATTCAGCGATGTCAGCGGGACCTCAACGATCAAAAAATGGCCCAGGCCATTCCGACACGACCAGCGATCTCACAGCAGGGGCCTGATCGCTGGTACGTGTCACACATAGCGAGATCGCTACTGAGATCGCTGTTGCGTCACAAAACTTGTGACTCAGCAGCGATCTCGCTAGCGATCTCGCTATGTGTGACGGGGCCTTTACTTTCCATGTGGGCTTTGTGGGACGTCTAGCCTTCTCACTAGATGGAGGATCAAGTTCTATGCACTCTTCCTCTAACAATGGGTCTGGCAGAGACCTTCAGACATCCTGATTCACAGGGAGAATGGGAGTTGTATAGCCTCTTATTTGCTGAGAGCAGATGCTCTGCAGGAAGTTCTGTAGCTTTATAGAAGCTGTTGGTGGCTTTACAGATGAATTTGGCAAGTCTTTTTTACTATTCTGTCCCCGAGGCCTGTGGCTGCAAATATGGCTCTGTGAGATGATGAATCTCTTCACCCTACTTACAATTGGCCACGTTCGCAGATAGTTTAACTCAGCTGCCGGCACACATGTTATGAAGAATCCAGAAGAGACTTTGATTTCTTTAAGAATTCTTGTTAAATGCATAAACAGCAGCAGCAGGTAAAAAATACTTTCTTTGAGACAAGCTGAAAGCACATGTGCCTCTAATGAAGCCAAGATGGAGACTGAGACATGACATAGGGAGAAGAAGAAGGAAGTGACATGACACCCAGCAGAGGGAAACAGGGAGACAGAAGGGACACACTTGATGGAAAGGGAGGATTTCAGCTATGCAAAACACAGAAACACATAGCAACAATAAACAATATGAGAACTGCAATACAGCATGTAAAATGTACAGGACAGTCTGTAATATGTCTCATTCATGGACATAACAGAGAGAGATTTTTTTTTCCCCTGGGTTGGAAAATGCTTCCAGGCATGCTCAAATGTAAAAACAGGATCTGTCACTGGATTCCTGCGTTTCACAGTGACCGCAGGATCCTGCGTCCAACGACATATGACGCAGGAGGTGTCCTTGCACGTTTTTCCACTGCAGAGAAAAAACGTTCCTTTGACTGTTTTTTCCTAACGACGGGCCGTCAAATTCCGCAGGATCCAGTGCACGATGGACGAAACGTGTGGCCATACGTCGCGATACGTCGCTAATACAAGTCTATGAGAAAATGCAGGATCCTGTTTTCTCAAAAAACGACGTATCTCGATGGGAGCTCAAAGACGGAAGTGTGAAAGAGGCCTAACAAGTTGATTCAGAGGAAGGCAAAAAAAAATCCATGTGGCAAACACTATATGAGTTTCACTTTTTGTATCGAAGAACTGAAATAAATTCACTTTTTGATGATATTCTAATTTTGTGAGAAGCACCTTTATGTGCTCCATGGACAATGCTACTAGGTGTGTCTTGTGAGATGTCTGCAGGCCTTGAACAGCCATTTGAGGGTAAATATATGTGCTCGCTGTCAGCGAGTTACATGTTTGGAAGCCCAGATAATGGATATCAATGTGCAGCTTACAACACCATACCTCCAAACTTTTGAAGATGGGAAAGAGGGACAAAGTCTGTGGTGCGCAACGCGCGCCCCGGCAAATTTTAGGCCACGCCTCTGACCACACCCATTCATAACTAGTCACACCCATATCCACGTCCCAACCACACCCATTTAGCACTGCTGATCACAGTGTTTCATAAAGAATAATTATAAACAAAAAAATATGGCCACACAGTGCTCCATACTGTATAATGGCCACACATGATGCTCAATACTGTATAATGGCCCCAAATGATGCTGCATACAGTGTACTGGCCCCACGTCATGCTCCATACTGATTAATGGCCACACATGATGCTCCATACTGTATAATGGCCACACATGATGCTCCATACTGTATAATGGCCACACATGATGCTCCATACTGTATAATGGCCCCAAATGATGCTGCATACAGTGTACTGGCCCCATGTGATGCTCCATACTGTATAATGGCCACACATGATGCTCCATACTGTATAATGGCCACACCTGATGCTACATACTGTATAATGGCCCCAAATGATGCTGTGTACAGTGTACTGGCCCCACGTGATGCTCCATACTATATAATGGCCACACATGATGCTCCATACTGTGTAATGGCCACACATGATGCTCAATACTGTATAATGGCCCCACATGATGCTCCATACTGTAAAATGACTGCACATGATGCTCCATACTGTATATTGGCTGCACATGATGCTCCATACTGTATAATGACCGCACATGATGCTCCATACTGTATAATGACTGCACATGATGCTCCATACTGTATAATGGCCCCAAATGATGCTCAATACTGTATAATGGCCCCACATGATGCTCCATACTGTATAGTAGCCCCACATGATGCTCCATACTGTATAATGACCACACATGTTGCTCCATACTGCATAATGGCCCCACATGATGCTCCATACAGTATAATGACTGCACATGATGATCCATACTGTATAATGGCCACACATGATGCTCCATACTGTAGAATGGCCACACATGATGTTCCATACTGTATAATGGCCACACATGATGCTCCATACTGTATAATGGCCACACATGATGCTCCATACTGTATAATGGCCACACATGATGCTCCATACTGTATAATGGCCACATGATGCTCCATACTGTAAAATGACTGCACATGATGCTCCATACTGTATATTGGCTGCACATGATGCTCCATACTGTATAATGACCGCACATGATGCTCCATACTGTATAATGACTGCACATGATGCTCCATACTGTATAATGACTGCACATGATGCTCCATACTGTATAATGACTGCACATGATGCTCCATACTGTATAATGACCGCACATGATGCTCCATACTGTATATTGGCCGCGCATGATACTTCGTACCATATAATGGCCACACATAGCTACTCCTACACACGCGGCTGCGCTCCGTACACTTTACACACACGGCTCCGCTCCGCACACACGGCTCCACTCCATACACCTCATACACACACGGCTCCGTTCCATACACCTCGTACACATTCAGCTCCGCTCCATACACCTTGTACACACACGGCTCCGCTCCATACGCCTCATACACACACGGCTCTGCTCCATACACCTCGTACACATTCAGCTCCGCTCCATACACCTCATACACACACGGCTCCGCTCCGTACACCTCATACACACACGGCTTCACTCCATACACCTCATACACACACGGCTCCGCTCCATACACCTCATACACACACGGCTACGCTCCATACACCTCGTACACATTTAGCTCCGCTCCATACACCTCATACACACACGGCTCCGCTCCATACACCTCATACACACACGGCTCCGCTCCATACACCTCATACACACACAGCTCCGCTCCATACACCTCGCACACATTTAGCTCCACTCCATACACCTCATACAGACACGGCTCCGTTCCATACACCTCATACACACACGGCTCCGCTCCATTCACCTCATACACACACGGCTCCGTTCCATACACCTCATACACACGGCTCCGCTCCATACACCTCG
The DNA here is from genome assembly GCF_032444005.1 of Ranitomeya imitator. Lineage (NCBI taxonomy): Eukaryota > Metazoa > Chordata > Amphibia > Anura > Dendrobatidae > Ranitomeya > Ranitomeya imitator. The sequence continues at coordinate 645,597,463 of NC_091282.1, read as the reverse complement.
TACACATTTAGCTCCGCTCCATACACTTCATACACACACGGCTCTGCTCCATACACCTCATACACACACGGCTCCGCTCCATACACCTCGCACACTTTTAGCTCTGCTCCATACACCTCATACACACACGGCTCCGTTCCATACATCTCATACACACATGGCTCCGCTCCATACACCTCATACACACACGGCTCCGCTCGATACACCTCATACACACACGGCTCCGTTCCATACACCTCATACACACGGCTCCGCTCCATACACCTCGTACACATTTAGCTCCGCTCCATACACCTCATACACACGGCTCCGCTCCATACACCTCATACACACACGGCTCCGCTCCATATACCTCATATACACACGGCTCCGCTCCATACACTTCGTACACATTTAGCTCCGCTCCATACACCTCATACACAGACGGCTCCGCTCCATACACCGCATACACACGGCTCTGCTCCGCACACACGGCTCCACTCCATACACCTCATACACACACGGCTCCGTTCCATACACCTCGTACACATTCAGCTCCGCTCCATACAGCTCGTACACACACGGCTCTGCTCCATACACCTCATGCACACACGGCTCCGCTCCATACATCTCGTACACATTTAGCTCTGCTCCATACACCTCATACACACACGGCTCCGCTCCATACACCTCATACATACACGGCTCCGCTCCATACACCTCATACACACATGGCTCCACTCCATATACCTCATATACACACGGCTCCGCTCCATACACCTCATACACATTTAGCTCCGTTCCATACACCTCATACACACACGGCTCCGCTTTATACACCTCATACACACATGGCTCCGCTCCATACACCTCATACACACACGGCTCCGCTTTGTACACCTCATACACATATGGCTCCGCTCCATACACCTCATACACACACGGCTCCGCTCCATACACCTCATACTCACACGGCTCTGCTCCATACAGCTCATACACACACAGCTCCGCTCCATATACCTCATATACACACGGCTCCGCTCCATACACCTTATACACACACGGCTCCGCTCCATACACCTTATACACACACGGCTCCGCTCCATATACCTCATATACACACGGCTCCGCTCCATACACCTTGTACACATTTAGCTCCTCTCCACCCACCTCATACACACACGGCTCCGCTTCATACACCTCATACACAAATGGCTCCGCTCCATATACCTCATATACACACGGCTCCGCTCCATACACCTCGTACACATTTAGCTCCTTTCCACCCACCTCATACACACACAGCTCCGCTCCATACACCTCATACACACACGGCTCCGCTCCACACACACGGCTCCACTCCATACACCTCATACACACACGGCTCCGTTCCATACACCTCGTACACATTCAGCTCTGCTTCATACACCTCGTACACATTTAGTTCCGCTCCATACACCTCGTACACATTTAGCTCCGCTCCATACACCTCGTACACATTTAGCTTTGCTCCATACACCTGATCTCGTACACACATGGCTAACTGCACAGACTTCTCCATACCTGATATGTCGATCTGCAATTACAGCAGCAGAGGCCAGTAACAGAGGAGGCTGTAAGTGTTTCCATCCCACCCTGCTCAGCCCCACTCATTCCACGCACGATTACTAGCCAGGCATGATTAGCTCAGCAGTCCACTGGTCTGCTGCTTATTGCGGAACCCAGGGCTGTGTTCGGCAGATAAGCCCTGGAGGTGGTGACTGACTGTGTTGTAACTTATGTACCTCAAAGAACAGAAGTGTCCCCTCTCAGTGTCTCCCTCTCTGAAGTTCTGTACCGCACGCACACTGGAGACTCACTCAGGAACATACCGGCAAGGAACATGGCCTAACACAAGGGGGCGTGACACGTACCTCAAAAATGTCCCCTCTCTCTCCCTCTGAGCTGTACCGCACACACTGGAAGAAAAACAGACTGCAGGGGAAGGGGCGTGGCTTAACACAAGGGGGCGTGTCGGCTGCTACTCCTGCTGTCTGCGGGAAGCAGAGCGTCCCGTGCTGGACAGCAGGGCAAAGCATCAAAACCGGGACAGTCCTGCACAATGAGGGACGGTTGGGAGCTATGCAACACTCAGGAGCGCTGCAAACCTGGAGAGGGATATAGAGCTCACTGGTTGTTGCCAGTGATATGGAGGAGGGTGGAGGTGGAGAAGATCAGGACCCAGAAGTACATAGCTGGGTAACAGTTACAGGAAGTGGGAAAAGTGCCAGGGAGCGTGATCCTGATCTGGCACAACCTAGTAAATCTGCCTGTTTGGCTGATATTCGGAATGAAAGCCCAGTACTGGGATCATTACAGCACCACGTATAACCATGAGTGGGAACAGATGCGCCAAATTCTTAAGAAACATTGGGGCATATTGGGTTCGGAGTCATTATGTACCAACCCCGAGGAACCCATTTGGGTCCAGAGGCCCTACCCCTGGGTCAATACCATGTGGCCATTGTCTTGCCTGCGCCAATGTCCTGCGCTGCTCCACCTTTTAGTCCTCTGATGGTAAGAGAGATTTTAACATCCGCCAATGGATCTCATGTGGCACTACCAGCGTCATATATTACGCCACAGGTGGGTGTCCGAAAATTTACCTCAAGGGAGCGTGAGGGTACAGGAGCATGTGCGAGGCATTGGCGCAGCCAAGAAGGTGTCCGATCCCTCTGACCTTAAGACTATTCCACGCCACTTTCTACAATATCATAACTGTGGCGTCAGGACTTTCATGGTCAGGGGAATCGATGTGTTACATCTTGGTATCAGGGAGGTAACAATAAGAAGATCCTGGCCCAGATGGAAACCAAATGGATGGTGATTCTGGATACTGTGACCCCGAGGGGTCTTAATGAGACATTGACATTTTCTCCCTTCCTGTGAGGCCTGTCCCACACGTCCAGATAATTCCGGTACCGGAAAAATCGGTACCGGAATTATCCGTGTCTGTGTGTCCGTGTGCTCACATGGCACATCAGTGTGGCATACGTGCGGCATCCGTGTGCCGCCCGTTTGCCGACTGGGTACCACACGCACCGTGCAGGAGACAGCGCTACAGTTAAGCGCTGTCCCCTGCATCTGGTGCCGAAGCTGAGATTCATTTCTTCTCTCCAGCAGCGTTCGCTGGAGAGAAGATATGAAAAATCTTTTTTTTTTTTTTTTGGTGTTTAACCCCTTACCGGCATCGGACGTACTATACCGTCCGATGCCGGCTCCCCTGCTTTGATGCAGGGCTCCGCGGTGAGCCCGCACCAAAGCCGGGACTTGTCAGCTGTTTTGAACAGCTGACATGTGCCCGTAATAGGCGCGGGCAGAATCGCGATCTGCCCGCACCTATTAACTAGTTAAATGCCGCTGTCAAACGCAGACAGCGGCATTTAACTACCGCTTCCGGCCGGGCGGCCGGAAATGACATAATCGCCGACCCCCGTCACATGATCGGGGGTCGGCGATGCTTGTGAATGGTAACCATAGAGGTCCTTGAGACCTCTATGGTTACTGATTGCCCGTCGCTGTGAGCGCCACCCTGTGGTCGGCGCTCACAGCACACGTGCAATTCTGCTACATAGCAGCGATCAGCAGATCGCTGCTATGTAGCAGAGCCGATCGTGCTATGCCTGCTTCTAGCCTCTCATGGAGGCTATTGAAGCATGGCAAAAGTTAAAAAAAAAAGTTTAAAAAAATGTGAAAAAAATAAAAAAAACATAAAAGTTTAAATCACCCCCCTTTCGCCCCAATCAAAATAAATCAATAAAAAAATATCAAATCTACGCATATTTGGTATCGCCGCGCTCAGAATCGCCCGATCTATAAATTAAAAAAAAGTATTAACCTGATCGCTAAACAGCGTAGTGGGAAAAAAATTCGAAACGCCAGAATTACGTTTTTTTGGTCGCCGCGACATTGCATTAAAATGCAATAACGGGCGATCAAAAGAACGTATCTGCACTGAAATGCTATCATTAAAAACGTCATCTCGGCACGCAAAAAATAAGCCCTCAACCGACCCCAGATGATGAAAAATGGAGACGCTACGAGTATCGGAAAATGGCGCAATTTTTTTTTTTTTTTTTTTTTAGCAAAGTTTGGAATTTTTTTTCACCACTTAGATAAAAAATAACCTAGTCATGTTAGGTGTCTATGAACTCGTAATGACCTGGAGAATCATAATGGCAGGTCATTTTTAGCATTTAGTGAACCTAGCAAAAAAGCCAAACAAAAAACCAATGTGGGATTGCACTTTTTTTGCAATTTCACCGCACTTGGAATTTTTTTCCCGTTTTCTAGTACACGACATGCTAAAACCAATGATGTCGTTCAAAAGTACAACTCGTCCCGCAAAAAATAAGCCCTCACATGGCCAAATTGACGGAAAAATAAAAAAGTTATGGCTCTGGGAAGGAGGGGAGCGAAAAACGAACACGGAAAAACGAAAAATCCCCCGGTCATGAAGGGGTTAAAAAAAAGATCCCTGTCCCCAACCCCCTCTCACCCCCTGTGCGCCAATACCCCCCAAAATCCCCCCCCCCATCCACCTCCCCCCGCTGTTAATAAAATACTTACCCGGCTCCCTCGCTGCTTCCTGTCCTCGCCGCAGCTTCTCCTGTATGAGCGGTCACGTGGTGATAAAAGTGTCCTGTCAGGGATAAAACTTCCCCATTCTTCTGATCGGTGCAGTTTCTAATGGTCGGATTTAAGCGATCACCTATCCTGTGGAGCCCATGGATCGGTGATAACCAAAAACCCCATTAATGTAAACTACCGTAATTATACATCCCAGTTATTGGGGCACTTGGTAGATGTGCAGCAGCCGCCGGTGTTTTACAGCCGATGCTCCACTATAATGACAGATATTTTCTTTTTAATAAATATGCAAACATTTCTACATTTCTGTTTTTCTTTCAGTCAATATGGGGTGCAGAGTGTACATTAATGAAAAAAATGAACTTTTTGAATTTACCAAATGGCTGCAATGAAACAAAGATTGAAAAATTTACAGGGGTCTGAATACTTTCTGTACTCCACTGCATATGTAAAACTTTGAATTAACTTTAAAAGAAATAAGTAAAAAAAAAAAACATTTTGGTAAAAGTTTGATTAATGTAAAACATATAAAATATACAATTTTTTTTCATGTAGTTAATAGAAAAAAAAGATAGAAGTGCCAGATTCTTATTTTTTGACCACCTCGAAAAATGCAATAAAAAGTGATCAAAATGTCATCTGTAACCCAGAATGGGATGAATAAAAACTTAATCTCTACGTGCAGAAATCAAGCCCTCAAATAACTTGACCGGAAAATTTTGGGGCTCAGAAAATGGCGACACAAGAGACATTTTTTCCTCCACTTACCGTAAATTATTATTATTATTACTAATAATAATAAGAAGAAATATGCAAGTTTGGTATCGTCGTAATCGCGCTGACCTGGAGAATCATGTTACCGGGTCTTTTTTGAAAGCCGTAAAAACAAAACCCAAAAAAGAATTTTCACCACTTCACCACACCTCCAAATGTTCTGGGAATTTTTCAGAATTTTCTACAATTGCTGTAATTCCTAGGAAGTGACTAAATGGGGGAACTGTGTACTACACCCCCTCCATGCTACTGCTCTTTTTTTGGTGGAATTTTAGGGTATGTTTCCACGTTCAGGATTGCATCAGGATTTGGTCAGGATAATCCTGACCAAATCTGCACCTGAGGTCACTGGCAGGTCTCCTGCATTGTCCTTGCTTTGTTTCTGCAATGTAAGGACATGCTGCGTTCTTAAAAGACGCGCCGCATGTGCGTTTTCACGGGTCTGCCGCATGCGTCTTTTAATGCATAGTAGAGACGGGATTTAATGAAATCCCCTCCACTATGCTGTAACATCTGGACGCTGCGTTTTTTGACGCTGTGGCTCAACGCAGTGTCAAAAACGCAGCGTTTCCTGAATGTGGAAACATACCCTTTATCTGTATAAATACCAGTTGGGACTATTCACCTTCATGTCGGCAATTAACATTTCTAATTAAATTAATCATTCGATGTTCATGTTTTCTGCACTTGGTAATCTTCAGTGCTGTGTTATATTTTTATTTTCATGTGGCTTCTCCAATATTTTCCTGTCAGACTTTGCGGTTTTTGTTCCCTTATCTAGAAGGTTCCATTTCCTATTCTACCTCTGATCGGTAGAGCAGGGTGATGTCAGGGAGATGCTGCCACCTAGTGGATGTACATATTATACATGTAGTATGATAGTATTGCACAGATGGGATGGTCCTGCAAGCTCCATCAGGACCTTAGGTGAAGTGTGAACTGGTCCTGAGGGCATTAGCGGACAGCAGGGGGCGTAACTTCTCTCAACTCCTAATTCGGATTTATACACTTTCCATTAAAGTTTATAAAATACCCCCCAAAGATCCAAATGGCTGCTATACTCTACCCAACAATCCCCATCGTGGCATGTATTACATATTATTTGTCTATATTTTTATTTATTTATTTTTGCCTTTTGCTTTTCTAGTCAGTGTATCTAAAGGTACCTTCACACATAACGATATCGTTAACGATATCGTTGCTTTTTGTGACGTAGCAACGATATCGTTAATGAAATCGTTATGTGTGAGAGTGACCAACGATCAGGCCCCTGCTGGGAGATCGTTGGTCGCTGAAGAAAGTCCAGAACTTTATTTCGTCGCTGGACTCCTGCTGACATCACTGGATCGGCGTGTGTGACACCGATCCAGCGATGTCTTCACTGGTAACCAGGGTAAACATCGGGTAACTAAGCGCAGGGCCGCGCTTAGTAACCCGATGTTTACCCTGGTTACCATCCTAAAAGTAAAAAAAACCAAACAGTACATACTTACCTACAGCCGTCTGTCCTCCAGCGCTGTGCTCTGCACTCCTCCTGTACTGGCTGTGAGCGTCGGTCAGCCGGAAAGCAGAGCGGTGACGTCACTGCTCTGCTTTCCGGCCGCTGTGCTCACACAGACAGTACAGGAGGAGTGCAGAGCACAGCGCTGGAGGACAGACAGCTGTAGGTAAGTATGTAGTGTTTTTTTTTTTTTACTTTTAGGATGGTAACCAGGGTAAACATCGGGTTACTAAGCGCGGCCCTGCGCTTAGTAACCCGATGTTTACCCTGGTTACCGGCATCGTTGGTCGCTGGAGAGCGGTCTGTGTGACAGCTCTCCAGCGACCAAACAGCGACGCTGCAGCGATCCAGATCATTGTCGGTATCGCTGCAGCGTCGCTTAATGTGAAGGGGCCTTAAGTCATCATGTGTGCTACAGTCTCAAAACAACAAAGCACTACATTCCTCATCAATCATGCGGTAATGTTATGTTTTATTTATACATCTTCCTGCAAGAGTGAGAGCTTTGTTTCACTGCAAATCTTCTTTCTCAAGGTTACAAATTCACATTTGTTCCATTTCCATTTTATACACAGATGCTGAATCAAGAAGGAAAAAACACATATTATACAACTGCTATAAAACTGTACACAAGAATATAACTACTATAATACTGCTCCTATGTACAAGAATATAACTACTATAATACTGTTCCATGTACAAGAATATAACTACTATAATACTGCTCCTATGTACAAGAATATAACTACTATAATACTGCTCCATATACAAGAATATAACTACTATAATACTGCTCCTATGTACAAGAATATAACTACTATAATACTGCTCCCTATATATAAGAATATAACTCATATATACAAGAATATAACTACAATAATACTGCCTCTATGTACAAGAATAAAACTACTATTATACTGCTCCCTACATACAAGAATATAACTCCTATAATACTGCTCCCTATGTACAAGAATATAACTACTATACTACTGCCCCTATGTACAAGAATATAAATACTATAATACTGCTCCTATGAACAAGAATATAACTACTATAATACTGCTCCTGTGCACAAGAATATAACTCCTATAATACTGCTCCTATATACAAGAATATAACTACAATAATACTGCCTCTATGTACAAGAAAAAAACTACTATAATACTGCCCCCTATATACAAGATTATAACTACTATAATACTGCCTCTATGTACAAGAATAAAACTACAATAATACTGCCTCTATGTACAAGAATATAACTACTATAATACTGCTCCTGTGCACAATAATATAACTCCTATAATACTGCTCCTATATACAGGAATATAACTACAATAATACTGCCTCTATGTACAAGAATAAAACTACTATAATACTGCTCACTCTGTGCAAGAATATAACTACTATAATACTGCTCCTATGTACAAGAATATAACTACAATAATACTGCCTCTATGTACAAGAATATAACTACTATAATACTGCTCACTCTGTACAAGAATATAACTCCTATAATACTGCTCCCTATATACAAGAATATAACTACTATAATACTGCTCCTATGTACAAGAATATAACTACTATAATACTGCTCACTCTGTACAAGAATATAACTACTATAATACTGCTCACTCTGTACAAGAATATAACTCCTATAATACTGCTCCCTATATACAAGAATATAACTACTATAATACTGCCCCTATGTACAAGAATATAACTACTATAATACTGCTCCTATGTACAAGAATATAACTACTATAATACTGCTCCTGTGCACAAGAATATAACTCCTATAATACTGCTCCTATATACAAGAATATAACTACTATAATACTGCTCCTATGTACAAGAATATAACTACTATAATACTGCTCACTCTGTACAAGAATATAACTACTATAATACTACTCCTATGTACAAGAATATAACTACTATAATACTACTCCTATGTACAAGAATATAACTACTATAATACTGATCCTATGTACAAGATTTCAGTAGTCAAAAGAAATAATTAAATATACAGGTCATGCTTTAAACCTGGAAATCTTTGTAGTATGTAAGATAATGCAGCATAAATGTCAGCACAGAGAGCCATTCAGATATCACCGCAGATGAATCGCAGACCTAAATATGAATTAGAGTAAAAAAGTAATATTTTTAGATAATATATACAGTACATGTTATTTACAGTGCAAAACAGGCTACTAGCAGGACCGCTGTCCTATATAGATCAAGATCGAGCAATCATTTTTTTACCAAAATTGACCACTTGTGCTGTTGGGCTGAAAGGTGTCAGTGAGCAGTGGGCAAACTAAAGCACAAAGCCTATACATTAATCCACCTTCAGTATACTGATACGGCTCCACCTAGTGGTAGACTTAACTACTACAATTTACTTTTTCTGTTCTTGACAATTGGTATTACATGCAGTACGCTTAATAATAAAAAAAAGACATACCTTCTTACAAAGCGTTCTCCTACACAGCTCGAAAATAAGGATTATTTTAAAAAGAAGAACTGAAATAAGGAAATGTAAAGGAAATATAATAATGGAGTATATTCACATGGAGGGTAACTTTAGCACTTTTATAAAGGATACATGTGATAAGAGATCCGGCCATTATGAGGGATAGCGCCATTCTGATATGGCACACATATAAATTGCTCAGCGACATCTGATATAAGTATTTTGATTGGCAGACGTTGTACACGGTGCCGAATACTAGCGATATAATGGCTCCGGTTCTGTGGATTACACGGAAATGTTCTACCTGTAACATGAATACATGTATTAGATCTCTCAAACATAGAAGCTTACATCTTATTTTTCTGGATTAGTAGTCCACATGGACGTAACACCAAGGGTCCTCCACTATGGACCCCTCTGATTCAGATCGTAAAGCCAGGATGTCAGAGCTGTTCCCACACTGTAGGACTCAAGCTGTCCTAGCATTATATCAGAATGATTGGCGTGTAATACAACATTTTTCCTCTAGAAGCCACTGCAAGAAAAAAGTCTGGCTAGAAGTGGAAAAATCGTGATCCTGGGTGATCAACTGATCACCGTTTTTTGAAAAAGGCCATTTGTGATGAGACCTTCTTGAAGATTTACTAATGAATCATTTTGTACTTAATGTTAGCATCTAGTACCAAAAATATCACCCATTAATCTGAAGATCACTTTAGGAAAGGATCAGTTTAGGAAAGGATCAGTTGGATCTTAGAGTTGCTTCATACCTGTCAAGAGTCCATATTTTGCTGGTAAAATTCAATAAATCAGGACTAAAAATAGAGGAGTTCCTTTTTGGGGCCTTTAAGAGCTGTAACAGTAGCCATCAATAGAGGGAGCTCACTGTACATAGATTTATATAGCTCCAAGTGAGTTTAGTACTAGCTGTACACATTTATGTAAAGTGTGCTCCCCCTAGTGGTAGCTGCAGGCAGACAGAATTGTATCATTTATCAAATCAGGAATCCACTGTCCAATAGGTGGAACTTGTGTAATGTAAAAATAACTTAGATGAATGCACAAACCTCAAACGCGGCCACAACGGATGTCCCAATACATGAGAACAGTCCCACTATGAGCAGTATCTTCTGGGAGGTGGAGCAATTAATTTTAATGGCTGCAGACTGAATATACAGGAACTTGTATTGGAAATAAATGGTCATAGCTCCTATAGTATAAGATAATTGGGGTTAGTGTGGTAATGTTACAGTAGGTGAAGGACCCAGGACAAGTGATCCTTCCAAGCACTTATCAAGGACAAGCACTTACCAAGAATGGATGACAACATGAAGACGGTGGTAAATACTTTGGACTCTGGGAAATAGGATCCAGTTTCACTGAAAGGCAACTTAAAAAGCTGTGATATCATAAAGCACCTTGAGCGACAAGGTGGACATATTCCTTTAATAGTTGTCATCCGGAGACTAGTTTGGCTAAATGACCTATAACTGCCATCCCCATGCACATGAACGCTCAGCTAGGTTGGGAGAGCACATGTTCTTCAAAGACTGTGGAACCTACACTGCCAGGCACACGAGAAATCCCAAAACAAAGATCAAGCATCCTGAAATCCAACATGCCCAATCCTTCTTTACTCATCATCTGTAGTTCAAAGAGATGAAGGACTTCCCAGTACACACTAGGCAGTTGGCTGCCACATTCAATCACCCAACAATCGTTACTCAATCTACACAATGACCTACAGTATATCTTACCTGATATACAGCATGTAAGTTGGAGCATGGCCTTCAAGAATGGTCATGGTATAAACAATGCATAGCCCCATTAGTGTCCATGTAACCCAAAGGCATGGTAAGAATGCTAAACCCTGTATCTCCATAATCCCAGTCGCAAGAGTCTTCAAGTCGTGACGTCACCGTTGTGTCAAAGTTGAAGACTCCAGTTTTCTTAGGAGATCCAGAACCACATCCTGGTGCCTTCTTCTTCTCAATTGTGATGGCTTCCACCTCCTTGGTTTTAAGCCCAATACCTATGCATGCCCCTCCTTGGCTACAATTATGTGAAATATCATAATGAACCATTATGATATTCCAGATCCAGCATGGAGATTACATAACAGAACGTTCAGTTAACCACTGACCAAACCCACAAACATTACACCATCACGCTCTAGTGTAACATCTACAATAGATTAGTGTCCTCTCCTGGAAATCCCTGGTAGCTCCATGCCAATGCTTTGTAGGTTAAAAAGGAGAACTAACAAAGGAGTGACAGTTATGGTAATATTAAGGGATCTCAAGGTTTTCCTATCTGAAGAACAACTTTACTGTAAACTTTTTGACCTTAGTTCCTTTATGCAGAATATGTCACCTACGGGAGCAGGACCATCGATTACGTTTCCAATTACTTATGAATGTTTCTTGAATTTGATTGAAATTCTGAACATGACTGTGAAAAAAATTGTGTGCAATCCATCACATGCGTGCAGTCGGCTACAAATTGCCATTATATTTTATGATGTTGTCATGCTTGGACCAGGTATTGTGCTGCATTATGTACAGTGACTTGCGAATGTATTCACACCCTTGCCATTTTTCATGTTTTGCTACCTCACGATCTAGAATTTCACTTTTTTTAATGTTTGCATCAATTCATGTAAAGATCATTTGGTTTTCTCATCATTGTGAAGCAAACAACAAATAGGGCAAAATAACTGAAATCTTGATTGTGCATAACTATTCACCCCAAAGTCAGTACTTTGTAGAGCCTCCTTTTGTGCCAATTACAGCTGCAAGTCGCATTGGATAAGTCTCTTTGATCTTTCCACCTTTTGCCACTTGCATTTTTACCCATTTCTCAAGGAAAAACTGCTCCAGCTTCTTCAAATATCATATAGTTTCCTTTGCTGAACAGCAATCTTCAAGTCTGACCACAGATTCTTAATTGGATTAAAGTCTGGACTTTGACTAGACAACTCCAAAACATTTACATGTTCCCCTTAAATCACTCAAGTGTTGCTTTAGCAGTATGCTTTGGGTCATTGTCTTGTTGGAAGGTAAACCCCCGTCCAGCGTCGGACTGGAGTACCTTGGGCCCACCAGAGATAAATCATTCTTGGGGCCCACCATGCAGTTTAAAAATACCACACAGGATAGATCCTATATACCACCCCACACGAGAGCTGACAGATCCCCTATATACTACACCACACAGGAGAGCTGACAGATCCTCTATATACTACACCACACAGGAGAGCTGACAGATCCTCTATATACTACACCACACGGGAGAGCTGACAGATCCTCTATATACTACACCACACAGGAGAGCTGACAGATCCTCTATATACTACATCACACAGGAGAGCTGACAGATCCTCTATATACTACACCACACGGGATAGCTGACAGATCCTCTATATACTACACCACACAGGAGAGCTGACAGATCCTCTATATACTACACCACACAAGAGCTGACAGATCCCCTATATACTACACCACACAGGAGAGCTGACAGATCCTCTATATACTACACCACACAGGAGAGCTGACAGATCCTCTATATACTACACCACACAAGAGCTGACAGATCCCCTATATACTACACCACACAGGAGAGCTGACAGATCCTCTATATACTACACCACACAGGAGAGCTGACAGATCCTCTATATACTACACCACACAGGAGAGCTGACAGATCCTCTATATACTACACCACACAGGAGAGCTGACAGATCCTCTATATACTACATCACACAGGAGAGCTGACAGATCCTCTATATACTACACCACACGGGAGAGCTGACAGATCCTCTATATACTACACCACACAGGAGAGCTGACAGATCCTCTATATACTACATCACACAGGAGAGCTGACAGATCCTCTGTATACTACACCACACACGAGAGCTGACAGATCCTCTATATACTACACCACACAGGAGAGCAGACAGATCCTCTGTATACTACACCACACACGAGAGCTGACAGATCCTCTATATACTACACCACACGGGAGAGCTGACAGATCCTCTATATACTACACCACACAGGAGAGCTGACAGATCCTCTATATACTACACCACACAGGAAAACTGACAGATCCTCTATATTCTAGACCACACAGGAGAGCTGACAGATCCTCTATATACTACACCACACGGGAGAGCTGACAGATCCTCTATATACTACACCACACGGGAGAGCTGACAGATCCTCTATATACTACACCACACGGGAGAGCTGACAGATCCTCTATATACTACACCACACGGGAGAGCTGACTGATCCTCTATACACTACACCACACGGGAGAGCTGACTGGTCCTCTATACACTACACCACACGGGAGAGCTGACTGGTCCTCTATATACTACACCACACGGGAGAGCCGACGGATCCTCTATATACTACACCACACAGGAGAGCCGACAGATCCTCTATATACTACATCACACGGGAGAGCCGACAGATCCTCTATATACTACACCACACAGGAGAGCCGACAGATCCTCTATATACTACATCACACGGGAGAGCTGACAGATCCTCTATATACTACACCACAGAGGAGAGCTGACAGATCCTCTATATACTACACCACACGGGAGAGCTGACAGATCCTCTATATACTACACCACACAGGAGAGCTGACAGATCCTCTATATACTACACCACACAGGAGAGCTGACAGATCCTCTATATACTACACCACACAGGAGAGCTGACAGATCCTCTATATATTACACCACACAGGAGAGCTGACAGATCCTCTATATTCTACACCACACAGGAGGGCTGACAGATCCTCTATATACTACACCACACAGGAGAGCTGACAGATCCTCTATATACCACACCACACAGGAGAGTTGACAGATCCTCTATATACTACACCACACGGGAGAGCTGACAGATCCTCTATATTCTACACCACACAGGAGAGCTGACAGACCCTCTATATACTACACCACACAGGAGAGCTGACAGACCCTCTATATACTACACCACACGGGAGAGCTGACAGATCCTCTATATTCTACACCACACGGGAGAGCTGACAGATCCTCTATATACTACACCACACAGGAGAGCTGACAGATCCTCTATATACTACACCACACGGGAGAGCTGACAGATCCTCTATATACTACACCACACGGGAGAGCTGACAGATCCTCTATATACTACACAACACAGGAGAGCTGACAGATCCTCTATATACTACACCACACAGGAGAGCTGACAGATCCTCTATATTCTACACCACACAGGAGAGCTGACAGATCCTCTATATACTACACCACACAGGAGAGCTGACAGATCCTCTATATACCACACCACACTGGAGAGCTGACAAATCCTCTATATACTACACCACACAGGAGAGCTGACAGATCCTCTATATACTACACCACACATGAGAGCTGACAGATCCTCTATATACTACACCACACAGGAGAGCTGACAGATCCTCTATATACTACACCACACAGGAGAGCTGACAGATCCTCTATATACTACACCACAGAGGAGAGCTGACAGATCCTCTATATTCTACACCACACAGGAGAGCTGACAGATCCTCTATATACTACACCACACAGGAGAGCTGACAGATCCTCTATATTCTACACCACACGGGAGAGCTGACAGATCCTCTATATACTACACCACACAGGAGAGCTGACAGATCCTCTATATTCTACACCACACAGGAGAGCTGACAGATCCTCTATATACTACACCACACAGGAGAGCTGACAGATCCTCTATATACCACACCACACAGGAGAGCTGACAGATCCTCTATATTCTACACCACACAGGAGAGCTGACAAATCCTTTATATACTACACCACACAGGAGAGCTGACAGATCCTCTATATACTACACCACACAGGAGAGCTTACAGATCCTCTATATACCACACCACACAGGAGAGCTGACAGATCCTCTATATACTACACCACACAGGAGAGCTGACAGATCCTCTATATACTACACCACACAGGAGAGCTGACAGATCCTCTATATACTACACCACACAGGAGAGCTTACAGATCCTCTATATACTACACCACACAGGAGAGCTGACAGATCCTCTATATACTACACCACACAGGAGAGCTGACAGATCCTCTATATACTACACCACACAGGAGAGCTGACAGATCCTCTATATACTACACCACACAGGAGAGCTGACAGATCCTCTATATACTACACCACACGGGAGAGCTGACAGATCCTCTATATACTACACCACACAGGAGAGCTGACAGATCCTCTATATACTACACCACACAGGAGAGCTGACAGATCCTCTATATACTACACCACACAGGAGAGCTGACAGATCCTCTATATACTACACCACACAGGAGAGCTGACAGATCCTCTATATACTACACCACACAGGAGAGCTGACAGATCCTCTATATACTACACCACACAGGAGAGCTTACAGATCCTCTATATACTACACCACACAGGAGAGCTGACAGATCCTCTATATACTATACCACACAGGAGAGCTGACAGATCCTCTATATACTACACCACACAGGAGAGCTGACAGATCCTCTATATACTACACCACACAGGAGAGCTGACAGATCCTCTATATACTACACCACACAGGAGAGCCGACAGATCCTCTATATACTACACCACACAGGAGAGCTTACAGATCCTCTATATACTACACCACACAGGAGAGCTGACAGATCCTCTATATACTACACCACACAGGAGAGCTGACAGATCCTCTATATACTACACCACACAGGAGAGCTGACAGATCCTCTATATACTACACCACACAGGAGAGCTGACAGATCCTCTATATACTACACCACACAGGAGAGCTGACAGATCCTCTATATACCACACCACACGGGAGAGCTGACAGATCCTCTATATACCACACCACACAGGAGAGCTGACAGATCCTCTATATTCTACACCACACAGGAGAGCTGACAAATCCTTTATATACATACATATATATACATACATCTCTATATACTACACCACACAGGAGAACAGTAATGTAGGTCCAGTGTGTGTAGTAAAATACTTACCGGTGGCCATATTCCACTGCAATGAAGACACAAGCAACGACACAGCGGCAGAAGACGGCGACTGCTGCGTATTTTATTACACACAGGGAAGCTTTCTGTTGGGGGCGAGACATTGTTTTTATTAGTATGATTTTGGGATAGATGTAATGTTTTCATCATTTGTTATACTGTAGCTTTTTTTGTGGAATTGTGGCGAACAGAAAAAAGGACATTTGGCATTTGTTTCTTTTTACGGTGTTTTCTGATCTAGTTAATTGTTTTTATAGTTTGATCGATCGGACTTTTCTGAACCCAGCAATACCAAATATTTGTTGTTTTTTATTTTTAAAATATATTTATTTTCAATGGGATAAAAAGGGTGATTTGAACTTTTAGGAATTTTTTTATTTTCTTTTTACCTTTCACTGGTACAGTTAGCCCCCTTAGGCTATATGCACACGTTGCGGATTCTCTGCGGATCCACAGCGTTTTTTGCGGTGCAGAAATGCTGCAGATCCACAATTGATTTACAGTACAATGTAAATCAATGAGAAAAAAAAAATACTGTGCACACTTTGCGGAAAATCTGCTGCGGAAACGCTGCGGTTTAAAAGAAGTAGCATGTCACTTCTTTTTTGTGAACCGGCAGCGTTTTTGTACCCATTCCATTATATAAAACCGCAGGGGTAAAAACTGCAGCAAATCCGCAAGAAAACCACAGCAAAAACGCACAAAAAATGCTGCGGAACCGCACAAAAAACGCTGCTGAACCGCACAAAAAAATGCGACAAATCCGCAGGTGTGTTTTCTGCCAGGAGAGGCAGAATATGCACCAGAAATTCCTAAGCCTTATCAGTAACATGTGCACACAGCTTTAGAGGACATGAGGATGTGATCATCCGATCACATGTGCTATTATATACAGTGATGCCACAGCATCCCTGCATATAGAAGAAATTATGGTCTCCTTTAAAGCTCGGCTACAGGAAGAAGACCCCTGGCTGTCATTAAAGGGACACTGTCACCTGAATTTGGAGGGAACAATCTTCAGCCATGGAGGCGGGGTTTTTGATTCACCCTTTCCTTACCCGCTGGCTGCATGCTGGCTGCAATATTGGATTGAAGTTCAGTTGAAGATTGCCTTGCGCAGGCGTGTACTACGGAGGACAGAGAATGAACTTCAATCCAATATTGCAGCCAGCATGCAGCCAGCGGGTAAGGAAAGGGTGAATCAAAAACCCCGCCACTATGGCTGAAGATTGTTCCCTCCAAATTCAGGTGACAGTGTCCCTTTAAAGCCCATCGGCGACCCACGATCACCTCATGGGCACCAATGGGTGAGAGAATGATGCGCACGCATGCTGGCATGTGCTGTAGTGAGAGATTGACACTGGCATTTAACACGTGCCATACATGTAAGGCAGATGTCGTAAAGGTGTTAATCACCCGAGGACCCCCTTTACCACTGTGTCACCCAATATCCTATGGGCCCCCTCCCCCACTGTTTCACCTCTATTTTCCTGTGGCCCCCTCCCCCACTATTCACCTCTAATTTCCTATGGGCCTGCTCAGAGAGTGAAAGGGGAGCCACAGTAAGGGTATGTGCACACGATGCGGATTTTGCTGCGGATCCGCAGCTGCAGATCCGCAGCAGATTCCCATGCGTTTACAGTACCATGTAAACCTATGGGAAACAGAAAACGCTGTGCCCATGCTGCGGAAAAAAACGCGCAGAAACGCAGCGGTTTACATTCCGCAGCATGTCACTTCTTTCTGCGTTTTCCGCAGCGGTTTTACAACTGCCCTTATGGAAAACCGCAGTTGTAAAACCGCAGTGGAAAATGCAGAAAAACCGCGGTAAATCCGTGATAAATCCGCAGCGGTCTTCCACTGCGGATTTATCAAATCCGCTGCAGAAAAATCCGCAGAGGACCAGAATACGTGTGCACATACCCTAAAATAGAGGTGGTTGAACAGTAGGGGAGGGGGCCCACAAGAAAATTAGACTATCCCTGTGGGCCCCCACCCGTGTCACCTATAGGATGCATGGGGCCCCCTCCCCTAACTGCCTCTGTGGCCGGAGATCTACTCAGGGTGCCGGCATCATATAGTTATTTACTTACAGTCACACTGACTGCAGCCATCAGACTCCATCTGCTCCACTGCTGCTTGGGTCCTGGGTAGGACTGCTGACCAATCACAGCACAGCTCCTTGCCTGAGCTGTGCTGTGAGCTCACACAAAGAAAACTAACGCTGATTGGCTGAACTGCAGCCAATTAGCGTTTACACCGCTGCCCAGGGCTTTGTGGAAGAGGAGCAGAGATCATACCCAGCAAAGGAAACAGGTGACTGCGGCCGGTCAGCTGTGTGTGTATTTCTCATCTCAGCCTCACAGTCAGCTGTTCCGCTGACTGTGCTGGCTGTATTGAGGGTCGGCACACACAGCACAGCTCTCCTGGCAGAGTAATGGCAGCGGCAGCAGGTGATGTGAAGGAGCTGCGCCTGCACTTCCCATCATCTGTGCAGTCTGCCAGCCCCTGGGCTATAATACCATGCGCACTGTTGGGTGCATGCTATGAGCATGATGCAGGGTAGGCACAAATGAGGGAGGCAGGAGCTGGGGGCGGGGCCCACCGGAGGATTCTCCGGTGTCCCGGTGCCCCAGTCCGACCCTGCCCCCGTCCCAGTCTCAAATTACGGACAGACTGAAACAGGTTTTGCAAAATATATCCCTGCATTTCGCATTCATCTTCCCCTAGACTCGGACCATTTTAGGTGTCTCTGCTGCAGAAGAACAGCATGATACTGCCACCACTATGCTTCACTGTGGGGATGGTGTTCTTGGCGTTATGAGCTGTGTTGGTTTAGTGAGTCACCCTACCAGGGAATGGTGTACTTGGTACCAGGTCTGGTCGCTTCTTAATGGGGATGTCATGGTGGCTGCGACCCGGTCCGTGCCCTGGGACTCAAACTGATGAGGATGGTCTTTTAAGGGAATTTGTGATAGTCTGTCGTGTCGCCACCTGTGGTGCTCGGTCAATAGTGAGACCAATGCTGCTTGAAAGGGGTCCTCTGGGGGATGTTGTTGCAGCAATGATGGTAACGCTTTCCACAGGTGAAGCGGGGTCCCCAGGGGTCCTAGGGTGTATGGCGATGGTAGTGTGTGCCGGTGAATGAGAAAAGGACACTGCGTTGTAGTCTTTACCTGGTTTACTGTAGTTGTAACAGGCCTCAGTCCAGGGTACTGGCAACAGGTACATTAGGAGTTCAGGCAGCTTGGAAACAAGTGGAATCCCCTTGGCAAGTCAGGTTGTGAGCCTTCCACTTTACGCTTGATATAGTCCCTTGCTGTCTGAAGTGTCCTAACAAAGTCCCGATTCTTTCCCCTGTCCTGAGACAGGTACCTGTATGGTAGGAAACTTGAGCCGTTCCTTCTGGGGTCTCTGCACGGTGACTCCAGGCTCCAGGGAGCTGCTGTACCACAGGCTTAATTTGGGCAGTATACTTGTAGTCCTTCGCCCTCTGGTTCTGCTAAGTGTCCTACAGTTCCACTCTAGCCTCGGGCTCCCGATACTCAGTTTCTGCGCTCTGGCCCCTCGGAGGGCCACTCGCAGCCTTCCTTGAGCCCTGAAATCTCTCCTCTGCTCCTTCCCTTTCACTGTCTGCTCTGAACTGAACTGAACTCACTGGTCTCCTAGGACCAACTGTCTAGCTCCTCCTTCAAACCAGGATCTTTATCCAGGGAAGTTGTCCTAAAACAGGGTTTTGAGCTCCCCCTCCTGGCCTGGATTCAGAAGGTGTTGTGTGTGTGTGTGTGTGATTTACCTGCCAAAGAGATCCCTTTTTCCAAGTATAGCACTACCCTCCCCGAGAGGAAGGCAGCACTACTGTGGTACCCGAACTCCTGGGGTGCCACATTCCTCCCCCATTAAATCCAGTATTCCTGGACTGGGAAAGGAAGCATAAACAACAGGTTGAATAAGACATTTTTGCAAAACATGACAGGTTAATAACTTTTATTCCCTTACGGGAGGCACAGTTCTTGAACGTTGCAATAAGCATTTTATAAGAGTACATCTGGTCTTATACCAGGGTCTCCTTGTTTATATATACCAGTACCGATGCGAGGGACCCATCATAAACCCCCAACGTAGGCCTTAGGCGGGCTACAAGGTGTATACAGACCCGGTGTTCACCACGCCAGACGGTTTTAGCTTTAGGTCTGCAGAAACAAGGCTCCACCCACGCCGGCAAAGTGGGCAGAATCAAAAACAGTTTTTGGGTAATTCACTGTCCATTACCCCATTGTCCATTTTAAACCTGTAACAAAATATATGCAAACACTTCAAACAGGTAACGCCAATTATTGACATTTTTAGTCCCTGTAACTGGCTGGGATTTGACCTATGGTGCTACGAGTAGATCTGCATAGTTCCTGGTCTAACATGTTTGCTATTGTGTACCCACTAGTGTGTGAGCTACTTGTTGGCCTGCATTGTGTAGGTAAACTAGGTAACTGTCTACGACTTCTTAGGTTCACCATAGGTCTGACAGATTCACCGATAGCAGAGGGTGGGTTCTCTGGTTCCACTGCTGGGGTGACGTTTACTGCTTGAGCCTGCTGGTGTAAAGTCTCTTCTGGTTCAGGATGGTCTGGAATCACATTTTGTTCTGGTATTTCCAGCTGGGTAAAAGTCAAGACAGGTATCACTATGGCCTAATGTACTTGAGTCCAAGACTGGGGAAAATCTCCAAGAACGGTGTGGATTTTCTTTTCTTCTTCCTCCATGGGTTGTGAAGTTCCTGGATTTTCTTCTTTGCTCCTTAGTTTATCAGGGCATACTTTAAGGTGATCTCTGGATACTGTAGTTGAAGTTTCTCCTCCATCTTTACTTATAAGGCATACTCTCGTATTGTAGAAGTTTGAGGGTAAGATTGTATATGGTTCTGCTTCCCACTGGTCGCCAAGTTTATGCATTCTCCTTTTACGCTTAACACTTGTTCCCCTGGTGACAAGGGAATTGCAGGGGCACGTTGGTTATAATCTCTCTCTTGTTTTTGTCTTGCCTGGGACAAGCTTCTTTCTACACACTCTTGTACTTGGCATTATTTTTGTTTCTCTCGGTATCCCAATCTGCATCTAGTGAGGTTGTTTCTGGGGTTAGGACTCCCATGTCAAGATCAACAGGTAATTTACTAGATCTTCCTCTCATCATGTATGCTGGAGTGCAGTTGGTGGAATTCACTGGGATGTGATTGTACAAGTCTACCAAGTCTGGTAACCTCTCTGGTCATAAGTTTCTTTCATGCAAAGGCAAGGTCTTCAACAGGTTAATTACCACTTGGTTCTTCTTTTCACACATACCTTTTGTCTGTGGGTGGTACAGTGTTGTTCTGATCTTCTTACACCCTTACAGTTGGCAAAACTCAAATACTTCCGCTTCAAAGGCTGGGCCTTGATCAGTGAGTACCTTTTCAGGGTATCCGTGTTGTCGACAAAAGTGCTGTTGGAAGGCCTTGGCTGCTGTCTTTGCTGTCTGATCCTTGACAGTTACGACTACCAGGAATCTGGAGTAATGGTCTACAATGGTCAGAGCATAGACATAGTCTGAACGGCTTGGAGTTAGCTTCACGTGGTCTAAAGCCACCAGTTCAAGTGGCTGTTTGGTGACTATGGGCTGTAGGGGAGCCCTCTGTCTGTCACTGTCCTTTCTGCAAAGGTTACATGGGCCACACTCTCAACACCACTTTTCGATGGCTTTTCTCATGCCAATCCAGTAGAACCTTCCACGAAGTAGGATCTCTAACTTCTTCCATCCAAACTGTACAGCTCCATCGTGGTATGTTTTCAGAATCATTGGCGCATCCTGTCTTGGCACCATTATCTGCCAGACCAACTCGTGGGTGCGTGTGTCAGTATTCCTCTGACACAGCTTACCATCGTACATAAACAGTTTGCCTTTCTCTTTCCACAGCTGTTGAGTCTCTTGTGGAACATCTGCACCAGAGTGCGAATCGACTTGTGTCAGCAGCTCCTTGACCAGACGGACTGCAGGGTCACTGTCCTGTGTCTCTGCCCATCCATTATGAGGCAATGCGTTCACCGTAGCTTCTTGCTTGTCCTTACGCCTGTTCCTCACATAATGGGAATATTGAGTCGCCCCGGGGCGATGGAAAGCTGGTAACTCTATCTCTTCGAGTTCTTCTGAGTCTTCTCGCATCTCTGGTAAGTTAGGCATCCTGGACAACGCATCGGCATTCGCATTCTTGTGCCATGCACGGTACTTGATGGTGAACTCTTAATTGGACAACCGGGCCATCCATTGCTGCTCCAAGGCACCTAGTTTTGCTGTCTCCAGGTGTGTCAGCAGGTTATTGTCCATGAAGACCGTGAATCTTGCTGAGACCAGGTAATGCTTAAACCACTCTGTTATCGCCCAGACGATAGCGAGGAACTCCAGCTTAAAGGAACTGTAGTTTTCGGGGTTCCTTTCCGTGGGACAAAGCTTCCTGCTGGTGTAGGCAATTACTCTTTCCTTGCCATTCGGCACCTGGGACAATACTGCTCCCAGTCCCACGTTGGTGGAGTCCTTATACAGCACAAACGGTTAGTCATATTTAGGGTAGGCCAGTACCTCATCTCCTATGTGAGCCAGCTTCAACCGAGCGAAGGATCCCTCCAGCTTGTCGTTCCAGTCAAATGTTGTTTTCTTACCCTTGGTTTTCTTGGATTGGCCGACTAACAGGTCTTGCAGTGATGTGGCTATCTTAGTGAAGTCTTTGATAAATCTTCTGTAGTAGCCTATCAACCCGAGGAACTGCCGGACTTCATGGATGTTGCTGGGCTTCGGCCAGTCCTTGATCACAGTAACCTTGTCAAGGTCTGGGGCCATTCCTTCGGTGCTTACTACATGGCCCAGGTACTGCACTTTGGGCTTTAATAGATGACATTTGGATGGTTTTACCTTCAAGCCAAAGTTGGACAGAGCTTCAAACACTTCGGCCAGGTGTTTCAGGTGGTCCTCATAAGTCTTGTAGAAAATGATGACATCGTCCAGGTGCAACAAGACGGTTTCTAAATTCTTGTGCCCGAGACAGCACTCCATCATCCTCTGGAATGTTCCTGGTGCGTTGCACAGTCCGAACAGCATGTAGTTGAATTCACAGAGACCCGTTGGTGTCATGAAGGCCGTCTTTTCCTTATCCGCCTCTGCCAAGGGAACCTGCCAGTACCCACTGGTGAGATCCAAGGTAGAGAAGTTGTTAGCAGATTTTAAAGCAGCTAGTGACTCTTCTATTCTGGGCAACGGATATGCATCCTTATGGGTAATGCGGTTTATCTGCCTATAATCAACACACATTCTCATTGTGCCATCCTTTTCCCTGACGAGAACTAATGGAGCTGCCCAGGGGCTACAACTATCTCTGATTACCCCAGCCTTCTTCATCTCTCGTAACATATCTTTAGCTCACTGGTAATGAGCTGGAGGTCCAGGCCACTACCTCTCCTTAATGTGTGGATGACTTCACGTGGGGATATGATGTTGAACCCCTTTTACCTGCCCAAAATGTAGTGGGCGTTTGCTGAATACCCGTTTATAGGGCGAAACGGGTCGTTCATTTTCAAAAGTCGCTGACTTTTGGCAAAGTCGGGTTTCATGAAACCCGACCCGACCCCTGTGTGGGGTCGGCCATGCGGTACGCGACTTTCGCACCAAAGTCGCGTTTCAATGACGCGAAAAGCGCCATTTCTCAGCCAATGAAGGTGAACGCAGAGTGTGGGCAGCGTGATGACATAGGTCCTGGTCCCCACCATCTTAGAGAAGGGCATTGCAGTTATAAAGAGGCGTTCCCGCCGACCGCCATCTTACTGCTGCTGATCTGAGCATAGGGAGAGGTTGCTGCCGCTTCGTCAGAAGCAGGGATAGCGTTAGGCAGGGTCCATTAACCACCAAACCGCTTGTGCTGTAGCGATTTCCACTGTCCAACACCACCTTCGGTTTGCAGGGACAGTGGAAGCTACATTTTTTTTTTCTCAGCGCTGTAGCTCATTGGGCTGCCCTAGAAGGCTCCCTGATAGCTGCATTGCTGTGTGTACGCCGCTGTGCAAACCAACTGCTTTTTTCAAAGCACAAATCCTCTTGTTCCTTCCTTTCTGCACAGCTATCTTTTTTGTTTGTCCACACTTTTTATTTAATTTGTGCATCAGTCCACTCCTTATTGCTGCCTGCCATACCTGGCTGAGATTACTGCAGGGAGATAGTAATTGTAGGACAGTCCCTTTTATTTATTTATTTTTTTTAATTCTCCCTACAAAAAATAAGTTGTGGGAGATTAAGATTGGCATTTCTGTTAGAGTGCCATCCCTGTGTGTGCCATCTCTCTCACATAGTGGGCCATAGAAAGCCTATTTTTTTTTTGTTGATTTGGTTTCTAAATTCTACCTGAAAAAATCAATTAATCAATCAGTGGGAGATAAATATTGGCCTCTGGGCTTGTGTGCCACTCCTGACTCCTGTGTGTGCCATCTCTCACTCAGTGGGCCATAGAAAGCCTATTTATTTTTTTTGTTGATTTGGTTTCTAAATTCTACTTGAAAAAATCAATAAATCAATCAGTGGGAGATAAATATTGGCCTCTGGGCTTGTGTGCCACTCCTGACTCCTGTGTGTGCCATCTCTCACTCAGTGGGTCATAGAAAGCCTATTTATTTTTTTTGTTGATTTGGTTTCTAAATTCTACCTGAAAAAATCAATAAATCAATCAGTGGGAGATAAATATTGGCCTCTGGGCTTGTGTGCCACTCCTGAATCCTGTGTGTGCCATCTCTCACTCAGTGGGCCATAGAAAGCCTATTTATTTTTTTTGTTGATTTGGTTTCTAAATTCTACCTGAAAAAATCAATAAATCAATCAGTGGGAGATAAATATTGGCCTCTGGGCTTGTGTGCCACTCCTGACTCCTGTGTGTGCCATCTCTCACTCAGTGGGCCATAGAAAGCCTATTAATTTTTTTTGTTGATTTGGTTTCTAAATTCTACCTGAAAAAATCAATAAATCAATCAGTGGGAGATAAATATTGGCCTCTGGGCTTGTGTGCCACTCCTGACTCCTGTGTGTGCCATCTCTCACTCAGTGGGCCATAGAAAGCCTATATTTTTTTTGTTTTGGTTTCTAAATTCTCCCGGTAAAAATCCTTTTATTTTATTTGGTTTCTAAATTCTTCCTTAAAAAATCATTTTATTTTGTTTCTAAAGTCTCCCTGAAGAAAAAAAAATCAGTGGGAGATTAATATTGCCCTTTCTGCTTGTGTGCCAGTCTTGACTCCTGGGTGTGCCATCTCTCTCTCAAATAGTGGGCACTGGGCCATAGAAAGGCAATTTTTTTTTATTTGGTTTCTAAATTCTCCCGGAAAAAATCATTTTATTTTATTTGGTTTCTAAATTCTTCCTTAAAAAATCATTTTATTTTATTTTGTTTCTAAAGTCTCCCTGAAAAAAAAAAAAAATCAGTGGGAGATTAATATTGCCCTTTCTGCTTGTGTGCCAGTCTTGACTCCTGGGTGTGCCATCTCTCTCTCTCAAATAGTGGGCACTGGGCCATAGAAAGGCAATTTTTTTTTAATTTGGTTTCTAAATTCTCCCGGAAAAAATCATTTTACTTTTTTTTGGTTTCTAAATTCTTCCTGAAAAAATCATTTTATTTTATTTTGTTTCTAAAGTCTCCCTGAAAAAAAATAAATAAATCAGTGGATGATTAATATTGCCCTTTCTGCTTGTGTGCCAGTCTTGACTCCTGGGTGTGCCATCTCTCTCTCTCAAATAGTGGGCACTGGGCCATAGAAAGGCATTTTTTTTTAAATTTGGTTTCTAAATTCTCCCGGAAAAAATCATTTTATTTTATTTGGTTTCTAAATTCTTCCTTAAAAAATCATTTTATTTTATTTTGTTTCTAAAGTCTCCCTGAAAAAAAAAAATCAGTGGGAGATTAATATTGCCCTTTCTGCTTGTGTGCCAGTCTTGACTCCTGGGTGTGCCATCTCTGTCTCTCAAATAGTGGGCACTGGGCCATAGAAAGGCAATTTTTTTTTTTTTGCTTTCTAAATTCTCCCTGAAATAAAAAAAAAAATACAGTGGGAGATTAATATTGACATTTGTGCTTGAGTGACAGTCCTGCGTGTGTGGCATCTCTCTGATTTGGTGCCACAGAAAACAGAGTGTGTAACATTGTGCCTGATTTTCCTTGCGGTCTCACCAACCTGTAAAGGGATATCGAAATCATACTGAAGTTATAGCTCACCGTGTAAGTTGTTTGACAGCAACAAATACCGTTACTTTGGTTACGTTTTTAAAACAATGAGGAAGTCTGGTGGAAGAGGTCGTGGCCGTGGGCGTTCATTGTCAGCTGGTAATGATGGTAGTGGTAGTGGAGCATCAGGTGGTCGTGGGAAAAGAAATATTGCACCTAAGTCTGGAGCTGTGGAGCCAGGTTCGTCATCTGGCTACAGAAGGCCTCTAACGCTCCCTTTTCTGGGAGTAGGAAAACCGCTTTTAAAGCCGGAGCAGCAAGAGCAAGTTTTGGCTTACCTTGCAGACTCAGCCTCTAGCTCTTTTGCCTCCTCTTTTGAAACTGGTAAATGTAAAAGCAGTGCGTCGTTAGTGGATGTTCACGGTCAGGGACAAGTCGCTTCCTTGTCCTCTTCAGCAAAAACAGAGAAGGATGCAGCAGGCGACACAACGGGTTACTCCATGGAGCTCTTTACACATACCGTCCCTGGCTTAGAAAGTGAAGCAGTTAACAGGCCATGCCCATTACAAGTTGAATCTGACATGGAGTGCACTGATGCACAGCCACAGCCAGACTACTATGCTGGTCCTTTGACTCAGGCCACAACATTGCCCTCGCAGGGTACTGATCCAGAATCAGACCCTGATGAGACTATGTTGCCCCATCACGAACGCTCTACCACCGACTTACACGGTGACACAGACGAAGTTGCGCACGAGCTAGAAGAGGAGGTTATAGATGACCCAGTTGTTGACCCCGATTGGCAGCCATTGGGGGAACAGGGTGCAGGCGGCAGTAGTTCTGAAGCGGAGGAGGAGGGGCCGCAGCAGGCATCAACATCGCAACAGGTTCCATCTGCCGGGCCCGTATCTGGCCCAAAACGCGTGGCAAAGCCAAAAACTGTTGGAGGACAGCGTGTCCATCCGGTTAAAGCTCAGTCTGCAATGGCTGAAAAGGGATCCGAGGCTCGAAAGAGTGCAGTCTGGCATTTTTTTAAACAACATCCAATTGATCCGCACAAAGTCATCTGTCAAAAATGTTCAACTAGCTTAAGCAGAGGTCAGAATCTGAAAAGTCTCAATACAAGTTGCATGCATAGACATTTAACCACCATGCATTTGCAAGCCTGGACAAACTACCAAACGTCCCTTAACCCCTTTACCCCCAAGGGTGGTTTGCACGTTAATGACCGGGCCAATTTTTACAATTCTGACCACTGTCCCTTTATGAGGTTATAACTCTGGAACGCTTCAATGGATTCCAGTGATTCTGACATTGTTTTCTCGTGACATATTGTACTTCATGACAATGGTAAAAATTCTTTGATAGTACTTGCGTTTATTTGTGAAAAAAACGGAAATTTGGCGAAAATTATGAAAATTTCGCAATTTTCCAACTTTGAATTTTTATGCAATTAAATCACAGATATATGTCCCACAAAATACTTAATAAGTAACATTTCCCACATGTTTACTTTACATCAGCACAATTTTGGAACCAAAATTTTTTTTTGTTAGGGAGTTATAAGGGTTAAAAGTTGACCAGCAATTTCTTATTTTTACAACACCATTTTTTTTTAGGGACCACATCTCATTTGAAGTCATTTTGAGGGGGTCTATATGATAGAAAATACCCAAGTGTGACACCATTCTAAAAACTGCACCCCTCATGGTGCTCAAAACCATATTCAAGAAGTTTATTAACCCTTCTGGTGCTTCACAGGAATTTTTGGAATGTTTAAATAAAAATTAACATTTAACTTTTTTTCACAAAAAATTTAATTCAGCTCCAATTTGTTTTATTTTACCAAGGGTAACAGGAGAAAATGGACCGCAAAAGTTGTTGTACAATTTGTCCTGAGTACACCGATACCCCATATGTGGGGGTAAACCACTGTTTGGGCGCATGACAGAGCTCGGAAGCGAAGGAGCGCCATTTGACTTTTCAATGCAAAATTGACTGGAATCGAGATGGGACACCATGTTGCGTTTGGAGAGCCCCTGATGTGCCTAAACATTGAAACCCCCACAAGTGACAACATTTTGGAAAGTAGACCCCCTAAGGAACTTATCTAGAGGTGTGGTGAGCACTTTGACCCACCAAGTGCTTCACAGAAGTTTATAATGGAGAACCGTAAAAATAAAAAATCATATTTTTTCACAAAAATTATCTTTTCGCCCCCAATTTTTTATTTTCCCAAGGGTAAGAGAAGAAATTGGACCCCAAAAGTTGTTGTACAATTTGTCCTGAGTACGCTGATACCCCATATGTGGGGGTAAACCACTGTTTGGGCGCATGGGAGAGCTCGGAAGGAAAGGAGCGCCGTTTGACTTTTCAATGCAAAATTGACTGGATTCGAGATGGGACACCATGTTGCGTTTGGAGAGCCCCTGATGTGCCTAAACATTGAAACCCCCCACAAGTGACAACATTTTGGAAAGTAGACCCCCTAAGGAACTTATCTAGAGGTGTGGTGAGCACTTTGACCCACCAAGTGCTTCACAGAACTTTATAATGCAGAACCGTAAAAATAAAAAATCATATTTTTTCACAAAAATTATCTTTTCGCCCCCAATTTTTTATTTTCCCAAGGGTAAGAGAAGAAATTGGACCCCAAAAGTTGTTGTACAATTTGTCCTGAGTACGCTGATACCCCATATGTGGGGGTAAACCACTGTTTGGGCGCATGGGAGAGCTCGGAAGGGAAGGAGCGCCGTTTGACTTTTCAATGCAAAATTGACAGGAATTGAGATGGGACGCCATGTTCTGTTTGGAGAGCCACTGATGTGCCTAAACATTGAAACCCCCCACAAGTGACACCATTTTGGAAAGTAGACCCCCTAAGGAACTTATCTAGATGTGTGGTGAGCGCTTTGACCCACAAAGGGCTTCACAGAAGGTTATAATGCAGAGCCGTAAAAATAAAACAAACATTTTTTCCCACAAAAATTATTTTTTAGCCCCCAGTTTTGTATTTTCCCGAGGGTAACAGGAGAAATTGAACCCCAAAATTTGTTGTCCAATTTGTCCTGAGTGCGCTGATACCCCATAAGTGGGGGGGAACCACTGTTTAGGCGCATGGGAGGGCTCGGAAGGGAAGGAGCTCCATTTGGAATGCAGACTTAGATGGAATGGTCTGCAGGTCTCACATTGCGTTTGCAGAGCCCCTAATGTACCTAAACAGTAGAAACCCCCCACAAGTGACACCATTTTGGAAAGTAGACCCCCTAAGGAACTTATCTAGATGTGTGGTGAGCGCTTTGACCCACCAAGGGCTTCACAGAAGTTTATAATGCAGAGCCGTAAAAATAAAACAAACATTTTTTCCAACAAAAATTATTTTTTAGCCCCCAGTTTTGTATTTTCCCGAGGGTAAGAGGAGAAATTCGACCCCAAAAGTTGTTGTCCAATTTGTCCTGAGTACGCTGATACCCCATATGTGGAGGAAACCACCGTTTGGGCGCATGGGAGGGCTCGGAAGGGAAGGAGTGCCATTTGGAATGCAGACTTAGATGGAATAGTCTGCAGGCGTCACATTGCGTTTGCAGAGCCCCTAATGTACCTAAACAGTAGAAACCCCCCACAAGTGACCCCATATTGGAAACTAGACCCCCCAGGGAACTCATCTAGATGTGTTGGGAGAACTTTGAACCCCCAAGTGTTTCACTACAGTTTATAACGCAGAGCCGTGAAAATAAAAAATCTTTTTTTTTTCCCACAAAAATTATTTTTTAGCCCCTAGTTTGTTTTTTCCCAAGGGTAACAGGAGAAATTGGACCCCAAAAGTTGTTGTCCTATTTGTCCTGAGTACGCTGATACCCCATATGTTGGGGCAAACCCCTGTTTGGGCACACGGGAGAGCTCGGAAGGGAAGGAGCACCGTTTTACTTTTTCAACGCAGAATTGGCTGGAATTGAGATCGGACGCCATGTCGTGTTTGGAGAGCCCCTGATGTGCCTAAACAGTGGAAACCCTCCAATTATAACTGAAGCCCTAATCCAAACACACCCCTAACCCTAATTCCAACGGTAACCCTAACCACACCCCTAACCCTGACACACCCCTAATCCCAACCATATTCCCAACTGTAAATGTAATCTAAACCCTAACCCTAACTTTAGCCCCAACCCTAACTGTAGCCCCAACCCTAACTGTAGCCCCAACCCTAACCCTAGCCCTAACCCTAGCCCTAACCCTAGCCCTAGCCCCAACCCTAGCCCTAGCCCTAACCCTAGCCCCAACCCTAGCCCTAACCCTAGCCCTAACCCTAACCCTAGCCCTAACGGGAAAATGGATATAAATAAATTTTTTTAATTTTTCCCTAACTAAGGGGGTGATGAAGGGCTTTTTGATTTACTTTTATAGCGGGTTTTTTAGCGGATTTTTATGATTGGCAGCCGTCACACACTGAAAGACGCTTTTTATTGCAAAAAATATTTTTTGCGTTACCACATTTTGAGAGCTATAATTTTTCCATATTTTGGTCCACAGAGTCAAGTGAGGTCTTGTTTTTTGCGGGACGAGTTGACGATTTTATTGGTAACATTTTCAGGCACGTGACATTTTTTGATCGCTTTTTATTCCGATTTTTGTGAGGAAGAATGACCAAAAAACAGCTATTCATGAATTTCTTTTGGGGGAGGCGTTTATACCGTTCCGCGTTTGGTAAAATTGATAAAGCAGTTTTATTCTTCGGGTCAGTACGATTACAGCAACACCTTATTTATATCATTTTTTTATGTTTTGGCGCTTTTATACGATAAAAACTATTTTACGGAAAAAATAATTATTTTTGCATCGCTTTATTCTCAGGACTATAACTTTTTTATGTTTTTGCTGATGGTGCTGTGTGGCGGCTCGTTTTTTGCGGGACAAGATGACGCTTTCAGCGGTACCATGGTTATTTATATCCATATTTTTGATCGCGTGTTATTCCACTTTTTGTTCGGCGGTATGATAATAAAGCGTTGTTTTTTGCCTCGTTTTTTTTTTTTTCTTACGGTGTTTACTGACGGGGTTAACTAGTGGGCCAGTTTTATAGGTCGGGCCGTTACGGACGCGGCGATACTAAATATGTGTACTTTTATTGTTTTGTTTTTTTTTATTTAGATAAAGAAATGTATTTATGGGAATAATATTTTTTTTTTTTTTTCATTATTTTGGAATATTTTTTTAAATTTTTTTTTACACATTTGAAAATTTTTTTTTTAACTTTTTTACTTTGTCCCAGGGGGGGACATCACAGATCGGTGATCTGACAGTTTGCACAGCACTCTGTCAGATCACCGATCTGATAGGAGTGCAGGCTGCTTCACAGTGCCTGCTCTGAGCAGGCTCTGTGAAGCCACCTCCCTCCCTGCAGGACCCGGATCCGCGGCCATCTAGGATCCGGGGCTCGAGCAGGGAGGGAGGGAGGTGAGACCCTCGCAGCAACGCGATCACATCGCGTTGCTCCGGGGGTCTCAGGGAAGCCCGCAGGGAGCCCCCTCCCTGCGCGGTGCTTCCCTGCACCGCCGGCACATCGCGATCATCTTTGATCACGGTGTGTCGGGGGTTAATGTGCCGGGGGCGGTCCGTGACCGCTCCTGGCACATAGTGCCGGATGTCAGCTGCGATAGGCAGCTGACACCCGGCCGCGATCGGCGGCGCTCCCCCCGTGAGCACTGCCGATCGCATATGACGTACTATTGCGTCCTTGGGAAGTAAAGCCCACCCCACATGGACGCAATAGTACGTCTAATGGCAGAAAGGGGTTAAGGTTGTAGCACCCTCGGCCAATGAAGCTAGTCAGCAACGCTACATCCCTTCCGTCACTGTAAGGCCACCATTTTCCGCACCACCAGCAGTATCTGTGCAGGTTTCTTTGCCAGCCCAAAGCAGTCAGGTTCAGGGAATCACCAGTTTCATAGGAGGAAATACTGCATCTAGGGCACCGGCGGAAACAATACCGTCTCCAACCGTCTCTCAGTCTGCCATGTCCACCGGCACACCCGCTAGTTCCACGATCTCCAGCTCTCCAGTCCAGCTCACCCTACATGAGACTCTGGTTAGAAAAAGGAAGTACTTATCCTCGCATCCGCGTACACAGGGTTTTAACGCCCACATAGCTAGACTAATCTCGTTAGAGATGATGCCCTACCGGTTAGTTGAAAGCTAAGCTTTCAAAGCCCTGATGGAGTACGCTGAACCACGCTACGAGCTACCCAGTCGACACTTCTTTTCGAGAAAAGCCATCCCAGCCCTGCACCAGCATGTTAAACAGCGCATCGTCCATGCACTCAGGCAATCTGTGAGTACAAAGGTGCACCTGACTACAGATGCATGGACCAGTAGGCATGGCCAGGGACGTTACGTGTCCATCACGGCACACTGGGTGAATGTGGTGGATGCAGGGTCCACAGGGGACATCAATTTCGGGACAGTTGTGCCTAGCCACGGTCTAGGAAACAGTTGGCTGTAGGCGTTCGCACCCCCTCCTCCTCGTCCTCCTGCAGAAGCGAGAGCTCTTCCACAGACCGCAGTCGCCCAACCACTCCATCGGCAGCTGTCACTGTTGCACACCAGTTGTCCCATTATGGCCCAGCTACTGGCAAGCGTCAGCAGGCTGTATTGGCTATGAAGTGTTTGGGCGACAACAGACACACCGCGGAAGTTCTGTCCGAGTTCTTGCAGCAAGAAACGCAGTCGTGGCTGGGTACAGTAGATCTTGAGGCTGGCAAGGTAGTGAGTGATAACGGAAGGAATTTCATGGCTGCCATCTCCCTTTCCCAACTGAAACACATTCCTTGCCTGGCTCACACCTTAAACCTGGTGGTGCAGTGCTTATTGAAAACTTATCCTGGGTTCTCCGACCTGCTCCTCAAAGTGCGTGGAGTTTGCTCACATATCCACCGTTCGCCTGTACACTCCAGCCGTATGCAGACCTATCAGCGGTCTTTGAACCTTCCCCAGCATCGCCTAATCATAGACGTTGCAACAAGGTGGAACTCAACACTGCACATGCTTCAGAGACTGTGCGAACAGAGGCGGGCTGTTATGTTTTTGTGGGAGGATACACATACACGGGCAGGCAGTAGGATGGCAGACATGGAGTTGTCAGGTGTGCAGTGGTCGAAGATACAAGACATGTGTCAAGTCCTTCAGTGTTTTGAGGAATGCACACGGCTGGTTAGTGCAGACAACGCCATAATAAGCATGAGCATCCCCCTAATGTGTCTGCTGATGCAAAGTTTGACGCACATAAAGGATCAGGCGTCTGCACCAGAGGAAGAGGAAAGCCTTGTTGACAGTCAGCCATTGTCTGGTCAGGGCAGTGTACAGGACGAGGTAGCGGGCAAAGAGGAGGTGGAGGACGAAGAGGATGATGGGGATGAGTATATTTTTAATGAGGAAGCTTTCCCGGGGGCACTGGAAATTGGTGGCGTGGCAAGGCCGGGTTCTGGTTTTTTGAGGGACACAAGTGACGTAGATTTGCCTGAAACTGCCCCTCAACCAATCACAACCGCAGATTTGACAACTGGAACTTTGGCCCACATGGCGGATTATGCCTTACGTATCCTCAAAAGGGACACACGCATTACTAAAATGATGAACGATGACGATTACTGGTTGGCCTGCCTCCTTGATCATCGCTATAAAGGCAAATTGCAAAATATTATGCCACATGAAAACTTGGAACTAATATTAGCAACCAAACAATCAACTCTTGTTGACCGTTTGCTTCAGGCATTCCCAGCACACAGCGCCCGTGATCGTTCTCCCACGAGCTGCAGGGGGCAGCAGACCAGGAGTGTTAGGGGTGCACACATCAGAAGTGGCGTTGGGCAGAGGGGTTTTCTGACCAGGTTGTGGAGTGATTTTGCTATGACCGCAGACAGGACAGGTACTGCTGCATCAATTCAAAGTGACAGGAGACAACATTTGTCCAGTATGGTTACAAACTATTTTTCATCCCTTATCGATGTTCTCCCTCAACCGTCATTCCCATTTGATTACTGGGCATCCAAATTAGACACCTGGCCAGAATTGGCAGAATATGCATTGCAGGAGCTTGCTTGCCCGGCAGCTAGTGTCCTATCAGAAAGAGTATTCAGTGCTGCAGGTTCAATATTAACCGAAAAAAGGACTCGTCTGGCTACCCAAAATGTTGATGATCTAACATTCATTAAAATGAACCACAACTGGATTTCGAATTCTTTTGCCCCACCTTGCCCAGCCGACACCTAGCTTTCCTATGAAAAGCTCTTGCCTGTGGAGTACTGTGAATTACTTTTCTAATGTCTTAATTTGCTGCAGCTGATTGTCCAGCATACGACATGTTTAGACCTCCCTAAATGGCCAAACTCCCCACACGGGGGCATGGTATCGCGACTTGGCGCAAGCACCCGTGAGAGTGCTGTTTGTCTGAATAGGTGGGTGTGCCCGCTTTTGGTCGACAGCACTGCCACAGGGTCCCTCATAGTACAATAAAGTGTCTCTGGCGGTGGTGGTGCGCACCCAACGTCAGACACACTGTTGTAACATAAGGGGCCCTGGGCCTGTACCGCCGGCCACAAAAGAGTTCACCCACCCCCAGGTCAAACATTGCTCTACCACTTCCACAATTATTTCTCACACTTCCACCAATGTTTAGTCTATGCGCTGACATCCTTCCATTCCTGCCACTGACAATACCATTGTGTTGACATGTATGATGGTACTTAACATAGTCAGGGGCAGTGTCCTCTCTTTCCCCAAGTAAATACTTTGCGCCAAATTAGTAGGTCTGAAACTACGCAGAGGATCCCACCCCTGTACCTAATGATTGCACCCTTTAGTGTTTTCGTTTTGTTTTAATGCGAGACATTCACATTTATGTATTGTTTTGGACTACTAACTGGCAGACACTCATTACAATCGGCCTCCGCTGACCAGACCACTGCTGCCCGTGTACCCCTGGAACCAATTGTAAAGTGCCTACAGCCAGCCCAATTTTATTATGTTAGGCCTTCGAAGCCTGTCTGCGGCCCGTTCTTTCTACTACTCCTCCACTGACCAGACCACTGCTGCCCGTGTACCCCTGGAACCTATTTAAAAGTGCCTACAGCCCAATTTTATTATGTTAGGCCTTCGAAGCCTGTCTGCGGCCCGTTCTTTCTACTACTCCTCCACTGACCAGACCACTGCTGCCCGTGTACCCCTGGAACCTATTTAAAAGTGCCTACAGCCCAATATTTTATTATG
The DNA here is from genome assembly GCF_032444005.1 of Ranitomeya imitator. Classification (NCBI taxonomy): domain Eukaryota; kingdom Metazoa; phylum Chordata; class Amphibia; order Anura; family Dendrobatidae; genus Ranitomeya; species Ranitomeya imitator. The sequence continues at coordinate 645,561,523 of NC_091282.1, read as the reverse complement.
TTAGGCCTTCGAAGCCTGTCTGCGGCCCGTTCTTTCTACTACTCCTCCACTGACCAGACCACTGCTGCCCGTGTACCCCTGGAACCTATTTAAAAGTGCCTACAGCCCAATTTTATTATGTTAGGCGTTCGAAGCCTGTCTGCGGCCCGTTCTTTCTACTACTCCTCCACTGACCAGACCACTGCTGCCCGTGTACCCCTGGAACCTATTTAAAAGTGCCTACAGCCCAATTTTATTATGTTAGGCGTTCGAAGCCTGTCTGCGGCCCGTTCTTTCTACTACTCCTACACTGACCAGACCACTGCTGCCCGTGTACCCCTGGAACCTATTTAAAAGTGCCTACAGCCCAATATTTTATTATGTTAGGCCTTCGAAGCCTGTCTGCGGCCCGTTCTTTCTACTACTCCTCCACTGACCAGACCACTGCTGCCCGTGTACCCCTGGAACCTATTTAAAAGTGCCTACAGCCCAATATTTTATTATGTTAGGCCTTCGAAGCCTGTCTGCGGCCCGTTCTTTCTACTACTCCTCCACTGACCAGACCACTGCTGCCCGTGTACCCCTGGAACCTATTTAAAAGTGCCTACAGCCCAATATTTTATTATGTTAGGCCTTCGAAGCCTGTCTGCGGCCCGTTCTTTCTACTACTCCTCCACTGACCAGACCACTGCTGCCCGTGTACCCCTGGAACCTATTTAAAAGTGCCTACAGCCCAATTTTATTATGTTAGGCCTTCGAAGCCTGTCTGCGGCCCGTTCTTTCTACTACTCCTCCACTGACCAGACCACTGCTGCCCGTGTACCCCTGGAACCTATTTAAAAGTGCCTACAGCCCAATTTTATTATGTTAGGCGTTCGAAGCCTGTCTGCGGCCCGTTCTTTCTACTACTCCTACACTGACCAGACCACTGCTGTCCGTGTACCCCTGGAACCTATTTAAAAGTGCCTACAGCCCAATTTTATTATGTTAGGCGTTCGAAGCCTGTCTGCGGCCCGTTCTTTCTACTACTCCTCCACTGACCAGACCACTGCTGCCCGTGTACCCCTGGAACCTATTTAAAAGTGCCTACAGCCCAATATTTTATTATGTTAGGCCTTCGAAGCCTGTCTGTGGCCCGTTCTTTCTACTACTCCTCCACTGACCAGACCACTGCTGCCCGTGTACCCCTGGAACCTATTTAAAAGTGCCTACAGCCCAATTTTATTATGTTAGGCGTTCGAAGCCTGTCTGCGGCCCGTTCTTTCTACTACTCCTACACTGACCAGACCACTGCTGCCCGTGTACCCCTGGAACCTATTTAAAAGCGCCTACAGCCCAATATTTTATTATGTTAGGCCTTCGAAGCCTGTCTGCGGCCCGTTCTTTCTACTACTCCTACACTGACCAGACCACTGCTGCCCGTGTACCCCTGGAACCTATTTCAAAGTGCCTACAGCCCAATATTTTATTATGTTAGGCCTTTGAAGCCTGTCTGCGGCCCGTTCTTTCTACTACTCCTCCACTGACCAGACCACTGCTGCCCGTGTACCCCTGGAACCTATTTAAAAGTGCCTACAGCCCAATTTTATTATGTTAGGCGTTCGAAGCCTGTCTGCGGCCCGTTCTTTCTACTACTCCTACACTGACCAGACCACTGCTGCCCGTGTACCCCTGGAACCTATCTAAAAGTGCCTACAGCCCAATATTTTATTATGTTAGGCCTTCGAAGCCTGTCTGCGGCCCGTTCTTTCTACTACTCCTCCACTGACCAGACCACTGCTGCCCGTGTACCCCTGGAACCTATTTAAAAGTGCCTACAGCCCAATTTTATTATGTTAGGCGTTCGAAGCCTGTCTGCGGCCCGTTCTTTCTACTACTCCTCCACTGACCAGACCACTGCTGCCCGTGTACCCCTGGAACCTATTTAAAAGTGCCTACAGCCCAATTTTATAATGTTAGGCGTTCGAAGCCTGTCTGCGGCCCGTTCTTTCTACTACTCCTACACTGACCAGACCACTGCTGCCCGTGTACCCCTGGAACCTATTTAAAAGTGCCTACAGCCCAATATTTTATTATGTTAGGCGTTCGAAGCCTGTCTGCGGCCCGTTCTTTCTACTACTCCTACACTGACCAGACCACTGCTGCCGGTGTACCCCTGGAACCTATTTAAAAGTGCCTACAGCCCAATATTTTATTATGTTAGGCCTTCGAAGCCTGTCTGCGGCCCGTTCTTTCTACTACTCCTCCACTGACCAGACCACTGCTGCCCGTGTACCCCTGGAACCTATTTAAAAGTGCCTACAGCCCAATTTTATTATGTTAGGCGTTCGAAGCCTGTCTGTGGCCCGTTCTTTCTACTACTCCTACACTGACCAGACCACTGCTGCCCGTGTACCCCTGGAACATATTTGAAAGTGCCTACAGCCCAATATTTTATTATGTTAGGCCTTCGAAGCCTGTCTGTGGCCCGTTCTTTCTACTACTCCTCCACTGACCAGACCACTGCTGCCCGTGTACCCCTGGAACCTATTTAAAAGTGCCTACAGCCCAATTTTATTATGTTAGGCCTTCGAAGCCTGTCTGCGGCCCGTTCTTTCTACTACTCCTCCACTGACCAGACCACTGCTGGCCGTGTACCCCTGGAACCTATTTAAAAGTGCCTACAGCCCAATTTTATTATGTTAGGCGTTCGAAGCCTGTCTGCGGCCCGTTCTTTCTACTACTCCTACACTGACCAGCTCACTGCTGCCCGTGTACCCCTGGAACCTATTTAAAAGTGCCTACAGCCCAATATTTTATTATGTTAGGCCTTCGAAGCCTGTCTGTGGCCCATTCTTTCTACTACTCCTACACTGACCAGACCACTGCTGCCCGTGTACCCCTGGAACCTATTTAAAAGTGCCTACAGCCCAATATTTTATTATGTTAGGCCTTCGAAGCCTGTCTGCGGCCCGTTCTTTCTACTACTCCTACACTGACCAGACCACTGCTGCCCGTGTACCCCTGGAACCTATTTAAAAGTGCCTACAGCCCAATATTTTTTTTATGTTAGGCCTTCGAAGCCTGTCTGCGGCCCGTTCTTTCTACTACTCCTCCACTGACCACACCACTGCTGCCCGTGGACCCCTGGAACCTATTTTTAATTGCATAGAGCATCCTTTTTTTAATAGTAGGCGTACAAAGTCTGTCTGCGGTCCAATATTGAAATTGTCCTCCACTGCCCAGAGCAATGCTGCCTGTGTACCCCTGTAACCTTTTTTAAACTGCAGTGAGCCACATTTTTGGTTTAAGGCCTACTACCTGTGTCTGTCTGCGCCACTCAATACAGCTGTGTTCCTTTGAAAAAAGCTGAGCGTCAATAGTCTTGTTTTCAGCCTCTAGGAATTTTAAAACTGCATTGGGGCTACAACTTTGGTAGGGCCTACTAACGGTGTCTGCCGCCCCAAGGTGTGCCCCAGGTTTCGTCCACATTGCTTCGATCTTCCTACTCTCGTTTAGTAGTTGTTGCAAACTACACTGCATTAGGCCTACAAATTTGGTATGGGGTGTAGAGAGACGGTGTGTTACACTCCAAGGTGTTCCCCAGGTTTCGTCCACATTGCTTCGATCTTACTACTCTCGTTTAGTAGTTGTTGCAAACTACACTGCATTAGGCCTACAAATTTGGTATGGGGTGTAGAGAGACGGTGTGTTACACTCCAAGGTGTTCCCCAGGTTTCGTCCACATTGCTTCGATCTTACTACTCTCGTTTAGTAGTTGGTGAAAACTACACTGCATTAGGCCTACAAATTGGGTATGGGGTGTAGAGACGGTGTGTTACACTCCAAGGTGTTCCCCAGGTTTCCTCGCCATTGCTTCGGTCTTCCGACTCTCGTTTAGTAGTTGTTGGAAACTACACTGCATTAGGCCTACAAATTGGGTATGGGGTGTAGAGACGGTGTCTTCCGCTCCAAGGTGTTCTCCAGGTTGCCTTTCCTGAGCTTCTATCTTCAGGCTCTTGTTAAATAGTGGTTAAATGGAACAACTGCATTTGGCGTACTAGTTGGTTTGGGGCCTACTAACAGTGTCTGCCGCTCCTTGCTGTTCTCCTGGTTTCCTGTCCTGAAATTCCATTTTCAGGCTCTCGTTAAGTAGTTGTTAATGTTAGACTGCATTTGGCCTACTAGTTGGGTTGGGGCCTACTATCGGTGTCTGCCACTCCTTGCTGTTCTCCTCCACTGAACAAAGCTGTGCCGCCTGTTTACTACTGTTGCCAATTTTGAACTGCATTTCGACTACTTACTGATTTGGGCCTACTCTCTGTGTCAGCCTCTCATTCCAGTTGTCCTCCACTGCAATGCCCCCTGGTTAGTCCTGTGTTACCAATTTTGAACTGCATTTAGCCCACTTTATTCTTTGGGCCTATATCTGTGTTTCCTCCTCATCCTGCCCATTGCCCAGCCAGTGATAGATGAGTCTGCTGGTACATTGACCCATAACGCAACATTTCCCGTGCACGCTACACTGCAAGATTGTGACCCTGCTGAAAGTCAGGTCCCCCTTCCCGCATACCATACCACCTTACACGGGGACAAAGAGGAAGGTGCAGATGAAAGTGCAGGTTCCTTCATCAGGTGGGGGGAGGAATACTAGTTGGCGACGTCACTGGCACAGGGCCTCTCATAGTACGCAAAAGTGTTGCTGCCGGTGGGAGGCGCCCCCACCGTGCAAACACACCGCTGTACTTTGAGGGGCCCTGTGCCAGTGCCAATGCCAACGAGTGGGCCCTCCCTGCTTGCTCAGGATCACAGCACTTGCAAAGTTGAAATACTTACCTCTCCCTGCTCCACTGCCGTGACGTGGTCCAGATTTACTGGGCCCACTAATTACTTGAACCAGCCCTACCCCCCACAACTTTAGCCAAATGACCCCCAATTTCAAATGCCTTCCAATTATTATAAGCTAAATTACGATTGACAAGCTTCTGTAACAAGAATGGATGTTTTTGCCATTAAAATGGGCAGTGTAGGTGTTTACCTGGCCTCCACTCACTGCCGACTATGCTCCCCCATTGACTTGCATTGGGTTTCGTGTTTCGGTCGATACCCGACTTTTCGCGATAATCGGCCGATTCCACTCGACTCGACTTCTAAGATAGTCGGGTTTCGCGAAACACGGCTCGACTCTAAAAAGGTCAAGGTCGCTCAACCCTACCCATTTATATTCATGGACTACCCGGTAAGCCCCATGTTTCTGGTGTGATGGGGTAGAATCTGTGCCCACGTGTAACTCCTGGCACCAATCTTCCATCTTTTCTGCAGAGCCATTGTCCTCCACCTGATAGGACGGGACCAAGGGTTCTGTTGCCTTTATTACATTATTATCAACAGTAAACAGTTTGACAAGTGTGGCATATCTGGTTAGGTGAACCTCCTTGTCTCCACAGTTAAGGACACGTACTGGTACCCTCCCCTTGCTGACTTCAACCACCCCTCTGGCTGTCAGGATTGCCTGGTAGTCTTTATCTCTGAGGCCTATTGCTGCCCGACACCATATTAACATTTCACTCCTAGGGGGTATTGCAATGGGGATCGGATCAGTCACTGTGACACGGCCAATTTCTCCACCAGATAGTTCTACCTGCTCTCTCTGCACCAGAGCTCTGATTTCTTTTTGCAGGACTCTCTGCTCACTGGAACCAGCAGTTTCAGCCACCTGTTGTAACCGGACAATAGCCTCTGCAAGCTCTGCAAGACAATTTTAAATGACATTAGTACCAGTGGTCATCATAGGGTTACATGCACATCGATCAATATCAACAATCACCATTCCTTGGGCCTTCAATTCTACCCGCCCCACCTTAATGGTGACCTCCTTGTACCTCACCTGTGGCAAAGGCTGACCATTACTGGCAACTATTGTTAAGTCACTATCTGGGCCACGGGTAATGTCTGTTTCAGCCCAATGACATTTATAGAGAATATGAGGCATAGTTGTAACCTGAGAGCCAGTGTCCAACAAAACGTTCATTGAGATGCCGTTTATCACAATGGGGAGAACTGGTCGTCCTCCGACGTACGTGGCTCACCAGTTTTGTGGGCCTGGTCATCCTATTCCTGGGGGTTGGCCCTCTGCCCCAGGAGTCGCTCATTTAAATGACAGTACCTTGCAATGTGCCCTGCCTGGTTGCAGCGTCGGCAGATGGTTCATCCGTCCTGATGATTGCGATCGTTGTCTCTTCCTCTGGTCGGCGGAATCCTCTTTTGTTGTCTCCAGAGGATGTCCTCTGGTCTGGAAGCCAGCTTGATCTTCTCTTTCGGAGAGTCCTGCAGGGACTGCACAGTTTTAGCTAGTGCAGCTACGCTTTTAGTCAGTTCCTGGACCTCGAGGCGCAGCCAGAGGAAGGATCATCATCCAGGATCTGTGCGTCAGCCTCAATGGGGTCCTGAGGCAAGGATGCCACCTCTTGGTGGTACGTGAGGGATGGACACCTTTGGGGCACTGTGCGGCTGGGTTGAGGCTCATACAGCACCCAGATGGCCTTGTCCTTAAATTGCGCAAAGTCCAGGTCAGGGTTTTGCATGGCCAAGATACGCAGCTGTGTCCTGTAGGTGTTGGACTGGAGACCCTCAATGAACTGTTCCTTTAAGAATTTATCTCCGCCCTGTACTCTGTTAGGGTCAATCTGTTTGATGGCCCGCAGTGCCTTTTGCAGATTAAGGGCATAGTCCCATATGCTATCCTGTGCTTTCTGCTTGCACCCTTTAAACTTCATTTTGATTTCTGCAGCAGTGCGCGTGTCAATGGTGGTTTTTAGTTTGGCAAATATCGGCTGCACCGTTCCTTTTTCCACCTTTGGCCAGGATTTCACTTCTCTTAGGGCTGCGCCTATCAATTGTCCAGTTAGAATGTTGACTTTCTGATGCTCGGTCAGAGGATATACCTCAAACAAGCTGCAAAGCCTTTCCTTAAAGTCAATTAATGTATTGGACTCTCCGGAATACTGTGGAAGCCAGGCTCCTCCAGGAACATAGGGCATGGACAGCGGCATGATGGGCGCCATAGCTGCAGCGAGATCCGGTTGGCTTGTTGGGACTGCGGGCACTGCAAGGTCTGGTAGCGGTATGGGGCCTGCGGCTGCATCCACCGCGGGGCCTAGGGGTATCACTGGGCCTGCAGGTGCGACGGCTACGGGGCCTAAGATGTGAATGCACAGACCACTCATACTGACCTTGAGAAAGACGCCTTGAGCGTCGATACGCGTGGGTCTCTGCACCCACACAGCTATCAGGATTCTATGAGCCTGCCGTTCTATGACCACTGAGTACGCTGATTACACTAGGTTGGGTAAGAGCCTCCCTGGGATCTAGGAGGATAGTATGTGGGAGGATTATCGAAAGCATGTTTATTCTGCGGCTCCCCCTCTGGGGATAGCTTGTTGATATTATCATAGGACATAGTATTTGTCATGCACTTACCAACCTGGTGGTACTCATTTAGTAACAGCACATTTTGTGCGTCTATATGCATATTTCGGGTCATTAATGGTCAGGTGTGATCTGTGTTATATTATGACTTGAGTATTAGAAATAGCTGTGTTATGTGCAATTCTTGTTGGTATTTAACCTAATATTGTTGTGGACCCGTCACCCTAATTCACGTTATGGGCTTTTAAGTGTTTTTAATTATGTTCTGTGTACAGTTCACAAATAAAGATTTTTTGATACATTGAAATTATTGCTGTGGTGATCCCAATTTCTATGCATACACTGTTGTCTGTCTATTGGCTACGGGGCCTAAGGGTACAATGGGGCCTGCGGCTGCGACCGCCGCCAATCCTCCTCCCGGGTCAGACATGGCTTTTTTCCCTTGGTAGCCTGGTAGAAGCTGGCGTCTCTCCTCTGGAGTCTGTAGCGGTTCCTCCTCTGCGCAGTTTGCAGTGGTTACGCTTCCCTCAGGTGAAGCAGGGTCCCCAGGGGTCCTAGGGTGTATGGCGATGATGGTGTATGCCGGTGAATGAGTAAAGGACACTGCGTTGTAGTCTTAACCTGGTTTACTGTAGTTGTAACAGGTCTCAGTCCAGGGTACCGGCAACAGGTACATTAGGAGTCCAGGCAGCCCGGAAACAAGTGGAATCCCCTTGGCAAGTCAGGTTGGGAGCCTTCCACTTTGCGCTTGATATAGTCCCTTGCTGCCTGAAGTGTCCTAACAAGGTCCCGAATCTTTCCCCTGTCCTGGGACAGGTACCTGTATGGTAGGCAGCTTGAGCCGTTCCTTCTGGGGTCCCTGCACGGTGACTCCAGGCTCTAGGGTGCTGCTGTACCACAGGCTTAGTTTGGGCAGTATACGTGTAGTCCTTCACCCTCTGGTTCTGCTAAGTGTCCTACAGTTCCACTCTAGCCTCGTGCTTCCGGTACCTGATTTTGGGCTCTGGCTCCTCGGAGGCCCACTCGCAGCCTCCTTGAGCCCTGAAATCTCTCCTCTGCTCCTTCCCTTTCACTGTCTGCTCCAGACTGAACTGAACTGAACTCACTGGTCTTCTGGGACCAACTGTCTAGCTCCTCCTCCAAACTAGGATCTTTATCCAGGGAAGCTGTCCTAAAACAGGGTTTTGAGCTATCCTGGCCTGGATTCAGAAGGTGTTGTGTGTGTGTGTGTGTTATTTACCTGTCAAAGAGACCCCTTTTGTTTCCAGGCATAGCACTGCCCTCCCCGAGAGGAAGGCAGCACTACCGTGGTACCTGAACTCCTGGGGTGACACATTAGCGCCAGACATAGCGTGGACCTTGGTGGCCACAGCACCTTCTTCCATACTGTTAGGGCTAGCGGAACAGACATTCAATAGGGTAGGGGTATCCAAGGACGACTTGCACTCACAACATACACACATTAACAATTGTACACTAGCGCATGGCCGTGCGGTCATGCGCAGTTTATATAGTTGCAGCACAGGAAGTGGCCACAGAAACTTTGCCCTTCCAAGACCTGCCAAGAGGACCAATGGAATGTGCTGCAGAGCCTGAGCACATGACCCTCGATCTCCAACGGGAGATCTTGCCCTGGGCATGCTCAGTGTGTGCAGACAAGGACTTAGTCCCAGAGAAGTCCGCTCGCTGCTGACCAGCACTGGCTTTAATGGCAGAAGCTGAAGAAGTAGCAGTAACTCTCTGTACAGAGTGAGACTGAGCAAGATGCTGGGACCGACATCCCTGCTGAGCAGACTCCACTGCGGCTGGATAAGAATGGGAGATCGCAGTGGAGATGGCTCGAGATTCCCCCTGTGCAGAAGCGGGAACTCGAGACCTAACACATACATTTGGGGAGTCTTCCACATGTCTTCTGGTAAACTCAAAACGAACCTTAAAATTTTTGTGTATAAGTAAAGGATGTTTTTTATGCCTACTCTTCCATAAAGGCAACCTCTATGGAGTGTACGGCTCATTGTGGTAGTATGGACATATATTCTAGTCTCTGTTTGGGAACTCTGTGTCACATCGGATTAAGGAAATGCCCGGTGTGTGTGGCACAAAAGAGGAGAAAAATCCAGGAAAAAAAGGTAAATGGAGCCCTGACAACAGGGAGATGGGAGGAGGTACATCTCTAAACACTCGACTGAGACTGCACCGTGCTCCCTATCATCCTTAGACAGGTCCTTCAATATGTGACGATCACGTGCCAAAGCCCTGACTAGTCCTGAGCTAACCCTGACTATTGTGTAGGGCAGCAAGACACTAGTCTCACTACTACAGTAAAAAACACAGGGAGGGAGACAAACAGGGAGAAATTAAACAACAAATGGAACACCACAACTTTAACAACTTCTCCAGGGAGGTCAGCATAGAAAACATATAAATGGCATAGGAGAGAGCTAGGAGTGAGTTTAAATAATGGAAGGCAGTGGCAGCAAGGTGCAGCAGCTGAGATTAGAATCCCAGCAGGATCAAAAAGGAAATCTTAACACTTTCACCACAAAGTGAAAATCAATTTGAATCACTCAAGTAAGGCTAGGGTCACATTGCGTTAGGGCAGTCCGTTTAACGCATAGCGCTACGGACTGCGCTAACGCAATGTCCCGAAAGGGATCTCGTTTGCCGATCCCGCTAGCGCAGATGCCCGATCTGCGCTAGCGAGGAACGGACCAATGTGGGCATGCGCTAGCGATGCGTTCGCCATTACAAACAATGGCGGCGTTAACGGACTACGTTACAGCGCGTTATGCCGCGGTGTAACGTAGTCCGTTAAACGGGTTCACATAACGTAATGTGAACCTAGCCTTAAATGCTGAGCATACTCCAAAGAGGACCTGCGATCTGCCAATCACAGGGGCCCTCTGATCCCAGATACCCCAAAGGTCTCAGCAGGACGCTCTACATTCTTGACAGTCTGCAGCTCCTTCAGGGTTACCTTTGGTCTGTGTGCTGCCTCCTTGCCCGTGTTGAGAGCTTTGGTGGGAGGCCTTCTATTGGCAGGTTTATTGTGGTACTATGTTCTTTCTATTTGATGATAATGGATTTGATGGTGGTCCGGGGGAACATCAGAGATTGGGATTTTTTTTTATAACCAAACCCTGACTTGTACTTCTCAATTACTTTGTCCCTAACTTAGTCTTCATGGTGTTCTTGGGAGATCTTCTTGGTCTTCATGGTGTTGTTTGGAGATCTCCTTGGTCTTCGTGGTCAGGGCCATCATCAGGGCATTACTGCCCTGTCTGGCGTATAGGGCCCAATATGCAGAGGGGACCCACATCAGGCCCCGTCTCTTCTGCTCATCGGGCCCCAGCGACAGGGTTCTACCGGTGCAGAAACTGAACCAGCATCCGGGACGCAGGTTCAGTTAAACTCTATTGAGGTGCGGGCCCACACGGCAATAGTTAAAAGCCGCCAGCTTATCAAAGGCTGGCAGCTGACGTCAGCGCGCACGTTGCCGTTGTACAACGTCATTGTCATTTGCCGGCGAGTAAGCGCTTGAAATGCCTGGGGTGGACGTCAGCGCTGGAGAAAGGTATGGAGAAAGTTTTTATTTTTATTGAAAGCGGTAAGCCACAATATGTTTTGCCAGCAGGATTGAAACACATGGACCATGTGTCTCCATCCTGCCCGGGGCAGAATAGAGACACGGGGCAGGATGGAGACACAGGGGGCAGGATGGAGGCAGATGGGGCAGGAATATGGGGCAGGATGCAGACAGATGGGGCAGGAATATGGGGCAGGATGCAGACAGATGGGGCAGGAATATGGGGCAGGATGCAGACAGATGGGGCAGGATGGAGATATACGGTGCAGGATCATGGGGCAGGATGGTGACACATGGTGCAGGATCATGGGCCAGGATGTATACGATGGAAACAGATGGGGCAGGATCATGGGACAGATGGGTCAGATTCATGGGACAGATGGGGCAGTGTGATGGTGTGATATGCTATGTGGGTATTATTTTGTGTATATTTATATTTTACTGATCATGGTGTTCTCTTGTAGTATGAGTTATTTGCCAATTGATGAATTGCTGTTATTTGCCATCTGATATCAGCCCCACATTCCTGTACTGTTATCTCTCCACAGGGTCAGTGAATAAACCTGTTTGCTAATATGCTAATGACATATTGAACTAATAACTTGTTGAAACAATGACCCCCTGTAGTGTCTTATTCCACCAGGCACCTTTGTCAGGTGTGGGAGGCCTGAAAACCACCCCAACCTGTCTGACTACTTCTGGACATAAGGAGAGGACAGGAGCTGGGGGGAAGTCAGTCCTGGGTGGAACCATGATGTGAAGAGCAAGTCAGAGAGAAAGAAGAGTATATGGACTATGTGATCCTCTGTCTGCTGGATTGTTAGACTTTAATTCTGTAACTGAACTGCATGCATGTTCTGGAATATTTTATCCTTTGTGTGGTGGATCGTATATGGACCTTTCGTATTTTTGCCTAAATAAAGGTTTTGGGATTGTTCACTCTTCACTGGCTCTGTTGATTGTGTGGTACCGGAGAAGGAACCTGTGACAGGCAGGATAGGACATCACATGGGGGCAGAATGGATACTCATGAGGGCAGGATGGGAGAACATATGGCTGTAGCCAGGAATTACACACATGGTGGCCAGGATGGGGGATATTATTATTATAGGGGCTTATTGAGGGATATTATTACTGCAGTGATGTATTTATTTTATTTTTTGAGGATACTGTTTTAACCCCTTTACCCCCAAGGGTGGTTTGCACGTTATGGACCGGGCCAATTTTTACAATTCTGACCACTGTCCCTTTATGAGGTTATAACTCTAGAACGCTTCAACGGATCCCGGTGATTCTGACATTGTTTTCTCGAGACATATTGTACTTCATGATAGTGGTAAAATTTCTTTGATATTACCTGCGTTTATTTGTGAAAAAAATGGAAATTTAGCGAAAATTTAGAAAATTTCGCAATTTTCCAACTTTGAATTTTTATGCAATTAAATCACAGAGATATGTCACACAAAATACTTAATAAGTAACATTTCCCACATGTCTACTTTACATCAGCACAATTTTGGAACCAAAAATTTTTTTGGTTAGGGAATTATAAGGGTTAGCAATTTCTCATTTTTACAACACCATGTGGGGGTAAACCACTGTTTGGGCGCATGACAGAGCTCGGAAGCGAAGGAGCGCCATTTGACTTTTCAATGCAAAATTGACTGGAATTGAGATGGGACGCCATGTTGCGTTTAGAGAGCCACTGATGTGCCTAAACATTGAAACCCCCCACATGTGACACCATTTTGGAAAGTAGACCCTCTAAGGAACTTATCTAGAGGTGTGGTGAGCACTTGGACCCATTAAGTGCTTCACAGAAGTTTATAATGCATGACCGTAAAAATAAAAAAATTGTTTTTTTCACAAAAATTATCTTTTCGCCCCCAATTTTTTATTTTTCCAAGGGTAAGAGAAGAAATTGGACCCCAAAAGTTGATGTACAATTTGTCCTGAGTACGCTGATACCCCATATGTGGGGGTAAACCACTGTTTGGGCGCATGGGAGAGCTCGGAAGGGAAGGAGCGCCGTTTGACTTTTCAATGCAAAATTGACAGGAATTGAGATGGGACGCCATGTTGCGTTTGGAGAGCCACTGATGTGCCTAAACATTGAAACCCCCACAAGTGACACCATTTTGGAAAGTAGACCCCCTAAGGAACTTATCTAGATGTGTGGTGAGCACTTTGACCCACCAAGGGCTTCACAGAAGTTTATAATGCAGAGCCGTAAAAATAAAACAAAAATTTTTTCCAACAAAAATTAATTTTTAGCCCCCAGTTTTGTATTTTCCCGAGGGTAACAGGAGAAATTAGACCCCAAAAGTTGTTGTCCAATTTGTCCTGAGTGCGCTGATACCCCATATTGTTGTGAATTCCACTCTTGGGCTCCCTCCGGTGGTTGTTAGTGGCATTTTTGTGAGTTCTGCTCTTTGGCTCCCTCCTGTGGTTTTGAGTGGTATGGCTGCTTCTTGGATTTAGCTTCAGCAGCTGTTTTCTCTGATCGTCTTTCTGGCTCGGCTATATTAGTCTGGCCTTATCCCTCATTCAATGCCGGTTGTCAATTGTTCCTGCCTGGAGTCATTGCTCTTAGGACTTTCCTGACACTCTGACCAGTTCATCAAAGCTAAGTCCTTGCTTGTCCTTTTGCGGTTCTCTTGTTGTGGACTTGTTGTTCAGCACTTTCTTTGTTTTTGTTCTTTTGTCCAGCTTTTCAGTATGGATCTATTCAGCTAAGCTGGAAGCTCTGGGCAGCAGAGTTTGCCCTCCACACCTTTAGTCAGGTGTGGAGATTTTTGCATTTCTCTGCGGTGGACTTTTTCTAGTTTTTATTACTGACCGCACAGCGTTCTGTCCTGTACTATTTTCTATCCAGCTAGAAGTGGCCTCCAGTGCTAAATCTTGTTTCATACTACGTATGTCATTTCCTTCTCCTCTCACAGTCATTATTTGTGGGGGGCTAATCTATCCTTTGGGGATTTTCTCTGAGGCAAGATAGTTTTCCTGCTTCTATCTTTAGGGGTAGTTAGCTCTTAGGCTGTGACGAGATGCCTAGGCAGAGTTAGGAGCATTCCACGGCTGCTTCTAGTGTTGTGTTGAGCTTAGGGACTGCGGTCAGTATAGTTGCCACCTGCTCAGAGCTAGACGCATGTCGCTCCTTAATCACCAGATCATAACACCATATGTGGGGGGGAACCACCGTTTGGGCACATGGGAGGGATCGGAAGGGAAGGAGCGCCATTTGGAATGCAGACTTAGATGGAATGGTCTGCAGGCGTCACATTGCGTTTGCAGAGCCCCTAATGTACCTAAACAGTAGAAACCCCCCACAAGTGACACCATTTTGGAAAGTAGACCCCCTAAGGAACTCATCTAGATATGCTGCGTGAGCTTTGAACCCCCAAGTGTTTCACTACAGTTTATAACGCAGAGCCGCGCAAATAAAAAATATTTTTTTTTCCACAAAAATTATTTTTTAGCCCCCAGTTTTGTATTTTTCCAAGGGTAACAGGAGAAATTGGACCCTAAATATTGTTGTCCAATTTGTCCTGAGTACGCTGATACCCGATATGTGGGGGGGGGGGGTTTGAGCGCATGGCAGAGCTCGGAAGGGAAGGAGCATCATTTGGAATGCAGACTTAGATGGATTGGTCTGCAGGCGTCACATTGCGTTTGCAGAGCACCATATGTACCTAAACAGTAGAAACCCCCCACAAGTGACCCCATATTGGAAACTAGACCCCCTAAGGAACTTATCTAGATGTGTGGTGAGCACTTTGACCCACCAAGGGCTTCACAGAAGTTTATAATGCAGAGCCGTAAAAATAAAACAAACATTTTTTCCCACAAAAATTATTTTTTAGCCCCCAGTTTTGTATTTTCCCAAGGGTAACAGGAGAAATTGGACCCCAAAAGTTGTTGTCCAATTTGTCCTGAGTACGCTGATACCCCATATGTTGGGGTAAACCCCTGTTTGTGCACACGGGAGAGCTCGGAAGGGAAGGAGCACTGTTTTACTTTTTCAACGCAGAATTGGCTGGAATTGAGATCGGACGCCATGTCGCGTTTGGAGAGCCCCTGATGTGCCTAAACAGTGGAAACCCCCCAATTATAACTGAAACCCTAATCCAAACACACCCCTAACCCTAATCCCAACAGTAACCCTAACCACACCTCTAACCCTGACACACCCCTAACCCTAATCCCAACCCTATTCCCAACTGTAAATGTAATCTAAACCCTAACCGTAACCTTAGCCCCAACCCTTACCCTAACTTTAGCCCCAACCCTAACTGTAGCCTTAACCCTATCCCCAACCCTAGCCCTAACCCTAGCCCCAACCCTAACCCTAGCCCTAACCCTAACCCTAGCCCTAACCCTAGCCCTAACCCTAGCCCCAACCCTATCCCTAGCCCTAACCCTAGCCCTAGCCATAACCCGAGCTCTTACCCTAGCCCTAACCCTAGCCCTAACCCTAGCTCTAACCCTAGCCCTAACCCTAGCCATAACCCTAGCCCTAACCCTAGCCCTAACTCTAACCCTAGCCCTAACCCTAGCCCTAACCCTAATGGGAGAATGGAAATAAATACATTTTTTACATTTTTTAATTTTTCCCTAACTAAGGGGGTGATGAAGGGGGGTTTGATTTACTTTTATAGAGGGTTTTTTAGCGGATTTTTATGATTGGCAGCCGTCACACACTAAAAGACGCTTTTTACCACATTTTGAGAGCTATAATTTTTCCATATTTTGGTCCACAGAGTCATGTGAGGTCTTGTTTTTTGCGGGACGAGTTGACGTTTTTATTGGTAACATTTTCGGGCACGTGACATTTTTTGATCGCTTTTTATTCCGATTTTTGTGAGGCAGAATGACCAAAAACCAGCTATTCATGAATTTCTTTTGGGGGAGGCGTTTATACCGTTCCGCGTTTGGTAAAATTGATAAAGCAGTTTTATTCTTCGGGTCAGTACGATTACAGCGATACCTCATTTATATCATTTTTTATGTTTTGGCGCTTTTATACGATAAAAACTATTTTATAGAAAAAATAATTATTTTTGCATCACTTTATTCTGAGGACTATAACTTTTTTACTTTTTTGCTGATGATGCTGTATGGCGGCTCATTTTTTGCGGGACAAGATGACGTTTTCAGCGGTGCCATGGTTATTTATATCTGTCTTTTTGATTGCGCGTTATTCCACTTTTTGTTCGGTGGTATGATAATAAAGCGTTGTTTTTTGCCTCGTTTTTTTTTTTTTTTCTTACGGTGTTTACTGAAGGGGTTAACTAGTGGGCCAGTTTTATAGGTCGGGTCGTTACGGACGCGGCAATGCTAAATATGTGTACTTTTATTGTTTGTTTTTTTTATTTAGATAAAGAAATGAATTTATGGGAATAATATTTTTTTTTTTTTCATTATTTAGGAATTTTGTTAAATTTTTTTTTACACGTGTGGAAATTTTTTTTAAATTTTTTTTTACTTTGTCCCAAGGGGGAAATCACAGATCGGTGATCTGACAGTGTGCAAAGCACTCTGTCAGATCACCGATCTGACTTGCAGCACTGCAGGCTTCACAGTGCCTGCTCTGAGCAGGCTCTGTGAAGCCACCTCCCTCCCTGCAGGACCCGGATGCCGCGGCCATCTTGGATCTGGGCCTGGAGCAGGGAGGGAGGTGAGCAGACCCTCGCAGCAACGCGATCACATCGCGTTGCTGCAGGGGGCTCATGGAAGCCCGCAGGGAGCCCCCTCCCTGCGTGATGCTTCCCTGTACCGCCGGCACACCGCGATCACGTTTGATCGCGGTGTGCTGGGGGTTAATGTGCCGGGGGCGGTCCGTGACCACTCCTGGCACAAAGTGCCGGATGTCAGCTGCGATAGGCAGCTGACACCCAGCCGCGATCGGCCGCGCTCCCCCCGTGAGCGCGGCCGATCGCGCTGGACGTACTATTCCATCCTTGGAAAGTAGGGCCCACCCCACATGGACGGAATAGTACGTCCATTGGCAGAAAGGGGTTAAATGGAGGGCGCAGTCCTGTTACTGTGTAGAGCATCACTGTCACCTTTTTTTCTTCTTCTGGTGTAGTGTAGAAGTTGCGAAAAAAATTAAGTAATGTGTTCTGCAAGTGGTGCTCTAGATAACTGTTATTTCCTGCAGAGGTGAGCACTGGCTCGAAGAAGTGATCGCGGTCTGTGCTGGATGAAGATGAAAAGTGAAGATGAAGGACTTCACCCAGAGATGTCACTGGTGATTCAGTGTGTTACCTGTACACTGACACTATACACTGTATACTATACACAGAGGTCCTGTGTACAATGTCACTGGTGATCACTGTACTACCTGTACACTGACACTATATACAGAGGTGCTGTGTACAATATCACCAGTGATCACTGTATTACCTTTACACTGACACTATATAAGAGCTCCTGTGTATAATGTCATTGATCACTGAATAACATGTGCACTAATACTATATACAGAGCTCCTGTGTATAATGTCACCAGTGATCACTGTATTACTTGTACCAGGACACTGCATACTCACTGTATTACCTGTACCAGGACACTGCATACTAAGTACAGATCTCCTGTGTATAATGGCGCTTAAGGTGATATTAGTATTGTGTTTTTTTTAAATTAATGATCAGTATTGTAGTATTCAGTCACTATGTGGTGGTAATATGTTGTCTGGCCATGGTGTTACTGTATTTGTTCCTTGTATGTGCTGTTATTTGGTCACTATGTGGTGGTAATATGTGGTCTGGTCATGGTGTGGTGGTATTTATTCCCTGTATGTGGTATTATTCCGTCACTGTGGTGGTAATATGTGATCTGGTCATGGTGCAAAGGTATTTGTCCCTTGTATGTGCTATTATTGATCGTTTTATAAAGTTAAATAAAAATATACCTAAATTGTATTGCATATTTTAGCAAATGTTTAATAGGTTAAAGTAGAGTAGGACCTGGCCAAAAGAGTGCACCTTGTTGTGGTGGCGGCTTAAAAAATCTTTTGTCCAAATCAAAAGCTGCTGGCTATGTATGTGATCTGGTGATGGGAACTGTTAATGTGAGATTGGTGAGCATGTGGTGCAGATGTGGAGTTTTTCTATGAGTGGGCAGTGAGACTGTGGAAGGTTCGAAGGGCGGAGGTGGGGCTGGGATGGAACCTGGGTGGCGTCTCAAGGGGGGCCTGAAAATTTTGCCAGCATGGGGCCCCGAAATTCCTAGTGGCAGCCCTGTCCATGGTGGTGTTTGGAGATCTCCTTGGTCTTCATGGTGGTGTATGGTTAGTGGTGCCTCTTGTTAATACTGTTTCAGCCTCTGTGGCCTTTCAGAAAAGGTAAAGTGTATATACTGATAGACATGTGACACTTACATTGCACACAGGGGGATGTTCTGTCACATGCAATTCATGAAGGGAATTGTTTGTCAGGGAGTGACGAAACGAAACGTGCATTGTGGTGTGTGGGGGCAGTGGTGTGTCACTTTGGTTGGTATCAAGCTTTTACAATGGATTTCTTTTGACCGTTAATTTATTTTTCATCAAGTTGTACTGTGTGCTGATCATACAGGCTGCAGGGCTAGTGTGTTGCACTATACACTTTTTTTGGTGATTAATATTAATTTCTACTATAAATTTTCCGTTCTGATCATCTAACATTTAAGCCATATGCATGTTCATTCACATCCTTTCTATATTATATGAGCCACATTGGTACTTACATCACAGATATATATATTTTTTCCTGCATTGTGCACTTTATTTATTCCTATTTTTCAATAAGTGAATACGGTAATTAAGTTCAGCAGTCTCAATTATTTTTGTCCTTTATTTTGGATATTTAATTTATTGCTTTATCTACCATGTGCCAATTAAGCTGACATATCATGCCCCCTGCATACGTTGTGATTTTATATTTCGTTTTTTACCCTTCTCCCTTGTTTTGTGATATCACAAACTGTGATGTGAACTGTTGTGTAATCATGTTTTATGTATATTAATAAAGTAGTATTTTGCATATTTATTTCTTTGAATACTTCTTTTGGGTTATATATTCTGTGCATGGTATTCATTGTATTGTTAATTACTTTTTATTTATGGTACTCCTTTGCTATATAGGTTTTTTCGTCGTCAAACAGAGCCTGGATGATGCCAAATGAGATCCAGAGACCCGACTACACTGGTCAAGACCCAAAGAATTGATCTGTGCCAGTCAAGATCCAGAGCCCATACTGCGCCGGTCGAGATCAGAATCTTTGCCCTACGCCAGTCAAGATCCAGATCTCAAACAATGCCCTTTGAGAGCCGGGACACAGCCCCCTCTTTCTCAGACCTAGGAGATACTCGCTGTCAGTCAAGCATCGAAGATCTCAGAAGAGACGTCAACTGGAGAAGGATGACTGCGTTTAACACAGGGACAACACAAGTGAGTTGGGCCGTCATTTCCAGCGATAATGTACGGTACAGGGGTCAACCTGGGTTAAGACAACAGGTGGGGTGGGGGCCAGTTGGCACACAGGAAGCTCAATGTTCCTTGATAGACTTTGTTAGAAGAACTTGCGGCCAAGCAGGAAAACCTGGTGACCCCCTCTAGGGCCATTGTTGCAGGAAGAACTAACGTAGTAGCTCCCCAGGAATGTGTAGCACTCTTGTAGGAAGGACACAAGTATAATTCCTGAGAGACTTTTCCGATAATCATATTGTAATCCAAAATCTATTATATGTTTATCATCGTATGATTTACTGCTGCATTTATATTATTAACTGTTTCATAACCGCTGTAAATTCTCACGATATCAGAAGAAAATAAATAGGCCATTGACTGTTCCCGCCTCATGCCTACTGTGCATTGCATTCGGTCACCTGCTTGCATATGTACCGGTATATGACAAACAGACAGCCTAGGATTGTATTGTACTGAGTGATGATCTGATCTCGGTCCCATAATTGTGCAATAGTAATAATATCCATCTTCATTCTTCATACTCGATGATTGTACAACGCTTCCTCTCTGCACTATTAGTCACTTCCCCAGATGGCCACATCAACCGTTAACTGATGTATTTTTATAGCATTTTCCAGTTTTATCTGTTATAAAAATTTGCTCATTAAAACAGAACTTTTCTCACCTCCGATTATACATCTATAGACATTAATATGGAGTCGTTCCCTTTGCAGATATAACAGCAATGATTTTGGAGAGGCCAGTGGGAATTTTTTTCCATTTGTGAGGTCGAACACTGATGTTGGGGAGAAGGCTGGGCTCACAATCTCAGGTCTAGCTGTTGGTCATGTTCTTCCACCAAACTACCTTGACTATGTTTTTATGTAATAGAAAAGGGCCTTCCCCAAGCTGTTCCTACAAACCTGGAAGCTGCAATTGTCCACAATGACATTAATATTTTCCTGCAGTGGAACTAATAAGTGTCTGAGTCCCGCCCATGAGGAACAAGTCCATAGCATTATCCCTCCTCCACCAACGGACACAATGCAGTCAGGCAGGAAACGTTCTCCTGGCATTCACCAAACCCAGACTCGTCCATCAAGTGTGATCCATCACTGCACAGAACCTGTCTCCTTCAGAGTCTAGTGGTGGTGGCATTACACCATTTACACGCTCGGCATAGTGCTTGGTGATGTAAGGCTGCATGCAGATTCTCAGCCATGAACTCTTTTATGATTATACTAGATGGCAGCCCGATTCTAAAGAATCGGGAGTCTAGAATCCATATATACTTTATTTATTCAAATGTAAAAATAATACAATTAATAAATAATAGTAAGAAAGAACAAAAAATGGCTGCACTCACCAGCTCTTGACAATTCTTGTTATTTAAGGTACAGTTACACAGGATCCATGAACATGCTTATGAGGGGAGGGATGAAAGACATCAGACGACAACTTTGCGTGTTGTGGCAAATGCCACAACAACGGTTCTTTGCTTAAGAACAATGTCAGGTAGTAGGAAAATAGCCAGTTAATAATAGGCAATAGTTCTTTGCAGGAATGCAGATATTAATAAATAGGCAGTTTATATTGCAGAGAAATTGCTGGGCAATAATGGACAATGTCCTTATGTGGCAAATAATAGAGCAATATACCCAATGTGGCAAAGAAGAGGTTAATAAACGGCAGTCTCTCAGTATAACAGTCAGTGAATAATAGGCAGTATATGGAGAAAACACCAAACAAAAGTTCAAAATTGGTGTGAGAATGTCACTGAACCACTTCACAACTAAATATATATAGTTTTGGTAAATGGTATTATCATTTTTTTGACGAAATTCAGCAGGAGCTTGAAGAGCAATGTCACTGGGCCCGCCTCCACGCAGTAGAAACTTGCTGTGAGGTAAAAATTCAAAAATCACAACAAAATGGCGGGCGGAGTGTGTCACAGTACGGCACGTTTCTGATTGGTCGCTCGCAGCAGGCGGCAACCAATCAGACACTGGACACTGTTGACGTCACTTATCTCCGGACATTAGCTCCGGACATTAACTCCGGACATTAGCTCCGGACAGGAAGTTGGCACAAATTGCAGGAAGTAGTATTCTAGGCAATTATATATTAGATAATGATATGATTGTTTGATCATATGACTAAATTCCCTGCCTAACAAGTCTGACCTGCTCTTCAGAACTTCCGGTCATTCGCAGTTCACCTCTGAAGCTGGAAAGCGTGCACCCAATTACAGAGGCGCAGTGACGCTGCCGAAATGAGTGACGTGCATGCGTGAGATTTGCATAACCTGGTGGTGATGCAGGCTTGTGAAAATTATGTTATCACGCCCACAGGGGAGTGATACCATATAAAGAGGGCCAACTAGTCTGGGGAACTAGCGCCCCATCGACTATTTAACGTCCTAATTAGCAAAAAGCCGACCTTATAAATGCTTTTTAAAACCATTTATATGGGGATGGTTAGGCAGGGAATTTAGTCATATATATGTGAATGCTGCTGGGTTGAGAGCATGGGGGACCAGAGAAGTTCCCTTTAACATAAAAAAGCCAAGTGTCTAAAAAGATAAAGGAAACTTTTACAGGCATCAAACATACAGGAACATCTGTGATTGTGATGTGTAACGTACAACATCTAACCACACAGGAACTCATTTGTATATAGGATTTTTTTAACTTTATGCAAAATTGTGACATAAACCATAGCAAAAAGTCACAGGCTAGTGTACAATATAGGACAGCTCAATAATACAGCATAGGAGACATTCTGTCATACTCGTAAAGGAATTGTCTACTTTGGGTTGTGAGAGGTTCCCAATAACTGGATGATTTCATACATTCCTACTGATCCCGTTACCAATTAATCTAATTAGAGTGAGCAGATACTTAGGCACTAGTGATGAGCGAGTATACTCGTTGCTCGGGTTTTCCCGACCACGCTCGGGTGCTCTCCGAGTACACTCGGGTGGTCTCCGAGTATTTGTTAGTGTTCGGAAATTTAGTTTTCATCCCCGTAGCTGAATGATTTACAGCTACTAGCCAGCCTAAGTACATGTGGTGGTTGCCTGGTTGCTAGGGAATCCCCACATGTACTCAGGCTGGCTAATAGCTGTAAATCATTCAGCTGCAGCTATGAAAACTAAATCTCCGAGCAGTCATAAATACTCGGAAATCACCCGAGCGTGCTCGGGAAAACTCGAGCAACGAGTATATTCGCTCATCACTTTTGGTCACATAATGTAACGTGCAATAATTGCCTCCGAACGTAAAGTGGAATTCCTCTATTCCCCTCTTTAAATACTAGATGAAAATATATATTTTTTATTTGCTTCCACAATAAATTACATATAAAATTTTTCCTAAAATGCATTAAAAAAAGGAAAAATATCATTTTTTACACATTTCACACTGGTTTTGGACCTGGAGTCCATTTTCATGGATTTTTTTGTTAGTAGTGCCGTTTGGTCCAACATCCGTTTTTGGTTCACCTATTGAAAAATCTGATGATGCCTCTTTTCTCTGAAATAGTAAAAAAAAAAAAAAAAAGCATTCAACGATTATTATCATGCAGAGACTAATAATATACAGTAAAGGGGAACTCTAGCAATAAACTGCTGAGGGAGGGTGGGGGACGGCTTTGCTTCTTAGATTCCTTATGGTAAGGAGAACTAGAAAATGTCTAAGGCCCTTCAGAAAAGAGGACCACTTCGAAAGTGTCTTCTTGGCTTCATGGAATCAAGCCACCTTCTTCCATTGCTTCATGATCCAGTTTTGATGATCACTTTTGGTGGTGGACATATATGGACACACTGACATAGCCCAATATAGATATCAGTAATTTGTGGTACCTTTGATGCCCATCACCTTGCTGTTGGTTCACTGGTTGTCCTTCCTTAGATGGACTTTGGTATGTACAGAGGATGCGGAAAATATTCATACCCCTTTAAATTTTTCACTCTTTGTTTGATTGCAGCCATTTGGTAAATTCAAAAAAGTTCATTTTTTCTCATTAATATATACTCTGCACCCCATCTTGACTGAAAAAAACAGAAATGTAGAAATTTTTGCAAATTTATTAAAAAAGGAAACTGAAATATCGCATTGTCATAAGTATTCAGACCCTTTGCTCAGTATTGAGTAGAAGCACCCTTTTGAGCTAGTACAGCCATGAGTCTTCTTGGGAATGATGCAACAAGTTTTTCACACCTGGATGTGGAGATCCTCTGCCATTCTTCCTTGCAGATCCTCTCCAGTTCCGTCAGGTTGGATGGTGAAAGTTGGTTGACAGCCTTTTTGAGGTCTCTCCAGAGATGCTCAATTGGGTTTAGGTCAGGGCTCTGGCTGGGCCAGTCAAGAATGGTCACAGAGTTGTTCTGAAGCCACTCCTTTGTTATTTTATCTGTGTGCTTAAGGTCATTGTCTTGTTGGAAGGTGAACCTTCGGCCAAGTCTGAGGTCCATAGCATGATGCTGCCACCATCATGTTTCACTGTTGGGACTGTATTGGGCAGGTGATGAGCAGTGCCTGGTTTTCTCCACACATACCGCTTAGAATTATCACCAAAAAGGTCTATCTTCGTCCCATCAGACCAGATAATCTTATTTATCATAGTCTGGGAGTCCTTCATTTGTTTTTTTTAGCAAACTCTGCGTACTTTCATATGTCTTGCACTGTGGAGAGTCTTTCGTCGAGCCACTCTGCCATAAAGGCCCGACTGGTGGAGGGCTGCAGTGATAGTGGACTTTGTGGAACTTTCTCCCATCTCCCTATTGTATCTCTGGAGCTCAGCCACAGTGATCTTGGGGTTCTTCTTTACCTCTCTCAGCAAGGCTCATCTCCCACGATTGCTCATTTTGGCTGGACGCCCAGGTCTAGGAAGACTTCTGGTGGTGCCAAATTTCTTCCATTTAAGGATTATGGAGGCCACTGTGCTCTTAGGAACCTTGAGTACTGCAGAAATTCTGTTGTAACATTGGCCAGGACTGTGCCTTGCCACAATTCTGTCTCTGAGCTCCTTGGCCAGTTCATTTGACCTCATGATTCTCATGTGGTCTGACATGCACTGTGAACTGTGAGGTCTTATATAGACAGGTGTGTGCCTTTCCAAATCAAGTCCTATCAGTATAATTAAACACAGCTGGACTCCAATGAAGGAGTAGAACCATCTCAAGGAGGATCACAAGGAAATGGACAGCATGTGACTTAAATATGAGTGTCTGAGCAAAAGGTCTGAATACTTATGACCATGTGATATTTCAGTTTTTCTTTTTTAATACATTTGCAAAAATTACTACATTTCTGGTTTTTTTTTAGTCAAGATGGGGTGCAGAGTGTATATTAATGAGGAAAAAAATGAACTTTTTTGAATTTACCGTATATACTCGAGTATAAGCCGACCCGAGTATAAGCCGACCCCCCTAATTTTGCCACAAAAAACTGGGAAAACTTATTGACTCGAGTATAAGCCTAGGGTGGAAATGCAGCATTTACCGGTGAATTTCAAAAATAAAAATAGATCATTATTTCCCCATAGCTGTGCCATATAGTGCTCTGCACCGTTCATATTTCCCCATAGGTGTGAACCATATAGTGCTCTGCACCGTTCATTGTGCCCCCTAGCTGTGCCATATACGGTGCTCTGCACCGTTCATTGTGCCCCATAGATGTGCCATATACGGTGCTCTGCACCGTTCACTGTGCCCCATAGCTGTGCCATATACGGTGCTCTGCACCGTTCACTGTGCCCCATAGCTGTGCTGTGCCATATACGGTGCTCTGCACCGTTCACTGTGCCCCATACATAGCTGTGCTGTGCCATATACGGTGCTCTGCACCGTTCACTGTGCCCCATAGCTGTGCTGTGCCATATACGGTGCTCTGCACCGTTCACTGTGCCCCATAGCTGTGCTGTGCCATATACGGTGCTCTGCACCGTTCACTGTGCCCCATAGCTGTGCTGTGCCATATACGGTGCTCTGCACCGTTCACTGTGCCCCATAGCTGTGCTGTGCCATATACGGTGCTCTGCACCGTTCACTGTGCCCCATAGCTGTGCTGTGCCATATACGGTGCTCTGCACCGTTCACTGTGCCCCATAGCTGTGCTGTGCCATATACGGTGCTCTGCACCGTTCACTGTGCCCCATAGCTGTGCTGTGCCATATACGGTGCTCTGCACCGTTCACTGTGCCCCATAGCTGTGCTGTGCCATATACGGTGCTCTGCACCGTTCACTGTGCCCCATAGCTGTGCTGTGCCATATACGGTGCCCTGCACCGTTCACTGTGCCCCATAGCTGTGCTGTGCCATATACGGTGCTCTGCACCGTTCACTGTACCCCATAGCTGTGCTGTGCCATATACGGTGCTCTGCACCGTTCACTGTGCCCCATAGATGTTCCACATAAATTTGTGCCGCCGCTGCCGCAATAAAGAAAAAAAAACACATACTCACCTCCCTTGATTGCAGCTCCCGGCGTCTCGTTCCGGCGCCTCCATCTTCCCGGCGTCTCTGCTCTGACTGATCAGGCAGAGGGCGCCGCGCACACTATATGCGTCATCGCGCCCTCTGCCTGAACAGTCAGAGAGCAGAGACGCCGGGAAGATGGAGGCGCCGGCCGGGAAGATGGATCGGCGCCCGGCGGCTGGAACGAGGACAGGTGAATATGCTATACTTACCTAGTCCTGGCGATCCTCGCGCTGTCCCCTCCTGTCTTCGGTGCCGCAGCTTCTTTCTCTATCAGCTGTCACCGGCACCGCTGATTAGAGAAATGAATAAGCGGCTCCGCCCCTATGGGAGGTGGAGCCGCTTATTCATTTCTGTAATGAGCGGTCCCACGTGACCGCTGAAGAGAGGAAGAAACTGCAGCGCCGAAGACGGGGAGGAAGGCAGGGACAGCGCGAGGATCGCTGGGACTAGGTAAGTATACCCCAGCGCCCTCAGCCCCTCACCTGCCGACCCCACCGCTACCGTGACTCGAGTATAAGCCGAGGGGGGCACTTTCAGCCCAAAAATTTGGGCTGAAAATCTCGGCTTATACTCGAGTATATACGGTACCAAATGGCTGCAATGAAACAGAGTGAAAAAATGTAAAGGGGTTTGAATACTTTCAGTACCCACTGTACTAACAAATGTATACTGGGAACACCCCACAAGACCCGTGATAAACCAGGAGCACCCCAGAAGACCTGCCGTATACCGGGAACACCCCACAAGACCTTCCGTATACTGGGAACACCCCACAAGACCTGCTGCATACCAATAATGCCCCACAAGACCTGCTGTATAACGGAAACAACTCACATGACCTGCTGTATCCCAGGAAGAACCCACAAGCACTCAGGTATACCAGAAACAACTTACAAGTCCTGCAGTGTACAGGGAACACCCCATACCTGCCATATAACAAGAGCATCCGACATGACCTGCCATATATCAGGAACACCCCACAAGACCTGCCATATACCATGAACACCCCACAAGACCTGCTGTATACCAGGAACATCCCACAAGACTTGCTCTATACCAGGAACACCTTACAATAGCACCATATACCAACAACACCCCACAAGACTCTCCGTATATTGAAAACCTCCCACAAGATCTGCCGTATACCATGAACACTTTATAAGACCATCATATACCAGGAACACCCCACAAGACCTGCTGTATACTAGGAACATCTTCCAAACTTACAAGACCGCCATATACCACGAACACCCCACAAGACATGGAGTATACCAGGAACATCTTACAAGACTGCCATACACCAGGAACACCCCACAAGATCTGCTGCATACCAGGAACACCTGACAAGACCATCATATACCAGGAACACCCCACAAGACCTGCTGTATACCAGGAATATCTTACAAGACCATCATATACCAGGAACACCCCACAAGACCTGCCATATACCAGGAACACCTGACAAGATTGCTGTATACCAGGAACACTCCAAAAGACCCGTTATTTTGTAGATCACTGACCCAGTTGTTTAAACATCACATTTTGGCCATCCCAGATCCTTACATTTACTGATTTTCCCATTTCCAACAAGAACTGACCGATCATTCTCTGCATAATATATCCCATCCCATACAGACGCCATTGTCACCTGACAATGTTATTCTCTTCACCTTTCTGTGGTTTTAATGTTATGGCTGCTCAGTGTACATTACCAAGGAATTTGAGAATAGTACAGGACTTCACTGACATTCAAAGAAAACAAATGGGAACTATTCTGCTGCATGCGTCCGGTGATTCCTCCCCTGCCAGCAATGGAGACAATCGCTCAGATACTGGTAGTTGCGCCGGTGGAGCCATTCACCTACGCGCTGTATTATGCAGGTTGTATTGTAGTAGGAGACGTGTTTTGAAAATCAGAGGATGTGGCTGATGTCTTATTTCCTGAAGCGACGCTTTGAAGCCGCCTCCGTCAGTTCTTTCAGTACGGAAAATAATATTCCCCAAGTGAATAACATCACTGTATCAGTAATGTGGGGACTTATAAAACTGTCTCGGATGAGATCATATATGCTGCATGGAAATATGGATTTGACTGCATGTTGGGATCCAGTTCATTGAAAATGGATAGAGCGGACAGTCATTCTAAAAAGTGTCTGTGAGAGCCCTGGTATAGATAATTGTCATTCTTCTGGATTCGAATGTAATGACTAATGATGAGTGAAAATACTCGTTGCTCGGGTTTTTCCAAGCACGCTCGGGTGGTTTCTGCGTAGTTGTGAGTGCTCGGAGATTTCGTTTTTGTTGACGGCAGCTGCATGATTTGCGGCTGCTAGACAGATTGAATTCATGTGGGGATTCCCTAGCAACCAGGCAACCCCCACATGTACACAGGCTGTCTAACAGCCGTAAATCATGCAGCTGCATTGACAAAAACTAAATCTCCGAGCACTTACAAATACTCGGGAGACCACCCGAGCGTGCTTGGGAAAACCTGAGCAACGAGTATACTCGCTCATCACTAGTGGGCTCCCCTAGTGGTGGTTGAATACAACCAGAATTTTAGGATTTATCAAATCATCTGTTTTAGTTGTTATTTGGGCCGTCTACCATCTGGTTGCCTTTTACATTGCCCATGATGCATTTTTTCAAAGGGGGAAGAGCCTCATTACATTGTTCCTGCTCGTACTAATTGCCAACTAATGATAGATCATTTATAATTGGTGGAGTAAAGTTGATCTTGATGGACCTAGGTCTTTTTTAAACCTATGTAATGATGTAACTAACACTACTTCCAGAATGGATTGCATCCTGTACTTTACAGGAAGTCATTGCTTGACTTCCTGTCTGCACAGTGTAGCTTGTGCTGGACTGGTAGTTACACTGGGGATGGCATGACACATGGTCACCGTTATATAATAACAGGGCATCATTTTACTTACACACTCTGGTCTCCTCATTGCTTATATTCTGTGATTGAGCATCATCTCTGCAAGGACCGGCCAGCTCATACACTGATGAAAAAGGCTGACTATTGGATTCAATAGCGTATGCACTTCGATTCTTAAAAATGTAAGAAAAACAGAGAAACCAAGATGAAGATATAAGGACAGTTGCACTTGTTTTGCTGCCACCCTTCTTGGCTACTTTCTTTGCCGCATAGGCAGCCATCTCTTCCTTTCCTCATATTCTATGTAGGTGCATGTCAAAGAGGTGTGACTCCCATCTAAGGGACATAAATATCCAAGGTGGGACAAGCCTTTATCTCTATTCTGTCTGACATTTTCCAATACTGTAGTGGAGCAAAATATTTGAAGGGTGTTGTCAACATCAACATTAAGGTAGTGTGAGCTTTCTTAGCCTAGTGACTAGGTCTAAAGTGATATGATGATGTTGCGAGGGCCTGGTAATCCCAAGAGGCACCCTGGATGCCGGTATTCAAACTTCCTTGGCTTGCAGTTGTATACGCAAATACTGGATGCCTCTTGTGACTACTAGGCCTATCGACCTTATGGCATCACATGAGGTTTACTCAAATGCCAGCATAATGGATGTCTCTTGTGATTACCAGGCCCTTATAATGCCATAAAGTCTCATGCCAGCATTCTAGGTCCCTGTTGTGATTGAAAGGCCCCAGCGATATCATGATGTTGCAGCATTCGAACACCCTTTAGCAATGACTCGAATGCCAGCATTCTGGTTGCATCTAGTGATTAAAAGGCCCAACCCATGACATCACAACGTCACATGAGATGTTAAAGACTGGACTTCATGCAATGTCATGAAGTCGGGAGGCCTAGCAATCAAAAGAGGTGATCAAGCTCACAGCATTTGAGTAATCATCATGTGATGTCATGACATCAAGTGGGCTTAGTAATCACAAGAGGCACCCATATGTCAGCATTTGAAGTTCCTTGGTTAGCACTCAATTGCTGGCATCATGAATGTTTTCTTCTGATTATTAGGCCCTTATAATATCATGACGTCTCATGAGGCTTAGTTGGATGCCAGCATCCTAGTTCTTTGTTGTGATTACCAGGCCTTGTGACATCATGACGTTGTAATGGGCTAGAAATCGCAAGAAATGCACAGGATGCCGACATTTGAGCCTCCGTGGCGTACCCTTGAATGTTGTCATCCTTGGCAGCTCTTATGATTATTAAGCTCCATCCGTGACGTTATAGCATCACATGAGGCCTAGTATTCACCAGAGGCTTCCAGATCCCAGACTTCAAACTTCTTTGGTTGGCACTTGAATGCTGGCATAACGGACGTCTCTTGTGATTACTAGACCATTATAATGCCATGACGTCTCATGCTGGCATCCTTAGTCCCTTTTGTGGTAAAAGGCCCCAAGAACATCATGATGTTGCTGTGGCTAAAGTTCACTAGAAGTGCTGAGGATGCCAAAATTTGGACCTCCTTGTTCAGCACTCAAATGTTGGTATTTTAGGCACCTCTACTGATTTCTGGGACCAGGCCCGTGACATCATAACATTGCATGAGATCCAAACTAGACCTCATGCAATGTCATGTAATCGTGGAGGCCTAGTAATCACAAGAGGTGCCCTGGAGGTTGGCATTTGAGTTGGCCTCATGTGATGTCATGACGTTGTGGAAGCCTAGTAATCACAATAGGTGCCGAGGATGCCAGAATTCGAGTAAGCCTCATATGATATCATTATGTCAAGGTGGCCTAGTAATCACAAGAGGTTCCCAGGATGGAGGCATTCAAAGATTCTGGTTGGCACCCGAATGCTGGCATAATAGACTTCTCTTGTAACTATTAAGCCCTTATAACGCCATGAGGTCTCATGAGGCCTACTTAAATGCCGGCATCCTAGTTTTCTGTTATGAATACCTGCCCTCCCGCAACATCATGACATTGCAGTGGCCAGAAATTTACATAAATGCCCATGATACCGGCATTCGAGCCTCTATGGCCAACACTTGAATGTCGGCATCCTTGGCGCCTTTTCTGATTACTAGTTCCCTCGCCCATGACATCATAACGTCGCCTGAGATCGACTAGACCACATACGATGTCATGAAATCACAGAGGCCTAGTAATCATAAGAGGTGTCTAGGATTCTAGAATTCAAGAAGGCCTCATGTTATGTCATGTCATTGCAGAGGCCTGGTAAACACAAGAGGCCCCTAAAGTTTCAGGAATCAAGAAGTCATGTGATGTCATGATGTAAAGGGGGCCTAGTAATCACAAGAGGTGCCCATGATAGGGGCAATTAAGTAAGCCTCATGATATCATGGGGGCCTAGCAATAACAATAGCTGTCTAGTATGCCAGCATTCAAGAGCTGCTCAAAAAAGTTGGCATTGCCATCGCCAAGGTGCCATAGAGTATGAACATTAATCCCAATTCTTTTTCCATCATCAATTTCTACAATACCATATTTTGGTGAAACCAATGATCCATGTGAGTTAATGGTAGATCTCAAGGGGGTCAAAAATGTTTTTTTTTTTTTTTACAGCACCATATGAATTAATATACCCCACATACCTCAGGTTTCTGGACTGTGGAGTACAATGTGTGGGTGGTTTCATGTGTTTGTTCTGATACTGGTTCAGGGGCTGGTGGTCTACTTTGAGGACAAGTTTGTGGATTGCTGTATTGTTTTGAGGACATGCCTGTCATGATTAAATAAAAAAAACAAAAACACAAGCATTTTATTAGTTTTGCTCTGAACATGGTGCCAATACAAACGGTATGATTTTCCACGATGGTATTGACGCACTTCACTCTATATTTTAAAGAGAACGGATGGTGCTGTTAACCATAGGGCATAATATGGACACTCATGACACTTTGCTATGCGGTGAATTTGATAACATTTTTATAAAAAATAAAAAAAACAAAGCAAAAAAAAAACCACGTATAGGAGACATAGGAGTAGTGAGTATACTAATAGTAGTCATAGGAGTAGTAGGTATACTAATAGTAGCCATAGGAGTAGTAGATATACTAAGAGTAGGCATAGGAGTAGTAGATATATTAAAAGTAGGCATAGGAGGAGTAGGTATACTAATAATAGGCATTAGAGTAGTAGGTATACTAACAGTATTCATAAGAGTACTAGGTATACCAATAGTAAGCCCAGGAGTAATAGGTAGACTAATAGTAGCCATAGGAGTAGTAGGTATACTAATAGTAGGCATAAGAGTAATAGGTATAGGAGGAGTAGGTATACCAATAGTAGGCATAGAAGTAGTAGGTATACTAATAGTAGCCGTAGGAGTAGTAGATATACTAAGAGTACGTATAGGAGTAGTAGGAAATCCAGGCAGGTGGGGAGCTGGAGGGTGCAAAGACGACGGCCATATCGCGCTCTGTTGCTCTTCTATGGGTCTTTGAAGTGAAGGGGGAGGATGGGGATTATATACCCGAAAAGAGGGTATAGCTCGCCCACCAAACCTCACTTAAAATACGACAAAATACGGAGGAGAGACGCCGGCTTCTGCAAGGTTAGCAAAGGGGAAAAGCCATGTCTGACCCGGAAGGAGGATTGGTGGCGGTCACACCCGCAGGCCCAGTGATACCCCCAGGCCCCGCGGTGGATGAAGCCGCAGGCCCCATAGTACCCCAGGCCCCGCAGGGCCCGCAGCTCCAATAAGCCGGATGGACCCCGCCGCAGCTACAGCTCCCATAATGCCGCTGTCCATGCCATATATTCCTGGAGAGGCCTGGCTGCCACAATATTCCGGGAGTCCTAATACATTATGTGACTTTAAAGGGAACCTGTCACCCCCAAAATGGAAGATGAGCTAAGCCCACCGGCATCAGGGGCTTATCTACAGCATTCTGAAATCCTGTAGATAAGCCCCTGATGTATCCTGAAAGATGAAAAAAAGAGGTTAGATTATACTCACCCAGGGGCGGTCCCGCTGAGGTCCAGGTCCGATGGGTGTAGCGGTCCGGTCCGGGGCCTCCTATCTTCTTACGATGACGTCTTCTTCTTGTCTTCATGCTGTGGCTGTGGCTCCGGCGCAGGCGTACTTTGTCTGCCCTGTTGAGGGCAGAGCAAAGTACTCCAGTGGGCAGGTGCCGGGAAAGTTCAGAGAGGCCCGGCGCCTGCGCACTGCAGTGCTTTGCTCTACCTTCGACAGGGCAGACAAAGTACGCCTGCGCCGGAGCCACAGCATGAAGACAAGAAGAGGACGTCATCCTATGAAGATGGGAGGCCCCGGACCAGACCGTGACGCCCATCGGACTGGACCGCAGCGGGATCGCCCCTGGGTGAGTATAATATAACCCTTTTTCTCATCTTTCAGGATACATCGGGGGATTATCTACAGCATTCCAGAATGCTGTAGATAATCCCCTGATGCCGGTCGGCTTAGCTCATCTTCCATTTTGAGGGTGACAGGTTCCCTTTAAGGCTAAGCTCTGCAGCCTATTTGAGGTATATCCCCTCAAAAGGTCAGCATCTTAACTGGCTAACTGATTGGCGCGGCCCTAAGAGAGATAAAATCCTGGCCAGATACGGAAAAAGGAACTGCGCAGCAGATCTTTGCCAAACTTAAAACCCTCACTGCTGTAGAAATCAAAATGAAGTTTTTCGGGTGTAAGCAAAGAGCACAAGATAGCATACGGGACTATGCCCTTAATCTGCAAGAGGCACTATGGGCCATAAAACAGGTGGACCCTAACAGCATACAGGACAGGAATAAACTCTTAAAGGAATAGTTCATTGAAGGGCTCCTGTCCAACACCCACAGGTCTCAGCTACGCATCTTGGCCTTGCAAAACACTGACCTGGACTTTGCACAATTTAAGGACAGGGCCACCCAGGTGCTGCATGAACCTCAGCCCAGCCGCACAGTGCCCCCTAGGCGTCCAGCCCTCACGTACCACCAGGAGTTGGTATCATATCCTCAGGTCCCCTTTGAGGCCCACACACAGATCCTGGATGATGACTCCTCTGCAGGACTGCGCCTCCAGGTACTGACTAAAAGCAAAGCTGCACTAGCCAGGACCATGCAGTCCCTACAGGAACCCCCAACGGAGAAGATCAAGCTGGCTTCCAGATCGGAGGACGTCCCCTGGCAAAGACAGAAGAGGATCCCACCGACCAGAGGAAGAGACAACGACCGCCATCATCAGAACGGACGACTCATCTGCCGCTGCTGCAACCAGGCAGGACACATCGCAAGGTACTGTCATTTAAACGAGTGACCCCTGAGGCAGAGGGCCAACCCCCAGGAATAGGACGACCAGGCCCACAAAGCTGGAGAGCCAAGTACGTCGGAGGACGACCAGTCCTTCCCATTGTGATCGACGGCACCCCGATGAACACTTTTTTGGACACCGGCTCTCAGGTTACAACTATGCCTTACATTCTCTATAAACGTTATTGGGCTGACTCAGACATTACCCGTGGCCCAGATAGTGATTTGACAATAGTGGCCAGTAATGGTCAGCCTTTGCCGCAGGTTGGGTACAAGGAGGTCACCATTAAGGTTGGGCGGGTAGAATTGAAGGCCCAAGGAATGGTGATTGTTGATATTGATCGACGTGAATGTAACCCCATGATGAGCTTAGGTACTAATGTCATTGAAAATTGTCTTGCAGTGGTTATTGTCTTGTTACAACAGGTGGCCGAAACTGCTGGTTCCAGTGAGCAGAGAGTCCTGCAAAAGGAAATCAGAGCCCTGGTGCAGAGACAACAGGTAGAATTGTCTGGTGGAGAAGTTGGACGTGTCACAGTGAGTGACCCGATCCTTATTGCAATACCCCCAGGAGTGAAATGTTAATATGGTGTCGGGCAGCAATAGGCCTCAGAGGTAGAGACTACCATGCCCTGGTAGAACCTGTGCATTCAGACAGTAGGCCCACAATCCTGACAGCCAGAGGGGTGGTTGATGTCCGCAAGGGGAGGGTACCTGTATGAGTCCTTAACTGTGGAGAGAAAGAGGTCCACTTACCCAGATATGCCAAACTTGCTAAACTGTTCACTGTTAATAATAATAATGCAATACAGGCAACAGAACCCTTGGTCCCGTCCAACCAGGTGGAGGACAATGGCTCTGCAGGACAAATGGAGGATTGGTGTCAGAAATTACACGTGGGCACAGACTCTACCCCACCACACCAAAAACAAGGGGCTTACCGGGTGGTCCATGAGTATGAGCGGGTATTCAGCAAACACCCACTAGATTTTGGGCAGGTAAAAGGGGTTCAACATCATATCCCCACGGGAAATCATCTGCCCATTAAAGATAGGTACCAGCCTGTACCACCAGCTCACTACAAGTGTGCTAAGAGTATGTTATGAGAAATGAAGGAGGCTGGGGTAATCAGAGATAGTTGAAGCCCCTGGGCAGCTCCATTCGTTCTCGTCAGGAAAAAGGATGGTACAATGAGGATGTGCGTTGATTACAGGCAGATAAACCGCATTACACATAAGGATGCATACCCGTTGCCCAGAATTGAAGAGTCGTTAGCTGCTTTAAAATCTGCTAAGTACTTTTCCACCTTAGATATCACTAGTGGGTATTGGCAGGTTCCCGTAACAGTGGCGGATAAGGAGAAGACGACCTTCACGACACCGATGGGTCTCTCTGAATTTAATTACATGCCGTTCGGACTGTGCAAGGCACCAGGAACATTCCAGAGAACGATGGAGTGCTGTCTCGGGCACAAGAATTTTGAAATCATCCTGTTGTACCTGGATGATGTCATCGTCTTCTCCAAGACACATGAAGACCACCTGAAACACCTGGCCGAGGTGTTTGAAGCTCTGTCTAACTTTTGACTGAAGGTAAAGCCATCTAAGTCTCATCTGTTAAAACCCAAAGTATAATACCTGTACCATGTAGTAAGCGCCGAAGGAGTGGCACCAGACCCTGACAAGGTCACCGTGATCAGGGACTGGCCAAAACCCAGCAACATCCACGAAGTCCGGCAGTTCCTCGGGTTGGTAGGCTACTACCGAAGGTTTATCAAAGACTTCACTAAGGCCTCTTTCACACTTCAGTTGTTTGGCGTCAGTCTAAAACCGCCATTTTCCTCAAATAACGGATCCGTCAATTTTTTTTGACAGATCCGTTATTTTCCCATAGACTTGCATTAGCGACGGATTGTGACGGACGGTCGTCCGTTCCATCCGCTATGCGACGGATCCGTCGAAATTTGGCGGACGTTTTCTGAAAATAGACGGACATTGAAACGTTTTTTGTCAACGCTGAAATGGCGGATCGCGACGGATCCGTCGCATCCGCCATTCCATAGAATGGCCGCCTATGGGCGACGGATCCGCCGCAAACATTTTTTCGGTGGATCCGTCGCCCCAATCCGTTTTTTCAATTGCGCATGCTCCGAAAAGTAGATACTTTTCCCAGACAACCCCCAAGTAACGGATCTGTCAAAAAAACGGATCCGTTAGAACCGTTTTCTCAACAATTGTGACGGATCCGTCAATCCGTCACTATGTCGGTAGTGACTGACGCCAAACAACTGAAGTGTGAAAGAGGCCTAAGATAGCCACACCACAGCAAGACCGGTTACTGAGCCAATCCAAAAAGACCAGGAGCAAGGATCCTCCGTTTGGGTGGAGCGACAGGCTGGAAGGATCCTTCACTCAGTTGAAGTTGGCTCTCACGGAAGATGAGGTACTGGACTACCCTGAATATGACCAACCGTTTGTGCTGTACACAGACGGCAGCAATGTGGTACTGGGAGCAGTGTTGTCCCAGGTGCAGAAAGGCAAAGAAAGAGTAATTTCCTACGACAGCAGGAAGCCTCATCCCACTGAAAGGAACCCTGAAAATTACAGTTCCTTCAAGCTGGAGTTCCTCGCCATAGTCTGGGCGATAACCGAGCGCTTCAAACACTACCTGGCCTCAGCAAGATTCACAGTTTTCACGGACAACAATCCGCCGATACACCTGGAGACGGCAAAACTAGGTGCCTGGAGCAGCGATGGATGGCCTGGTTGTTCAAGTATTAATTCACCATCAAGTACCGTGCAGGGCACAAGAATGCAAATGCCGATGAGCTGTCCAGGATGCCCAACTTACCAGAGGTGAAAGAGGATCCAGAGGCACTTGAAGAGATAGAGTTGCCAGCCTTCCATCGCCCCGGAGCGACTCAGTATTCCCATTATGTGAGGAACAAGCACAATAACAAGGAAGAAGACACGCTGAACCCATTGCCCCACCATGGATCGGCAGAGACGCAGGATAGTGACCCAGCAGTCCATCTGGTAAAAGAGCTGCTGACACATGCCGATTCACACCCTGGTCCAGATGCTCCACAAGAGACTCAACAGCTGTGGAAGGAGAGGGCAAATTGTTTATCTATGACGGTAAGCTGTGCCAGTGGAATATCAACCCACGCACTCACGAGTTGGTCTGGCAGATAGTGGTCCCAAGATAAGATGTGCCAATGGTTCTGGAAGCGTACCACGATGGAGCAGGACACTTCCGATGGAAAAGTTAGAGATCCTACTCCGTGGAAGGTTCTATTGGATTGGCATTAGAAATGCGATTGAAAAGTGGTGCCGAGAGTGTGGCCCTTGCAACCTGCGCAGAAAGGACTGTGACCATAGTCACCAAACAGCCGCTTGAACTGGTGGTCTTAGACCACGTGAAGCTAACTCCAAGCTGGTCAGGCTATGTCTATACTTTGACCATAGTGGATCATTACTCCAGATTCCTAGTAGTCGTACCTGTCAAGGACCAGACAGGGAAGACGGCAGCCAAAGCCTTCCAACAACACTTTTGTCGACCACATGGTTATCCTGAGAAGGTACTAACCCACCAAGGCCCAGCCTTTGAAGCGGAAGTGATCCAGGAGTTCTTCAACCTGTATGGATGCAAAAAGATAAGAACAACACTATATCACCCACAAATCAACGGTATGTGTGAAAAGATGAACCAGGTGGTAATCGATCTGTTAAAAACTTTGCATTTGCATGAAAGAAACTTATGGCCAGAGAAGTTACTATACTTTGGTAGAATTGTACAATCACATCCCAGTGAATTCCACCAACTGCACTCCAGCCTACCTGATGAGAGGAAGATCTAGCAAATTACATGTTGATCTTGAAATAGGAGTCCTCACACCAGAAGCAACATCACCAGATGCAGATTGGGATAATGAGTGACAACAAAAATACCGCCAAGTACAAGAGTGTGTAGAAAGAAGCTTGTCTCAGGCAAGACAAAAACCAGAAAGAAACTGCAATTCCCTTGTCACCAGGTGAACAAGTGCCAAAGCGTAAAAGGAGAATGCACAAACTTGATGACCAGTGGGAAGCAGAACCATATACCATCTTACCCTCAAACTTTGACAATACAAAAGTGTGCCTTATAAGACGGAGGAGAAACTTCGACCATGGTATCAAGAGATCACCTTAAAGTATGCCCTGATGAATTGAGAGACAAAGAAAGAGACCAAGGTACTTTTCAACTTATGGAAGAAGAGGAAAAGAGAATCCATACTGTTCTTGGAGATTTTCCCCAGTCTTGGACTCAAGTACATCAAGCCATACTGGTGCCTGTCTTGACTTTTCCCCAGTTGGAAATACCAGAAGAAGTGACTCAGAACTGTACTGAAACAGAAGAGACTTCACACCAGCGGGCTTAAGCAGCAAACGTCACCCCAGCAGCGGAACCAGAGAATCCACCCTCCGCTATCAGTGAATCTGTCATGCCCACAGTGAGTAGAAATAGTCCCAGAAGGTCTAGCATACCTGTGTTACGTAGACTCACCAGAAGTGTAGCCATAAGAGAGTGCACTACACCAGTGGTAGTGAGAATAGTGAATCCTGTCAGGTCACTATCAATCCCTGTACTGCATAAGTCAATCCGTAGTACTAGAGGTCAAACACCAGCTTGTTTCAGGGACTAAAGATGTCAATAATTGCTGTTACCTGTTTTAAAAATGTTTGTTTATGATGTTTACAGGTTTAAAGATGGATAATAGGGTAATGGACAGTGAATTACCCAAAAACTTTCATTGTACATAGTTGGCACCCTCTAGGTGCACACTGGTTCTGCCCACTTTGCCGGCGTGGGTAGGACCTTGTTTCTTCAGACCTGAAGCTAAAACCGTCTGGCGTGGCGAACACCAGGTCTGGATATGCCTTGTAGCCCACCCAAGCCTACGTTGGGGGTTTATAACGGATCTCTTGCATCGGTACTGTTTTATATGAACAAGGACACCCTGGTATAAGACCAGTTGTACATTTATAAAATGTTTATTTGCAACGTTCAAGCCAAAAGTGCCTCCCATAAGGGAAGAAAAAATTATTAACCCGTTCAAATGTATTTCAAAATGTTTGCACCTTTGTAACCTGATGTTTATGTTTCCTCTTCCCAGTCCAGGAGTACTGGATTTAATGGGGGGGGGGGTAGTAATGCGGCACCCCAGGAATCCGGGTACCACAGTAGTGCTGCCTTCCTAGTGCTGCCTTCCTCTCGGGGAGGGTAGTGCTATGCCTGGAAACAAGAGGGATCCTTTCGGCAGGTAATCTCACACACAACACCTTCTTACTCCAGGCCAGGAGGGGGAGCTCTTAACCCTGTTTTACGGTAGCTACCCTGAATAAAGATCCTGCTCTGTGGGAGGAGTCGGTTCAGCTTAGTCTGGAGCAGACAGTGAAAGGAGCAGAGGAGAGATTAAAAGCTCAGGGAGACTGCAATAGGGCTTCCTAGGAGCCAGTGTGCAGAAACCGGGCACCGGGAGCCCGAGGCTGTGAATTACTGCAAGGGCCACAACAGAGCCAGAGGGCACAGGACTATAAGGATATTGCCCATACCATACCTGAGGCAAAGCAGCAGTTAAAGCCTAGAGTCACCAAGTAAAAGACCCCAAGACCCCACCATGCAGGTTCTGTCCCAGGACAGGAGAGAGAAAGGAGTACTTTGCCAGCAAACTTCTGGTAGCAAGGTACCAGAAACCCAGCGCATAGAGGAAGGCTCCCAACCTGACCTGCCAAGGGGACTTCTTGTTTCCGGCTGCCTGGACCCCTTCTGTACCTGTTGCCGATGCCCTGGACGGTGGCCTGCTACCAACAGTAAACCTGGTAAAGACTGCAACACTGAGTCCTTTGTTATTTACTGGCGACGTATCATCCTTGCCGTATACCTTGGGAGCCCTGGGAACCCCGCTTCACCTGTGAGAGGCGTCACCATCCAGCCTCCATACCATCAACCCAGAGGATCCCTTTAAGCGGCGTCGGTCCCTACTGACCAAGAACCACAGGTGGCATCACGAAAATACACTTTCACAATACCCCTTAAAAGACCGTTCCCATTTAATTGAGCGCCCAGGGCACGGACCGGGTCGCAGCCACCGTGACATCCCCTTTAAGACCGAAACCTGGAGGCCGACTCATATACTAATAGTAGGCATAAGAGTAGTAGATATACTAATAGTAGGCATAGGAGTAGTAGGTATACTAATAGTAGGCATAGGAGTAGTAGGTATACTAATAGTAGGCATAGGAGTAGTAGGTATATTCAATTCAATTCAAAGAAGCTTTATTGGCAGGACCAAATAAACATTAGTTTTGCAAAAGCACGTGTACAGTAGGGAACAGGGAGTAGGCACTGTAGGGATAATGGATGGGGACTGTTGGGACAATGAATGGGTTACAGGGTGGGGACTAAGGAAGTCCATGGCATATCATGGTTGTCTTTCTCGCAGCCTATGGCACGCACTCACATACTGCGCTGCTCTTCTTCTCCCAGCAGCATGTGTTTTTTCTTCCTCCTTCATTGAGCTGAAATCCGGGAAGAGATCGAATATTCTCCTGAAGTGAGTATCTCTCACTGCTGAGTATTTGATGCAGTGTAGCAAGAAGTGGGTCTCATCCTCCAGGACCTCCAGGTCACAGTGTAGGCACAGTCAGTCAATCCTCCCTGGTCTGTGCTGGCTTACCTCGATGGCAAGATTGTGGGCACTGAGTCTATACCGGCTCAGGATCTGGCGGGCTCTGGGGTCCGAGAGTTTCTCCAGATATGGAGCCAGTCTGTAGTCTCTCTGTAGACTCTGGTACATGGTCAGTTTCTGTGAGCTGCTGATCTCGTTCCTCTAGTCACTGACACACCTCTCCTGCTCCTCGTCTACCATGTTCCTGATTGTGGCTTTTGTCAGGTTGTTTTGGTTGATGGTTCGGCCAGGTTGGGTTTGAGTGAGCTGTTTTAGGGGTCCTGGTTTGTGGGGACCATCTATATGTATTATGGCTTTATGGTGATGGGAGCTTGGGTGGCTACTCTGTAGGTGAGCATGGAAGGACAGCGCCCTCTTCAGAACTGCTAGATGCAGTGGGAATCTGCCCAGCTCAGTCCGACAGGCACTGTTGGTGGTGTTCTGTTGGACTTGAAGAAGGTGCTTACAGAATTCCAGGTGGAATATTTCTGTTGGACTGGAATCCCACTTTGACCATTCTGGGTATGTGTGAGGGCTCCAGACTTCACTGCCGTACAGGAGGATTGGGGTGATTATGGCATCGAAGATTTTTAGCCAGACCCTCACTGGCAGTTTCAGATGGTAGAGTTTCCTTTGGATGGCAAAGAAGGTTTTGCAGGCCTTGTCTTTCAGGGTCTCTATGGCTTGTTTGAAGCTTCCTGACTGGTGAATTTCCAGGCCCAGGTAGGTGCATTTGTTTGTTTCTGCAAGAACGCAGTTGTTTAGCACAAATGGAAGGTGCTGGTTCGGTCTTGGCTTTCTCTTCTGGAACACCATGATGTTGGTTTTCTTTGCATTGATTGATAGTGCCCATGTGGAGCTGAATTTCTCCAAGATTTTCAGGTTTTCTTGGAGACCTTTCTGAGTTGGTGACAATCGCAGTAGGTCATCTGCATATAGCAAAAATTTCACCTGGGTGTCATGGAGTGTGAGACCTGGTGCCGTGGAAGATTCCAAAGTGGTGGCCAGCTTAATGATGTAAATATGGAAAAGCGTGGGGCTTAGGGTGCAGCCCTGTCTGACTCCGTGGTTCTGCTGGAAATCAGCCATTCTTCTACCGTTCATGCTCACGCTGCAGCGGTTCTCGGTATAGGAGCTATTGATGACATCCTATTCCACTCTCTAGCAGTTTCAGTAACAGCCCCGGGTGCCACACTGAGTCAAAATCCTTTCTAAAATCCACAAAACAAGCGTACATCTTCCTGTGCTTTGTGTTGTTGACATTGCTCTGAATGAGGCTGTGCAGGGTGTAGATGTGGTCGGTCATGCCGTGGTTTGGCATGAACCCTGCTTGAAATTTGCTGAGGACTTTATGCTCCGTGAGGAAATTAAGGATCCTTTTGTTCAGGATGCTGTTGATCAGTTTCCCCAGGTTGCTGCTGACACATATTCCCCTGTAGTTGGCAGGGTCGTACCTGTTCCCACTCTTGTGAATGGGTGAGATGAGGCCTTGAGTCAGGGCTGGCGTCAGCACCCGGGCAAGTGCTGGGGCCCTGAGCAGGTAGGGGGCCCACTCACCGTCGGGGACACTGGCGCGCTATAGTGCCAGTCCCCACGAGTGGACCCCCACCTGCTCCGGGGCCCGGCACTTGCGATACTTACCTCTCCCGGTCCCAGCGCTGCAGCGTCTTCCATCCTGTAACTGTGACGTTCAGGTCAGAGGGCGTGATGACGTCACCAGTGCGCACCCTCTGCCTGAGCAGTCACAGCACAGAGAGCAGGAAGACGCTGACGGTGAGGAGTCCAGAGCAGGGCAGCGACAAGCAACGAGAGGTGAGTATTTTTTTTTTTTCATATATTTGGAGCAATATATGGGGACCATCAGAAGGGGCCCATATATGGAGCATTATATGGAGTTAATTCTATATGGAGTATCTTATGGTGCCAATAATATAGTTAGCATCTTATGAAGCCAAATCTATAGGGAGCATTATATGGGGCCAATTTAATATGGAGCAGTATATGGGGCCAATAATATATGGAGCAGTATATGGGGACAATTACATATGGAGCAGTATATGGGGCCAATAATATATGAAGCATCTTATGGGACTAATTATATATGGAGCATTATATGGGGCCCATTATACATGGAGCATCTTATGGGACCAATTATTTTTGGAGAATTATATGGGACCCATTCTGTAAGGAGTATTATATGGGGCCCATTCTGTATGGAGCAATATATGGGACTCAGTATACTGTATGGGGCCAATCATATACTGTATGGAGTATTATATGAGGCCCATTATATATGGAGCAATAGATGGGGCCCATCATATACTGTATGGAGAATTATATGTGGCTCACTATACTGTATGGAGCATTATATGGGGTCAATTCCATATGGAGCAATATATGCGGCTCATTATGTATGGAGCACTCTGTGGTGCCCATTATACTGTATGGAGCATTATATGAGGCTCATTATTCTATATGGAGCATAATATTGGGCTCATTATTCTGTTTGGAGCAATATATGAGGCTCTTTATTCTGTATAGAGGACTATGTGGTGCCAATTATACTGTATGGAGCACTATATGGGGCCATTATACTGTATGGGGCAATATATGGGGCTTATTATTCTGTTTGGAGCAATATATGGGGCTCATTATTCTGTATAGAGGACTATACTGTCCGGTTTCTGAGCTAATGTAAAATGTACAATAGATATCACTCATGTAATGTAAGAAGTAAGTGAAATCTTTGGCATTGTACTATACCTATATTTCTCTGGTGCATTATGAATTGTGGTATGTGTTAAAGGGGCCCACCGGGACTCTTTCGCCCAGGGCCCATGAAAACCTGGAGCCGGCCCTGCCTTGATTCCAGGTACGAGGGAAGTAGCCAGCACTCAGCACAATATTGAACAGTTTAACCATTGCTTCCTGTATTTCCGGTGAGCTGTATTTCAGCATTTCTGGTGGGATTCCATTCAGGCCAATGGCTTGTCTACACCTTATGGAAGAGATTCTCTCTCTAACTTCCTGTAGTGTGATTGGTGTATCCAGTGGGTTTTGGAAATGTTTGAGTTTTTCCTCCATTGCTTTTCGTTTTTCTGTTATGTTTTTCTGTTCTTGGTTTAGTTCTTCCTTCGGGATGTT
This sequence comes from Ranitomeya imitator, assembly GCF_032444005.1. Lineage (NCBI taxonomy): Eukaryota > Metazoa > Chordata > Amphibia > Anura > Dendrobatidae > Ranitomeya > Ranitomeya imitator. The sequence goes on along the minus strand of NC_091282.1, from coordinate 645,517,587 downwards.
TTTGTAGAGGTCTCTAAAGTACTGAAGCCAGATATTGCCATTTTGCATATGGATGTTGTTTTCTTGATTTTTGTGCCCATGTTGTTCAATAGTTCCTAGAAGGAGTTTTCTTAGAGGGCATCTTGGAGTTGGTTAAGTTTCGTGGAGATGTAATTCTGCTTCTTCCTCTTGAGGGTGGTTTTGTATTGACTTTGTATGGTGTCATAGGCATCCCTCAGGCCCGGATGGTTGGGGTCTCTGTGTTTCTTGTTTGAGGCTGTTCTCAGGGTCTTCCGTTTGGCTTTATAGTCTCTGTCAAACCAACCATTGGTCTGTTTTTCTTTTGGCCTTCTATAGTTGACTTTTTTAAGGTCGGACAGTTCGGCAATGGTGTAGAATATATCATTGTGTTTTTTTGTAGCTTGGTTTACTCCGTCTGGGTTAGGCTTGTACTCGTAGTTGTAGGTGGAGCATCTCCTGTATTCTGGGTCTGCTGGGAACCTCTTGATATTTTATTGCTGATGTCTTGCACCATTTATAGGATGGAGGCAGGTTGAAGAGACTGCTCTGTTGAGGCTTTTGTGCCAATGGTTTCTTTGTAGATTTCATGCATAGGAGAAGTTGACTGTGATCAGGTGCATTTGTGGGTGACTATGAAGCCGTAGATATTTACCATGTCCATATCTATAAGTCTACTACACTCCTTCCTACATGGGAGTTTAATGTGTATCTTCTTAGGGAGTCTTCCTTAGCCATTAAGAATATGAATTCCTAAACTTCAACATAGGTTCAGGATCTTTTTTGCCACTCTTGTAGACTGACAGCTCATAGAATCTCATGGCTTTCAGTATCACCTCTATGCTGATGACACACTGATCTACATCTCTGGACCAGATATCACCTCCCTACTAACCAGAATCCCTCAATGTCTGTCCACTATTTCATCCTTCTTCTCCACTAGATTTCTCAAACTTAACATGGACAAAACAGAATTCATCATCTTTCCCCCATCTCATGCGACCCCCTCAGCGAACCTATCCATTACAGTAAATGGCTGCCCACTCTCCCCAGTCTCACAAGCTCGCTGCCTTGGGGTAATCCTTGACGCTGATCTCTCCTTCAAACCACATATCCAAGCCCTTTCCACTTCCTGCCGACTTCAACTCAAAAATATTTCACGAATCCGTTGATTCCTAAACCATGAATCTGCAAAAACCCTAGTCCATGCCCTCATCATCTCTCGCCTTGACTACTGCAACCTCCTGCTCTGTGGCCTCCCCTCTAACAGGGCCGGCTCCAGGTTTTTGAGGGCCCCGGGCTAGAGTCTCAGTGGGCCCCCCTTTAACACATACCACGATTCATGATCGCATATAACACAGCCCACCTAGTATATAGCACAGCCACATAGCATAAAACACAGCCATATAGTATATAGCACAGTTCACGTAGCATATAACAGCCCATATAGTATACAGCACTTCCACTTATATAACATAGCCCATATAGTATATAGAACAGCCATGTAGTATATAGAACAGCCCACATAGCATATAACAGCCCATATAGTATATAGCACAGCCACATATTATATAACACAGCCCATGTAGTATATAGAACAGCCATGTAGTATATAGCACAGCCCACGTAGCATATAACAGTCCATATAGTATAAAGCAGGGGTGTCAAACTGCATTCCTCAAGGGCTGCAAACAGGTCATGTTTTCAGGATTTCCTTGTACTGCACAGGTGATAATGTAATCACCTACACACATCATGATTACAGCACGTTATGCAATGCTAAGGAAATCTTGAAAACACACATGGTTTGCGGCCCTCGAGGAATGCAGTTTGACACCCCTGGTATAAAGCACAGCCACATATTATATAACACAGCCCACGTAGTATATAGAACAGGCATGTAGTATATAGCACAGCCCACGTAGCATAAAACAGTCCATATAGTATATAGCACTGCCACATATTATATAACACGGCCCACGTAGAACAGTGACATAACAGCCCACGTAGTATATAATGCGGACCACGTAGTATATAGCACAGCCATGTAGTATATAGAACAGCCAAGTATTATATAGAACAGCCGTGTAGTATATAGCACAGACATGTATTATACAGCATAGCTCCCTTCCCCCCAAGAATGGCCCCATAGTCCAGTACTCACTTATAGCTAAAAAAAAACAAAAAACACACTCCTCACCTCTCAAAGTTCCCGCGCGGCGCTGCTCCCTCCCCGCTCCGGTCTCGGCGGCTGCCGCTGCAATGCCTGACACATAGAGAGTGCGCGATAATGTCATCGCGCACCCGCAGTGGCAGTGTAAGAGGCAGAGTGGGTAATGATGGGAGAGGGAGCGTCAGGTGACGCTCTCTACTCCATCACTTGCTTTGAACTTTACCGGGAGCAGCCGGTAAGGCCGGAGTCACACATGCAAGAAACACGTCCGTGTCTCGCATGTGAAAAGCAAGCTCTGGCGCCGGCACTGTGGAGCGGAGCGTGCGGCCGCATAGCAACACATGGAGCCGCACGCTCCGCTCTGAAGTGCCGGCGCCAGAGCTTGGATTTCACATGCGAGACACGGACGTGTTTCTCGCATGTGTGACTCCAGCCTAAAGTTCAAAGTGGCGACGGGGGAGTTGGAGCTTGTGACAGGCGGGCCCCCCTGCCTCACAGGATCCCCATAGCAGCTGCGTGATGTGCCGTTAGCTGAGGGCCCCTGGGGGGGGCGGGGCCCTAGGCACTGGCAGCTGCCTGCCCCTAACGCCGGCCCTGAATGGGCCCCCCTGTCTCGCCAGGGCCCCGGCACTTGCCCAGGTATGCCGGGTGCTGACGCTGGCTCTGCCCTCTAACACTCTCGCACCCCTACAATCTATTCTAAACTCTGCTGCCCGACTAATCCACCTGTCCCCCCGCTATTCCCCGGCCTCTCCCCTCTGTCAATCCCTTCACTGGCTCCCCATTGCCCAGAGACTCCACTACAAAACCCTAACCATGACGTACAAAGCCATCCACAACCTGTCTCCTCCATACATCTGTGACCTCATCTCCCGGTACTTACCTACACGCGACCTCCGATCCTCACAAGATCTCCTTCTCTACTCCCTGTTATGATCAGGTGACCTTGGAGCAGCATGAAAACTTTCACTGGAGTAGGTGGTAACTATACTGACCGCAAACTCTGATCTTAACACAGCAACTAGAAGTAGCCGTGGGGTGTGCCTAACAAAACCTAGACACCTCGACACAGCCGGAGGACTAAATACCCCTATAGATGGAAATAGGAATTCTACCTTGCCTCAGAACAGAACCCCAAAGAATAGACAGCCCCACACAAATAATGACTGTGAGTAGTAGAGGAAAAGACACACGCAGGCAGAAAACAGGATTTAGCAAATGAGGCCACAATAGCTAAATAGGAAAGGATAGGACAGGATACTAAGCGGTCAGTATTAAAAATCCTTCCAAAAATATCCACAGAAGAAAATACAAAAACTCCACCATCTAACTAAAGATGGGGAGCGTATATCTGCAACTCCAGAGAATCCAACAAGACTGAGAAAACATTGACACAGTCTAAGCTGGACAAGAGAAAAACAAATGAATAGCACAGAATATAAGCACACTGCATGTGTGCCACAGAAAAAGAAACAGACACTTATCTTTGCTGAATTGGCAGCTAAGCAGGAGAAGCCAGAAAGTGATCCAACACTTCCCAAGAAACATTGACAACTGGCAAGGACTAATGAATCCTGCTCACCTAAATATCCCAGTCAGAACTGCAATCAGCAGAAACACCTGGCCAGGACTGCGACTCAGAGACAACTGCATTCCCACCTACAACCACTGGGGGGAACCCAAAAGCAGAATTCACAATAACTCCCCTCTTATCTCCTCTTCCCACAATCGTATACAAGATTTCTCTCGCGTATCACCCCTACTCTGCAACCCTCTACCACAACACATCAGACTCTCGCCTACCATCAAAACCTTCAAAAAGAACCTGAAGACCAACCTCTTCCGACAAGCCTACAACCTGCAGTAACCACCGATCGACCAAACCACTGCACGACCAGCTCTACCCTCACCTACTGTATCCTCACCCATCCCTTGTAGATTGTGAGCCCTCGCGGGCAGGGTCCTCTCTCCTCCTGTACCAGTTATGACTTGTATTGTTTAAGATTATTGTACTTGTTTTTATTATGTACACCCTGTTAGGGCTAGCGGAACGCACCAAATAATAAGACAGATAGAGTATGGTGCGTTCGCAGCCCGGGGTCCACCGTGCAGAGATGGAACCTGCTGCCAAGTAACGATGGACTATATGGCGGTACTCATAAATATACACACGTGGGTTAAACTTCACCCAGCGTGAAGGAAGCGATCCAGGATCGCGGTACCGCACATAGAGCGCGAGCAAGTAGTTAGCGAACTCAACCCCGACCAGGATTGAAGTCCGATTAGACCCTTGCTGGCACAACACCGCAACTGGGTGTGTAAAGAAGCTAAATAACAATATTAGGGCACAAGAGTGCATGCGGTGCCGCACTGACGAACGCCACTTTCCACCCAGGCTTGGGTAAGGAAAGCACAGAGGAAGTGCATGGCGCCGTACTGGCGGTCACAGCAACTGGGCGCTGTAATGTGTGATACGTGCTGTAGGATAAGTCGGGCGCTAGATAGCAACCATACACCTTCCGCGAACAGACATTCAATAGGGAAGGGGTATCCAAGGACGACTTGCACTCACAACAAACACACGTATGCAAATGTACACTAGCGCATGGCCGTGCGGTCATGCGCAGTTTATATAGTTGCAGCACAGGAAGTGGCCACAGAAACTTTGCCCTTCCAAGACCTGCCAAGAGGACCAATGGAATGTGCTGCAGGGCCTGAGCACATGACCCTCGATCTCCAACGGGAGATCTTGCCCTGGGCATGCTCAGTGTGTGCAGACAAGGACTTAGTCCCAGAGAAGTCCGCTCGCTGCTGACCAGCACTGGCTTTAATGGCAGAAGCTGAAGAAGCAGCAGTAACTCTCTGTACAGAGTGAGACTGAGCAAGACGCTGGGACCGACGTCCCTGCTGAGCAGACTCCACTGCGGCTGGATAAGAATGGGAGACCGCAGCGGAGATGGCTCGAGATTCCCCCTGTGCAGAAGCGGGAACTCGAGACCTAACATTACCCCCCCTCCTAGGGCCCTCCCCTCCTTGGGCCTCACTACGCTCGAAGGCAGCAATGAGCTGTGGGGCCCGAATGTTTTCAGCAGGCTCCCATCACCTGTCCTCTGGGCCATAACCCTTCCAATCCACCAGATAGAACTTTTTGCCGCGTACCACCTTACACCCCAAGCGTTCACCTCGTAATCGTCCGTAGACGAACCCGATGTCCCGGCAGATGACTCAGAAAACCGGGACATGTATACGGGTTTCAAGAGGGACACATGAAAGGTGTCGGTGATACCCAAGCGTGGAGGAAGAGCCAAACGGTAGACCATAGGATTAACCCGTTCGAGAACCTTGAAGGGACCCAAGTAGCGAGGAGCAAACTTAGTGGACTCAACTCGCAGCCTTATGTTACGGGCGGAGAGCCACACCAAGTCGCCTGGAGCAAAGGTCAGAGCGGGGCGCCGATGAACATCGGCGGAGGACCTCATTCTCTCCTTGGAGGCCCGAATGGCATCCTGCGTGCGGTCCCAAATGTCCCGTGCCTCCACAGCCCAGTCTGCCACCCTGGAGTCAGCAGAGGACACAGGCATGGGCACAGGGACACGCGGATGCTGGCCGTAATTTAGGAGGAATGGAGTCTGACTGGTGGAGTCGGCTACGGCATTGTTAAGTGCAAACTCTGCCCACGGTAGCAAGGATGCCCAGTCATCCTGCCTGGCAGAAACAAAATGTTGTAAATATGTGACCAAGGTCTGGTTGGCCCTCTCTACCAACCCATTCGTCTCGGGATGATATGCCGAAGAGAGATTCAACTCAATACTGAGTAGACGACAAAGCTCTCTCCAGAATCGAGACGCAAACTGGGGACCCCGGTCACTAACAATTTTGTCTGGCATACCGTGTAGGCGAAAGATATGCTTGACGAACAAGACAGCCAACGCCCGTGCAGAAGGTAGCCGTGGAAGAGGCACCAAGTGCACCATTTTGGAAAAATGGTCGGTGATCACCCAGATAATGGTGCAGTTACGAGACTTGGGTAAGCCCACCACAAAGTCCATCCCGACCATCTCCCAGGGCCTGTCCGCCACCGGCAGAGGATAAAGCAAACCAGCTGGCCGTTGCCGAGGAGTCTTGTTCTTGGCGCAAGAGACACACGCCCGAACATACTCTGCGACATCACGAGCCATATGCGGCCACCAGTATGTCCTCGCCATTAACTCAGATGTCCTTTTGGTACCAAAATGTCCACCCACCCTGGACGAGTGTGCCCAAGAGAGAACCTCCAATCGCAAACTGGATGGAACAAAAGTCTTGCCCGGAGGCACAGACTCTAGCGAAACCGGGGCCACAGTTCTCAAGCTCTCGGTGGGGACAATAAGCCGAGGCTCCTCCTCCTCCTCCGCAGATGACACAACGGAGCGAGAGAGAGCGTCGGCCCGAATGTTCTTCTCCCCAGAAAAAAAATGGAGGGTGAAATGAAACCGGGAGAAAAATAAGGACCATCTGGCCTGGCGAGAATTCAACCACTGGGCTGTCTGCAGGTACACCAAATTTTTATGGTCTGTGAAGACTTGGAAGGGAAAACGTGCTCCCTCCAAGAGATGTCTCCACTCTGAGAAAGCCAACTTCATGGCTAGCAACTCCCTGTCCCCGATGGAATAATTCCTCTCTGCTGGTGAGAAGGTCTTGGAGAAAAAGAAGCAAGGATGCTTCCGACCTTGAGCATCCTTTTGGAAGAGGACTGCTCCAGCACCAACAGAAGAGGCATCCACCTCCATGATAAATGGCTTATCAACATCGGGGCGATGTAGGATGGGAGCGCTAGCGAAGTGTGACTTTATAGAGTTAAAGGCCTTGGAGACCTCCTCAGACCACAATTTGGGATTCGCCCCCTTCTTGGTGAGGGCAACCAAGGGAGCTACCAAAGTTGAGAAGTGTGGAATGAACTGGCGATAATAATTAATGAACCCCATAAAGCGCTGCACCGCTTTAAGAGAATGGGGTTCCTGCCAGTCCATCACAGCCTGTAGTTTGGCAGGATCCATAGCCAATCCCTGGGCAGAGATGATGTAGCCTAGGAAAGGTAAGGACTCCTGCTCAAACATACACTTCTCCAACTTGGCATAGAGGGAGTTTGCCCGTAGGAGGTCGAAGACTTTGCAAACATCTCTCCGGTGGGAGTCAATATCTGGAGAGTAGATGAGAATATCATCCAGATAGACTACGACCGAGGTGGAAAGCATATCCCGGAAGATATCGTTCACAAAGTCTTGGAAAACGGCTGGGGCATTACAGAGCCCGAAGGGCATCACCAGATATTCATAGTGCCCATCCCTGGTGTTAAAAGCCGTCTTCCATTCGTCCCCCTCACGGATGCGAATCAGATTGTAAGCACCCCGCAGATCTAGTTTAGTAAATACCCTTGCTCCCCGAAGCCTATCGAAGAGCTCAGATATCAAGGGCAAAGGATACTTATTTTTAACGGTGATGGCGTTAAGACCCCTGTAGTCTATGCATGGACGTAGTTCCCCATTCTTCTTCTGCACGAAGAAGAACCCTGCCCCAGCAGGTGACACTGACTTCCTAATGAATCCTCTTGCCAGATTTTCCTGGATGTACTGTGACATGGCCTCCGTCTCCGGGAGAGATAGCGGATAGACTCGACCCCGGGGAGGCTCAGCACCAGGCAAGAGATCAATAGGACAGTCATAGGGGCGATGGGGCGGAAGGATCTCCGCCGCCTTTTTGGAGAACACGTCTGCATAAGACCAATACTGCTTGGGGAGAGAGGAAAGATCTGCGGGTACCTCTGTAGTAGCAACCTGAACGCACTCCCTCTGACACCTACCCCCACAAGATTCGCCCCATCCCAGGATTCTGCCAGAGGACCACTCGATATGAGGAGAGTGGTACCATAGCCAAGGTATTCCCAACAGGACCTCATCAATTCCCTCAGGAATGACGAGCAGAGATATAATCTCCTGATGAGATGGCGACATGGACAGAGTAAAAGGGATGGTCTGGTGTGTTATCTGTGAGGGCAGTGTCGACCCATTCACCACTCGTACCGTTACTGGTTGAGCTAGCATAACCAGGGGTATTGCGTGACGTTGGGCGAAGGCAGAAGACATAAAATTGCCCTCCGCCCCAGAATCCACGCAGAGCTCTACCGAGTGGGAGAATGAGCCTATAGTAATTGTCCCCTTAAAGGACAATTTAGAGGCAAACGTCACCATGTCTAGTGTACCTCCACCTACTACCACTAGACGCTGACGTTTCCTCGACCGCTGAGAACATCTGGTGGCTAGATGTCCTGACTGCTGGCAAACATGACAGACCTTGAGTGCACAAGCGGTCCGGGACTTAGATCCTGCTTGTGACACTTCCCTGGCCTCATGTGACTCAGGAACCAGGACCGGAGATTCCAGAGGTTTGGCGAAGGTAGGAGCCAGCCGAAACCTCTGCCTACACTGGGCTCGCTCTAACCTCCGCTCGTTAAAACGGAGGTCAATTCGAGTGGAGACAGTTATTAACTCCTCCAGTGTGGCAGGAATCTCCCTAGTGGCCAGAGCGTCCTTAACGTGGTCAGTCAGGCCCCTCCAAAATATGGGGATAAGAGCTTTATCCGACCAATCCAGCTCAGAAGCTAAAGTGCGGAATTGGACGGCAAAATGACTGACCAAGGACTCACCCTGAGTTAATGCCAGCAGTTGGAGCGCAGTATCATGGGTGATTTGAGGTCCTAAAAAGACCTGTTTCAGAGTGCTCAGAAACAGCGAAGCACTCTGCACCACATGATCGCCACGCTCCCACAGCGGCGTAGCCCATTACAACGCCCTGTCCGACAAGAGAGACACTATAAATCCCACCTTAGCCCGCTCTGTGGGAAAACGTGCAGCCAGGAGCTCGAGGTGAATAGAGCACTGACTCACAAATCCCCTACAAAATTTGCTATCACCAGAAAATTTTTCTGGCAGCGGGAGGCGAGAAAATGTCGGAGCAGGGGTGGCAATGGACAGGGTTGCTGCAGCCACGCTAGCAGCCTGTACAGCAACTGCGGTAACATCCACAGCTGAGGTTGCGCTCTCAAGAGCCGCCAACCTACCCTCCAGCTGCTGGATATACCGCAAGGATTGCTGTTTGTCCGTCATTACTAGCCAGACCCTGGCGCTAGTGTAATGTTAGGGCTAGCGGAACGCACCAAATAATAAGACAGATAGAGTATGGTGCGTTCGCAGCCCGGGGTCCACCGTGCAGAGATGGAACCTGCTGCCAAGTAACGACGGACTATATGGCGGTACTCATAAATATACACATGTGGGTTAAACTTCACCCAGCGTGAAGGAAGCGATCCTGTTGCGTCACAGGATCGCGGTACCGCACATAGAGCGCGAGCAAGTAGTCAGCGAACTCAACCCCAACCAGGATTGAAGTCCGATTAGACCCTTGCTGGCACAACACCGCAACTGGGTGTGTAAAGAAGCTAAATAACAATATTAGGGCACAAGAGTGCATGCGGTGCCGCACTGACGAGCGCCACTAACCACCCAGGCTTTGGTAAGGAAAGCACAGAGGAAGTGCATGGCGCCGTACTGGCGGTCACAGCAACTGGACGCTGTAATGTGTGATACGTGCTGTAGGATAAGTCGGGCGCTAGATAGCAACCATACACCTTCCGCGAACAGACATTCAATAGGGAAGGGGTATCCAAGGACGACTTGCACTCACAACAAACACACGTATGCAAATGTACACTAGCGCATGGCCGTGCGGTCATGCGCAGTTTATATAGTTGCAGCACAGGAAGTGGCCACAGAAACTTTGCCCTTCCAAGACCTGCCAAGAGGACCAATGGAATGTGCTGCAGGGCCTGAGCACATGACCCTCGATCTCCAACGGGAGATCTTGCCCTGGGCATGCTCAGTGTGTGCAGACAAGGACTTCGTCCCAGAGAAGTCCGCTCGCTGCTGACCAGCACTGGCTTTAATGGCAGAAGCTGAAGAAGCAGCAGTAGCTCTCTGTACAGAGTGAGACTGAGCAAGACGCTGGGACCGACGTCCCTGCTGAGCAGACTCCACTGCGGCTGGATAAGAATGGGAGACCGCAGCGGAGATGGCTTGAGATTCCCCCTGTGCAGAAGCGGGAACTCGAGACCTAACACACCCCTCCTCACATGTAAAGCGCCATGGAATAAATGGTGCTATAACAATAAATAATAATAATAATAATAGGAGTAGTAGGTATACTAATAGTAGCAATAGGAGTAATAGGTATATTAATAGTAAGCATAGGAGTAGTAGGTATACTAATAGTAGGCATAGGAGTAGTTGGTATACTAATATTAGGCATATGAGGTGTGAGGTGGTCCCTAAAAAAAATGGTTATGCAAATTTTGTTGTAAAAATGAGGAATCGCTGGTCAATTTTTAACCCTTATAACTTCCTAACAAAAAAATTATGTTTCCAAAATTGTGATAATGTAAAGCAGACATGTGGGTAATGTTATTTATTAACTATTTTGTATGATATGACTCTATTTTAAGGGCATAAAAACAAAAATTTAAAAAATTGCAACATTTTCGCCAAATTTCCATTTTTTTCACAAATAAACGCAAGTCAAATCGAAGAAATTTTACCACTATTATAAAGTACAATATGTCACGAGAAAACAGTCTCAGAATCACCAGAACCCGTTGAAGCGTTTCAGAGTTACGGTATGACCTCATAAAGTGACAGTGGTCAGAATTAAAAAAAAAATAGCCTGGTCAGGAAGTTGAAAACAGGCTTCTGGGTGAAGGGGTTGATATATATATGATTGATTATATGATTACTATGTTAATTACGAATCTATTCTTCTTTTTCAGGGAATTAACGTAGTAATATGATTGATTATATGAGAATTTCCCTGGTATAAGGATTTGTTAATCGTCTGTTTTCCATGAACTTTGACATTAGACGTCATTTGATTGTTTGGCGCCATTTTTTGAATCTGACATATACTTAAACATTGTTAGCACATTGTCCTTCTATGTTGTATGTGGTAATTCCTGAAGAAGGGGCCATAAGAGCCCTGAAATGTGTTGAATAAACCACTGTTTTAAGTCTGCTATCAACTGGAACCTCATCATTATTGCGGCAGCGCGGATTTAATCCACACATCCACACATCCTATAGTATACTGCTTCATATGGTCGGTGACCGGCTTGTGGATCTGCGGCAGCCGAAATCTTTACATGCCTGCTTTCAGCTTCACCAGGTGAGCGATTTTCTTGGTGATTCCTCCATTCTTTTTGTGAGATAAGACTCTATTTGCGCTTTGTGTCTCCCTTTTTCCCTTCAAATATTAGTATATTAATAGTAAGCATAGGAGTAGTAGGTATACTAGTAGTAGGCATAGGAGTAGTAGGTATATGCTAATAGTAGGCATAGGAGTAGTAGGTGTACTAATAGTAGCCATAGGAATAGTAGGTATACTAATAGTAGCCATAGGAGTAGTAGGTATACTAATAGTAGGCATAGGAGTAGTAGGTGTACTAATAGTAGCCATAGGAGTAGTAGGTATACTAATAGTAGGCATAGGAGTAGTAGGTGTACTAATAGTAGCCATAGGAGTAGTAGGTATGTTAATAGTAGTAGGTATACTAGTAGTAGGCATAGGAGAAGTAGGTATAGTAATAGTAGACATAGGAGTAGTAGGCATGCTAATAGTAGCCATAGGAGTAGTAGGTATACTAATAGTAGGCATAGGATTAGTAGGTATATTAATAGTAGGCATAAGAGTAGCAGGTATACTAGTAGTAGGCATAGGAGGATTAGGTATACAAATAGTATGCATAGGAGTAGTAGGTATAGGGAGAGTAGTAGGTATACTAGTAGTAGGCGTAGAAGTAGTAGGTATAGTAATAGTAGGCATTCGAGTAGTAGGTATACTAATAGTAGCCATAGGAGTAGTAGGTATACTAATAGTAGGCATAGGAGTAGTAGGTATACTAATAGTAGCCATAGGAGTAGTAGGTATACTAATTGTAGGCATAGGAGTAGTAGATACTAATAGTAGCCATAGGAGTAGTAGGTATACTAATTGTAGGCATAGGAGTAGTAGGTATACGAATAGTAGGTATAGGAGTAGTAGGTATACTAGTAGTAGGCATAGGAGAAGTAGGTATAGTAATAGTAGACATAGGAGTAGTAGGCATGCTAATAGTAGCCATAGGAGTAGTAGGTATACTAATAGTAGGCATAGGATTAGTAGGTATATTAATAGTAGGCATAAGAGTAGCAGGTATACTAGTAGTAGGCATAGGAGGATTAGGTATACAAATAGTATGCATAGGAGTAGTAGGTATAGGGAGAGTAGTAGGTATACTAGTAGTAGGCGTAGAAGTAGTAGGTATAGTAATAGTAGGCATTCGAGTAGTAGGTATACTAATAGTAGCCATAGGAGTAGTAGGTATACTAATAGTAGGCATAGGAGTAGTAGGTATACTAATAGTAGCCATAGGAGTAGTAGGTATACTAATTGTAGGCATAGGAGTAGTAGATACTAATAGTAGCCATAGGAGTAGTAGGTATACTAATTGTAGGCATAGGAGTAGTAGGTATACGAATAGTAGGTATAGGAGTAGTAGGTATACTAGTAGTAGGCATAGGAGGAGTAGGTATAGTAATAGTAGGCATAGGAGTAGTAGGTATACTAATAGTAGGCATTCGAGTAGTAGGTATACTAATAGTAGCCATAGGAGTAGTAGGTATACTAATAGTAGCCATAGGAGTAGTAGGTATAGGCATAGGAGTAGTAGGTATACTATTAGTAGGCATAGAAGTAGTAGGTATACTAAGAGTAGGCATAGGAGGAATAGGTATAGTAACAGTCAGCTTAGGAGGATTAGGTATACTAATAGTATGCATAGGAATAGAAAGTATACTAATAGTAGGCATAGGATGTGTAGGTATAGTAACAGTCAGCATCGGAGGATTAGGTATACTAATAGTAGGCATAGGAGTAGTAGGTATACGAATAGTAGGCATAGGAGTAGTAGGTATACTAGTAGTAGGCATAGGAGGTGTAGGTATAGTAACAGTCAGCATCGGAGAATTAGGTATACTAATAGTATGCATAGGAGTAGTAAGTATACTAATAGTAGGCATAGGAGTAGTAGGTATACTAATAATAGCCATAGGAGTAGTAGGTATACTAATAGTAGGCATTGGAGTAGTAGGTATACTAATAGTAGGCATAGGAGTAGTAGGTATACTAATAGTAGGCATAGGAGTAGTAGGGATACTAATAGTAGGCATAGGAGTAGTAGGTATACTAATAGTAGGCATAGGAGTAGTAGGTATACTAATGGTAGGCATAGGAGTAGTAGGTATACTAATAGTAGGCATAGGAGTAGTAGGTATAGGAGGAGTAGGTATATTAATAGTAGGCATAGGAGTAGTAGGTATAGGAGGAGTAGGTATATTAATAGTAGGCATAGGAGTAGTGGGTATAGGGGGTAGTAGGTATACTAATAGTAGGCATAGGAGTAGTAGGTATAGGAGGAGTAGGTATATTAATAGTAGGCATAGGAATAGTGGGTATAGGGGGTAGTAGGTATACTAATAGTAGGCATAGGAGTAGTAGGTATAGGAGGAGTAGGTATATTAATAGTAGGCATAGGAGTAGTAGGTATAGGAGGAGTAGGTATATTAATAGTAGGCATAGGAGTAGTGGGTATAGGGGGTAGTAGGTATACTAATAGTAGGCATAGGAGTAGTAGGTATAGGAGGAGTAGGTATATTAATAGTAGGCATAGGAATAGTGGGTATAGGGGGTAGTAGGTATACTAATAGTAGGCATAGGAGTAGTAGGTATAGGAGGAGTAGGTATATTAATAGTAGGCATAGGAGTAGTAGGTATAGGAGGAGTAGGTATATTAATAGTAGGCATAGGAGTAGTAGGTATAGGGGGTAGTAGGTATACTAATAGTAGGCATAGGAGTAGTGGGTATAGGGGGTAGTAGGTATACTAATAGTAGGCATAGGAGTAGTAGTATACTAATAGTATTCATATGAATGCTATGTGGACATATTGTCAATAAGATATTTTGATATTTAAAATATTTTCACTCAGCCATATGAGAATAGAAATGATAGGTGGAGAAGAGCTGTGTCCCACTTACCCCTGTTGCATTTTTTTGTTATCAAAATTAGCACCACAATTACTATAATAACACCGATCAATGTTGGAACCAAAATGTAAAGAATTAGGCCATGTCTGGTACCTACAGGGGAAAAAAAGAAGACAAAAAGCATTATTAGCGGCACCTTTTATGAGCACTGATCTCTTTAAAGGGATTCTCCCAAAAGAGAAAGCTTTCTTCAAGTCATAGGACATCCTGAGCGATATATGTTCCTCATAGCCACTTTCTATCACCCCTACTTATATATATATGTTCCTCATAGCCACATTATATCATCCCTACATATATATATGTTCCTCATAGTCACTTTCTATCACCCCTACATATATAAATGTTCATCATAGCTACTTTCTTTCATCCCTACATACACAATTGCTTCTCATAGCCACTTTCTATCACTGCTACATATACATACAGTGGGGCAAAAAAGTATTTAGTCAGTCAGCAATAGTGCAAGTTCCACCACTTAAAAAGATGAGAGGCGTCTGTAATTTACATCACAGGTAGACCTCAACTATGGGAGACAAACTGAGAAAAAAAAATCCAGAAAATCACATTGTCTGTTTTTTTAACATTTTATTTGCATATTATGGTGGAAAATAAGTATTTGGTCAGAAACAAACAATCAAGATTTCAGGCTCTCACAGACCTGTAACTTCTTCTTTAAGAGTCTCCTCTTTCCTCCACTCATTACCTGTAGTAATGGCACCTGTTTAAACTTGTTATCAGTATAAAAAGACACCTGTGCACACCCTCAAACAGTCTGACTCCAAACTCCACTATGGTGAAGACCAAACAGCTGTCAAAGGACACCAGAAACAAAATTGTAACCCTGCACCAGGCTGGGAAGACTGAATCTGCAATAGCCAACCAGCTTGGAGTGAAAAAATCAACAGTGGGAGCAATAATTAGAAAATGGAAGACATATAAGACCACTGATAATCTCCCTCGATCTGGGGCTCCACGCAAAATCCCACCCCGTGGGGTAAGAATGATCACAAGAACGGTGAGCAAAAATCCCAGAACCACGCGGGGGGACCTAGTGAATGAACTGCAGAGAGCTGGGACCAATGTAACAAGGCCTACCATAAGTAACACACTACGCCACCATGGACTCAGATCCTGCAGTGCCAGACGTGTCCCACTGCTTTAGCCAGTACATGTCCAGGCCCGTCTGAAGTTTGCTAGAGAGCATTTGGATGATCCAGAGGAGTTTTGGGAGAATGTCCTATGGTCTGATGAAACCAAACTGGAACTGTTTGGTAGAAACACAACTTGTCGTGTTTGGAGGAAAAAGAATACTGAGTTGCATCCATCAAACACCATACCTACTGTAAAGCATGGTGGTGGAAACATCATGCTTTGGGGCTGTTTCTCTGCAAAGGGGCCAGGACGACTGATCCGGGTACATGAAAGAATGAATGGGGCCATGTATCGTGAGATTTTGAGTGCAAACCTCCTTCCATCAGCAAGGGCATTGAAGATGAAACTTGGCTGGGTCTTTCAACATGACAATGATCCAAAGCACACCGCCAGGGCAACGAAGGAGTGGCTTCGTAAGAAGCATTTCAAGGTCCTGGAGTGGCCTAGCCACTCTCCAGATTTCAACCCTATAGAAAACCTTTGGAGGGAGTTGAAAGTCCGTGTTGCCAAGCAAAAAGCCAAAAACATCACTACTCTAGAGGAGATCTGCATGGAGGAATGGGCCAACATACCAACAACAGTGTGTGGCAACCTTGTGAAGACTTACAGAAAACGTTTGACCTCTGTCATTGCCAACAAAGGATATATTACAAAGTATTGAAATGAAATTTTGTTTCTGACCAAATACTTATTTTCCACCATAATATGCAAATAAAATGTTAAAAAAACAGACAATGTGATTTTCTGGATTTTGTTTTCTCAGTTTGTCTCCCATATTTGAGGTCTACCTATGATGTAAATTACAGACGCCTCTCATCTTTTTAAGTGGTGGAACTTGCACTATTGCTGACTGACTAAATACTTTTTTGCCCCACTGTATGTTCCTTGTAGCCACTTTCTATCACTCCTATCATTTTCTACTTATGCATATGTTCCTCATGACCGCGTATAGCCCATTTGGGATTTTTCTCCCCAACATACCCCCCAAACTAGCCACTTGTAGCCAAACAAAAATCCGCCACCCCCCCACTTAACGCTAATTATGCAATAAAGACATAACACATTAAATTCTTTGGATAATTTTGGCCACAGCAGCCAGTTTATTAACAAACAACAATTAATTATTATAATTATAACAAAAATATCTGAAAACTTGAGGGGGAGGGTTCCTGGAGCTAAAAGATCTTGTATCATATATATAGGCAAAAAATGCCCCCAAACTTTTTTAACCAATACTTTTTTACCCTCCGCCGTGACCACCAGCTCGAGGGCACCATGTAACCCTTTTCAGGGCAGACCAAAAAACCCCAAAGCTCCCAAGGCCAATCCCCGCAACCACAAGCCAGACCCACCCCCATCCAATTGACCTTCCTCCAATAAAACATCACCAACTCCAAGAACCCCGCCGCCCGCCCCACTTGCTACTGTGACAATGAACAATATCATGAGAAATATAAAACAAACAACATCACCCGTCCCTTAAGAATGGTTAAACGACCATCAAAACACTACTACTGTAAATATCCCTGAAAAAGAGGGAGGGTGGGTGGTCTTTTCCTGCCGTCTTCTCCTTGTGAATGGCAATTTTCCCGCACTTTCCCCCCCTTGTTGCCCGACTCCAGCCCCCAAACTCCTCCCCCATTCCCCTACAGCCAATCCCCTCACGGTGTTTCAAAAAGCAATATGGAAAAACCCCTCCCATGACAACGCAGTCATGGGGGGCCTCCATCCAGCCCCATCTTGATCACGTTCTATCACCCCTACATATATAATTGTGTCTCGTGGCCACTTTCTATCACCCCTACATATACATATGTTCCTCATAGCCAGTTTCTATCATCCCTACATATATAATTGTTTCTCATAGCCACGTTTTTATCATTCCTACAAATACATATGTTCCTCAAAGCCACTTTCTATCACTCCTACCATTTTCTACTTATACATATGTTCCTCTTGATCACGTTCTATCACCCCTACATATATAATTGTTTCTCATGGCCATTTTCTATCACCCCTACATATACATATGTTCCTCATAGCCAGTTTATATCATTCCTACATATATAATTGTTTCCCATAGCCACTTTTTATCATTCCTACAAATACATATGTTCCTCAAAGCCACTTTCTTTCACCCCTACCTATACATATGTTCCTCATAGCCACTTTCTATCACCCTTACATATACATATGTTGCTCATAGCCACTTTCTATCACGTGTACATATACATATGTTCCTAATAGCCACTTTTTATCATCACCCCAACATATACATATGTTTTTCAAAGTCACTTTCTATCACCCGTACAAATATATATATATATATATATATATATACTATATACTATATATTTTTTTCCAAAGATTCCTAGAAATGACAAGAAATATATATTTATTCCTCCAAATATTTGAACACCTCCACTGTCCACACCAATATTGTGACACCTAAAACACTCTGTGCTGCTGTAATTATTTTTACACAGCGTCTGTAATAACTCCAATGTGATAATTTTTTCCGCCTTATGCATATTTTCACTGGGTCTTACCCTGATCTGGATTGCACACAGATGATAATTTATGCTCGCTTGACTCCTCGCTTACAATATTTTTGGCGGTGCACCGGAAGGTGCTGTTAGCGTTCTCATTGGTGATGCTGATCTCTAATGTGCTGTCATCATGACTCAGGAGCTTATCATCTCTCATCCAGCTGAACGTCACGTTGGTCCCGGTGTGCATCAGACACGTCATGGTGACCCTACAGGTGTTATTCTGGGAATCCTCCGTTACACTCACTGTCAAATTGGAGATCTGTTCTGTTCCAATAAAATGTAATACTATATTAAGTAAACAGTAAATAATTTTATTTTAGATTTTGCAATATTCTCCTCTTTTACAAAGTTTTCCCTACCTGCCATCCATAGTAAAAATCAGTTACCTGCAGCAGGACAGTAAGAATAAAGGTGTCAGATCTATTCGGACAATTTTAGGCTCTATCATGAATCGCTGTACCCAACAGAAACTTTAAGAGTCAGTTTAGACCAGCATAATTTCAGTCTGTGCACATCAGATTACACATAGACAACACAAGGACTAATTCGCAACAGTGATCATCTCATATGTTTTGCCAAAGCGACAATGCGACTTTTAATTGTGTATGTACACATAGTGTATACTTGCCAACATTAGAGTTGGGAGTAAATGGATATTTAAAGGTTAGGGTGAGAACTGAAATGCTTGAGTGCCCGAATTGCGCGTCGGATGCTCGGATGTGCTCGAATCGAGAAGCGAACATAATGGAGCTGAATGGGAGATTCAAGCATTTTTCCGGTGAACAGTAAAATTCTCTATCTTTCACTACCTGGCTCAGATAATTCATATGACCGAGCACTAGAACACCACACAATACTCAGCACTCCTCAACACACAAAAGAGCACCCCGATGCTCCATCGAATATTGAGCAGTGCCGAGCACGCTCAACCATCACTGGTGGCTATCATTTCCAAACAGATTTGATATATGGGCTGCAAAAGGCTGCTGATCAATAGGGTCCAGATTCCAAGACCCCCACAGATTGCTCAAAACATGGATCTGAAGCTCTCGCAGATTGAAGCACAGCTCGAAACGCACAGAGCGGTGTACGGCAACAGACTCAATAGGGCATCTGGTCTATATTCTAGGATAGTACCTGAAAAATTGGGATAGCCCTTCAGGACTGCTTATGGTGTGTACCTGTTCACAATCTGAATGAGAGCACAGAATTCACACACTCTTGTGAACTTGATTTAAGAGTATACAAGTTTTTTTGCTACATTTTTGTAGAGGAAACTAAGCCAAAACGCTAAGATTTTGAGGATGATTTGGAGAGTTTCTGTTCTGTGTCTATGTGCACACAGAGTCTTTTTTGCAGAGTTTTCAAAGCAGAAACTGAGCAGAAATGGCAAGTTTTTTAGAAGTTTTGCATTTTTTATGATGATTTAGAGAGTTTCCACTCTGTTTTTGCGCCCAAAACTTCTCAAAAAAGTATGTGTGCATACAAAGAGTGTGGATGGCATCAGACAACTTTGTGCCCACAGTCCCATTGCAGGTCATTTGATTTTGTCCGCCAGGGCTCTGGGGAGTGATAAAGGGCACATTCTTAGGATTTGATGGGTCTCAACCTCTTCCTTGCACATGCCATGCACCTAATTGTCTGTTCCTTAGATTCAGTTGCATCCACTTACACCATCGGTAGGAGTATGCACTGGATACATGCGTGTTTCACAGATGAAGAAGGCTGTACACCTCACCTTGCTACACATGTGCCATGAAGAAAGTTGTACTGTCCTTGGCTCTATCTGCACGTACTGGAGTCTCACCAGTGACATAAATTAATTTACTACCTAATGCCAGCTTTTTGACATTGACATCTTTGGACCAGTAAACTCCTCGGTGGTTTAGAAGTCCCAATACTACTGATGACTTTCCTTTAAGTAGGAAACATTCAAATTTGTCATCGCCATGCACCCATCTTTCTCAGCCTCGCCACATCTTATTAGATAAGATAAGGAGGATAGGACTCACCATAGACTTTCACCTCAAAGTGACAAATGTCCTCATATTTGTTTGTCTTTTGCAACGTGAGCTCGTAATCGCTCTCATCCTCCTTCTGTAATGTCTGGATCACAACAGATAAATCTTTTGTATTAAACTGGTATCTACTGTGGGAATTATTTTGGTCATTTTCTTTGAGGGTCTTTAAATTGTGTTCCAGTACCATCTTCTTTGATGTGTAATTTGTGCTCCTCAGGTACAGTTTTTCATAATCTGGGTTGCTTTGTAATTTATATAGAACCAAAGATTTTCCAAGGGTCCCATTCCAGGTCTTCGTATCTCCACATAGATTGGAGTCACCTTCAAGAAAAACAGACATCAAGTCAGACCCACCGAAAGGATGATAAATATGTGATCGCTGGTAGTCTGATTGTTGGGCCCCCCCCGCCGTTTTCAAGAACAGAGGTCCCAAATTTCTATGCATGACTGAAACAGACCTCCATCGACATGGGATCCAAACAGGCTGTATGCTCACATTGGGATATGGTTCATATAGGGATTTACCAACAAACCTATTAAAAATGCTTAAATCTGATATGCAAATTGCCTCTTAAGAGAAGAAGAGGACTTAGCACCACCTGTTGGAAGCAGCGATCCTACAAGTCACTATCGAGGGGGCAACACTCCGAAACACCTTGTCTGCAAATTGAGATTCTGATTTGGCTTTTATCCTAAGTTACCGTATATTGCAAGACTCGTTAAGGGTCAATAGTGACTCGTAGGATCTAACCGTGCCCTGCATAAGTAATCTCACAGCAGTAATGTACAATGTGTACATAACACCACCATACAAATAATATTAAAGGGTAGATTGCGCTGCATGGAGTATCCAAAATATTCACAAACCCCAACTCCAAGTACATATACACAGGGAACCCTAAGCTAAAAAGACACAACAGCAGTAGATTATAGAAAATCAAAACTTACCAAAATGGTAAAAACACATACAAAATACCACGCACAACAAGACAGACATGCTTCAGAAGTCGCCTCGAACAAGTCTACAGAGGTAATGCTTTAAAGTGCATCGCTCAGCTAAAATTCTGTAAACGGAAACTTTTTTTTTCTTTTGTCAAACCACTGAAGTGAAGCAAACATTCTATAAATTTCAGGTGAAAAAAAAGTAAAATCTCACAGTCCCATATTCTGCTTGGTCGGTAGAAAAATAAGAGAAAAAATTGACAAATATTTTTATTACTGATTTTTTTTTTATAGCAATTGTCCTCTGCTCCATTTTGCGATATTGTGAGAAAATACATCATGGAGTGATGAGGTTTGAGAGATTATTTAGTTAGGATCTGTGTCCTTTAAAAAATGAGTGGACTGTGTTGCTTGTGACACAGCTGGGTCACATGGCTGAATGGGGGTAACCACCATACACGCATCCACGACCCAATAGTGTTGCACACACCATAAAAGTTTACCGTTTTCTACCAGTAGAGGTGAGAAATGAACATACTGAGTAGAACAGCAAAAGGAGGAAAAGTACCTGCATAGTAACTAACTAGAAGTAGGGGTGAGTAACACTAGATACATGTGCTGTACTACCACAAGGCTGCATTATTGGCCACAGAGGAGTAGGAACCCTCAGTTAATACAACTTTTGATGTAGTTTGTTCCACGTAAGAGAGACCAACCTACCTACGAGAGAGTACTACCATTGTGAAGAAGAATGAGCAAAGTCAGTAGTTTTCCAGGAGGTGATAGATCCACTTTAAAGCTTGCTGAAGCAAGTAAAATGGAAACAATCTGTAAGCTCTAAATGTGGAGCTGGAAAGCCAGAAGGTCTGGGCTACAGGAATATGAAGACCCACCAAAAGGGCTGCCAGAAGCAATCCTCCCATTTACTGGGACTATAGATGTCAACTCTGCAGAATTGGAACAATTGGTTTGACAAACAAATAGGCTTAAAGAAGAAGAAGCCAAAAGAGTGGAAGAAGAGCCTCCATTCCCACACTGCCTCAAACGCCAAGTGAGAAACAGGGTCCAAAGCAAAACCATTTAAAGGCCTATTTCTCAGCCCATATGTCAGGCCCATGTTCCGTAGGAGGATGTAAGTGTACGGCCAATCCAAAGGTCTGTGCAAGCTCCAGAAGTGAAGTCTGCTCCGTTCGGAGGTCACAGGACATTGCTGCTTGTAATTGTCTGAAGTGGTCAGGTTACCAGAAGAGCACTTGATTAGATGTTTCTATGATGATGCATTATTATATTCACCTGCAGTCAATAATATGGAGCAGCAGTCTATGAATTCTGAATGGAGCAGAGGATATCTATGGAGTAATTATTATTATTATTATTTATTGTTATAGCGCCATTTATTCCATGGCGCTTTACATGTGAGGAGGGGTATACATAATGAAAACAAGTACAATAAGCTTAAACAATACAAGTCATAACTGGTACAGGAGGAATGAGGACCCTGCCCGCGAGGGCTCACAATCTACAAGGGATGGGTGAGAATACAGTAGGTGAGGGTAGAGATGGTCATGCAGCGGTTTGGTCGATCGGTGGTAGCTGCAGGTTGTAGGCTTGTCTGAAGAGGTGGGTCTTCAGGTTCTTTTTGAAGGTTTCGATGGTAGGCGAGAGTCTGATGTGTTGTGGTAGAGGGTTCCAGAGTAGGGGTGATACGCGAGAGAAATCTTGTATACGATTGTGGGAAGAGGAGATAAGAGGGGAGTAGAGTAGGAGATCTTGTGAGGATCGGAGGTTGCGGGTAGGTAAGTACCGGGAGACGAGGTCACAGATGTATGGAGGAGACAGGTTGTGGATGGCTTTGTACGTCATGGTTAGGGTTTTGTAGTGGAGTCTCTGGGCAATGGGGAGCCAGTGAAGGGATTGACAGAGGGGAGAGGCCGGGGAATAGCGGGGGGACAGGTGGATTAGTCGGGCAGCAGAGTTTAGAATAGATTGGAGGGGTGCGAGAGTGTTAGCGGGGAGGCCACAGAGCAGGAGGTTGCAGTAGTCAAGGCGAGAGATGATGAGGGCATGGACTAGGGTTTTTGCAGATTCATGGTTGAGGAATGAACGGATTCGTGAAATATTTTTGAGTTGCAGTCGGCAGGAAGTGGAAAGGGCTTGGATATGTGGTTTGAAGGAGAGATCAGCGTCAAGGATTACCCCGAGGCAGCGAGCTTGTGGGACTGGGGAGAGTGGGCAGCCATTTACTGTAATTGATAGGTTCGTTAGGGGGGTCGCGTGAGATGGGGGAAAGATGATGAATTCTGTTTTGTCCATGTTAAGTTTCAAAAATCTAGCGGAGAAGAAGGATGAAATAGTGGACAGACATTGAGGGATTCTGGTTAGAAGGGAGGTGATATCTGGTCCAGAGATGTAGATCTGTGTGTCGTCAGCATAGAGATGATACTGAAAGCCATGAGATTCTATGAGCTGTCCCAGGCCAAAGGTGTAAATGGAGAAGAGCAAGGGCCCAAGGACTGAACCTTGTGGGACTCCGACAGATAGAGGGCGAGGTGAGGAGGTGGTGTGTGAGTGGGAGACGCTGAATGTCCGGTCTGTTAGGTATGATGAGATCCAGGATAGGGCCAAGTCTGCGATGCCAAGGGATGAGAGGGTTTGTAATAATAGGGAATGGTCCACTGTGTCAAAGGCAGCCGACAGGTCGAGGAGGAGGAGGACAGAGTAGTGTCGCTTGCTCTTGGCGGTTAAGAGGTCATTGGTGACTTTAGTTAGGGCAGTTTCGGTGGAATGGTGTGACCGGAAGCCAGATTGTAGGCGGTCAAAGAGGGAGCAGGAAGAGAGATGGGAGGACAGTTCAAGGTAAACGTGTTGTTCCAGTAGTTTGGAGGCATAGGGGAGAAGTGATATAGGGCGATAGCTAGATACAGAGGATGGGTCAAGAGAGGGCTTTTTGAGGATAGGTGTGATGGAGGCATGTTTAAAGCTTGAGGGGAAAACACCAGTTGTTAGAGATAAGTTGAAGAGATGGGTTAGGGTTGGGATGAAGATTGTGGTGAGGTTTGGGATGAGGTGGGATGGGAGTGGGTCAAGTGCACAGGTGGTGAGATGTGATCTTGAGAGTAGAGTGGAGAGTTGATCTTCTGTAATGGTGGAGAAGTTGGTTTTGGAGGTGGAGGGCTGTGAAATCGGGAGGAAGAGCTCTGGGGGTTGTTGACCAAAACTGTCTCTAATGCTATCAATCTTCTGCTTGAAAAATGAGGCAAAGTCTTCAGCAGAGATAAGTGGGGAGGGAGGAGGTGCTGGGGGACGGAGGAGAGAATTGAAGGTGTTGAATAACTGTTTAGGGTTGTGAGAGAGGGAGGATATGAGAGATGAGAAGTAGGTTTGTTTAGCTGTGGCAAGTAGAGGATATCTATGGAGTGACCTGCACTGGAAGCCAAGAATCGGAGATTATTATTTTAAAACCATCTGTCATGATCCAGACCGGGTTTTGAGTCCTGTTTTCCCTTTTTCCTGGACTGGTCATGTCAAGAGTTAACCTTTCTCAGCCTCTGTCTAGGTTCAGGTTGGCTATTTATTACTGCTGCTTCCTGCAGGCGATGTCAGTTATAGTTTTTACCTAGTGTTGCTGTAGCTGACTCTGATTGCTCTGATTTGTACTGCTGTGTTGCTGTCTGAACCCGTGTCTCTGTTTTCCCCTATTCCCGACTTAACTCCATGTTTCCCGTTAGTGGGCTGACTCCCTGGTTTTGACTTGGCTTGTATCCTGACCTGCTTCTGTCTTTTGGCTTATCCGCTCCTGACTGTTAGTGACTCCCTGGCTTGTCTCTGACTGTGAGTTTGATAACTCGTTTGGTACTGCACTACATTCTAGGATTTGACCCTGGATTGTTTGACTTTCTGCTGCCACCGGTGGCAGCCTCACTGCTGCACTGCAGGCCAGCTCTGTATAGGTGCAGTCCTGCTTCCACTCTACTGCCATCTAGTGGAGTCTGCACCTACCTGCATTGCAGCAACGTGACACCATCTATACCTAAGAAAAAAAAATTGGTGTTGGACAACCCCTTTAACAATCTTCCTTCATTATCCCATGCCATTCCCTAGGTGCATATTATACATACCAGTGTGACAAAAGCCAAAATGACACTTAAAAGTCTAATTGTCCTGTGGAAAAAGCTTCTATTTGTAGAATGAATATTATGAAGCGGAGTTGGGTGGAAGACATTTCCCATTCCATAGAAGCTGGTGAGAACTTGTCACATCCCTGGAGGGTTAGATTTGGACATCAGCCATGCAGGAAACTTTGGAGCTTTTCCTGCTTTTTATGATAAGAAAGAAGATTTTTTTTTCTTTCTAGGACACTTGAGGAGAGAGGATCGCGGCAGAATATATCAGGGGATGGTGGTGCTCCTTCTCTTGCTGATGCCGGCATGGGGTAAGTGCAATTTTATCCAAAGCTCCGAATTGATGGTCCAACCCCCTACTCAAAGCAGGATTCACTAAATCATCCCAAACAGATGTCTGTCCAGCCTCTGTTTGAAGACTTCCATGGAAGGAGAACTCACCACCTCTCATGGCAGCCTGTTCCACTCATTGATCACCCTGTAAAAAAGTTTTTTCTAATATCTAATCTGTGTCTCCTCCCATTCAGCTTCATCCCATTGCTTCTAGTCTTCCCTTGTGCAAATGAGAATAAAGATAATGCTTCTACAATGTGACAGCCCTTGAGATAGTTGTAGACAGCTATTAAGTCTCCTCACAGTCTTCTTTTTTGCAAGCTAAACATTCCCAGATCCTGTAACTGTTCCTCATAGGACATGGTTTGCAGATTGGTCACCATTCTGGTCACTCTTCTCTGAACATGCTCCAGTTTGCTGATGTCTCTTTTTTTAAATGTGGTGCCCAAAACTGGACACAGTATTCAAACCAAGCACATGTTCTCAGTGCACTCATGGCATGGCCAAACACTAGCCACCTACTTTTTTCCATCTAGCTTTGCACTCCTCTGGCTATTTTAAAGGTAGAGCTGTCAATCAATGAAGAGGAGGGCGGAGATTGATGGAAAATAACTGTTTGGCCGCTACGAGGGTGTATCAAGCAAGCACCTATTCTTGGTTGGAACAGTCATTTTGTGCTGTCAGGCACCCATTAAATACTCAAAGGATTATAAGCAGTTTTGTTTTGGAGCATAGTAACACAGTTATTAAGGTTGAAGGAAGACTTTAAGTCCATCTAGTTCAACCCATAGCCTAACCTAACATGCCCTAACATGTTGATCCAGAGGAAGGCAAAAAAAAACCATGTGGCAAAAAGTAAGCTCCACTTTGGGGAAAAAAATTCCTTCCCGACTCCACATACGGCAATCAGACTAGTTCCCTGGATCAACGCCCTATCAAGGAATCTAGTGTATATACCCTGTAACATTATACTTTTCCAGAAAGGTATCCAGTCCCCTCTTAAATTTAAGTAATGAATCACTCATTACAACATCATACGGCAGAGAGTTCCATAGTCTCACAGCTCTTACAGTTACTGCTCTCAGAATCTGCGTCTGTTATTATTATGCTTAAACCTTAAACCATAGATGACATGAAGCTCTGATTTTGTAGATACATTACAGAATGTCTTATCAGTCCCGTGTGATCCAGAGAAACCCTGCTAAATAGGCAGCAGATGATATTCAATGCTGATAATTTGGGTGTAACTGTTGATAGCACTCAATGCCAGTGTGCTGTATCAAAAGCCACCATTATTGGCTTCTAGAGGAGAATATTATTTTACCCCTTTGTAAAAGCATGACATTTCTTTGATGTTTTCAAAGACAGGATGGAAGATGAAAATCTCCATGGTCGAGTAGTTCTATCTCATCCCTTTTATGCATACCGCCTCTTCTAAACACATGACTTCTTTACAAATACTCCCTAATCTAATATATAAAGCTGAATGTGTGTGGTGTGTATGTCCGGGATTGGCATCTGAACTGTCGCAGCTACAGCTGCAAAATTTTGCACAGTCACACATCTGGACCCCGAGAGCGTCATAGTCTATGTTGTGAGGCGAAATTTTAACCCCGCGCGTTCCAATTCACCAAATAATTTTGCCCCTATCTACATAATGGGAAAAAAGTGAAAGGAAAAGTGTTGGAGGCAAATTGACAGCTGCCAGATATGAACAAAGGGGACTTAAAGAATGAGAGCGATGGCGCCAAAGAGTATATACCGTACAGTTGCTAAGGTGGGGCCCCGACATGGGATACTCACCACACACAGGGATATGAACACACAAACAAAATGCGCCACACACTACCACGTGCTTGAACACATATCACCCTCAGCACACATTTCACCACACATACACCAACCTCGCCACATAAAAGTCGAAACACAAAAGTCGCCACTCAAAACTCACCACGCGCAAAACTCGCCACATGCAAAACTAGGCTCATGCAAAACTAGGCTCACGCAAAACTAGGCTCACGCAAAACTCGCCACACGTGCAAAACTCACCTCATGGAAAACTCGCCACACGTAAAACTTGCACACGCGGAAAAATTGCCACTTGCACAAAAGTTGCAACACATGCAAAAGTTGCCTCACACAAAACTTGCACATACTCAAAACGCACCACATATAAAACTCGCCATGCGCAAAACTCGCCATGCGCAAAACTTGCTGCACACAACTTGCTACAAAAACCTGTCACATGCAACTCGACACACAAAAAGTTGCTACACGCGTGTCGCCACACAAAACTCATCTCACAAAAGTCGCTACATGCATGTCGCCAGACGCAACTCAACACACACAACTTGACACATGAAACTCGCCCTAAAACACACACAAATCTGGTATTATCCTTCAAAAATAAAAAGCTGATTAATAAGCAGACAAACTACAAGAGCAACAAATGTACCATATAGGAAATACGGCAGCTGTCAGTCACATGACCTGTCTATAATGTGTATGTGTGAGCTAATATATACTGCCTGGGGGGAGGGCTTCCTGTTGGCTTGGGATTTATCAGGCTGCCAATTTAGCTTACAAATACTGAGGTAAAAATACTGACCAAATAACGTGTGAACGAGGTCTAATACAGGAGGAGATGACATACAGGTACATACTATATACAGGGGAGATGACACACAGGTATATACTATATACAGGAGCAGATGACACAGGTACATACTATGTACAGGAGGAGATGACATACAGGTATATGCTATATACAGGAGGAGATGACATACAGGTATATAGTATATACAGGAGGAGATAAATTACAGGTTTATACTATATACAGGAGGAGATGACACACGTATATACTATACACAGGAGGAGATGACATACAGGCATATACTATATAAAAGAGGAGATGACACATAGGTATATGCAGGAGGAGATGACATACAGGTATATACTATATACTGGAGATGACATACAGGTATATAATATATAAAAGAGGAGATGACACATAGGTATATACAGGAGGAGATGACATACAGCAGGTATATACTATATACAGGGGAGATGACATACAGGTATATACTAACACAGGAGATGACTTACATGTATATACTATATATAGGAGATGACATACAGGTATATACTATATACAGAAGAGATGACATACAGGTATATACTATATACAGGAGGAGATGACACATAGGTATATACAATATACAGGAGGAGATGACATACAGCAGGTATATACTATTTACAGGGGAGATTACATACAGGTATATACTATATACAGGGGAGATGACATACAGGTATATACTATATACAGGAGTTGACATACAGGTGTATACTATATACTGTATAAGGGAGATGACAAACATGTATATACTGAGGGGAAAATGAGAGGTGTGAGGTGCAAATGAGAGGTGTGAAGTGAAAATGAGTGGTGTGAGGTGAAAATGAAAAGGTGTGAGTGCAAAATGAGAGGAGTGAGGGAAAATAGTGGAGTGATCAGAAAATGACAGAAGTGAAGTCAAAATGACAAGTATTAGGGGGGAATGAGAGGAGTGAGGGGGAATGAGAGGAAGTGAGGGGGAAAATAAGAGGTGTGAGGGAGAAAATGAGAGAAGTGAGGTGCTATAACTAACCCACAGATATTTACTATGCCCAGATAATGCCGGGCTCTTCAGCTAGTATACTGGATATATACAGTATATAACTGCACCACTTCTTTTCCCTTTTCAACCAATCAGAACTTAGCTTTCTAGACAGCACCGGATAAAGAGTGGATGGCTGTCAATCGGGACCTGTGGTCAATACCAGCATTTTCTTTGTTTTGGAAGCAATGCAAATTCCTTGGAGCCAAGTGGAGCTATTATAGGAATTACACTGCAAAAAAAAAATCGAGTTTATACTCATACTTATGCAGATCCCTAACGTAATTCTTACGATAATTCTAAATGACTGTGATGTGTGTTTATGGCCATAATCCTCAGCACCGCCAAAGACAAATCTGCACTTATGTTTTCGGCCATTAGGAAACAACAGCTGAAAAACCAATTCCAACGCCTCTTTGAAGTCAGATTCAGAGAATTTGTGTATTGTTCCCGGAGAGAATTTCTCAGCAGAGAAACACCATCATCACACAATGGAGATCAGACTTTCCCGTAATAGATCATTGTGCGAAGGCTGCATTTAGAGATAACCTTCGGTAGACATCGTCTCGCCTGCTGCTCCGACCCCATGTATTAAAAAAGGAAAAAAATAAAATTGTGGTATCTAATACTTCCTGCAAATCCCACATCCAGGGCAAGTGCAGGTGCAGCAGTGCAGGAGGTGGGAAAAACAGAGTTGGATAGCTAGATGTGGACCAAGAGCAACATAGGCTCCTGGTCATTGATGGTCAAAGTGCCTTTACCAACCACTTTAGCCAGGGTTCTCTTAAGATCTTCAGTGATTTGGGCTATAGGGGGTTCCTATGGCTGTAACACAGGTGTACGGATGCAGGGAGACAGAAGCACAGAGCAGGTGTTAAGAATTACTTATTTTTATCAATACAGGACTAACTTCCTTGCAGGGAGCAACAGGAAATAAACTAATAAAGGATAAGGGGTAAACAAGGGAAACAGTAACTCAGAATGGCAGTCTACATATTAATTCCACTTAGCGTGACTCCGCTGTCTGTTTCTTCTCCTGAGTCAGATGGTTGATCAGTTGCTGGCTGAGGCCGGTGCTGAGTTCTTCTGGCTTCCCCGCCTAACTAGTTGTCATCACTTCTGGCGGCAGCGGGCAGTCACCGGTCTTACCCGCTGAGCCCCTAATCCATTATGCTGCAGCTCAGCAAAGTCGTATTCACCACAATCCTCCACTTGGCGTGCGTTACTCCGTACGCTTGTCAAAAACTGGGAGTCCTCACTGATCACCGGCCATGATCGCTACTATGCTGCCTATCTTTCCCTGTAGCCCAGCGCCGGTTCCCTCTGACTCCTCTCTCTGGCAGGAAGCCCTGTTCTTTTCCCGCCTAAACCCTTTTATACCCCCTGGCTCATCACGCCCCTTCAACCCAGGTTAAGGGTTTGCTCCGTCTGCAATCTCCTTCGCCCTGCAACAGTAGGTTTGGCCCCAGCAGTTCCGGACCCGGTGTTCTGTTGGCATCCACAGCCCGGTCTTCTCCTTTACACTTCTACGAGATAAAATTCTGACATCGAGTCCCCACAACTATTATGTTACCAGCTGTGGCAGTATAAACAGTGTACGGTGTGGAACACAGCTCTGTACACTGTTTAATAGCATGCTTCCCTTTTCCAGGACAGCACCATGAAATCTCACAGCCCAAACGTCAAGACCTACTTCACGTCTCTGAATTACGAGGCTTTTATTAAGGCCTCGACACACATTAGAATAATGTTGGCTGAACCCTCTGATATCAACAGATTCGGCTGATGGTCTAATGTGTATGGGGCTGCCGGCCAACTAATCTTCGGAAGAGATACCCACTGGACAAGTCCGATTTGAGACTGCCGAGTGCAATGTTAAGCTGCCAAATGACATGTCCTTCAGCCAAACAAATGCTCTTGTGTACGGGATAAATGGTTGAGATGGCAGTTGGCAAAATAATTGGTTTAAGCATCGTTCGGTCAAAAGCCATCTAATGTGTATGGCAGGCAGTACAGTTCCTCACCAATCCCCAGAGAACTGGCTTCTTTCCTAGCTACTTGGCTACTCCAAGTTTATCATCAGCACCACCCAGCCTTCCTTAGTTCTCTCCACTGGGACATCTCCACAGATACAGCAAAGGGTTAAAGGGTTATCTCCCTTCTTCATAAATGGATATTGTTGGATAGAGTTTGTAAAAAATGATGCAATTGCAATTTACTGCTTATTCACAATTACAGTTAGGGCCAGAAATATTTGGACAGTGACACAATTTTCGCGAGTTGGGCTCTGCATGCCACCACATTGGATTTGAAATGAAACCTCTACAACAGAATTCAAGTGCAGATTGTAACGTTTAATTTGAAGGGTTGAACAAAAATATCTGATAGAAAATGTAGGAATTGTACACATTTCTTTACAAACACTCCACATTTTAGGAGGTCAAAAGTAATTGGACAAATAAACATAACCCAAACAAAATATTTTTATTTTCAATATTTTGTTGCAAATCCTTTGGTGGCAATCACTGCCTTAAGTCTGGAACCCATGGACATCACCAAACGCTGGGTTTCCTCCTTCTTAATGCTTTGCCAGGCCTTTACAGCCGCAGCCTTCAGGTCTTGCTTGTTTGTGGGTCTTTCCGTCTTAAGTCTGGATTTGAGCAAGTGAAATGCATGCTCAATTGGGTTTAGATCTGGAGATTGACTTGGCCATTGCAGAATGTTCCACTTTTTGGCACTCATGAACTCCTGGGTAGCTTTGGCTGTATGCTTGGGTTCATTGTCCATCTGTACTATGAAGCGCCGTCCAATCAACTTTGCAGCATTTGGCTGAATCTGGGCTTAAAGTATATCCCGGTACACTTCAGAATTCATCCGGCTACTCTTGTCTGCTCTTATGTCATCAATAAACACAAGTGACCCAGTGCCATTGAAAGCCATGCATGCCCATGCCATCACGTTGCCTCCACCATGTTTTACAGAGGATGTGGTGTGCCTTGGATCATGTGCCGTTCCCTTTCTTCTCCAAACTTTTTTCTTCCCATCATTCTGGTACAAGTTGATCTTTGTCTCATCTGTCCATAGAATACTTTTCCAGAACTGAGCTGGCTTCTTGAGGTGTTTTTCTGCAAATTTAACTCTGGCCTGTCTATTTTTGGTATTGATGAATGGTTTGCATCTAGATGTGAACCCTTTGTATTTACTGTCATGGAGTCTTCTCTTTACTGTTGACTTAGAGACAGATACACCTACTTCACTGAGAGTGTTCTGGACTTCAGTTGATGTTGTGAACGGGTTCTTCTTCACCAAATTAAGTATGCGGCGATCATCCACCACTGTTGTCATCCGTGGACGCCCAGGCCTTTTTGAGTTCCCAAGCTCACCAGTCAATTCCTTTTTTCTCAGAATGTACCCAACTGTTGATTTTGCTACTCCAAGCATGTCTGCTATCTCTCTGATGGATTTTTTCTTTTTTTTCAGCCTCAGGATGTTCTGCTTCACCTCAATTGAGAGTTCCTTTGACCGCATGTTGTCTGCTCACAGCAACAGCTTCCAAATGCAAAACCACACACCTGGAATCCACCCCTGACCTTTTAACTACTTCATTGATTACAGGTTAACGAGGGAGACGCCTTCAGAGTTAATTGCAGCCCTTAGAGTCCATTGTCCAATTACTTTTGGTCCCTTGAAAAAGAGGACGCTATGCATTACAGAGCTATGATTCCTAAACCCTTTCTCCGATTTGGATGTGGAAACTATCATATTGCAGCTGGGAGTGTGCACTTTCAGCCCATATTATATATATAATTGTATTTCTGAACATGTTTTTGTAAACAGCTAAAATAACAAAACTTGTGTCACTGTCCAAATATTTCTGGCCCTAACTGTATGGCAGAAAGTGTTGGCATCCTAGAAATTTTTCCAGAAAATGAAGTAAAATTATTGCAATTACACGTTTTATTATACACGTCTATTTCCTTCATGTGTATTGGAACAATACAATAAAAGCAGATAAAAAAGGGCAAATTGGACATAATTTCACACACAACCCCACAAATGGGCCAGATAAAATTGTTGGCACCCTCAACTCAATATTTGGTTGAACCCTTTTTGTAATAAATAACTGCAATCAATCGCTTCCTATAACCATCAACAAGCTTCTTACACCTTTCAACTGGAATTTAGAATTTTGGACCACTGTTCCTTTGAAAACTTCTCCAGATCTCTCATACTTGAAGGTTGCCGTCTCCCTACAGCAATTTTAAGATCTTTCCACAGGTGTTCAATGGGATTTAGTTTCAGACCCATAGCTGGCCAATTCATAACTCTCAAACGCTTTGTGTCCATCCATTTCTGGTGCTTCTTGAAGTATTTTTGGGGTAATTGTCCTGCTGGAAGACCCATAACCTAGGACGCAAATCTAGCTTTCTGACACTAGGCACTGCATTGCGATCCAAAATCCTTTGGTAATGTTCAGATTTTATGATGCCTTGCACACAGTCACGGCACCCAGTGCCAGAGGCAGCAAAACATCTTTGAACCTCCACCATATTTAACTGTAGGTACTGTGTACTTTTCTTTGTAGGCCTTACTATTTCATTTTTGGTAAAAAAGAATGATGTGCTTTATCAAAAAGCTCTTTCTTGGTCTCATCTGGCCACAAGATGCTTTCCTAGAAGGATTTTGGTTTA
The DNA here is from genome assembly GCF_032444005.1 of Ranitomeya imitator. NCBI lineage: Eukaryota > Metazoa > Chordata > Amphibia > Anura > Dendrobatidae > Ranitomeya > Ranitomeya imitator. The sequence goes on along the minus strand of NC_091282.1, from coordinate 645,483,786 downwards.
CTCACGTACATTTTGGTAAACTGCAGTCTAGCTTTTTTTATGTCTCTGTGTCAGCAATGGGGCCCTATTGGGTCTCCTGTCATAGCGTTTTATTTCATTCAAATGTCGATGGGTAGTTCGCGCTGACACTGATGCGCCCTAAGCCTGCAGGACAGCTTCAGTTTCTTTGGAACTTGATTGGGGCTGCTTATCCACCATCCATACTATTCTGCGTTGCAACCTTTCATCAATTATCCACATCCAGAGAGATTAGCTACAGTGCAATGGGTTGTACAGTTCTTGATTACGTTGTGCACTGTGATGATTCACAAGGAAAAACAAAAAGTGGACCCACTGGACCGTGACGACGATCCCCTTATGGACCAGCTGGCGTGATGGAACACCCCCTATAGGGAGAGTTAGGGGCAGGCCCACGAGGGACTATCGCCACGGAGGCTGGAGGACCAGGATGAAATGGATAGACCAAAGGAAATACAGGACCAAAGGAAGAGAAGGAGGTACAAGACTGGCAGGAGCGGAAGAGACACAGGATAGGCGAGAGTACCACAGAGAAGCAGAACTAGAGAGGCTCGGGACTGTAAAGGCACGGTACTGAAAAGAGGACTGCAGAGACACAGGAGTGGCGAGTGGACTGCAGAGATTCTGGAACGACAAGTGAGGCTACAGAAGCACAGGACAGCAAAGGCACCGGAATGGCGAGAAGCTCAGCAGCGGCACAGTACTGTAGAGACCCAGGAAATGGCGAGTGAGATTGCAGAGATACCGGAATGGCGAGTGAGGCTGCAGGGATACCGGAATGGCGAGTGTGGCTGCAGAGACACCGGAATGGCGAGTGAGGCTGCAGAGATATAAAAAGATCCGAGGTCAGGAAGCTGGGAGTACACGGAAAGGCGTACGGCCAAGAGCACTTGTAGGCACAAATGATCATCAGGCACAGGGGGGCGGCAGGAAGCGGTTTACATACCAGTGCAATGAGCACTTCCGGGTAACAGTCCTCCAGGATGAGAGAGAGGACGAGAAGGAGCGACAGCAGGAAGATTAGAGGTGTGCACGCGCAATGCTGAATCTGGCGTGCGCGCCCGACGAGCAGCAGAGGCCGGGGGCGAGCGCAGAGAGGAAGACACCGCAGGAGAGGAGGCACGCCGGAACGCCGAAGACAGGTGAGCATGACAGGGCGCGGGACGCGGCAGCGGCATGACATGCACCGTGGACTAAGGAACATAAAGATCTCTGGAGATGGACTTGTGACCTTAAGATTGTTGATATTGTTCAACAATTTTAGTTCTCAAGTCCTTTGACAGTTCTCTTCTCTTTGTTCTCCATGCTTAGTGTGGCCTATCGCAGCTGACATCCGGCACTATGTGCCAGGAGCGGTCACGGACCGCCCCCGGCATATTAACCCCCGTCACACTGTGGTCAAACATGATCGCAGTGTGCCGGCGGTATAGGGAAGCATCGCTCAGGGAGGGGGCTCCCTGCGGGCTTCCCTGAGACCCCCGCAGCAACGCGATGTGATCGCATTGCTGCGAGGGTCTCTTACCTCCTCCTTGCAGGCCCGGATCCAAGATGGCCGCAGCCTCGGGGTCCTGCAAGGAGGTGGCTTCACTGCGCCTGCTCAGAGCAGGTGCCGGGAAGCATAGGAAAAGTGCACGTCAGATCGCTGATCTGACACTGTGCACAGCAAAGTGTCAGATCAGCGATCTTACACTATAACATGATGCCCCCCCTGGGGCAATGTTATAGTGTAAAAAAAAAATATTCCAACGTGTAAAAAAAATTTTTTTTAAATTTCAAAAAATAAATAAATAAATATTGTTCCTATAAATACATTTCTTTATCTAAATAAAACAAACAAAACAATAAAAGTACACATATTTAGTATCGCCGCGTCCGTAACGACCCAACCTATAAAACTATATCACTAGTTAACTCCTTCAGTGAACACCGTAAAAAAAAAAAAAACGAGGCAAAAAACAACGCTTTATTATCATACCGCCAAACAAAAAGTGGAATAACACGCAATCAAAAAGACGGATATAAATAACCATGGTACCGCTGAAAACATCATCTTGTCCCGCAAAAAAACGAGCCACCATACAGCGTCATCAGCGAAAAAATAAATAACGTTATAGTCCTCAGAATAAAGCGATGCAAAAATAATTATTTTTTCTATAAAATAGTTTTTATTGTATAAAAGCGCCAAAACATAAAAAAATGATATAAATGAGGTATGGCTGTAATCGTACTGACCCGAAGAATAAAACTGCTTTATCAACTTTACCAAACGCGGAACGGTATAAACGTGCCCCCAAAAGAAATTCATGAATAGCTGGTTTTTGGTCATTCTGCCTCACAAAAATAAATAAAAAGCGATCAAAAAATGTCACGTGCCCGAAAATGTTACCAATAAAAATGTCAACTCGTCCCGCAAAAAACACGACCTCACATGACTCTGTGGACTCAAATATGGAAAAATTATAGCTCTCAAAATGTGGTAACGCAAAAAATATTTTTTGCAATAAAAAGCGTCTTTCAGTGTGTGACGGCTGCCAATCATAAAAATCCGCTAAAAAACCCGCTATAAAAGTAAATCAAACCCCCTTCATCACCCCCTTAGTTAGGGAAAAATTTAAAAATTAAAAAAATGTATTTATTTCCATTTTCCCATTAGGGTTAGAGTTAGGGCTAGGGTTAGGGCTAGGGATAGGGTTAGGGCTAGGTTAGGGCTAGGGTTAGGCCTAGGGCTAGGGTTAGGGTTAGGGCTAGGGCTCGGGTTAGGGTTAGGGCTAGGGTTAGGGCTAGGGCTAGGGTTAGGGCTAGGGTTAGGGTTGGGGCTAGGGTTAAGGCTACAGTTAGGGTTGGGGCTAAAGTTAGGGTTAGGGTTGGGGCTAAAGTTAGGGTTAGGGTTTTGATTACATTTACGGTTGGGAATAGGGTTGGGATTAGGGTTTGGGGTGTGTCTGGGTTAGAGGTGTGGTTAGGGTTACCGTTGGGATTAGGGTTAGGGGTGTGTTTGGATTAGTGTTTCAGTTATAATTGGGGGGTTTCCACTGTTTAGGCACATCAGGGGCTCTCCAAGCGCGACATGGCGTCCAATCTCAATTCCAGCCAATTCTGCGTTGAAAAAGTAAAACAGTGCTCCTTCCCTTCCAAGCTCTCCCGTGTGCCCAAACAGGGGTTTACCCCAACATATGGGGTATCAGCGTACTCAAGACAAATTGGACAACAACTTTTGGGGTCCAATTTCTCCTGTTACCCTTGGGAAAATACAAAACTGGGGGCTAAAAAATAATTTTTGTGGGAAAAAAAAAATTTGTTATTTTCACGGCTCTGCGTTATAAACTGTAGTGAAACACTTGGGGGTTAAAAGTTCTCACAACACATCTAGATAAGTTCCTTGGGGGGTCTAGTTTCCAATATGGGGTCACTTGTGGGTGGTTTCTACTGTTTAGGTACATTAGGGGCTCTGCAAACGCATTGTGACACCTGCAGACCAATCCATCTAAGTCTGCATTCCAAATGATGCTCCTTCCCTTCCGAGCTCTGCCATGCGCTCAAATGGTGGTTCCCCCCATATATTGGGTATCAGCGTACTCAGGACAAAGTGGACAACAACATTTAGTGCCAAATTTCTCCTGTTACCCTTGGAAAAATACAAAACTGGGGGCTAAAAAATAATTTTTGTGGAAAAAAATATTTTTTATTTGCACGGCTCTGCGTTATAAACTGTAGTGAAACACTTGGTGGGTCAAAGTGCTCACCACACATCTAGATAAGTTCCTTAAGGGGTCTACTTTCCAAAATGGTGTCACTTGTGGGGGGTTTCTACTGATAAGGTACATTAGGGGCTCTGCAAACGCAATGTGACTCCTGCAGACCATTCCATCTAAGTCTGCATTCCAAATGGCGCTCCTTCCCTTCCAAGCCCTCCCATGTGCCCAAACGGTGGTTTCCCCCCACATATGGGGTATCAGCGTACTCAGGGCAAATTGGTCAACAACTTTTGGGGTCCAATTTCTCCTGTTACCCTCGGGAAAATACAAAACTGGGGGCTAAAAAATAATTTTTGTGGGAAAAATTTTTATTTTTATTTTTACGGCTCTGCATTATAAACTTCTGTGAAGCCCTTGGTGGGTCAAAGTGCTCACCACACATCTAGATAAGTTCATTAGGGGGTCTACTTTCCAAAATGGTGTCACTTGTGGGGGGTTTCAATGTTTAGGCACATCAGTGGCTCTCCAAATGCAACATGGCGTCCCATTTCAATTCCTGTCAATTTTGCATTGAAAAGTCAAATGGTGCTCCTTCCCTTCCGAGCTCTCCCATGCGCCCAAACATTGGTTTACCCCCACATATGGGGTATCAGCATACTCAGGACAAATTGTACAACAACTTTTGGGGTCCAATTTCTTTTCTTACTCTTGGGAAAATAAAAAATTGGGGGCGAAAAGATAATTTTTGTGAAAAAATATGATTTTTTATTTTTACGGTTCTGCATTATAAACTTCTGTGAAGCGCTTGGTGGGTCAAAGTGCTCACCACACCTATAGATAAGTTCCTTAGGGGGTCTACTTTCCAAAATGGTGTCACTTGTGGGGGTTTCAATGTTTAGGCACATCAGTGGCTCTCCAAACACAACATGGCGTCCCATCTCAATTCCAGTCAATTTTGCATTGAAAAGTCAAATAGCGCTCCTTCGCTTCCGAGCTCTGTCATGCGCCCAATCAGTGGTTTACCCCCACATTTGGGGTATCGCCGTACTCAGGACAAATTGTACAACAACTTTTGGGGTCCATTTTCTCCAGTTACCCTTGGTGAAATAAAACAAATTGGAGCTGAAGTAAAGTTTTTTTTGTGAATAAAAGTTAAATGTTCATTTTTATTTAAACATTCCAAAAATTCCTGTGAAACACCTGAAGGGTTAATAAACTTCTTGAATGTGGTTTTGAGCACCTTGAGGGGTGCAGTTTTTTGAATGGTGTCACACTCGGGTATTTTCTATCACATAGACCCCTCAAAATGACTTCAAATGAGATGTGGTCCCTAAAAAAAATGGTGTAAAAATGAGAAATTGCTGGTCAACTTTTAACCCTTATAACTCCCTAACAAAAAAAATTTGGGTTCCAAAATTGTGCTAATGTAAAGTAGACATGTGGAAAATGTTACTTATTAAGTATTTTGTGTGACATATCTCTGTGATTTAAGGGCATAAAAATTCAAAGTTGGAAAATTGCACAATTTTCTAAATTTTCGCCAAATTTCCATTTTTTTCACAAATAAACGCAGGTAGTATCAAAGAAATTTTACCACGATCATGAAGTACAATATGTCACGAGAAAACAATGTTAGAATCACTGGGATCTGTTGAAGCGTTCCAGAGTTATAACCTCATAAAGGGACAGTGAAAGGAATTGTAAAAATTGGCCTGGTCATTAACGTGCAAACCACCCTTGGGGGTAAAGGGGTTAAATCTTCTGGTGTTGTGTGGTTTTTAATTTTCATTTTCTTTTTTTAATTTTATTGTGGGTGTACAGTACAGACCAAAAGTTTGGACACACCTTCTCATTTAAAGATTATTCTGTATTTTCATGACTATGAAAATTGTACATTCACACTGAAGGCATCAAAACTATGAATTAACACATGTAGAATTATATACTTAACAAAAAAGTGTAAAACAACTGAAAATATGTCTTATATTCTAGGTTCTTCAAAGTAGCCACCTTTTGCTTTGATGACTGCTTTGCACACTCTTGGCATTCTCTTGATGAGCTTCAAGCGTTAGTCACCAGGAATGGTTTTCACTTCACAGGTGTGCCCTGTCAGGTTTAATAAGTGGGATATCTTGCCTTATAAATGGGGTTGGGACCATCAGTTGTGTTGTGCAGACGTCTGGTGGATACACAGCTGATAGTCCTACTGAATAGACTATTAGAATTTGTATTATGGCAAGAACAAAGCAGCTAAGTAAAGACGCCATCAATACTTTAAGAAATGAAGGTGAGTCAGTCCGAAAAATTGGGAAAACTTTGAAAGTGTCACCAAGTGCAGTGGCAAAAACCATCAAGCACTGCAAAGAAACTGGCTCACATGAGGACCGCCCCAAGAAAAGAAGAACAAGAGTCACCTCTGCTTCTGAGGATAAGTTTATCTGAGTCTTCAACCTCAGAAAGCACAGGTTAACAGCAGCTCAGATTACAGACCAGGTCAATGCCACACAGAGTTCTAGCAGCAGACACATCTCTACAACAACTGTTAAGAGGAGATTTTGTACAGCAGGTCTTCATGGTAAAATAGCTTCTAGGAAACCAGTGCTAAGGACAGGCAACAAGCAGAAGAGACTTGCTTGGGCTAAAGAACACAAGGAATGGACATTAGGCCAGTGGAAATCTGTGCTTTGTAGAGTTGAGTGACTTTTACTTTTTTCGGATCGAGTCGGGTTTCGCGAAACCCGACTTTGTCAAAAGTCGGGTCGGGTGAAATTGGCCGATTATTGCGAAAAGTCGGGGGCCGACTGAAACACGAAACCCAATGCAAGTCAATGGGGAATCAAAGTCGGCAGTCAGTGGAGGCCAGGAAAACACCTACAGTGCCCATTTTAATGCCAAAAACATCAATTCTTATTAATTAAGCTTGTCAATCTTAATTTACTTTATAATAATAGTTAGGCATTGAAAACTTAGGGTCATTTGGCTAAAGTTGTGGGGGGGTAGGGCCCAGGAAACGCGGAATACGTCACGGCGGTGGAGCAGGGAGAGGTAAGTATTTAAACTTTGCAAGTGCTGTGATCCTGAGCAAGCAGGGGGGCCACTCGTTGGCACTGGCACAGGGCCCCTCATAGTATGGCGGTGTGTTTGATGGCGGGTGGCATCTCCCACTGGCAGAGACACTGTTGCGTACTATGAGGGGCCCTGTGCCAGTGACGTCGTCAAAGAGTATGCCCCCCCACCTGATGAAGGAACCTGCACTTTCATCTGCACCTTCCTCTTTGTCCCCGTGTAAGGTGGTATAGTATGCGGGAAGGGGAACCTGACTTTCAGCATGGTCAGATTCTGGCTGTGTAGAGTGCAAGGGGAATGTAGTGGTCTGGGTCAATGTACCAGCAGACTCATCAAGCCATCAAGCAATGGCTGGGCTAGGGGCAGGATGAGGAGGAAACACAGATATACAGTTAGGTCCATATATATTTGGACAGAAACAACATTTTGCTAATTTTGGTTATAGACATTACCACAATGAATTTTAAACAAAACAATTCAGATTCAGTTGAAGTTCAGACTTTCAGCTTTCATTTGAGGGTATCCACATAAAAATTGGATGAAGGGTTTAGGAGTTTCAGCTCCTTAACATGTGCCACCCTGTTTTTAAAGGGACCAAAAGTAATTGGACAATTGACTCCAAGGCTATTTCATGGACAGGTGTTGGCAATCCCTTCGTTATGTCATTCTCAATTAAGCACATAAAAGGCCTGGAGTTGATTTGAGGTGTGGTGCTTGCATTTGGAAGGTTTTGCTGTGAAGTAAACATGCGGTCAAAGGAGCTCTCCATGCAGGTGAAACAAGCCATCCTTAAGCTGCGAAAACAGGAAAAAAAAACATCCGAGAAATTGCTACAATATTAGGAGTGACAAAATCTACAGTTTGGTACATCCTGAGAAAGAAAGAAAGCACTGGTGAACTCATCAATGCAAAAAGACCTGGGCGCCCACGGAAGACAACAGTGGTGGATGATCGCATAATAATCTCCATTGTGAAGAGAAACCCCTTCACAACAGCCAACCAAGTGAACAACACTCTCCAGGAGGTCGGCGTATCAATATCTAAATCTACCATAAAGAGAAGACTGCATGAAAGTAAATACAGAGGGTTCACTGCACAGTGCAAGCCACTCATAAGCATCAAGAATAAAAAGGCTAGACTGGACTTTGCTAAAAAAACATCTAAAAAAGACAGCACAGTTCTGGAAGAACATTCTTTGGACAGATGAAACCAAGATCAACTTCTACCAGAATGATGGAAAGAGAAAAATATAGTGAAGGCGTGGTACAGCTCATGATCCAAAGCATACCACATCATCTGTAAAACACGGCGGAGACAGTGTGATGGCGTGGGCATGCATTGCTGCCAGTGGCACTGGGTCACTAGTGTTTATTGATGATTTGACACAGGACAGAAGCAGCCGAATGAATTCTGAGGTATTCAGAGACATACTGTGTGCTCAGATCCAGCCAAATGCAGCCAAACTGATTGGTTGTCATTTCATAGTACAGATGGACAATGACCCAAAACATAAAGCCAAAGCCACCCAGGAGTTTATTAAAACAAAGAAGTGGAATATTCTTGAATGGCCAAGTCAGTCACCTGATCTCAACCCAATTGAGCATGAATTTCACTTATTAAAGACTAAACTTCAGACAGAAAGGCCCACAAACAAACAGCAACTGAAAACCACCGCAGTGAAGGCCTGGCAGAGCATCAAAAAGGAGGAAACACAGCGTCTGGTGATGTCCATGAGTTCAAGACTTCAGGCAGTCATTGCCAACAAAGGGTTTTCAACCAAGTACTAAAAATGAACATTTTATTTAAAATTATTGAATCTGTCCAATTACTTTTGGTCCCTTTAAAAACAGGGTGGCACATGTTAAGGAGCTGAAACTCCTAAACCCTTCATCCAACTTTAATGTGGATACCCTCAAATGAAAGCTGAAAGTCTGAACTTCAACTGAATCTGAATTGTTTTGTTTAAAATTCATTGTGGTAATGTCTATAACCAAAATTAGAAAAATGTTGCCTCTGTCCAAATATATATGGACCTAACTGTAGGCCCAAATAATAAAGTAGGCTAAATGCAGTTCAAAATTGGCAACAGGACTAAACAGGCGGCATTGCTTTGTTCAGTGGAGGACAACTGTAATGAGTGGCAGACACAGTTAGTAGGCCCAAATATTAAAGTAGGCTAAATGCAGTTCAAAATTGGTAACAGGACTAAACAGGCGGCATTGCTTTGTTCAGTGGAGGACAACTGTAATGAGTGGCAGACACAGTTAGTAGGCCCAAATATTAAAGTAGGCTAAATGCAGTTCAAAATTGGTAACAGGACTAAACAATCGGCATTGCTTTGTTCAGTGGAGGACAACTGTAATGAGAGGCAGACACAGTTAGTAGGCCCAAATACTAAAGTAGGCTAAATGCAGTTCAAAATTGGTAACAGGACTAAACGGGCGGCATAGCTAGGTACATGGGTGGGCTCCTCTGCTGAGTAGCAGACAGTGGTAGTAGGCGCAAAGTATTAACTGGTCTAAATGGAGGCCAGGGCCCCTGTATATTTTAATTATCATCTATCATTTCAACAAATTTGTATTCGCCGTGCCATTGAAGGATTTAACAGCACAGACTACACAGTGTTGGAGCAGGGAGAGGTAAGTATTGCAAGTGGTAGAGCACTGTTCGAGCTGGGGGGGAACATTCTCGTGGGTGGCGGTACTGGCACAGGGCCCCACATATTACGACGGTGTGTCTGACGTTGGTTGTGCACCACCACTGTCAGAGACACTTCATTGTACTATGAGGGACCCTGTGCCAGTGCCGTTGCCTAAGAGTGGGCACACCCACCTGTGCAGGCAAACGGCACTCGCACGGGTGCTTGTTCCAGGTGGTGACCACGGCCCTGTGGGGGGAGTCAGTCCATTTAGGGAGGTATAAAAATGGCCTATGGTGGACATTCAGCAGCTGCAAATGGAGGAATTGGAGAAGTCAGTAAGAGGAGGTCAAAAGCAAGACATTTTTCCGGCAAGCTACGTGTCAGCAGGGGAAGGTGGGGCAAAATAATTTGAAATCCATGATTGGTACATTTTAATGAAGGTTAGATCATCAACATTCTGGGTAGCCAGACATGTCCTTTTTTCGGTCAGTATTGAACCAGCAGCACTGAAGACTCTTTCTGATAGCACACTAGCAGCAGGGCAAGCGAGCTCCTGTAATGCATATTCTGCCAATTCAGGACAGGTTTCTATTTTTGATGCCCAGTAATCAAAGGGGAATGACCTGTGAGGGAGAATATTGATAAGGGAGGAAAAGTAGTTCGTAACCATACTGGACAAATGCTGTCTTCTGTCACTTTGAATCGATGCAGCAGTACCTGTCGTGTCAGCGGTCATTGCGAAATCACTCCACAAACTGGTCATAAAACCCCTCTTTCCAACGCCACTTTGGATTTGTGCACCTCTAACACCTCTGCCATGTTGCCCCCTATGGCTTGTGTGAGAACCATCCCCGCCGCTGTGTGCTGGGAATGCCTGAACCAAACGGTCTACAAGAGTTGCTTGTTTGGTAGCCAATATTTGCTCAAGGTTCTCATGTGGCATGATTTTTTGTAATTTTCCTTTATATCGTGGATCCAGGAGGCAGGCCAACCAGTAATCGTCATCGGTCATCATTTTGATAATGCGAGGGTCCCTTTTAAGGATACGCAAGGCAAACTCAGCCATGTGGGCCAATGTTCCAGGTGTCAATTCACTGCTTGTGCTGGGTTGAGGAGCACTTTCTTGCAAATCAACATCAGTTGGGTCCCTCAAAAACCCTGTACCTAACCTTGCAATGCCACCAGTTTGTATTGCCCCCTGAGAAGCATCCTCCTCCCATAAATATTCATCCCCATCATCCTCCTCCTCTTTGTCCACCACCTCGTCCAGGGGAGTTCCCTGAGCAGACAATGGCTGACTGTCATCAAGGCTTCCCTCCTCCTCGACTGCAGACGCCAGCTGCTTAATTTGCATCCAAATTTGCATCAGCAGACGCATTAGTGGGATGCTCATGCTTAAGATGGAGTCGTTTGCACTTACCAGCCGTGTGCATTCCTCAAAACACTGAAGGACTTGACAGAGGTCTTGTAGCTTCGACCACTGCACACCAGACAACTCCATGTCTGCCATCCAAGTGCCTGCCTGTGTATGTGTATCCTCCCACAAATTAATTACATCACGCCTCTGTTCGCACAGCCTCTGAACCATGTGCAGTGTGGAGTTCCACCTTGTTGCAACGTCGATTATTAGGCAGTGCTGGGGAAGATTCAGCGATCACTGATGGTTCAGCATACGGCTGGAGTGTACGGGCAACCGGCGGATGTGCGAGGAAAGTCTTCGCACCTTCAGGAGCAGGGCTGGTAACTCCGGATAATTTTTGAGGAAACACTGCACCACCAGGTTCAAGGTGTGAGCCAGGCAAGGTATGTGTTTAAGTTCTGAAAGGGCTATGGCAGCCATAAAATTCCTTCCGTTATCGCTGACTACCTTGCCTGCCTCAAGATGTACACTGCCCAGCCATGACTGAGTTTGTTACTGCAAGTACTCGGCCAGTACTTCCGCGGTGTGTCTGTTGTCGCACAAACACTTCATTTATAACACAGCCTGCTGACGCTTACGACTAGCTGTTCAATAATGGGACACCTCGTGTGCAACACTGGCAGCTGCGGATGGAGTGGACGTGCGACTGCGCTTTGTGGATGAGCTTTCGCTTCTGGAGGAGGAGGAGGAGGAGGGGTGGTGAACGCCTACAGCCAACTGTTTCCTAGACCGTGGGCTAGGCAGAACTGTCCCACTATGGCTGTCCCCTGTGGACCCTGCATCCACCATATTAACCCAGTGCGCCGCGATGGACACGTAACGTCCCTGGCCATGCCTACTGGTCCATGCATCTGTTGTGAGGTGCACCTTTCCACTGACTGATTGCCTCAGTGCATGGACAATGCGGTCTTTGACATGCTGGTGGAGGGCTGGGATGGCTTTTCTCGCAAAGAAGTGCCGACTGGGTAGGTCATAGCGTGGTACTGCGTAGGACATCAGGTCTTTGAAAGCTTTGCTTTCAACCAACTGGTAGGGCATCATCTCTAACTAGATTAGTATAGCAATGTGGGTGTTCAAACCCTGTGTACACGGATGAGAGGATGAGTACTTTCTTTTCCTAACGAGAGTCTCTTGTAGGGTGAGCTGGACTGGAGAGCTGCATATGGTGGAACTAGCGGTGGTGGTGGTGGACATGGCGGATTGAGAGAGGGTTGGTGATGGTATTCTTGATGTTGGCCTACATACAGTGTTTCCTACCAATAACCTTGTGATTCCCTGACTGCTTTGACCTTGCGACGATACCTCCATATTTGCTGCTGGTGGTGTCCTAACCGGTGGCCTTACAGTGAGGGGAGCAATGTAGCGTTGCTGACTACCTTCATTCTGAGCAGGTGCGCCAACGGTACGGGACGTTTGGTAGTTAGTCCAGGCTTGCAAGTGCATGCTGGTTAAATGTCTAAGCATGCACGTTGTATTTAAATTTTGAAGATTCTTCCCTCTGCTAAAAGTCTTTGAGCATTTCTTACAGATAACTTTTGACTGATCATTCGGATCTTGGTTAAAAAATTGCCACACTAGACTCTTCCTACTATGGAATACCTTTTCAGGCATTGCACGCTGTGCTACTTTCACCGGATGGCCAGGCTGTCCTAAAACTGTTTTTGTTTTTGACAAACGTTTTTGGCCTGATATGGGCCTGCCAGATGACAGCTGTTGCGATGTAGATGGCTGCTGCGGATCATCTTCCTCCGCTTCTGAGCTACTGGCAGCGGCACCCTCTTCCCCCAATGGCTGCCAATCTGGGTCAATAACTGGGTCATCTACCACCTCCTCTTCAATGTCATGTGCACCTTCCTCTGTGTCACCGTGTAAGGTGCTATAGCGTTCGGGACGGGGCACCATAGTCTCAGCAGGGTCAGATTCTGGCTCAGTACACTGCGAGGGCAATGTAGTGATCTGAGTCAATGGAACAGCATAATAATCTAGCTGTGGCTGTGCATCAGTGCACTCCATGTCCGATTCATCTTGTAATGGGCAGTTAACAATTTCCCTTTCTAACCCAGGCACGGTAAGTGTAAAGAGCTCCATGGAGTAACCTGTAGTGTCGCCTGACGCATCCTTCACTTTTGGTTTGGGTGAAGGACACAAGGAAACGTCTTGTTCTTGACCGGGATCATCCACTGACGACTCGCTGCTTTTATATTTGAAACTTTCTGAAGAGGAGGCGAAAGAGCTAGAGGATGAGTCAGCAAGGAAAGCCCCAACTTTTTCCTGCTGCTCTGGCTTTAAAAGCTGTTTTCCTACTCCCAGATAAGGGAGCCTTCGAGGCCTTGTGTAGCCAGACGATGACCCTGGCTCAACACCTCCAGCCTTAGGTGCTATTGTGCTTTTGCTACTACCACCAGATGCACTACCACCACCACCACCATCACTAACAGCTGGCAACCACCGCCCACGGGCTCTTCCACCAGACTTCCTCATTTTTTGGAAAATCTAACCAAAAAAACAACCGTTATATGGTACTGTAAAACAAGGTAGAGGGTGTATATAAACTTGTTGAGAATTTAAATCTCCCTTTTTTTTTTGGGGGGGGGGCTGAACCAAACCCCAGGCCCTGTGCATAAAACAACACAATGTAAGTGGCAGAAACTGGCTGGCTGATATACTACAAACTAACAGGACTGAAGTATATCTACTTTGTGATAATTTGAATCTCACTTTTTTTTTTGGGTGACTGAACCAAACCTCAGGCCCTGTGCATAAAACAACACAATGTAAGTGGCAGAAAGTGGCTGGCTGATATACTAGAAACTAACAGGACTGAAATATATCCACTTTGTGATAATTTGAATCTCACTTATTTTTTTTGGAGACTGAACCAAAACTCAGGCCCTGTGCATAAAACAACGCAATCTAAGTGGCAGAAAGTGGCTGGCTGACATACACCAAACTAACAGGACTGCAGTACATCCACTTTGTGAGAAGTTGAATCTCACTTTTTTGGGGGAGAGACTGAACCAAAACCTCAGGCCCTGTGCATAAAACAACACAATGTAAGTGGCAGAAAGTGGCTGGCTGATATACTACAAACTAACAGGACTGAAATATATCCACTTTGTAATAATTTGAATCTCACATATTTTTTTGGGAGACTGAACCAAACCTCAGACCCTGTGCATAAAACAACACAATCTAAGTGGCAGAAAGTGGCTGGCTGATATACTACAAACTAACAGGACTGAAGTATATCCACTTTGTGAGAATTTGAATCTCCCTTTTTTGGGGGGGAGACTGAACCAAAACTCAGGCCCAGTGTATATAACAACGCAATCTAAGTGGCAGAAAGTGGCTGGCTGACATACCACAAACTAACAGGACTGCAGTATATCCACTTTGTGAGAATTTGAATCTCACTTTTTGGGGGGGAGACTGAACCAAACCTCAGGCCCAGTGCATAAAACAACACAATGTAAGTGGCAGAAAGTGGCTGGAAGATATATGAAAAAAATACAAGGACTGTAGTACAATTTCACTCTCCCTACAATGATCTCAGGAAAAGTATTGCAGCAATAAAAAGGACTGCTGCACACAAAAGTGTGGACAAATAAACAAGATAACTGTGCAGAAAGGAGCAACAGGATTTTTGCTTTTAAAAAAGCAGTTGGTTTGCCCAGCAGCGTACAAACAGCAATGCAGCTATCAGGGAGCCTTATAAGGCAGCCTAATAAGCTACAGAGCTGATGCACAAAAATATAGCCTCCACTGTCCCTGCAAACAAATGGTGGTGTTGGACAGTAGAAATCGCTACAGCATAAGCGGTTTGGGGGTTAATCTTCCCTCCCTAACTATATCCCTTCTTCTGATGAAGCTGCAGCAACCTCTCCCTATGCTACGATCGGCAGAAGATGGCGGTCGTCGTGCATGCCCCTTTATAGCCCCTGTGACGCCGCAGAAAGCAAGCCAATCACTGTCATGCCCTTCTCTAAGATGGTGGGGACTGAGACGCTGCCCACACTCTGCGTCCTCCTTCATTGGCTGAAAAATGGCTCTGAAAGCGTCATACGAAATGCGACTTTTGCACGCAGATTGCCGACCTCATGGCAGATCCCACACTAGGATCGGGTCGGGTTTCATGAAACCCGACTTTGCCGAAAGTCGGCGATTTTTTAATTTGTCCGATCCGTTTCGCTCAACCCTAGTGCTTTGGTCTGATGAGTCCAAATTTGAGATCTTTGGTTCCAACTCCGTGTCTTTGTGCGATGCAGAAAAGGTGAACGGATGGACTCTACATGCCTGGTTCCCACCGTGAAGCATGGAGGAGGAGGTGTGATGGTGTGGTGGTGCTTTGCTGGTGACACTGTTGGGGATTTATTCAAAATTGAAGGCATTCTGAACCAGCATGGGTACCACAGCATCTTGCGGGGGCATGCTATTCCATCCGGTTTGCATTTAGTTGGACCATCATCTATTTTTCAGCAGGACAATGACCCCAAACACACCTCCAGGCTGTGTAAGGGCTATTTGACCAAGAAATAGAGTGATGAGGTGCTACGCCAGATGACCTGGCCTCCACAGTCACCAAACCCATTCATGGTACAGACAGGACACAGTGCCGGTGTTAGGGGCAGGCAGCTGCCTAGGGCCCCCACTCCCCAGGGGCCCTCAACTAGCGGCACATCATGCAGCTGTTATGAGGCCCCTGTGAGGCAGGGGGGCCCGCCTGCCCGCAGCGCCGACTCCCCCGCCGCATTGAACTATACTGGCGTGTGCCGGTACAGTTCAAAGCAATGATGGAGGAGGGAGCGTCAGATGACGCTCCCATCATTCCCTGCTCTGCCTCTGACACTGCGGGTGCATGATAACATTATCGCGCACTGACTGTGTGCCAAGCAGTGCAGCGGCAGCTGCCGAGACAGGAGCAGGGAACAGCACGGGAACGAGGAGAGGTGGGGAATGTTTTTTTTTTACTATAACAGTGAGTACTGGACTGTGGGGCCATTCTCGGGGGGTGGCATGCGGGCTGTGTAATACACTACATGGCTGTGCTATATACCACATGGACTGTGCAATATGCTATGTGGGCTGTGAAATATGCTACAGGGGCTGTGCTACATACTACATGACTGTGCTATATACTATGTGGCTGTGTTATATACTACGTGGCTGTGCTATATACTACATGGCTGTGCTATATACTACATGACTGTGCTATATACTACATGGACTGTGTTATATACTACATGGCTGTGTTATGTACTATGTGGGCCGTGCTATATACTACGTGGGTTGTGTTATATACTATGTGGGCTGTGTTATATACTACGTGGCTGTGCTATATACTACGTGGCTGTGTTATATACTACGTGGCTGTGATATATGCTACGTAGGCTGTGTTATATACTACTAGATTGTGGCCCGATTCTAATGCATCGGGTATTCTAGAATATGCATGTCCCCGTAGTATATGGACAATGACGATTCCAGAATTCGCGGCAGACTGTGCCCGTCGCTGATTGGTCGAGGCAACCTTTATGACATCATCGTCGCCATGGCAACCATTATGACATCTACGTCGATACTGTGCCCATCGCTGAATCAGAAACATGGGATTTCTACGTCCTTTATGACATCATCGTCGCTGTGCCCGTTGCTGATTGGTCGAGGCCGCCAGGCCTCGACCAATCAGAGACGCGGGATTTCTACGTCCTTTATGACATCATCATCGCTGTGCCCGTCGCTGATTGGTCGAGGCCTGGCGGCCTCGACCAATCAGAGACACGGGATTTCCAGGACAGACAGACAGACAGACAGAAAGACAGACAGACGGAAAAACCCGATCAATCAGCGACGGACACAGTCTGCCGCGAATTCTGGAATCATCATTGTCCATATACTACGGGGACATGCATATTCTAGAATACCCAATGCGTTAATGGCAACCATTATGACATCTACGTCGATACTGTGCCCGTCGCTGAATCAGAAACGTGGGATTTCTACGTCTTTTATGATATCATCGTCGCTGTGCCCGTCGCTGAATGGTCGAGGCTGCCAGGCCTCGACCAATCAGCGACGGGCACAGCAACGATGATGTCATAAAGGACGTAGACATCCCGCGTCTCTGATTGGTCGAGGCCTGGCAGCCTCGACCAATCAGCGACGGGCACAGCGACGATGATGTCATAAAGGACGTAGAAATCCCACGTTTCTGATTCAGCGACGGGCACAGTATCGACGTAGATGTCATAATGGTTGCCATGGCGACAATGATGTCATAAAGGTTGCCTTGACCAATCAGCGACGGGCACAGTCTGCCGTGAATTCTGGAATCATCATTGTCCATATACTACGGGGACATGCATATTCTAGAACAATGGACAATGGACAATGATGATTCCAGAATTCGCGGCAGACTGTGCCCGTCGCTGATTGGTCGAGGCAACCTTTATGACATCATCGTCGCCATGGCAACCATTATGACATCATCGTCGCTGTGCCCGTTGCTGATTGGTCGAGGCCTGGCGGCCTTGACCAATCAGAGACGCGGGATGTCTACGTCCTTTATGACATCATCGTCGCTGTGCCCGTTGTTGATTGGTCGAGGCCTGGCGGCCTCGACCAATCAGAGAGCAGGGATTTCCAGGACAGACAGACAGACAGAAAGACAGCCATGGCAACCATTATGACATCTACGTCGATACTGTGCCCGTCGCTGAATCAGAGACACGGGATATCTACGTCCTTTATGACATCATCGTCAAGTGTCAGGAGGACTGATCAATATAGAAGTGTCAGGAGGACTGATCAATATAGAAGTGTCAGGAGGACTGATCAATATAGAAGTGTCAGGAGGACTGATCAATATAGAAGTGTCAGGAGGACTGATCAATATAGAAGTGTCAGGAGGACTGATCAATATTGAAGTGTCAGGAGGACTGATCAATATAGAAGTGTCAGGAGGACTGATCAATATAGAAGTGTCAGGAGGACTGATCAATATAGAATGTCAGGAGGATTGATCAATATAGAAGTGTCAGGAGGACTGATCAATATAGAATGTCAGGAGGACTGATCAATATAGAGGTGTCAGGAGGACTGATCAATATAGAAGTGTCAGGAGGACTGATCAATATAGAAGTGTCAGGAGGACTGATCAATATAGAAGTGTCAGGAGGACTGATCAATATAGAAGTGTCAGGAGGACTGATCAATATTGAAGTGTCAGGAGGACTGATCAATATAGAATGTCAGGAGGACTGATCAATATAGAAGTGTCAGGAGGACTGATCAATATAGAAGTGTCAGGAGGACTGATCAATATAGAAGTGTCAGGAGGACTGATCAATATTGAAGTGTCAGGAGGACTGATCAATATAGAATGTCAGGAGGACTGATCAATATAGAAGTGTCAGGAGGACTGATCAATATTGAAGTGTCAGGAGGACTGATCAATATAGAAGTGTCAGGAGGACTGATCAATATAGAAGTGTCAGGAGGACTGATTAATATAGAAGTGTCAGGAGGACTGATCAATATTGAAGTGTCAGGAGGACTGATCAATATAGAAGTGTCAGAAGGACTGATCAATATAGAAGTGTCAGGAGGACTGATCAATATAGAAGTGTCAGGAGGACTGATCAATATAGAAGTGTCAGGAGGACTGATCAATATTGAAGTGTCAGGAGGACTGATCAATATAGAAGTGTCAGGAGGACTGATCAATATAGAAGTGTCAGGAGGACTGATCAATATTGAAGTGTCAGGAGGACTGATCAATATAGAAGTGTCAGGAGGACTGATCAATATAGAAGTGTCAGGAGGACTGATCAATATAGAAGTGTCAGGAGGACTGATCAATATAGAAGTGTCAGGAGGACTGATCAATATTGAAGTGTCAGGAGGACTGATCAATATAGAAGTGTCAGGAGGACTGATCAATATAGAAGTGTCAGGAGGACTGATCAATATAGAATGTCAGGAGGATTGATCAATATAGAAGTGTCAGGAGGACTGATCAATATAGAATGTCAGGAGGACTGATCAATATAGAAGTGTCAGGAGGACTGATCAATATAGAAGTGTCAGGAGGACTGATCAATATAGAAGTGTCAGGAGGACTGATCAATATTGAAGTGTCAGGAGGACTGATCAATATAGAAGTGTCAGGAGGACTGATCAATATAGAAGTGTCAGGAGGACTGATCAATATAGAATGTCAGGAGGATTGATCAATATAGAAGTGTCAGGAGGACTGATCAATATAGAATGTCAGGAGGACTGATCAATATAGAGGTGTCAGGAGGACTGATCAATATAGAAGTGTCAGGAGGACTGATCAATATAGAAGTGTCAGGAGGACTGATCAATATAGAAGTGTCAGGAGGACTGATCAATATAGAAGTGTCAGGAGAACTGATCAATATTGAAGTGTCAGGAGGACTGATCAATATAGAATGTCAGGAGGACTGATCAATATAGAAGTGTCAGGAGGACTGATCAATATAGAAGTGTCAGGAGGACTGATCAATATAGAAGTGTCAGGAGGACTGATCAATATTGAAGTGTCAGGAGGACTGATCAATATAGAATGTCAGGAGGACTGATCAATATAGAAGTGTCAGGAGGACTGATCAATATAAAAGTGTCAGGAGGACTGATCAATATAGAAGTGTCAGGAGGACTGATCAATATAGAAGTGTCAGGAGGACTGATCAATATAGAGGTATCAGGAGGACTGATCAATATAGAGGTGTCAGGAGGACTGATCAATATAGAAGTGTCAGGAGGACTGATCAATATAGAAGTGTCAGGAGGACTGATCAATATAGAAGTGTCAGGAGGACTGATCAATATAGAAGTGTCAGGAGGATTTATCAATATAGAGGTATCAGGAGGACTGATCAATACAGAAGTGTCAGGAGGATTTATCAATAAAGTGGTGTCAGGAGGACTGATCAATATAGAAGTGTCAGGAGGATTTATCAATATAGAGGTGTCAGGAGGACTGATCAATATAGAAGTGTCAGGAGGACTGATCAATATAGAATGTCAGGAGGACTGATCAATATAGAAGTGTCAGGAGGACTGATCAATATAGAAGTGTCAGGAGGACTGATCAATATTGAAGTGTCAGGAGGACTGATCAATATAGAATGTCAGGAGGACTGATCAATATAGAAGTGTCAGGAGGACTGATCAATATTGAAGTGTCAGGAGGACTGATCAATATAGAAGTGTCAGGAGGACTGATCAATATAGAAGTGTCAGGAGGACTGATCAATATAGAGGTATCAGGAGGACTGATCAATATAGAGGTGTCAGGAGGACTGATCAATATAGAAGTGTCAGGAGGACTGATCAATATAGAAGTGTCAGGAGGACTGATCAATATAGAGGTGTCAGGAGGACTGATCAATATAGAAGTATCAGGAGGACTGATCAATATAGAAGTGTCAGGAGGACTGATCAATATAGAAGTGTCAGGAGGACTGATCAATACAGAAGTGTCAGGAGGATTTATTAATAAAGTGGTGTCAGGAGGACTGATCAATATAGAAGTGTCAGGAGGATTTATCAATATAGAGGTGTCAGGAGGACTGATCAATATAGAATGTCAGGAGGACTGATCAATATAGAAGTGTCAGGAGGACTGATCAATATAGAAGTGTCAGGAGGACTGATCAATATAGAAGTGTCAGGAGGACTGATCAATATTGAAGTGTCAGGAGGACTGATCAATATAGAAGTGTCAGGAGGACTGATCAATATAGAAGTGTCAGGAGGACTGATCAATATAGAAGTGTCAGGAGGACTGATCAATATAGAAGTGTCAGGAGGACTGATCAATATAGAGGTATCAGGAGGACTGATCAATATAGAAGTGTCAGGAAGACTGATCAATATAGAGGTATCAGGAGGACTGATCAATATAGAAGTGCAGCGCTGGGGTCCTGGGTTCGAATCCCACCCAGGACAACATCTGCAAAAGAGTTTGTATGTTCTCTCCGTGTTTGCGTGGGTTTCCTCCGGGTACTCCGGTTTCCTCCCACATTCCAAAGACATACTGATAGGGAATCTAGATTGTGAGCCCCATTGGGGACAGTAATGATAATGTGTGCAAAACTGTAAAGCGCTGCGGAATATGTTAGCGCTATATAAAAATAAAGATTATTAAGTGTCAGGAGGACTGATCAATATTGAAGTGTCAGGAGGACTGATCAATATAAAAGTGTCAGGAGGACTGATCAATATAGAAGTGTCAGGAGGACTGATCAATATAGAGGTATCAGGAGGACTGATCAATATAGAAGTGTCAGGAGGACTGATCAATATAGAATGTCAGGAGGACTGATCAATATAGAAGTGTCAGGAGGACTGATCAATATAGAAGTGTCAGGAGGACTGATCAATATAGAAGTGTCAGGAGGACTGATCAATATAGAAGTGTCAGGAGGACTGATCAATACAGAAGTGTCAGGAGGACTGATCAATATAGAAGTGTCAATCAGACTGGCGGCCTCGACCAATCAGAGACGCGGGATTTCTACGTCGATGCTATGCCGGTCTCTGATTGGTCGAGTCCTGGCGGCCTCGACCAATCAGAGAGCCGGGATTTCCAGGACAGACAGACAGACAGACAGACAGACAGAAAGACAGACAGACAGACAGACAGACGGAAAAACCCTTAGGCAATTATATATATAGATGTGGCTGTGCTATATACTGCGTGGCTGTGCTATATACTACGTGGCTGTGTAATATACTACGCGGGATGTGTTATATACTACATGGCTGTGTTATAATACTGTGTGTTATGTGTTAAAGGGGGGCCCTCAAAACCCTGGAGCCGGCCCTGCCAATCGAGATGGTTTGGGGTGAGCTGGTTCCGCAGAGTGAAGGCAAAAGGGCCAACAAGTGCTAAGCATCTCTGGGAACTCCTTCAAGATTGTTGGAAGACCATTCCTGGTGACTACCTCTTGAACCTCATCAAGAGAATGCCAAGAGTGTGCAAAGCAGTCATCAAAGCAAAAGGTGGATACTTTGAAGAACCTAGAATATAAGACACTAGATCGTGGCCCGATTCTAATGCATCGGGTATTCTAGAATATGCATGTCCCCGTAGTATATGGACAATGATGATTCCAGAATTCGCGGCAGACTGTGTCCGTCGCTGATTGGTCGAGGCAACCTTTATGACATCATCGTCGCCATGGCAACCATTATGACATCTACGTCGATACTGTGCCCGTCGCTGAATCAGAAACGTGAGATGTCTACGTCCTTTATGACATCATCGTCGCTGTGCCCGTTGCTGATTGGTCGAGGCCTGGCAATCAGAGACGCGGGATTTCCAGGACAGACAGACAGGCAGAAAGACAGACAGACAGACAGACAGAAAGACAGACAGACGGAAAAACCCTTAGACAATTATATATATAGATAATTTCAGTTGTTTCACACTTTTTTGTTAAGTACAGGTCCTTCTCAAAAAATTAGCATATAGTGTTAAATTTCATTATTTACCATAATGTAATGATTACAATTAAACTTTCATATATTATAGATTCATTATCCACCAACTGAAATTTGTCAGGTCTTTTATTGTTTTAATACTGATGATTTTGGCATACAACTCCTGATAACCCAAAAAACCTGTCTCAATAAATTAGCATATTTCACCCATCCAATCAAATAAAAGTGTTTTTTAATAACAAACAAAAAAACCATCAAATAATAATGTTCAGTTATGCACTCAATACTTGGTCGGGAATCCTTTGGCAGAAATGACTGCTTCAATGCGGCGTGGCATGGAGGCAATCAGCCTGTGACACTGCTGAGATGTTATGGAGGCCCAGGATGCTTCAATAGCGGCCTTAAGCTCATCCAGAGTGTTGGGTCTTGCGTCTCTCAACTTTCTCTTCACAATATCCCACAGATTCTCTATGGGGTTCAGGTCAGGAGAGTTGGCAGGCCAATTGAGCACAGTAATACCATGGTCAGTAAACCATTTACCAGTGGTTTTGGCACTGTGAGCAGGTGCCAGGTCGTGCTGAAAAATGAAATCTTCATCTCCATAAAGCATTTCAGCCGATGGAAGCATGAAGTGCTCCAAAATCTCCTGATAGCTAGCTGCATTGACCCTGCCCTTGATGAAACACAGTGGACCAACACCAGCAGCTGACATGGCACCCCACACCATCACTGACTGTGGGTACTTGACACTGGACTTCAGGCATTTTGGCATTTCCTTCTCCCCAGTCTTCCTCCAGACTCTGGCACCTTGATTTCCGAATGACATGCAAAATTTGCTTTCATCAGAAAAAAGTACTTGGGACCACTTAGCAACAGTCCAGTGCTGCTTCTCTGTAGCCCAGGTCAGGCGCCTCTGCCGCTGTTTATGGTTCAAAAGTGGCTTTACCTGGGGAATGCGGCACCTGTAGCCCATTTCCTGCACACGCCTGTGCACGGTGGCTCTGGATGTTTCCACACCAGACTCAGTCCACTGCTTCCTCAGGTTCCCCAAGGTCTGGAATCGGTCCTTCTCCACAATCTTCCTCAGGGTCCGGTCTCCTCTTCTCGTTGTACAGCGTTTTCTGCCACATTGTTTCCTTCCAACAGACTTACCATTGAGGTGCCTTGATACAGCACTCTGGGAACAGCCTATTTGTTGAGAAATTTCTTTCTGGGTCTTACCCTCTTGCTTAAGGGTGTCAATGATGGCCTTCTTGACATCTGTCAGGTCGCTAGTCTTACCCATGATGGGGGTTTTGAGTAATGAACCAGGCAGGGAGTTTATAAAAGCCTCAGGTATCTTTTGCATGTGTTTAGAGTTAATTAGTTGATTCAGAAGATTAGGGTAATAGGTCGTTTAGAGAACCTTTTCTTGATATGCTAATTTATTGAGACAGGTTTTTTGGGTTATCAGGAGTTGTATGCCAAAATCATCAGTATTTAAACAATAAAAGACCTGACAAATTTCAGTTGGTGGATAATGAATCTATAATATATGAAAGTTTAATTGTAATCATTACATTATGGTAAATAATGAAATTTAACACTATATGCTAATTTTTTGAGAAGGACCTGTATATAATTCCACATGTGTTAATTCATAGTTTTGATGCCTTCAGTGTGAATGTACAATTGTCATAGTCATGAAAATACAGAAAAATCTTTAAATGTGAATGTGTGTCCAAACTTTTGGTCTGTACTGTACATATTATTACAGTAATTACTTTTTTATATTTTCAGTATCTTCTCTTGTTTACGTCAATCTGCTCCTTGTGCTTGTGATGAAACAATATTTGTTCGGACATCAAGTATGGATTTAGCTTGGACTCAACTAACCCTATCATCCAGCTTCTCTATTGGGATGTCATCACGGAGGGATCTCACCTACCGTATATACTCGAGTATAAGCCGAGATTTTCAGCCCAAATTTTTGGGCTGAAAGTGCCCCTCTCGGCTTATATTCGAGTCAAGGTGGGTGGCAGGGTCGGCGGGTGAGGGGGAGAGGGCACTGAGGTATACTTACCTAGTTCCAGTGATCCTGGCGCTCCCCCTGCCGTCCCACGGTCTTCTGTGCTTCAGCTCTTCCCCTCTTCAGCGGTCACGTGGGACCGCTCATTAGAGAAATGAATAGGCGGCTCCACCTCCCAAAGGGGTGGAGCCGCCTATTCATTTCTCTAATCAGCGGTAACGGTGACCGCTGATAGAGAAAGAAGCTGCGGCACCGAAGACCGTGGGACGGCAGGGGGAGCCGGACGTCAGGACCAGGTAAGTATGTCATATTTACCTGTCCCCGTTCCAGCCGCCGGGCGCCGCTCCATCTTCCCGGCATCGCTCCGCTCCGCTCTGACTGTTCAGGTCAGAGGGCGCGATGATGCATATAGTGTGCACGGCACCCTCTGCCTGATCAGTCAGAGCAGAGAGACGCTGGGACCGGACGCCGGAACGAGACGCCGGGAGCTGCAATCAAGAGAGGTGAGTATGGCTTTTTTTTTTTTTTTTTTTTAATTGCAGCAGCGGCACAGATTTATGTGGAGCATCTATGGGGCAGTATGAACGGTGCAGAGCACTATATGGGGCACAGATATGGGGGCAGTATGAACGGTGCAGAGCACTATATGGGGCACAGATATGGGGGCAGTATGAACGGTGCAGAGCACTATATGGGGCACAGATATGGGGGCAGTATGAACGGTGCAGAGCACTATATGGGGCACAGATATGGGGGCAGTATGAACGGTGCAGAGCACTATATGGGGCACAGATATGGGGGCAGTATGAACGGTGCAGAGCACTATATGGGGCACAGATATGGGGGCAGTATGAACGGTGCAGAGCATACAGGGCACAAATATGGGGCAAAATGAACGGTGCAGCGCACTATATGGCAGAGCTATGGGGAAATATGAACGGTGCAGAGCACTATATACTTTACACGTGCTGCGCCGATTCTTTGGAATGCACTACCTAGGTTAATACGATTAATCCCCAATCCCCACAGTTTTAAGCGTACCCTAAAAACTCACTTGTTCAGACTGGCCTACCACCTCAATGCATTAACCTAACGATCCCTGTGTGGCCTATTTATATAAAAAAAAAAAAAAAAAAAACAGGTTCCTCGCATCATGTTCTCATTCACTTTATGCAGTTAATAGCCCTCTGTGTCTGTACTGCTACATACTTAGGCAGGTAACTGGTTCATGCAGCTTTACATGAACACCTGAGCCTTACACTATGGCTGGTCCAAACAACGAAAGCAATTGTTACCATCCACCTCTCGTGTCTCCCCTTTTCCTCATAGTCTGTAAGCTTGCGAGCAGGGCCCTCATTCCTCCTGGTATCTGTTTTGAACTGTATTTCTGTTATGCTGTAATGTCTATTGTCTGTACAAGTCTCCTCTATAATTTGTAAAGCGCTGCGGAATATGTTGGCGCTATATAAATAAAATGTATTATTATTATTATTATTACTATATGGCAGAGCTATGGGGAAATATGAACGGTGCAGAGCACTATATGGCAGAGCTATGTGGAAATATGAACGGTGCAGAGCACTATATGGCACAGCTATGGGGAAATAATTAACGGTGCAGAGTACTATATGGCACAGCTATGGGGCAATAATGAACGGTGCAGAGCACTATATGGCACAGCTATGGGGAAATAATGAATGGTGCAGAGCACTATATGGCACAGCTATGGGGAAATAATGATCTATTTTTATTTTTGAAATTCACCGGTAAATGCTGCATTTCCACCCTAGGCTTATACTCGAGTCAATAGGTTTTCCCAGTTTTTTGTGGCAAAATTAGGGGGGCCGGCTTATACTCGAGTATATACGGTAATTGCTATATTGTATATTTCACATAAGATTTTTAATGGCTGTATGATTCACTCTCATCATTCAATTGTTATTTATATATTGGCAGTTTTGTATCTGTATATACCCCAGATTTGGGGTCTTATATTTATATTTTTATATCACTATTACTGTATATTCTTGTATACATCTCCATCCCTTGGGGTCCCATTATATTAGTCAAGTTTTGACTCTTATATAACACTGTAATTCCATTCAGTATTGCACCTTACTATATTGTATGTCACTTCAATTAGTTGTTATTAATGTTCTCTCATTGTTATTATTTATTTATATTGATATTATCTAGATTTTTTTTTCACCATATACTTACATGTTACTGCTGATGCGCATGTGCGCTTGCCCCTGGTGGCTGGGTGCCAGTGATAGCGTCTTTCTCCAGCCGGGCCTTTCCTGCGCTCGGAGCTCCAGTCACATGATCTCGTGTGGGCGGTGCCTCGTGCGTGGACTGGCTTGCCCGGTGACACGCTCGTTGGCACCTGCTTCCGGGAGTGTCGGCGTCCACATGCGCCATGCATATGCAGTACTTTTATGGTTCGAATCTTGCAATAGGGCAGCCCGGCATATATAAGGTCCTGGTAATCTCTGGATGCCATCCCCCGGAAGAAGGCAAAGCGCCGAAACGCGAGATGGGGACGGTGGCACCTCAGAGCTCCAGATACTGTTCAGGTAATATTTACATGTCATCCTTTTTGCTCTCCTTCTAGTTGTGGCACACAGCCCTTCTGGGAACACTATAATTTGGTTATAGCATGTATTAGATTTAAAAAATTAATATGCTGTTTTTCAGAATTAGCACCGACCTGTTTCACTCTTTTTGCACCTTCCCTACTGGGTAGTGGGTGCGGGCCTTTATTATTGGTTTTATAAGTAAACATGTCTAGGAACTGGATTTAAGCCACCCCCCAAACAAACCTTATAAAAGAAGGTGTCGGCAGTGGAAGTACATTACTCTCAAGACCAGGGCCCCCTCCAGGGTTTTGAGGGCCCCGGGCGAAAGAGTCTCAGTGGGCCCCCCCTTTAACACATACCACGATTCATGGTGCACAGATACAGCAGAGCAATATACGTATAGTACAGGTCCTTCTCAAAAAATTAGCATATAGTGTTAAATTTCATTATTTACCATAATGTAATGATTACAATTAAACTTTCATATATTATAGATTCATTATCCACCAACTGAAATTTGTCAGGTCTTTTATTGTTTAATACTGATGATTTTGACATACAACTCCTGATAACCCAAAAAACCTGTCTCAATAAATTAGCATATCAAGAAAAGGTTCTCTAAACGACCTATTACCCTAATCTTCTGAATCAACTAATTAACTCTAAACACATGCAAAAGATACCTGAGGCTTTTATAAACTCCCTGCCTGGTTCATTACTCAAAACCCCCATCATGGGTAAGACTAGCGACCTGACAGATGTCAAGAAGGCCATCATTGACACCCTCAAGCAAGAGGGTAAGACCCAGAAAGAAATTTCTCAACAAATAGGCTGTTCCCAGAGTGCTGTATCAAGGCACCTCAATGGTAAGTCTGTTGGAAGGAAACAATGTGGCAGAAAACGCTGTACAACGAGAAGAGGAGACCGGACCCTGAGGAAGATTGTGGAGAAGGACCGATTCCAGACCTTGGGGAACCTGAGGAAGCAGTGGACTGAGTCTGGTGTGGAAACATCCAGAGCCACCGTGCACAGGCGTGTGCAGGAAATGGGCTACAGGTGCCGCATTCCCCAGGTAAAGCCACTTTTGAACCATAAACAGCGGCAGAGGCGCCTGACCTGGGCTACAGAGAAGCAGCACTGGACTGTTGCTAAGTGGTCCCAAGTACTTTTTTCTGATGAAAGCAAATTTTGCATGTCATTCGGAAATCAAGGTGCCAGAGTCTGGAGGAAGACTGGGGAGAAGGAAATGCCAAAATGCCTGAAGTCCAGTGTCAAGTACCCACAGTCAGTGATGGTGTGGGGTGCCATGTCAGCTGCTGGTGTTGGTCCACTGTGTTTCATCAAGGGCAGGGTCAATGCAGCTAGCTATCAGGAGATTTTGGAGCACTTCATGCTTCCATCGGCTGAAATGCTTTATGGAGATGAAGATTTCATTTTTCAGCACGACCTGGCACCTGCTCACAGTGCCAAAACCACTGGTAAATGGTTTACTGACCATGGTATTACTGTGCTCAATTGGCCTGCCAACTCTCCTGACCTGAACCCCATAGAGAATCTGTGGGATATTGTGAAGAGAAAGTTGAGAGACGCAAGACCCAACACTCTGGATGAGCTTAAGGCCGCTATTGAAGCATCCTGGGCCTCCATAACATCTCAGCAGTGTCACAGGCTGATTGCCTCCATGCCACGCCGCATTGAAGCAGTCATTTCTGCCAAAGGATTCCCGACCAAGTATTGAGTGCATAACTGAACATTATTATTTGTTGTTTTTTTTGTTTGTTATTAAAAAACACTTTTATTTGATTGGATGGGTGAAATATGCTAATTTATTGAGACAGGTTTTTTGGGTTATCAGGAGTTGTATGCCAAAATCATCAGTATTAAAACAATAAAATACCTGACAAATTTCAGTTGGTGGATAATGAATCTATAATATATGAAAGTTTAATTGTAATCATTACATTATGGTAAATAATGAAATTTAACACTATATGCTAATTTTTTGAGAAGGACCTGTACAATGCCAGATTTCACTTCTTACCTGAGTGATAGCTATTGTAAATTCTACAATACCATACAGCAGAGGGGCTTTATATAAGTCAACCCCTTATACGCCAATTATTTTGACCTCCTCCCTCTTCCAAAGCCCGAAACACGTGTCCACAGGTAGGAATTGGTTGGCTGTGTAAATTTAGAAACTAATCCGCAGCATTGCACGCTTGGCGATTCCAAGCGCTGTGGATTAGACTGGGGTGGAAAGAGATGATTTGCATAGCTCCGCCTACTGCAAAGGATTCTGGGTAAACCTGCTATTCTTTGTATTATGCTGCTTGCAAGTACTTTCCGTTTCAGGAAAGCAGCCACTATGTATTTCCTTTAAGTAGAGGGCTTTTCGGTCTCTTTCGTCCCGCTACATTTAGCCCAACTTGGGTCTCTCCCTAAGGTGGCTAGCATGTATGTATCAGTTACCAATAGGCATTTTATTGTTAGCTGCACTTGCTGCAAAGAAAAAACTCCATACATTGAATATGACAATTTTTTAATGGAAAACTTTTTAAAGTAAACATTAGAAAGTATTAACGTAGAACATATGCAAAAGTGCAAAATGGGTAGCATATAGCACAGCCACGTAGTATATAGCACAGCCACGTAGTATATAGCACTGCCACGTAGCATATAGCACAGCCATGTAGCATATAGCACAGCCATGTAGTATAGAACACAGCCATGTAGTATATAGCACAGCACACATAGCATATAGCACAGCCATGTAGTATATAACATAGCCCACGCAGCATATAGCACAGCCACGTAGCATATAACACAGCCATGTAGTATATAACACAGCCCACGTAGCATATAGCACAGCCACATAGTATATAGCACAGCCACGAATATAGCACAGCCACGTAGCATATAGCACAGCCACGTAGTATATAGCACAGCCATGTAGTATATAGCACAGCCCATGTAGCATATAACACAGCCATGTAGTATATAACAGCCCACATAGCATATAGCACAGCCACGTAGTATATAGCACAGCCATGTAGTATATAGCACAGCCACGTAGCATATAACACAGCCATGTAGTATATAACAGCCCACATAGCATATAGCACAGCCACGTAGTATATAGCACAGCCGCGTAGTATATAGCACAGCCACGAAGCATATAGCACAGCCACGTAGTATATAGCACAGCTACGTAGCATATAACACAGCCAAGTAATATATAACACAGCCCACATAGCATATAGCACACAGTATATGGCACAGCCACGTAGTATATAACACAGCCGATGTAGCATATAACACAGCCACGTAGTATATAACACAGCCACGTAGTATATAGCACAGCCCACGTAGTACATAACACAGCCATGTAGTATATAGCACAGCCCACGTAGCATATAACACAGCCATGTAGTATATAACACAGCCCACATAGCATGTAGCACAGTCACGTAGTATATAGCCAGCCACATAGTATATAGCACAGCCACGTAGCATATAGCACAGCCACATAGTATATAGCACAGCCACGTAGCATATAACACAGCCATGTAGTATATAACACAGCCCACGTAGCATATAGCACAGCCACGTAGTATATAGCACAGCCATGTAGTATATAGCACAGCCACGTAGCATATAGCACAGCCATGTAATATATAAAACAGCCACATAGTATATAACATGGCCACATAGTATATAGCACAGATACATAGTATATAGCACAGCCACGTAGTATATAACACAGCCATGTAGTATATATCACATCCCGCGTAGTATATAACACAGCCACGTAGTATATAGCACAACCATGCAGTATATAGCACAGCCATGTAGTATATAACACAGCCCATGTAGCATATAACACAGCCACATAGCATATAGCACAGCCACGTAGCATATAACACAGCTATGTAGTATATAACACAGCCCACATAGCATATAGCACAACCACGTAGGATATAGCACAGCCACGTAGTATATAGCACAGCAACGTAGCATACAGCACAGCCACATAGTATATAGCACAGCCACGTAGCATATAACACAGCCATGTAGTATATAACACAGCCCACGTAGCATATAGCACAGCCACATAGTATATAGCACAGTTACTTAGTATATAGCACAGCCACTTAGTATATAGCACAACCACATAGTATATAGCACAACTATGTAATGTATAACACATCCCGCATAGTATATAACACAGCCACGTAGTATACAGCATAGCCACACAGTATATGGCACAGCCACGTAGTATATAACACAGCCCATGTAGCATATAGCACAGCCACATAGCATATAGCACAGCCACATAGTATATAGCACAGCCACGTAGCATATAACACAGCCATGTAGTATATAACAAAGCCCACGTAGCATATAGCACAGCCACGTAGTATATAGTAGAGCCATGTAGTATATAGCACAGCCACTTAGCATATAGCACAGCCATGTAATATATAACACAGCCACATAGTAAATATCATGGCCATGTAGTATATAGCACAGCCACATAGTATATAGCACAGCCACGTAGTATATAACACAGCCATGTAGTATATAACATATCCCGCATAGTATATAACATAGCCACGTAGTATATAGCACAGCCACACAGTATATAGCACTGCCACATAGTATATAACACAGCCCATTTAGCATATAACACAGCCACATAGCATGTAGCACAGCCACGTTGTATAGAGCACAGCCACATAGTATACAGCACATCCATGTAGTATATAGCACAGCTCACGTCACATATAACACAGCCATGTAGCATATAACACAGCCCACATAACATATAGCACAGCCACATAGTATATAGCACAGCCACGTAGCATATAGCACAGCCACATAGTATATAGCACAGCCATGTAATATGTAACACAGCCACATAGTATATAACACGGCCACGTAGTATATAGCATAGCCACATAGTATATAGCACAGCCACGTAGTATATAACACAGCCATGTAGCATATAACACAGCCACATAGTATATAGCACAGCCACTTAGTATATAGCACAGCCCACGTAGTACATAACACAGCCATGTAGTATATAACACAGCCCATGTAGTATATAGCACAGTCATGTAGTATATAGCACAGCCACATAGTATATATAGCACAGCCACGTAGTATATAACACAGCCATGTAGTATATAGCATAGTCATGTAGTATATAGCACAACCCATGTAGCATATTGCACAGCCCACGTAGTATATAGCACAGCCATGTAGTATATAGCACAGCCCGCATCCCCCCGAGAATGGCCCCATAGTCCAGTACTCACTGTTATAGTAAAAAAACACTCCCCACCTCTCCTCGTGCCCGTGCTGCTCCCTGCTCCTGTCTCGGCAGCTGCCGCTGCACTGCTTGGTACACAGTGAGTGCGCTGCCTCACAGGGGCCCCATAACAGCTGCATGATGTGCGGCTAGCTGAGGGCCCCTGGGGAGTGGGGGCCCTAAGCAGCTGCCTGTCCTTAACACCGGCACTGTGTCCTGTCTGTACCATGAATGGGCCCCACGTCTCGCCAGGGCCCCGACACTTGCCCGGGTGCACTGGGTGCTGACGCCAGCCCTGTTCAAGACACTACTAGGATTGGAAGACTTTTTTGGAAGCATTGGAAGACTCTGAGTATAATGTGAGTATACAAGTTATATGTCTGCCTGTCTGTTTTTCTCCCTGCAGTCTGCAATCATTTCTGTCTCTCTTGCAGCATTCCTCATCATGTCCTCCAGTGAAGACCAGACCTCACAGAATGGACAGGAAACTGAAGTGAATACATTTGCTACTGATTGGTAAGTATTCACTGTCACTATTACCCATGTGGCACAATATTTCTTTTTCTTTTTGCAGAACCATTCCAGTGCAGATGAAAAGGAGCAGCAGGCTCAGGGCCAAGTTCCGGTGACAAGACGGCGTATAAGCATTCTTGACTGTTTTTATTTATTCTTGACTGTTTTTGGTACTCTTGCTTTTTTTTATTATTTTTGCTTTTTTTTGTTTTAAGGGTTTTATCTTTCCAACATGGATGTCTTTGTTTCATTTCTAGGTTCCACAACGGGAGGAGGAATTCCTTGACAACCACCTCCTCATCACCTTGGTGCAGGAGCGAGTTGTGTTGTGGGACACCCGGGAGCAGCAGCACTTGGAGACTGTGGTGATTTGGCGGCTGTGGAATGAGGTGGCCCAAGCGCTGATGGATGTCAGGGACAACGCCACGCCACGAGTCAGAAAGGCTTTTCGTAAGTATTGCTTTGTAGTCTGATGCCTCAGTGAACCTGAAGGCCGGGATCACACAACCGTGTGTGATGCAAGAAACTCCTGCGAGGGTCTCGCATCACACATGGTTGTGTGATCCCAGCCTAAAGTGCATTGCTTAACAATTTTTTTTCCATATTCACAGTGAACAAAGTCAAAACCCCTTGGCGTTCAATGAAGGATCTCTTCAACAAGGACCTGAGATAGAAGATCCAAGTTCGCAGTGGTGCTGCAGCAAGGATCTGGAAATACAAATACCACCGGGGGCTGTCTTTCCTGAAGCCAGTCCTTGCTCAGAGAACATAAGTATTTTTGTGTTGTATTCTATTGTGTTGTATTCACTAATCTGAATTTTTCTATTCCACAGGAGTTGGCGCTTTTACAATGTACAATGTATTACTTTTCTTTTCTTTTCTTTTCACAAAACCTGTAGCAGCACCCTTGAACTTGGATCGTCCTCTGGAGCAGTCCCTCATCGAACAGCCATGAACCAGTCCCAGCCATCCACCAGCGAAGCAGCAAGTGGGCCGGCGTCACAGTCTGGAGAACAGGCAGCTGGTTCTTCAGGTGTTCCCCTGTCCCAGTCCTCTACCTCTTTTTTTTTGTTTCTTCCCGCCAGCGGCAGAAGGCCTCAGACAGGTCACTCATGCCCAAGTTTATTCACTTGAGCTCGGTCTTCCAGAATGGCTTGAAGGCGCTGGGAGATAGACTGGAAAGTGATCTAACCCATATTAACACACTTTTCCAGGATGTCAAGTAACGCCTTAACGGTCTGGAAGCCGACCTCCAGAGACCAGCACACCATTTTTTTAATAAGATAGAGCAGGGCATGTCGGAACACCTTACGCCTGAACTCCAGCTCAAAGTGATGCAGGCCTGCAAGGCTGCTTACATTCAAGCTATGCAGCAGACTCGGTATTTCCAGCAGCCACAGGTGGTATTTCCACCTGTGCCACAAGATACACACATAACCTCAATTCCGGGTTCTGCTGCACACCACAACACTGCCACCACCATGCCAGGTGCTGCTGAAAGCCACTGCACCACCACCATGCCGAGTCCTGTTCCTGCATGGCTGTCCACCGCCACCAGCATAAAGCCGCCTCAAGATCCTGAATGGCTGTCCACCGCCACCACCAGGCCGGGTCCACATTCTGAACGACCTGCTGACCCCACCACTCCCACCCTCCCAAGGAGACAAAAAAAGGAAGCTTCCACATAAAACGGGACAAAAAGCCAAAACACTCGTGCCAGCAGAAGTGTCGTAATTCCTTCACCCTCACCTCCCAATGTGTCTGTGTTGTCCAGTTTTTCTCTCCCTTCCAATGTGTCTCTCCCGTCCCATGCTTCCACTCCTAATGTGTTTACTTCCATCCTTGACCTCCCAGACTCCACAAGTTTAGTTAGCCCTTCCCCTGGAACCCCTTCATCCTCCACCCGTAGCAAATCCTCCCAGCTCCACAACCCCCAGGTCCATAACATTTCCTCCTAATTGGTTCATAAAAGTAATTTTTTTTTTTAACTAAATTTGTGTTATTTTTTCCCCAATCACTGCTTGTTCTTGGTCTCTTTCGTCGCCGGCAACACACACCGTGCGCCATCAACACACATGTTGCCGTGTACACACGCTGTGTTTTTGCCACCTCATAGCTCCATGGCACACAATCTACTGCCCCTCTTCTCTATTTGCTTTACACTGCAGCTTTGCTTCTTGTGTCTGTCATAGAGCTATGAGGTGGCAAGAACAAAAAGAGGGCTGAAAATCCTCCAAAAATATATATTAATACAGTAAAAAAGGTCAGGGGTCATCAATGCTCACCTGCCCAGGTGTCAGCACTAGTGCACTCAGGATGCAGTGTTTTCCGCATCTTGAGTGCACTAGTTGTGACACATGGGCAGGTGAGTAAAGATATGAGGTGGATTAGCTCCATCATCTCTTCAGTCTGCATTAATATATAGAACTATAGAAATGCAGACTGAAGAGACGATAGAGCTAATCCAACGTCACCTACCATAGCACTGACC
This sequence comes from Ranitomeya imitator, assembly GCF_032444005.1. Classification (NCBI taxonomy): domain Eukaryota; kingdom Metazoa; phylum Chordata; class Amphibia; order Anura; family Dendrobatidae; genus Ranitomeya; species Ranitomeya imitator. The sequence goes on along the minus strand of NC_091282.1, from coordinate 645,448,569 downwards.
TCAGAGAGAAGAGGTGTAGTGTAAAGCATGGGTTACATAACCCAATTTGGTTATAATCCAATCCCTGTCTCATGCAATCTGCAAGTGGATTTTATAAAAACTGTAGTTGTGAACCGGTGATCACCTTATTAAACTTAAAAAAAAATTATTCTAATATACACTTGGAACAGGTGTTTAACTAGAGGTGTTTTATTGTCAGCAACATTAAAATACATTTTAATAACATTACACAACATTACAAGAACACTAAACCATTTCATCTTGCCAGGACATACGTCCACTCTCAGAGGCAAAGTAGGGCGCAAATGTTTCCTCATTTGGGCAGCTTCAACTGTTGTCCTGAGAGGGTGATGATGGTAATCTGGCAATGGGTTAGAAATAGGTTCATCAAGTTCAACGTTGGGTCGTTCTTTAGCCATTATTTAGTTGTGCAGAACCACACACTCCTTGACAACCTCATCGACTGGCTGAATTTTGAGATTAATGGCAGTCCCTAAAATGCACCATTTTGAGACAAGGATACCAAAGGCACACTCAACTGTTCTTCATGCCTTGGTCAGTCTGTAATTAAAAATCCTTTTTTTGTGTGTCAAGTCCTGACTGGAGTATGGTTTCAGTAGGCTTCCACACATTTGAAAGGCCTCATTCCCAACCACAATAAATGGCATTGGCGGGGCCTTGAGTGTTGGGAAGAGGTTGTGGCAGGGGGAAATTGAAATGATTGCAATACAAACGTTGGCTCATATCTGAGTTTTTAAATATCTGGGAGTCATTACCACGGCCAAAATATCCAATGTCCACGGCGACAAACCTACAGTCCACAGCTGCTATCGCCATGAGCATTATAGAAAAATATTTTTTATAATTAATGTACTCGGATCCAGTTCCAGCTGGTTTGGTAATTCTAATATGTTTTCCATCCACTGCTCCCAAACAGTTGGGGAAATTACAAGTTTGCCAGTATTTATCGGCATTTTCCTGCCAGATTTCCGTAGGGGGATAAATTCCTCGTCGAGAACATCCCACAAAGCCCAGCAGGTGTCTGCGATAATCCCAGATAGTGTGAATTCCTATCCGGAACTGGAAATGGAGCGATGATAGGCTCTCTCCGGTAGCCAGAGAAAGAAAAAAAAAATCAGAACAATAATATTTATGACTGGGGTTTTGCAAAGCAGAGAAAGAAAAAAAAAGTAAAGGACATGGCTTTTATAACAATAACATTTAGGACAGTTTTTTTGCAGAACAAAAAAAGGAAAAAATATTAAGTACATTGCAGAACAATAAGAATTATGACAGGCGTTAATGTTTAAATATTATTTACCTTAGTATCACCAGCAGACGTTCCTCAGCAGGAATCGCTCTACTGAGCTGGGTGTCCTGCCTGCTGATGGCTCCTTGTACATGGACCAGCAATTCCATGAAGCTATCTTGAGACATCCTCGTGAACTCAAAATATTTCTCCGGGTTTTCATGGAGCTCACTGAATAAGGGGTGGTAGGCTCCACGGCTCTGTCGGAGTTCAAGAATCAGGTGCTGCCAAAAGCGCCTACGGCGTCTTCTCTGTTTTTCTCTTTTCCGTTCTTGCTCACAAGCAAATGGAAGGGAAAGAAAAAGGTTGACATCCAAATCCAGATTCCCAAGGAAACTCACCATGCAAAGATCCATCTTGACGCAGGATACAGGAGCAAAATGCGAGGATTTCATCTGAACAAGGGTTTATATACAAAAATGCCATGAGCCACGCCCATTTGGCATGCCTTGTTTCAAGGAAATTCTCATTGAAAATGTTTTTCCTATCAAACGCATGCGCATTAAAAACGCAATGCATGCAAAAACGCATAGTGTGTAAGTCTTTTTATTTTTCCTTTCTTTCAAGTCTATATTTTGTAAAGCATAAAAATCTTGCAGAAAAAAATTACAATTAAAAAGCCAGTTCAAACTATTGTTACCATTTTGCGCGTCAGTGTAAGTAAAAACAAAATCAATGGTCGATCTGCACAGGCATATGGTTCTTGTCTAGTCCACACAAGGATTCTCCTCTCAAATAATCCCCTTATGTATGAGCATACCTTTAGGCCATATTTACATCACCTTTGCCTGCTCCTTCATGACTCTGTCATGGGAGCTTCAGTCTGAATCACCTCAGGCATACCTTAGTCGGAGCTATTGACTATCATTTTGCTCATCCTCTACAGCCGCACATGAGCACGGTCTAAGATGCTATAGTGTCTGAATGAACAGACGGACACTGCAGAAAAGATGATAAGAAGCTAAGGTTTCTTGTCATGGATGCCATTTATGTACGTGAAGTTGATGGTTCAATTAGGGGCATGTCTAGTTTTTGGGGAGTTAGATGGAGCTTACAAAAAAATGTCATGAACCCACCCTTAATCTAAATTGTTTCATTCAAATTTTGTTTTTAGGTGTCCTCTCAGATACGACCAGACAGACACTGTCGGCAAAGTTTGGTGGCTCCATCTTGTTCCAAGTCAACATACCAAAGAATACCGAGATCACCAGTGTATTTTGGTCTCACATGCAGAAAATGGTCGCCATTGACAAATCAGACCATCTTAATGTTATCAATCCAAGGTTCCTTAAGCGGCTGACTTCTCAACAGCCTAGTTTTTCGTTAAAGTTGAGTAATCTCACTGAAGAAGACAGTGGGATTTATGATGCTAAAATATACACTAATGGGCCAACTATCGAAAGAAGCTTCAAACTGCAAGTGTGCGGTAAGTAGATGGAGGAGGGTGCAACATTAGAATTGGCAAATGGGCAGCAAAATGTGAAATTCCTATGTAGACCATTGAGAGAAGCTGTCATGCAAAAATATAGTACTTCTCCAAGTAGGGTAGTACACATGGCCACATATTTAGCAGATGTCTTTGTGATTTTTTTTTTTTTCAGGAAAATACCAGACATGTGGAGTCCAGTGGACAAAGAGTAGCATCCAGCTAATCATCATCCTGGGGACTCTTGCCACCTTCTTCAATGCAATGACGTAATGGCTTTGTAACATCACAGATGCTTAGCATGCTCATCTGCTGACAGCTAGGACTGCAGATAAGATTAGTCACAAAAACAATGTGGAATAAAGAGAACAGCCGCACGCTGCTGAAAATCGTACTGTAACGATGACAGTGCAAAACTGTAAAAAAATTGTGCAAATAAAGCCAAAACTGTAGATCACAATTGCTAATTTGTTTTTAAATGCCCCTGAGAAAGACTACACAGTGTGGTGAGCCAAAAAACTGAATATAGTTACATAGATTGAGAAAAGGCCCAGGTCCATCAAATTTAACCTTCCTCCACCAATTGTATATTTAAGACCCTCCTACTTGTAATTCCCCTTTGATGTCCCCATTCCCACCCTGAGTTGGCTCCAAATGATAGCAAAACATTACGGCACCATGAACAGTAAAGACCCCCATATACATTGGAAGATAGTTGTCTGAACCCATCAATTTCGGCAACTATCAGATGTGTATGGGTAACACGAAACGCTCGCCAACAGATGATAAAGGATGATCACGCTCTTTATATGTCAATGGATAATCCCTTTGTTTTCAGCTGTTTCCAGAGGTTTCTGGCATTGGCCTTCTCTCCTTTCCCTGTTGAACACAAGGGAATGCTCAGTGCTCATACATAAGAGTTAATGGCCTACGGAATGAACAATTGGCCAGCACCTATCTCATATGATTAGACAGCATCAGGAACATGGCTTTCCATGTGTTTCTAGGAGGCTTAGGTGTCAATACTTCTGGTAGCCTAGGAGGTCTCCATTTTTGTTCCGGAGCCTCCCAAACATTCTAGGAGATTTGGTAAAGATGCTATTGATGTATGGTCGTCAACATGTGACTGATGCTACAGCTTTGCTATTGGGCACCACACTGGCAGCTTGACCCTGAAGATCCAAAAGCCCCCAGCATAGCATCTCCTCAAATACAACGTAACCTGCTCTCGCCTCCAGCCCAACCATGGACAAAGAGGTCCAGCCCTGGTCACAAAGAACATAGTTCATAACGAATGGACCAACAACACTGAATTTTGTGCGGAACCACATTCTGATGCCTTGGTCAGCCTGGGCTGATGTCATAGTTACCAACAGTTGCAATATTTTTTTAGAACTAATGCTGCCAAATTTTAGGAAGTTCCAGACAGGAAGAGTGCTATGTTATGTAAACGCTGGTTTGGGGGGCAATCCTGTGTCAATATCATCTTCAGTTTTGTTAGGTATGGGATACTGACAACTGCAGTCAGCTAACATGACAAGATATGGTGGTTCTACTGAAAACTACAGCCCATCAGTCCATGCAACCTCAGACCTTGAGGTGAGGAGTCAATGAAGGCACAAATTGTGAATATACATTACTTGCAGGGTATACAGTATATACAACGCATATAATAAAGCAATACAATCAAATCGTCTCCGAAGCTGATAAATGTCTTATTCTGGAAATTTAACGCCTGTCCCCCTAATGGACAAGTACACTCTCCAATGATGCAAAAAGCAGAAAAGTAGGAAGAGATTTATGGGGCCATGAGGTTTAGTTTCATGCATTATATGCAAAGTTCTAGTCGGAGAAATCTGCTCACCGCTCTACAGGAAGGGTGGAGGCGGCTCTGAAAAGTCTAGAGTAACATTTTTCACTTTTTAGCCACCTGGCAAAGAATGACACTTAAGCACAATGCTCTACATGTGTGTTGCATCCTAGAATAAAGGTGCCTATACACATTAGTTTAATCCCGGTGATCCCATCATTTCTAGGATGATCAGGTGGGCATCTCTGATGGTAGATGGCAGAAGAGGAATCAGTTGGATTTATTTCTGAGGTATAGGGCTTAACGAAAGAACAAGGAGGGAACATCTGAGGGCCTTTATTAGTCGCTCATATGTCAAGGCAACTCATTGAAACTTCACAATCATGTTCCAGGAGTGCCGAGGGGCCAATATTGACTGCAGCATCTTAGGGATGAAATTGCTTATGGGAAGGAGTTCGAACATACTAAGGCCGGGGTCACACTTGTGAGTATGATGCGAGAAACTTGCGCGAGTCTCTCGCATCAAATATTAGGCCACGCCTCTGACCACACCAATTTCACAACTAGTCACACCCATATCCACGCCCCAACCACACCCCTTTAACACTGCTGATCACACTGTTTCATAAATAATAATTATAAGCAAAAAAATATGGCCACACAGTGCTCCATACTGTGTAACGGCTACACATGATGCTTAATACTGTATAATGGCCACACAGTGCTCCATATAGTATAATGGCCACACATGATGCTCTATACTGTATAATGCGCCATATAGTGCTCCATACTGTGTAATGGCTACACATGATGCTTAATACTGTATAATGGCCACACAGTGCTCCATACAGTATAATGGCCACACATGATGCTCAATACTGTATAATGGCCACACAGTGCTCCATACTGTATAATGGCCCCACATGATGCTCAATACTGTATAATGGCCCCACATGTGGCTCAATACTGTATAATGGCCACACAGTTCTCCATACTGTATAATGGCCCCACATGATGCTGCGTACAGTATAATGGCCCCACATGATGCTCAATACTGTATAATGGACACACAGTGCTCCATACTGTATAATGGACCCACATGATGCTGCACACAGAATAATGGCCCCACGTGATGCTCCATACAGTATAATGGGCCCACATGACGTTGCATACTGTATAATGGCCACACATGATGCTCCATACAGTAAAATGGGCCCACATGATGCTCCATACTGTATAATGGACACATATGCTCAATACTGTATAATGTACACACAGTGCTCTATACTGTATAATGGACACACATGATGCTCAATATTGTATAATGCCACAGAGTGCTCCATACTGTATAATAGTTCTACATGATGCTGCGTACAGTATAATGGCCCCACATGATGCTGTGTACAGTATAATGGGCCCACATGATGCTCCACACAGTAAAATGGCCCCACATGATGATCCATACTCTATAATGGCCACACATGATGCTCCCTACTGTATAATGGCCACACAGTGCTCCATACTGTATAATGGCTGCAAATGACGCTGCATACAGTATAATGGCCCCACAAGATGCAGTGTACAGTATAATGGCCCCACGTGATGCTTAATACTGTATAATGGCCACACCGTGCTCCATACAGTATAATGGCCACACATGATGCTCAATACTGTATAATGGCCACACAGTGCTCCATACTGTATAATGGCCCCACATGATGCTCAATACTGTATAATGTCCACACAGTGCTCAATACTGTATAATGGACCCACATGATGCTGCGTACAGTATAATGGCCCCACATGATGCTCAATTCTGTATAATGGACACACAGTGCTCCTTACTGTATAATGGCTCCACATGATGCTGCACACAGTATAATGGCCCCACATGATGCTGCACACAGTATAATGGCCCCACGTGATGCTCCATACAGTATAATGGGCCCTCATGATGCTCCATACAGTATAATGGCTCCACATGATGCTCAATACTGTATAACTGCCACACAGTGCTCCATACAGTATAATGGCCCCACATGATGCTCCATACTGTATAATGGACACACATGATGCTCAATACTGTATAATGGCCACACAGCGCTCCATGCTATATAATGGCCCCACATGTTGCTGCTTACAGTATAATGGCCCCACATGATGTTGTGTACAGTATAATGGGCCCAAATGATGCCCCATTCAGTAAAATGGCCCCATATGATGATCCATACTGTATAATGGCCACACATGATGCTCCATACTGTATAATGGCCTCACATGATGCTGCGTACAGTATAATGGCCCCACATGATGCTCCATAGAGTATAATAGGCCCATATGATGCAGCATGCTGTGTAATGGCTCCACATGATGCTGGGTACAGTATAATGGCCACACATAGTTACTCCACCCCCATCATTGCCTTCTCCCCAACCCCCATCATTGCCTTCTCCATCACCACACACACACCACACACACTCACACCTCTCTAACCGTGCTCCCTTGCAGCAGCCGGCAGCTTCCTCTCCCATGGCACTGACTGATGTCATCTAGCTGCGCCACACCACTGACTGCTCACGTCACTGCAGCTCTGGTACGCCACTGATAAAGACCTCTCCGTGTCTCCTGTGCCAGTCAGTGTTAGAGCGAGGAGCAATATCTGCTCCGATCCGACACAGCTAGCGATCGCACTAGCAGTTTAAAGTGGTGGTACATTTGGTCTGAGGCTATGTGGGAAAAGGAGGATCCTGGCCAGGACAGCGGGACAGAGTCTCAAAATCGGGACTGTCCCGCTGGGTCAAGGATGGTTGGGAGTTATGCACACGTGACTCCGCTCCATACACACACACAGCTCCGCTCCGTACACCTCGTAACATGCAGCTCTGCTCTGTAGACCTCGTAGACACTCAACTTCATGCCGTACACCTCATACACACGCGGCTCCGCTCCACACACCTCGTACACACGCAGCTCCGCTCCATACACCTCCATACACCTCGTAGACATGCGGTTTTGCTCCATACACATTGTACACACGGCTCCACTCCGTACATCTCATACACACATGGCTCCTCTCCGTACACCTCACACATACGCGGATCTGCTCTGTACACCTCGTACACACGCGGCTCCTCTCTGTACGCCTCATACACATGCGGCTCCTCTGTGTACACCTCGCAAAGACGTGGCTGCGCTCCGTACACCTCGTACACACGTGGCTCCGTACACCTCGTACACACACGGTTCTGCTACATCCACACTATAAACCCCCCTGACCCCACACATAAACTTACCCTCATCCAGCACCATGACAACCAGCACAGCAGAGTCCTGCATACATGGAGGCCCCTGATCATGTGACCCCCTGACTCCTGCCCTCATGTGACCTGTGACCAACTTGGCGTCACGAACAGGAATCATAACCCGGCATCGCCAGGTACTGTGTGCCATAGACTGTGTTGAATTTGTATGCGAGTTGACATTGCCGCGCCGCGTGGAGCGCGAGAAGAAGGAGGTGGACCTTCGTGGGCGGAGCCTGGAGAAAAGAGCGCGAAGAGGAAGTGAGCACCGTGCAGAGAGATCCACAAGTGACGAAGCCGGAAGCCCCCAGAAAGTGACCCAGGAGGAACACCGTACCGAGCGCAGGCGGAACCGATGCAGACTCCAGTGACAGGAAGTCAGGCCTGCTTGAGGTTAGCATGGGGAAGGGATATGTCCGACCCGGGAGGAGATCTAGCGGCGGTCGCAGCCACAGCCCCATGATGCCACCAGGCCCCACAGCGGATGCAGCCGCAGGCCCCATGATACCACCAGGCCCCGCGACTGACGCTGCTTCTGTAAACTGGCTGGACCCAGATGCAGCTACAGCTCCCATAATTCCGTTACCCATGCCCTATATACCAGGAGCCGCCTGGCTACCACAATATTCAGGGGTGTCCCACATGCTGAGTGTCTTTAAGGAAAGGCTCTGCAGCCTATTTGACGTATACCCCCTGACGGAACATCAAAAGGTCAGCATTCTAACTGGTCAACTAATTGGCACAGCACAAAGGGAGGTAAAATCCTGGCTGGACATTGAAAAAGGAACTGTAGAGCAGATATTAGCCAAATTGAAAAATACGTTTGACACCCGTACTGCTGCAAAAATTAAGATGAGGTTTTTCAGGTGCAAACAAAGCGCAAAGGATAGCATACGGGACTATGCCCTTAATCTCCAGGAAGCACTGCGGGCCATTAAGCAGGTTGACCAGAACAGCGGGACAAGCTATTAAAGGAACAGTTCACTCCTGTCCAGCATCCACAGGACACAGCTGCACATCCTGGCCTTGCAAAATCCTGACCTGGACTTTGCACACTTCAAAGACAGGGCCATTCGGGTGCCACAGGTGCATCCTGTACCCCCTGCTATGCAGGCAGAGATTGCTCTGATGACCCTTGATGGTGAGGCTAGATGTTCTGTGCAGGGGTGGATTAAGGGTAGCCAGGGCCCCGGGCTGTTCACACACTGTGGGCCCCCCCAGTCATGTGACGGGGGTCATGTGACGGGGGTCATGTGACGGGGGTCATGATATACCCGAACCAGATTATTCCAGAAAAATGGCCGGGCTCTACTCTACTGTAACCTATTAAATATTTGTTAAAATCTGCAATACAATTTAGGTATATCTTGACCAATAATATCACATACAAGGAACAAATACCACCGCACCATGACCAGACCACAAATTACCACTTGGTGACCAAATAGCACATACAAGGGACAAATACCACAACACCATTTCCAGACCACATATTACCACCACATAGTGACTGAATACTACAATACTGATCAGTAATGAAAAAAAAACAAAAAACACAATACTATCACCATAAGTGCCAGTATTCACAGGAGATCTGTAATTAGTATGCAGTGTCTGTGTAGAGGTAATACAGATATCACTGGTGGTATTATACACAGGAGCTCTGTATATAATGTATAGGTAATACAGTGATCACTTTTGGCATTGTACACAGGACCTTTGTATATAGTATACAGTGTATAGTGTCAGTGTATAGGTAACACTGACTCACCAGTGACGTCTCTAGGTGAAGCCCTTCATCTTTCATCCAGCACAGACCGCCATCATTTCTTCCAGCCAGGACTCGTTTCTGCAGGAAATAACACAGTTATCTCGAGCACCGCTTGCAGAACACATTACTTAATTTTTCACAACTTCTACATTACACCACATGAAGATAAAAAGTCGATATAGTGTCACTCTGCACAGTAACAGGACCGCCACCCCATTTAGAACAGTATACTCAAAAAATAAAATAAATACATCACTGCAGTAATAATATCCCTTAATTAGCCCCTATGGTAATAATATCCCCCATCCTGGCCCCGTTTATCTCATTCCTGGCTCCAGCCATATGTTCTCCCATCCTGCACTCATGAGTATCCATTCTACACCATATGATCTCCCCATCCTGCCCCATCTGTCTCCATCGTATCCATCCTGCCCCATGATCCAATCCTGCCCCATGTCTCCAATCATGCCCCGTGTCTACATTCTGCCCATGCCTCCAGTCCTGCCCCCAGTGTGTCCAGCATATTACCCCCAGTGTGTCCAGCATATTACCCCCAGTGTCTCCAGCAATCTGCCCCAGTATGTCCAGCATATTGCCCCCAGACAGTGTGTCCAGCAATCTGCCCCAGTGTGTCCAGCATATTACCACCAGTGTGTCCAGCAATCTGGCCCAGTGTCTCCAGCATTGCCCCAGTGTGTCCAGCAATCATCTGCCCCAGTGTCTCCAGCATTGCCCCTGTGTGTCCAGCAATCATCTGCCCCAGTGTTTCCAGCAATCTGCCCCACTGTCTCCAGCAATCTGCCCCACTGTCTCCAGCATTGCCCCCCAGTGTGTCCTCCAGCAATCTGCCCCACTGTCTCCAGCATTGCCCCACTGTCTCCAGCATTGCCCCACAGTCTCCAGCATTGCCCCACTGTCTCCAGCATTGCCCCCAGTGTGTCCTCCAATCTGCCCCACTGTCTCCAGCATTGCCCCCCAGTGTGTCCTCCATCATTGCCCCCCAGTGTGTCCACCGATAACTGATCCAAAAAAAAACAAAAAAAAAAAAACAAGCAGTCTCCTCACCTGTCCGCGCTCCAGGCGGGGAGCTCCCTGCAGCAACGCACACTCGCCGGCGACTGACAATGACGTCAGACGCCGGCGACATGTGCGCTGCGGCCGACTTCAGCTGCCAGCCTCCAATTGGCTGGCGGCTGTTGTTGTTAACTATTGACGTGCGGGCACGCGCCCGCACGTCATTAGGAAACCGCCGCAGCGCCGGAAGGGGCCCGGTGAGCAGATGAGAAGGGGCCCGATGCGGGCCCCCTCTCTCTGCCCACCGGGTCCGGGGGCACATAAACGCCGCCCGGCGGGCAGTCACAGACACAGACGATTAGCGGAGGGTTAATCTGTGCGGTAGCCCAGGGCCCCCCAGGGAGTAATATGCTGTGGGATTGGACTGAGCGGGTTAAAGGCATGTTAAGGATGTTCTGTGATGTTTCGCCTCCTCATGAACAGGACATGCTGACTAAGGTGTTACAGATTCTGGAAGAGACGCATGGGGATCCCACCAATGTTGGAGAACCAACCAATTCTTTACATAATGATCCTCAGTTTTAGGAAGTTGTGCCCATTGCCATACGTTTTTAACACCAGGTGGCACCATACTATATGAAAAAATATCATAACTTTGCACTGGATCATTTTTTCTGAAACCATGTAAATTGATAATGTTTATTAGTATCTCTGTTATGGGTGTAATACTGTATAAAACAAAGCGACAAATAAAGCTGTAATTTTTTTATCTGGTGTAAATGCAGCTTTTCTCCTGAATTCGGCGATGTTTTTCTTTTGCTTCAGCGCCTCTCTGTTCATGAGCTATGGTCCTCTATTCACTGTATATAAATCTAGTATTGCTATCCAAGTGGGCATGGTCCTCAAAGTATACGCCCACAAAGAACTGTTGTGGGCTACGCCCACTTTAGTGACACAACAAGGTTTATACACAGGGAAAAGGAGATCATATCTCAAGAACGGAGAGGTGCAGGAAGAAAAGAAAGACATCTCTGGATTCAGGAGAATGGTGGCATTTACGCCAGGTAAAGGTAGATACTTATGGCAAGTGACAGGTCCTCTAACTACATGGAAATGATCACAATGTAAGACGTTAAAGAGGAATGTAGATAAAAAAAATTGAAAGTAAACAAGCACAAAGCTGAGAGGCATAGAAATGAAATAAGGACATGACTGAAAGGTATGACGTGAGACACGGAAATACATGGGCTTTATAATAGGAATATGGCTGATATGCATGGAAATGATAGGTCGTGGCTGAGAGGCATGGAAATAATTTGCATGGAAATAATTCTGGAAAAAGCACAGAAATGATGATGTAAAGGCATGGCTGAAAATCATGAAACTAGTCGAAGTAGTACATTTTGACCAATTTATTTCCAGAGTAGGAAGCAATAAAATAATGTTCTATAAAGGTTTAGCGCTCCCAAAGGTCTTGTTCTGAGAAAATCCATATTGCCTGGATAATATAGCACATGATCAGAGATTATTACGCTGTCCGACTAATAGAATATATTTCCTGCAAAGGAGGATATTTTCTAGAGAGGTTTTGGAAGAAGCTAATAATGCCTAATGGCCACTGTCAATTACGCCGCCTGCCTCCTCTGCCCATACATCTTACTCCGTGTCCGCAGGGAGTCACAGGGACCAATACTGGTTGGCACAGAGTCATTTTTTTTGCTGCTCTAACCTACGTCTGGGGAGCCGGTGACTGTTTGACAAATGGGACAACTCGTTCTGGTCTTCATTGATCTCCGTCTGGCCGGAATAGAATCCATCATGGGCTGGTATTGTTAGCTGGCTCAGCAAAGTCTCGGCAAAACTACTCTATAGTTGCATCCGCCGCCCTAGACTCACAATTCAACTAAAGTTGAGTAAAAAGATTTCCAGGATCCTGGTTTGGCGGCCATGCCGGTTGCTCATGGCTACTGAATTAGAGCCTTGCAAACCTTCTACCTTCCGGCATCTCTTCTCAGTAGTTGGCCTGGCACAATGTCATACATGACTAATCAGAAGAAGACTCTGGTGAGGAGGCCACAGGCTACTGGGAATCTTTTTGCTCAACTCTACAAACTACACTCACCAAACTTATCATCCACAATAAAAAACATCTCTTCCTACAGTCCTGGGGCTTGTGGAAAAAAAGAAGACCCCCTGGCCTGGACTACTGGTACTGGAAAGGGTGGAAGAGGGTGTCACTGTTCTGCAAGAGTTCTTGTGCTTGATGCTAGTATGTGCTGACATCACAGAGAACCCTTTCAAACACCTCCAGAATGCCCATCCTGGGAAAATGACAAGAGAAGAGAGGACACACTGAGGGTAAGGATGGACCCATTTTAAAAGTTAAAATGGGGCCGAGGTCTTGTGCTAAGGCTTCGGAATAATTTTGGAGGCATAGACCATACTTGGTACATTTTTAGGCAAGAAAAACATAGATGGAGGAGAAGTAGATGGAGGAAACCTTCCAGGAATCTCATGGACGCCAATAAGCCACATACCCTCTGGAGCACAAGGAATGGGGGCAAAAAAACTGGATCACAGGCACTAGAGATGAGCCTGGGGCAGGGACGCTGAAAAGGAAGGAAGGAGGAAGTTATTGAGGGTGATGGCACTAAGGTGGCAATGGCACCAAAGCACTTGAGCAGAAGCACCGAAGAGAAGGATCCTGTACGGGGGTCTCTGCCAACACCCTAGATGAGAAAACAAAGAACGACACCTGACTTAATGGAATAGTGAGCAGAAGACCATTCCTGCCCCTAGATGAACATCTGGATGTCCAGGAATGTTTTTTTCCGAGAACACTTTTTCCGGGAGTCTAGAACTTTACTGCTTTTTCCTGGGTGTTTTGTGTGAGCTGGCAAGTATGAGCTAAGGTGTAACTGACATTGTAGGTTTACTTCTGTCCACCAAAGGGAGCCAGAGTATTAGAGTAGAATTCCAGAAATCACAGCCTGCAATATCAACATTATCCAGCAGAGGCCAACATTAAAATAAATAAGAAAAAAAATCTTTAGTAGCTGCAGCAACAGCAAATAGATTAGTGAGGACACCTCCAGTTCTTCACACAATATGGAGGAGACATCTCTCCACCAGGTTCATGTATTGCTCACTGATAATAGGGTTAGGAGGAATTAAATGCTTCTACTTGTAGATCTTCAAGTATACCCCCACCCCCACCCCAAATAAAGGCTGCAATTTATGCTGCAGACCCCTAAAAAATTAGGACATCATGAAGATGGAATATGTTTAGGTGGCTTTAGAAATATCGTTCGTTTCTAGTCCAAGACCAATATTTCATCCACAGATCTCAAAACTATTTTTTAGTTTCTATAGTTTTTTTAAGTAGTTAAGTAGCTAAAGGGTTGATTGTGACTTGTAGGATCGCTACTTCCAACAGGTGGCGCTATAGAGTTCAAGTCCTCTTTTTCTCTGAAGAGGCAATTTGCATATTAAATTTCCCAGAGGAGCATTCCATGGCGACTAAGCCTCCTTACCTTAACAAGCCAGAGGTGGTACGTCACTCTCCATAAGGTGAAACGTTACCCCTTAGGCCGGCGTCACACTAGCGAGTTTTGCGGACGTATGAGAGGTGCAGAAAATACGGATTGCACACAGTGCAATGATTCTCTATGGCCCAGCTCCTATCTGCCGTATTTTACTGATCCGTATTATACGGTCTTCTAGGGCCGTAGAAAATCGCAGCATGCTACGTTTGTCACCGTATTGCGCAAAAAATACGCCAATGGAAGTCTATGGGGCGACAAAAATACGGATTACACATGGACCAACAGTGTGATTTGCGAGAAATACGCAGCGGTGTTCTGGCGAAAAGCCGGCAATTCAGTGCGATGTACAGCAAAATCACACTGACAGGTTAGAATAGAACAGATAAAATAAATGTCTACACATAGTATAGAGGTATATATATATATATATATATATATATATATATATATATATATATATATATATATATATATATATATATACAGGTCCTTCTCAAAAAATTAGCATATAGTGTTAAATTTCATTATTTACCATAATGTAATGATTACAATTAAACTTTCATATATTATAGATTCATTATCCACCAACTGAAATTTGTCAGGTCTTTTATTGTTTAAATACTGATGATTTTGGCATACAACTCCTGATAACCCAAAAAACCTGTCTCAATAAATTAGCATATCAAGAAAAGGTTCTCTAAACGACCTATTACCCTAATCTTCTGAATCAACTAATTAACTCTAAACACATGCAAAAGATACCTGAGGCTTTTATAAACTCCCTGCCTGGTTCATTACTCAAAACCCCCATCATGGGTAAGACTAGCGACCTGACAGATGTCAAGAAGGCCATCATTGACACCCTTAAGCAAGAGGGTAAGACCCAGAAAGAAATTTCTCAACAAATAGGCTGTTCCCAGAGTGCTGTATCAAGGCACCTCAATGGTAAGTCTGTTGGAAGGAAACAATGTGGCAGAAAACGCTGTACAACGAGAAGAGGAGACCGGACCCTGAGGAAGATTGTGGAGAAGGACCGATTCCAGACCTTGGGGAACCTGAGGAAGCAGTGGACTGAGTCTGGTGTGGAAACATCCAGAGCCACCGTGCACAGGCGTGTGCAGGAAATGGGCTACAGGTGCCGCATTCCCCAGGTAAAGCCACTTTTGAACCATAAACAGCGGCAGAGGCGCCTGACCTGGGCTACAGAGAAGCAGCACTGGACTGTTGCTAAGTGGTCCCAAGTACTTTTTTCTGATGAAAGCAAATTTTGCATGTCATTCGGAAATCAAGGTGCCAGAGTCTGGAGGAAGACTGGGGAGAAGGAAATGCCAAAATGCCTGAAGTCCAGTGTCAAGTACCCACAGTCAGTGATGGTGTGGGGTGCCATGTCAGCTGCTGGTGTTGGTCCACTGTGTTTCATCAAGGGCAGGGTCAATGCAGCTAGCTATCAGGAGATTTTGGAGCACTTCATGCTTCCATCGGCTGAAATGCTTTATGGAGATGAAGATTTCATTTTTCAGCACGACCTGGCACCTGCTCACAGTGCCAAAACCACTGGTAAATGGTTTACTGACCATGGTATTACTGTGCTCAATTGGCCTGCCAACTCTCCTGACCTGAACCCCATAGAGAATCTGTGGGATATTGTGAAGAGAAAGTTGAGAGACGCAAGACCCAACACTCTGGATGAGCTTAAGGCCGCTATTGAAGCATCCTGGGCCTCCATAACATCTCAGCAGTGTCACAGGCTGATTGCCTCCATGCCACGCCGCATTGAAGCAGTCATTTCTGCCAAAGGATTCCCGACCAAGTATTGAGTGCATAACTGAACATTATTATTTGATGGTTTTTTTGTTTGTTATTAAAAAACACTTTTATTTGATTGGATGGGTGAAATATGCTAATTTATTGAGACAGGTTTTTTGGGTTATCAGGAGTTGTATGCCAAAATCATCAGTATTTAAACAATAAAAGACCTGACAAATTTCAGTTGGTGGATAATGAATCTATAATATATGAAAGTTTAATTGTAATCATTACATTATGGTAAATAATGAAATTTAACACTATATGCTAATTTTTTGAGAAGGACCTGTATATATATATGTCAGTGAGACATATATATATATATTAATATATCATACAGCGCTAGATAGCAGAAAAGCCGGTAATTCAATTGCCGGCTTTTGCTATCTCCTTCTGAAACCCAACATGATATTAGACATGGTTTACATACAGTAAACCATCTCATATCCCTTCTTTTATTACATATTCCTCTTTAGTAATGTAAGAAGTGTCTGTATGTTAAATTTGGTGGCTCTAGCTATTAAAAATAAAGGGTTAAATCGCGGAAAAAATTGGCGTGGGCTCCCGCGCAATTTTCTCCGCCAGAGCGGTAAAGCCAGTGACTGAGGGCAGATATTAAAAGCCTGGAGAGGGTCCACGGTTATTGGCCCCCCCCTGGCTAAAAACATCTGCCCCCAGCCACCCCAGAAAAGGCATATCTGGAAGATGCGCCTATTCCGGCACTTGGCCACTCTCTTCCCACTCCCGTGTAGCAGTGGGATATGGGGTAATGAAGGGTTAATGTCACCTTGCTATTGTAAGGTGACATTAAGCCAGATTAATAATGGAGAGGCGTCAATTATGACACCTATCCATTATTAATCCAATAGTATGAAATGGT
This sequence comes from Ranitomeya imitator, assembly GCF_032444005.1. NCBI lineage: Eukaryota > Metazoa > Chordata > Amphibia > Anura > Dendrobatidae > Ranitomeya > Ranitomeya imitator. Next base: position 645,431,709 of record NC_091282.1, on the reverse strand, counting down.
TAAAAAAAACACACACATTATTACAAAGTATTTTAATGAAATAAATACACAGGTTGTTGTAATATTTTATTATACTGGTAATCCATCTGAAGACCCTCGTTCTGTAAAAAAGGAAAAATAAAAAATCAACAATATCCCATACCTTCCGTCGTTCTGTCACGTCCCACGATGTAAATCCGTCTGAAGGGGTTAACTAATTTTACAAGCAGAAGCCTGCTAATGCAGCCGCCCCTGCCTGTAAAAACCCAGGGAATGAATGGAATGTAGGTGAATGACCTGTAGTTACCTCGAGTTGCGGTGATGCGCCCTCTGCTGGATGTGCTCATATGAACTCGAGTGTGGGAAAATATTCTGAAAAGTTTTGGTCACTTTTGAATGTTGGTTGCGCTTTCACACTCGTGGTAGCATGAGACGAACTCTACAACCCACACAAGTGGCTCAGGTTGTGCAGCTCATCCTGGATGGCACATCAATGTGAGCTGTGGTAAGAAGGTTTGCTGTGTCTGTTAGCGTAGTGTCCAGAGGCTTGAGGCACTACCAGGAGACAGGCCAGTACACCAGGAGACGTGGAGGGGGCCATAGGAAGGCAACATCCCAGCAACAGGACCGCTACCTCAGCTTTTGTGCTAGGAGCAACAGGAGGAGCACTGCCAGAGCCCTGGAAAATGACCTCCAGCAGGCCACAAATGTGCACGTGTCCGCACAAATGGTTAGAAACCAACTCCATGAGGATGTTCTGAGTGCCCGGTGACCACAGATGGGGGTTGTGCTCACAGCCCAACACCGTGCAGGACGCTTGGCATTTGGCACAGAACACCAGGATTGGCAAACTTGCCACTGGCGCCCTGTGCTCTTCACAGATTAAAGCAGGTTCACACTGAGCACATGTGACAGACATGACAGAGTCTGGAGACGCCGTGAAGAGCGATCTGCTGCTTGCCACATCCTTCAGCATGACCGGTTTGGCAGTGGGTCAGTAATGGTGTGGGGTGACATTTCTTTGGACGGCCACACAGTCCTCCATGTGCTCGCCAGAGGTAGCCTGACTGCCATTAGGTACCGAGATGAGATCCTCAGACCCCTTGTGAGACCATATGCTGGTGCAGTTGGCCCTGGGTTCCTCCTAATGCAGGACAATGCCAGACCTCATGTGGCTGGAGTGTGTCAGCAGTTCCTGCAAGATGAAGGCATTAAATCTATGGACTGGCCCGCCCGTTCCCGAGACCTGAGTCTGATGGAACACATCTGGGACATCATGTCTCGCACCATCCACCAACGTCACGTTGCACCACAGACTGTCCAGGAGTTGGTGGATGCTTTAGTTCAGGTCTGGGATGAGATCCCTCAGGAGACCATCCGCCGCCTCATCAGGAGCATGCCCAGGCATTGTAGGGAGGTCATACAGGCACGTGGAAGCCACACACTACTAAACATCTTTCCTTGTCTTGAGGCATTTCCACTGAAGTTGGATCAGCCTGTAACTTCATTTTTCACTCTGATTTTGAGCATCATAACAACTCCAGACTTCTGTGAGATATTAGTTGTGATTTATGTTGATAATTTTTAGGTTTCATTCTTCTCAACACATTCCACTATGTAATGAATAAAGATTTACAACTGGAATATTTCATTCAGTGATATCTAGAATGTGGGATTTTAGGGTTCCCTTTATTTTTTTGAGCAGTGTATATAAAATATTTAATGTTTTCTTTTTTTTTCATTTTTTCCATTACTTTTTCAGTCCCCCTGACCCAGCGATGGTTTCATAAGTACATACTGCATTAATATGTTATTGCTGTATGTGGTAAAATTAATCAATTCTTCCTTGGCCAGACTTCATAAGAGTTCAAAGATGACAGCAACGGGGGGCTTCAGTAGACTCCCTTCTGACATGTTAACGCATGGAGGTTTATTAGCATCAGAATAACCCCCCCCCCCCTCCTATGATTGCACCACTTGGTCACTTTGGGTCTAGATCCATATTTGATCCATGCACCAGAGAAAGCAGGATGAGCAGTGCTACAGTTTCTTCCCAGATGTGAACCGATTGAGGAAATTTGTTAAAACAACTTTTTTGTCCTCATTGAGTCGCACTTTAAATGCTCGTGCCATAGGAACATCCATGGATATGTACTTGTACATGTCTCTCTATATCTAGAGTAACACTACCACCTCATCTCCTCATATATAATGGATGCTGCGGGCCTCCGCGCGGGCTCATGTCTGCCAGATGCATGGCTGACCAGGCTGCTCTTAATAGCCATCTATCCCCCCCGGCTTATGAATGAGGAAACTTCTCAATATCCAGTGACAAGCAAGGAATGGAAGTGCGAGCATACTGGACAGATTAACCCAGACATCCCTCCTGCCAGCCTCCAGAGAGCTCACATCCATTTTGGCAAGTGGCAGAAATCGTCAGGATCTACAAGAAGAAAGGAGCCAGGAGGGAGCAGTCACCGGGACGAGGTCCTGATTGATGGAGGGTGTCACCTTACTGTCAAGACACATCAGCGCCACTGTCTCTTCCTCTTCAGCCTAAGCCCTGTACTCGGGAAAAAGACAAAATGCCCCAAAACGGCCAACATTTGTAAAAGTGTGTGACATTAATACGATTATATTACCCGTTTATGGGGCTGATTCACATCTTACTCCACTTGGCCTTCTCGACAGGTCACCAGCACCGGTGCGCTATGGAGTTTTTTTCAGAACTACACCTCTACTTCAGACTAAAATTTAGACTTTCACAATCACCACCCAAAAAAAACGAGCAAGAAAAATATATGAAACCGAAAAGGAAAGATTAAAATATATATATTTTTTGTGTGTGAAATACAACCCTCTGAAACAAAGAAATACCAAACAATTCTTAAAGGAGACCTGTCATCGTGTCAAATGTGGCCAGTTTTGCGCCTATTTTATTTCTGCTGCTCCCCTGAGTTCTCCATTTATTGTTCTTTAGAAGTCCACCATACAGTTCCAGAGAAAGGGACCTTTTTATTTAGTACAAATTTTGATGGGCTTTACTAAGAGGGTGTGACTGATGGTAATTATGCATTCTAAAGACACGCCCCAGAGGATCCTGTAGGTAAAGAAGGCTCATATCTCGGGAACCGTATGACGGATTTGAAAAAAACAAATACTTGAATATGCAGGGGAGCGGCGGGAATTAAATATGTGCAAACTGGAAATTTTTAACCCAGTGATAGGCCATCTTTAAACGCCAAGTGCGAGAGCCCTAAAACCAAGTAGACCCTTTCAAGTTTAATTGCTTGTATAACACATACGGGTGTGTTTCTGCTCTGTGAGAACATACCCTTAAAGCTAAAATGAAGAAATGTTAATGTCATTCGATAGGGATGCCCTCCAAAAGTATCAAAATAGTGCACAAGGAAAAGTAAATCTCATCATAAATCGCCCTCTATTTTCCAAGTCACCATATTGAGCAACGTATCAGTACTGTTAGTAACAAACACATAACAGACGGTCCGTAAGCAGAAATCTGTGGATAATTGAGCGGTGTGCTCTCCTTTTAATCAGACGTGCAACAAAGGAATTGCGAGGTGAAGGGGCAAATGGAGCCCAGCACAGAAACGATTATTTCTTAACCTTCTATGTTTAGATCAACGACATTTTAGCCATTTTGGGTAAATATGTTGAAAAGAGGTTTTTTATTTTTCCTCTTTCATTTCCAGTGACCCCCATCCCACACCTCCGTATAACAAAGTGTCAGCTTCACAGGCGCCATATCCCTGAATGCCACGAAAATTGCCTGTCTTCTAATGACAGGAGATTAAAGCTTTCTGCAGGCGGCATATATTTAACGAGGGCTGTTTGAAATGTGACACAAATGATGGTTATGGAGGAATTACCACGGTCTGGCGTACTGATCTCGCATGATAATGTTGCAATAAATAAGCATTAACTAATGCGTTCAATTAATTTCTGCGGAATAACGCATCGCATCCGCATTAATACCTAATGAGCCTGTCGCCTCTGTTATATTGCAGGGTAATCTGTCAGGGCTGACTGCAATAGCTCATACTTATGCAGCCTGTATGGCCCTCGTCTGTTCCATCAGATGAGATTTTTCGTCTGCTGATGGGGATACGGAGAAAGATAATAGAGAGAAAGGTATTAACCCCTTGCTACCCTGGCACGGCTCCGTTTAGACAGCAGCAAAAATTCTAACTATGATCGTGGGAATTGCCAATGTCATCAGCGGCGCCTAGAATTTATGCATTGGTACTCACTGGCCTATGCAAGAAAACGGGGGGTTACACAATGGAAAATGTGCACTTCAAGACTAAGACGAGAGGCATTGATGATTGTAGCTGTGAGATGTGCGGCGCCCCAGGGTCCTGGTCGTTGCAGTAATGTCATTCTTCCACCAGGGGGAGTGGTGTTACATCTGAAGGCAATAAAGGAGATCACCTTACCAGGTATCACAAACCACACAACACACTTCACACTCCAGGCCGCCAGGGGGAGCAATGCTTCTATCTATTAGGGCACTCCTCACAATTAGGTAAAACTGGTAGTCTGGACAGGAAGTGAGAAGGAGAAGCTGGCTGGAGAGAGAGGGGGCCAGATGCAGACTGAGAAGCTCAGCAGGGAGGGACTACAATGCACAGGCACTAGAGGAAGGCTATTGAATTCCGCCTGGATAAGGGGAACTCTGGATTTGCCTTTGGACCGGCCAGACTCTGCCTACCCTGTGATCCGGTGCTCTGGACTGTAGACACTGAAGCTTCCAGTAAAGGTAAAGAGACTGCAACCTTGTGTCCTCGTTCTTTACTGAGCCTCTCACCATCCACCATCTATACACTGGGAAGCCCTGGGGACATACTTCACCTGTGGGAAGGTATAACATCTAGCTGCCATAACATCACCCCAGCGGACCCCTAAGCAGTGACGGTCACCCTGACCGAATACCACAGGTGGCGTCACGAACACTATTCTCATAGAAACTCTTCATTTCATTGGACGCGCCTCAAAGGGCCACGGGCCGGGTCCGGCCACCATGACATCCCCATCGAGAACCGAAGGACCCGGTACCGAGTACCCCATTGCCCTAACGTGGGGGCGCTCCAGATGCTCTTTGTCATTTTCACGAATTATGCATGAATCAATAGATCAGGTGAATATAAGAAACTTTGTAATATATCTTATTAGTGAAATAGGCTTCTTTATACACTTATGAGCCACTTTTCTTCCCCTTTTCCCAACCTCTTTCACTCTAAAAACAGCTAAAATCTTTCTTGGTCAAACAAAAAACTAATCCCCAGCTCACTGAGGAAACAGATTCCTGCTGCGTTTTCAAGTTGATGGAGGTGGGGGTGGAATGAGATGTTTTTAATCATCCTTGATCAAGAGGATTAGCAGTTTATTGAGGGACCAGGTTACAACTGCCTAATGAAGTCTAAAGGTACCGCCCCACTCAGCGACGCTGCAGCGATATAGACAACGAGCCGATCGCTGGAGCGTCGCTGTTTAGGTCGCTGTAGAGACGTCAAACACAGCAACTCCAGAACGATGCAGGAGTGATCCGTGACGTAACGGCGACTCACTTCTCGTTCTCGCTGGTTGTTAGCTCCATGTAAAACGTTGCTGGCGTCGTTGCTTTTGATGCCAAACATGACGATACACGCCGACCTGGCGACGAAATAAAGTTCTGTACTTCTAGCTCCGACCAGCGATGTCACAGCGGGATCCTGATCGCTGCTGCGTGTCAAACACAACGAGATCGCTATCCAGGACGCTGCAACGTCACGGATTGTTGTCGTTCTCTTTGCAAAGTTGCTGAGTGTGACGGTACCTTAAGTATGAAGAAGGGGAGGAGGAAGAGGAAGCAGAGAAACAGACACATGCAAATGTTTTATATAATCTTTGATCAAAATGGATAGTTAACTGAGAGATCAGGTAACAGCTGCCTAATGAAGTCTATGGCAGGAGGAGCTGAGATAGACTTCATGTAGACACATGCAGATGGTTTTTATAATTCCTTATCAAAAATATGGACAGTTTACTGAGAGAATCAGGTTATAGCTGCCTAATTAAATCTATGAAAGGAGGAGCTGAGAGAGAGAGCAACACATGCACATTATTTTTATATTCCTTGATCAGGAAGACGGACAGTTTACTGAAGGACCAGTTTACAACTGCTTAATGCTAATGAAGTCTATGAAAAAAGATAGGGAGAAGGAAGGAGGAGCTGAGAGAGGCACATACACCTGCAAATGGTTTTTATATAATCCTTGATAAAGAAGATGGACAGTTTATTGATGGACCAGGTTACAGCTGCTCAATGAAGTATATGGAGTCTATTTTCTGGATTTTATTTTTAGATTCTGTCTCTCCTAGGTGAAGTGTACCTACAATAAATATTACAGACCTCTCCATTCTTTGTACGTGGGAAAACTTTGGCAGTGTATCAAAAACTTATTTTCCTTACTGCAGGTGTCAACCACTGAGCAGATCCGTCTGTTGGGCACCAAAGCTTAAAATGATTTTCTCACAAAACTATATGTCAATCAACTCTGCTCGTGAAGGACTGAGGGCTGTTCTGAATGCCAAAATGGGGGCAATGTTATACTTACACATATGGTTTGGAAATATGGTGTCCAACAGTTCAGATAGATATGAAAGTCTGGGGCCCATATACTTTAGCAATTAACCCCTTCCCGACCTTTGACGCATACGCTGCGTCATGAAAGTCGGTGCCAATCCGACCCATGACGCAGCATATGCGTCATGGAAAGATCGCGTCCCTGCAGGCCGGGTGAAAGGGTTAACTCCCATTTCACCCGATCTGCAGGGACAGGGGGAGTGGTACTTTAGCCCAGGGGGGGTGGCTTCACCCCCTCGTGGCTACGATCGCTCTGATTGGCTGCTGAAAGTGAAACTGCCAATCAGAGCGATTTGTAATATTTCACCTAAAAAAATGGTGAAATATTACAATCCAGCCATGGCCGATGCTGCAATATCATCAGCCATGGCTGGACACACTAATGTGCACCCACTCCACTCCTCCGATCGCCCCCCCAGCCCCCCGATCTGCGGTCTGCTCCCCTCGGTCCTGTGCTCCGCTCCCCCGTCCTCCTGCCCGCTCCCCCCGTGCTCCAATCACACCCCCCGTGCTCCAATCAAACCCCCCCGCACTCCGATCCCCCCCCCCGCACAGCGATCCCCCACCGCACAGCGATCCCCCCCGCACAGCGATTCCCCCCCTCCGTGCTCCGATCCACCCGCCCGCACAGCGATCCCCCACTCCGTGCTCCAATCCACCCCCCCGTTTTCCGGTCCACCCCCCCCCCCGTGCTCCGACGCCCCCCCCGTGCCCTGATCTCTTTCCCCCCCTTATACTTACCTGGCCTCCCGGGGACCGTCCGTCTTCTTTCCTGGGTGCCGCCATCTTCCAAAATGGCGGGCGCATGTGCAGTGCGCCCGCCGAATCTGCCGGCGTGAATGCCAGAGTGAATTTTGATCACTGAGATAGGTTATATCTCAGTGATCAAAATAAAAAAAAAAAGTAAATGACCCCCCCCCTTTGTCACCCCCATAGGTAGGGACAATAAAAAAAATATATATATTTTTTTTTTCCACTAAGGTTGGGGCAAGAACTAGGGTTAGGGGTAGGGGTAGGGTTAGGGGTAGGGGTAGGGTTAGGGTTTCGGTATGTGCACACGTATTCTGTTCCTCTGCGGATTTTTCCGCTGCGGATTTGATAAATCCGCAGTGCTAAACCGCTGCGGATTTATGGCGGATTTACCATGTTTTTTCTGCGCATTTCAATGCGGTTTTACAACAGCGATTTTCTATTTGAGCAGTTGTAAAACCGCTGCGGAATCCGCAGAAAGAAGTGACATGCTGCGGAATGTAAACCGCTGCGTTTCCGTGCAGTTTTTCTGCAGCATGTGTACAGCGATTTTTGTTTCCCATAGGTTTACATTGAACTGTAAACTCATGGGAAACTGCTGCGGATCCGCAGCGTTTTCCGCAGCGTGTGCACATACCTTTAGAATTAGGCTATGTGCACACTGTGCGGATTTGGCTGCGGATCCGCAGCAGTGTTCCATCAGGTTTACAGTACCATGTAAACATATGGAAAGCCAAATCCGCTGTGCCCATGGTGCGGAAAATACCGCGCGGGAACGCTGCGTTGTATTTTCCGCAGCATGTCAATTCTTTGTGCTGATTCCGCAGCGTTTTACACCTGTTCCTCAATAGGAATCCGCAGGTGAAATCTGGACAAAAAACACTGGAAATCCGCGGTAAATCCGCAGGTAAAACGCAGTGCCTTTTACCCGCGGATTTTTCAAAAATGGTGCTGAAAAATCTCATACGAATCCGCAACGTTGGCACATAGCCTTAGGGCTAGGGTTCGGTTGGAATTAGGGTTGTGGTTAGGGTTAGGGGTGTGTTGGGGTTACGGGTGTGTTGGGGTTAGGGTTGTGATTAGGGTTACGGCTACAGTTGGGATAAGGGTTAGGGGTGTGTTGGAGTTAGAATTGAGGGGTTTCCACTGTTTAGGCACATCAGGGGGTCTCCAAACGCAACATGGCGCCACCATTAATTCCAGCCAATCTTGTATTCAAAAAGTCAAATGGTGCTCCCTCACTTCCGAGCCCCGACGTGCACCCAAACAGTGGTTTACCCCCACATATGGGGTACCAGCATACTCAGGACAAACTGCGCAACAATTACTGGGGTCCAATTTCTCCTGTTACCCTTGTGAAAATAAAGAAATGCTTGCTAAAACATCATTTTTGAGGAAAGAAAAATGATTTTTTATTTTCACGGCTCTGCGTTGTAAACGTCTGTGAAGCACTTGGGGGTTCAAAGTGCTCACCACATATCTAGATAAGTTCCTTGGGGGGGTCTAGTTTCTAAAATGGGGTCACTTGTGGGGGGTTTCTACTGTTTAGGCACACCAGGGGCTCTGCAAACGCAATGTGACGCCCGCAGACCATTCCATCAAAGTCTGCATTTCAAAAGTCACTACTTCCCTTCTGAGCCCCGACGTGTGCCCAAACAGTGGTTTACCCCCACACATGGGGTATCAGCGTACTCAGGAGAAACTGGACAACAACTTTTGGGGTCCAATTTCTCCTGTAACCCTGGGGAAAATAAAAAATTCTGGGCTAAATAATTATTTTTGAGGAAAGAAAACGTATTTATTATTTTCACGGCTCTGCATTATAAACTTCTATGAAGCACTTGGGGGTTCAAAGTGCTCACCACACATCTAGATAAGTTCCTTTCGGGGTCTAGTTTCCAAAATGGGGTCACTTGTGGGGGGTTTCTACTGTTAAGCCACATCAGGGGCTCTGCAAACGCAACGTGACGCCCACAGAGCATTCCATCAAAGTCTGCATTTCAAAATGTCACTACTTCACTTCCGAGCCCCGGCATGTGCCCAAACAGTGGTTTACCCCCACATATGGGGTATCAGCGTACTCAGGAGAAACTGGACAACAACTTTTGGGGTCAAATTTCTCCTGTTACCCTTTGTAAAATAAAAAATTGCAGGCTAAAAGATCATTTTTGAGAAAATAATTTTTTTTTTATTTTCATGGCTCTGCGTTATAAACTTCTGTGAAGCACTTGGGGGTTCAAAGTCCTCACCACACATCTAGATTAGTTCCTTTGGGGGTCTAGTTTCCAAAATGGGGTCATTTCTGGGGGATCTCCAATGTTTAGGTACACAGGGGCTCTCCAAACGTGACATGGTGTCCGCTAATGAATGGAGCTAATTTTCCATTTAAAAAGCCAAATGGCGTGCCATCCCTTCCGAGCCCTGCCATGCGCCCAAACAGTGGTTTACCCCTACATATGGGGTATCAGCGTACTCAGGACAAACTGGACAACAATATTTGGGGTCCAATTTCTCCTATTATCCTTGGCAAAATTGGAAATTCCAGGCTAAAAAATCATTTTTGAGGAAAGAAAAATTATTTTTTATTTTCATGGCTCTGCGTTATAAACTTCTGTGAAGCACCTGGGGGTTTAAAGTGCTCAATATGCATCTAGATAAGTTCCTTGGGGGGTCTAGTTTCCAAAATGGGGTCACTTGTGGGGGAGCTCCAATGCATAGGCACACAGGGGCTCTCCAAACGCGACATGGTGTCCGCTAACAATTGGAGCTAATTTTCCATTCAAAAAGTCAAATGGCGCGCCTTCCCTTCCGAGCCCTGCCGTGTGCCCAAACAGTGGTTTACCCCCACATATGAGGTATCGGCGTACTCGGAAGAAATTGCCCAACAAATTTTATGATCCATTTTATCCTACTGCCCATGTGAAAATGAAAAAATTGAGGCGAAAAGAATTTTTTTGTGAAAAAAAAGTACTTTTTCATTTTTACAGATCAATTTGTGAAGCACCTGAGGGTTTAAAGTGCTCACTAGGCATCTAAATAAGTTCCTTGGGGGGTCTAGTTTCCAAAATGGGGTCACTTGTGGGGGAGCGCCAATGTTTAGGCACACAGGAGCTCTCCAAACGCGACATGGTGTCCGCTAACGATGGAAATAATTTTTCATTCAAAAAGTCAAATGGCGCTCCTTCCCTTCCGAGCCTTACCATGTGCCCAAACAGTGGTTTACCCCCACATATGAGGTATCGGCGTACTCAGGAGAAATTGCCCAACACATTTTAGGATCCATTTTATCCTGTTGCCCATGTGAAAATGAAAAAATTGAGGCTAAAAGAATTTTTTTGTGAAAAAAAAGTACTTTTTCATTTTTACGGATCAATTTGTGAAGCACCTGGGGGTTCAAAGTGCTCACTATGCATCTAGATAAGTTCCTTGGGGCGTCTAGTTTCCAAAATGGGGTCACTTGTGGGGGAGCTCTAATTTTTAGGCACACGGGGGCTCTCCAAACGTGACATGGTGTCCGCTAAAGAGTGGAGCCAATTTTTGATTCAAAAAGTCAAATGGCGCTCCTTCCCTTCCAAGCCCTGCCGTGCGCCCAAACAGTGGTTTACCCCCACATATGAGGTATCAGCGTACTCAGGACAAATTGCACAACAACTTTCGTGGTTCAGTTTCTCCTTTTACCATTGGGAAAATAAAAAAATTGTTGCTAAAAGATAATTTTTGTGACTAAAAAGTTAAATGTTCATTTTTTCCTTCCATGTTGCTTCTGCTGCTGTGAAGCACCTGAAGGGTTAATAAACTTCTTGAATGTGGTTTTGAGTACCTTGAGGGGTGCAGTTTTTAGAATGGTGTCACTTTTGGGTATTTTCAGCCATATAGACCCCTCAAACTGACTTCAAATGTGAGGTGGTCCCTAAAAAAAATGGTTTTGTAAATTTCGTTGTAAAAATGACAAATCGCTGGTCAAATTTTAACCCTTATAACTTCCTAACAAAAAAAAATTTTGTTTCCAAAATTGTGCTGATGTAAAGTAAACATGTGGGAAATGTTATTTATTAACTATTTTGTGTCACATATCTCTCTGGTTTAACAGAATAAAAATTCAAAATGTGAAAATTGCGAAATTTTCAAAATTTTCGCCAAATTTCCGTTTTTATCACAAATAAACGCAGAATTTATTGACCTAAATTTACCACTAACATGAAGCCCAATATGTCACGAAAAAACAATCTCAGAACCGCTAGGATCCGTTGAAGCGTTCCTGAGTTATTACCTCATAAAGGGACACTGGTCAGAATTGCAAAAAACGGCAAGGTCTTTAAGGTCAAAATAGGCTGGGTCATGAAGGGGTTAAAGTTTCCGATTAATCATTTGTGGTTTTTATTTAGGTCACTTTTCCTTTTTTTTTTTGCCTTGTGGTATTCGTTAACATTTCTAGTGCTTCATTATTCAAAATTGCTCTTCTTTTTTTACTTTTTGTGACTTTCTAGCACAAAAAGTTGCATTCTGCTAAAGCGATGCAATATTTGCTAAAACAAAATCAGACGCATTAACAAAAAAATAAATTACTACAACTGGAGAACTGGAGTACATTTACACAGCAATTTCGCATTTTTGTAAAATATCGCAATGGAAAAAATTACCCCAAAACATCTAGAAACCCCAAAACCTGCCCACAATGACAAACATAAAGAACTGCTTGCAGTTCAACCTCGTTTCTTCATTTGGGGTGTGATCTTTCACCCTCCCTCCCATACACACATGGTCAAAATTGTTGGCACCCCTCGTTTAATGACAGAAAAACCCACGATGATCACAGAAATAACTTGAATCTCACAAAAGTAATAATAAATACAAAAATCTATGAAAATTAACAAATGAAAGTAAGACATTGCTTTTCAACCATGCTTCCCCAGAATTAAAAAAAATAAAAATCATGAAATAGGCCTGGACAGAAATGATGGTAGCCCTGAAAATAATGTGACAAAAGGGACATGATAAATCAAGGTGTGTCCACTAACTAGCATCACAGGTGTCTACAATCCTGGAATCAGTGACTGGGCCTGTATATAGGGCTACAGATACTCACTGTGCTGTTTGGTGACATGGTGTGTATCACACTCAACATGGACCAGAGGAAGCGAAGGAAAGAGTTGTCTCAGGAGATTAGAAAGAAAATTATAGACAAACATGTTAAAGGTAAAAGTTATGAGACCATCTCCAAGCAGCTTGATATTCCTGTGACTACAGTTGCACATATTATTCAGAAATTTAAGATCCATGGGACTGTAGTCAACCTCCCTGGACGTGGCCGCAGGAGGAAAATTGGTGACAAATCAAAAAGACGAATAATACAAATGGTAACAAAAGAGCCCAAAAAAACTTCTAACAGATTAAAGGTGAACTTCAAGCTCAAGGAACATCAGTGTCATATTGCATCATCCATTGTTGTATGAGCCAAAGTGGACTTCATGGAAGACGACCAAGGAGGACACCAATGTTGAAAAAAAAATCATAAAAAAGCCAGACTGGAATTTGCCAAACTACATGTTGACAAGCCACAAAACTTCTGGGAGAATGTCCTGTGGACACATGAGACAGAAATGGAACTTTTTGGCAAGGCACATCAGCTCTATGTTCACAGACGGAAAAATGAAGCATATCAAGAAAAGAACACTGTCCCTACTGTGAAACATGGAGGAGGCACTGTTATGCTCTGGGGCTGCTTTGCTGCATCTAGCACAGGGTGTCTAGAATCTGGGCAGAGTACAATGAAATCTCAAGACTATCAAGGGATTCTAGAGAGAAATGTGCTGCCCAGTGTCAGAAAGCTTGGTCTCAGTCTCAGGTCATGGGTCTTGCAACAGGATAATGACCCAAAACACACAACTAAAAACACCCAAGAATGGCTAAGAGGAAAACATTGGACTATTCTGAGGTGGCCTTCTATGATCCCTGACCTAAATCCTATTGAGCATCTTTGGAAAGAGCTGAAACATGCGGTCTGGAAAAGGCAGCCTTCAAACACGAGACAACTGGAGCAGTTTGCTTTTGAGGAGTGGGACAAAATACCTGTTGAGAGGTGCAGAAGTCTCATTGACAGTTACAGGAATCGTTTGATTGCACTGATTGCCTCAAAAGGTTGTGCAACAAAATATTAAGTTAAGGGTACCATCATTTCTGTCCAGGCCTATTTCATGAGTTTTATTGTTTTTTTAAATTCTGTGGAAGCATGGTTAAAAAGCAATGTCTGACTTTCATTTGTTCATTTTCATAGATCTTTTATTTATTATTACTTTTGTCAGATTCAAGTTATTTCTGCGACCATTGTGGGTTTTTCTGTCATTAAACGAGGGGCACCAACAATTTTGACCACGTGTGTATGTTTCCAATCAGAGCAGTCAGCTGCCGAGCTGTGATTGGCCGCATCTAGGAGGGAGGGTGAACGTGCACGCCCCCCAGAGAATACTCTGAATTGGACTGCAAATCATAGATTTCACATGCTGCACTCCACATTAAACAAATATGAATATCTCTACAACGGAGTGACACAGCACAAAACAGGAAGGAGCGTTAGAATCAGTGGAACTCAGGGATTTTTACAAGGTATTTAATAGTCTTTTAATATTTAAAAGGACTCACTGTTATCACTGTTATAAGTGGTGATTAGCGAATGCATTCGGCACTATTAGTTACTCGTGCGAATAGTACGGTATTCGGGCTATTCAATACTCGGCGAGTAATAAGGTACCGTATATACTCGAGTATAAGCCGAGATTTTCAGCCCATTTTTTTGGGCTGAGAGTAACCCTCTCGGCTTATACTCGACTCATACCCAGGGGTCGGCAGGGGAGGGGGCGCGGAGCTGTGTAATAATACTCACCTGCTCCTGGCGCGGTCCCTGCACGTCTTTTCCCGATGCCGGCAGCTTCTTCCTGTAGTGAGCGGTCACATGGTACCGCTCATTACAGTAATGAATATGGACCCCACTCCCATAGAGGTGGAGCCGCATATTCATTACTGTAATGAGCGGTACCATGTGACTGCTCACTACAGGAAGAAGCTGCCGGCGCCGGGGAACAGATGTGCAGCGACGGCGCCAGGAGCAGGTGAGTATAATGCAGTGCGCGATATTCACCTGCTCCCCGTTCCACCATCAGCGCCACTGCGTCTTCCGCGTCTCCTGCAGTGACGCTCAGGTCAGAGGGCGTGATGACGCGATTAGTGCGCACCGCCCTCTGCCTGAACGTCAGTGCAGAGGACGGGAAGACAAAGCGGCGGTCGGCGGTGGAACGCAGAGCAGGTAAATATAGCAAGTGCCGGGGGCCTGAGAGGTGAGTATGTGATTTTTTTAAATTTTTTAATCGCAGCAACAGCATATGGGGCAAATGTCTGTATGGAGCATCTTATGGGGCCATAATCAACATTTGTGCAGCATTATAAGGGGCATATTTTAATATGGAGCATCTTATGGAGCCCATCATAAACTGTATGGAGCATTATATGGGGCATATTTTGTATGGAGCATCTTATGGGGCCCATCATGAACTGTATGGAGCATTATATGAGGCTCCTGATTCAATATGGATATTCAAAAACACTTAACCTGCTGATATCTCAATTAATTTTACTTTTATTTGTACCTATTTTTATTTTTGAAATTTACCAGTAGCTGCTGCATTTTCCACCCTAGGCTTATACTCAAGTCATTAAGTTTTCCCAGTTTTTTAGGCAAAATTAGGGGGGTCGGCTTATACTTGGGTCAGCTTATACTCGAGTATATACGGTATTCGCCAAAGTATATTTGAGTGACCCGCACAACATGTTTGGCGCTTTATTTGAAGCCAGTAAACATGCTAGGCTGGCAATCACAGTAATGCCAGTGCATCTTTGGTGTGGCATTATTGTGATTGGCTGGCCTTCCAGCATCATAAGCACTATTTAAAGGCTGTCGGCGCCATTTTGAAAACATTGCAGCCAGAACCAACGTAGGGAGAGCGTAGTGTGAGCGTAGGGAAAGTGAAAGTAGTATAGGAAAAGTGATAGGAGATTATCGTGATCTTTATTTATTCCTAAAAGCTCTTTTAAGAGCTGAAGATTGTCAAGTGATCACTTGTTTGTTTGGTGGGGATTTAAGTAGGGACTAGCTAGATTTAATAGGAGGCAGGCACCTGAGTGTTCTCATCATTGCAAGTACATGCTGCAGATCTCTGCTATTTTCTACTGTATTGGACAGTAGTTAATATTAGGGACAGACTGGGATAGGATTAGGGAGAAATAGGGAGGGTTTCATCAACTGCCAAAATATAAAAATCAGCTATTTGTAGAGGAAAATAATATTAGGTAGTAACAGCATATACAAAACCATTTTTGGGAGCTACATAATATTCCTTTGTAGCAGCCTATAAAATAAAATAACATTCCTCAATGGCAGCATACAGTAACATCAATTTTAAAATCTAATTGCTAAATAATATTCCTTGTCTATTGCTTAAAGTACAGATAATCTTACTTGACAATTTATCATGGGCAATAATCTTCATGACTCCGCATTTGGAGTGTGTCAACAAGACGATTGAAAAATAATCATAATTTCTATTGGTTTAAAAACTAGCATTTTTTTTATCTAGCAGTTGTGCGACTGACGCAAAACCTGCAGAGATACGCAAATGTGACTATTTACCTGTAATTTATGTCAATCTGCTGTTGCCATATATAATCAAGCTGCAATCTCCAAAAAAAGCCACACATTGCTAGATGCAGTGAATTTGCACATAAAACCTTTGTAAGGATACCTGTGAAAAATAAAGTCAGTGTTTTTTGGTTTCATAAGCATAATGCATTCAAGATGAGAAAGGGTGACGTTAAGGGACGTGGATGTGGTGGTGCCCGCCAAGGCCGTGAGACAGATCCATAGGTGACTTTATCTCGTTAAAGGTTCTTGTCAAAATTTGGTCAGCGCGCTACACCACTAATGAACCCAGACAAGTGCGAGGATTTTGTGGGTTGGATGGCAGACAAAGGCTCCAGTGTGTTGACAAGCAGCACCACAAAGTCTTCCACACGATCCAGTCTGAGTAACCAAGAGGCTGGGCCTCTGAATCCTCAACCTAGTCCTTCTTCCTCCCACCATCAAGAGTCCTAGGAGACATATGATCCCAACGCTGGCCACTCTGAGGAACTGTTTACATTCCCTTGTAATTTGTTAGGCCTCTCAACGTGCACCATTAAAGAGGGTCATGAGGAGGTGGAGTGCAGTGATGCCCAAACATTTTAGCACCCAAGCCCAGGAGAAAGTCACATTGGGGAAGGTCAATTGATGTCTGAAGAGGAGGAGGATAATCATGAGGCACAGTTGCCTTCAGGTCAGCCTCAAATCGCAGCTCAGGAGGATCACATTGAGGAATTGGAAGACAACATGGTCGATGATGAGGCCATGATCCAACCTGGCATGGTGGCATGCCTAGAGAGAACAGCAGTGCAGAGAGGGATGGATCTGTAGCACAAAAAAGGCAAGAAGAGGTAGTGGTTTGCTCAGAGGTAGAACTCAGTCAACTGTTCCACAGAGCCCCCCAGGCTAGATAACAGGCCAAGGATGTGTTGTTCCCCCCGTAGGGAAGTTTTTTTCTGAAATTCCTTCAGACAAAACAACTGTAATTTGCAGCATCTGCCAAACCAAGCCAAGAAGAGGCAAGAACACTGGCAAACTGAGCACCACCAGCATGCAAAAGCACATGACAGCCAAGTACCCCAGTAGGTGGGCGGATCGCCTGGGTACCAAATCTGTGTTTGAGGTTGAAACCACTGCACCTTCCCCTATGTTACGGCCTTCCCAATCTGCTGACCATGAAGTATGCGCTGATGCCTCCTGTCCACAACCAGCGGTTGAACACACACAACATTCAGCAACCAACCACATTGTTGCCCCAGCACAGAATTCCGTTGTCTCTGCCCCAGTCATTTACTACAACGGAGAAATATCCTGCCCCCCACAGGCCCAAGTGCTAAACACCCACATTGCCAGATTGCTAGCCCTGGAAATGTTACCGTTTCTACTTGTGGTAACTGAATCTTTCTGCGACCTCTTGGTGGTGGCAGCTCCACAGAACTCGATTCCCAGTCAACACTATTTTTGCCGGTGTGCCGTCCCCGCATTACTTAAGCATGGGTTACACAATATAAGCCGTACTCTGGCCAACGCAATTATAGGGAAGGTCCACCTAACCACAGACACGTGGACAAGTTATTGTGGACATGGGCAATACATTTCTCTGACTGCACATTGGGTTAACCTGGTGGAGTCTGGGACAGAGTTAGAGGCTGGGACATCACACATCTTACGCACACCAAGAATAGCGGGCCCAACTACCATCAGGGTTTCAGTCTCCTCGTATTCCACTTCCTGTCTCTCCTCCTCATCATCCTCAGCAAAACTAGCCTCCCCATCACTCCCCAGCTGGGAAATCTGCAGCACTGCCTTGGGAAAGTGGCAGCAAGCTCTGCTGAAGCTCATCTGTTTAGGTGATAAAACACACAACGCAACCGAGCTGTTGAAAGAGATAAAATAACAGACCAATCAGTGGGTCTCCCCGCTGAACCTCCAACCAGGTCTGGTTGTGTGCGATAATGGGTGTAACTTGGTGGCGGATTTAAAGCTTGGCAAGCTGGTACACGTTCCATGTATGGCCCATGTGCTGAACTTGTTTGTACAGAGGTTTTTTAAAAACACACCCTGACTTGTCGGAACTACTTGCCGTGGTACACCGTGTCAGCGCACATTTCCGAAAGTCATCTCAGGCTTTCACCGGTCTAGGTTCCCTACATTAGCGCTCTAATTTACCTTGTCACCGACTGATTTGTGACCTGCCCACACACTGATATTCGACCTTCCATCTGTTGGTAAGGCTTAGTGAGCAGCAGAGGGCAGTCTCTGAATTCCAGCTTCTCAATGCCGTCAGAGTAACACTCAGCCCCCACACATAACAACTGGCAAGTGGGTGTGGATCGCTGACCCATGTGAGGTTCTTTAAAACTTTGAGTACCGCATCAAGATAATGAGCGCTGATGACGATATTATGAGCGTAACCATCCCACTGCTCTGTCTATTAAAATGTTCGCTGCAGAATCTGAAAGAGGAAGCTTTGAATGCCAAGAAGGTGGATATGGAGCAAGATTGTACAGTAGCTGATACCACTCAGCTCAGCCTCACACAGTATTCTTAGGTCACATTGGGTGATGATGAGGAACAAGAGGAGGAGGAGGAGGAACAGGATTTTTTGCTCTGTGCTACAGAGGGGACTACCAATCCCACTTTCATGCCTGTCCAGCATTGATGTCCTGAAGGAGGAGGAGGAGGCTATGCATTGTAAAGAGGAGAGAATGATTAGTGTTCTTCCTGGTGAGGACACTGAAGGTTTGACTCTTTGCAGTCTGCCACACATGGCAGAGTTCATGTCCAGATGCCTTGTGAAAGACATTTTGTCCACCAGGAAATACTGGGTGTGCACCTTTCTTGACCCACCGTACAAGGAGAAATCTCCATCTCTAATAGGAGGCAGATGTGCGATTTTTAGTGCATGCATGCCATAGGGCCGTAGTGGAGGACTTACTCAAGAGACAACGCTGGTGGCAAAGGTACCTGCTCTTTTCACCCACAAGTATTATAGGGGAGGGCTACAAGCACCAGGTGCAACTCGGGGGGGGGGGGGGAAGAAATGTCCACCAACTGGGCCATTTTCATGAGACTGTCCCATCAGCAAGGTCTAGCTGTGGGTGTAACTATGATGAGGAGGGAGAAGTTGTCTGTATGAAGCGTAGGGCGCACCACAATGCAGAAAAAGGTATATATAACCAGAGGTGCTACAACAGGTAGTAGACAAAATATGAAAGGTTGAGAAAGAAAGGGCTACCTATGTGTGTAGCGCCAGCTAGGACCATGGGGTACTTGGAACCAGGCCGGTTCTTAAAGGGATGTGTCACGGCGGCAGTGACCCAGTCCGTTGCCTTGGGCGTCCAATAAAAGAGGATGATTTAGTCTAATTTAGGAGTGTTCGTGACGCCACCTGTGGTACTCGGCCAGGGATCGCCAACGCTGTTTGAAGGGGTCCACTGGGGCTGATGGTATTGCAGCAGAGTTGGTATAGCTCCCCACAGAAAGAGAGTGGTCCCCAGGGTTCCCAGTGCAATTGGTAAGGGATGGTAGGTGTTGAGATGCAGGAAAGAATTGAAGGACACAGGGTTGCAGTCTCTTTACCTTTTACTGGAGAAGTTCAGGTACAGAGATGACAGGTGGTCTTTGGAATCCAGGCAGCCTGAAAGCAATTTGGAATCCCCCTAGCCAGGTGGAAGCCTTCTTTCTGCGCTGAATTCTCTGTCCCTTGCTGCCTGAAGCTTCACGCACGGTCCTTTCTCAATCTGTCCTTTTTGATGGACACTACCCTCATGGCAGGCAGCTTGAACCTTTTACAGGTGTCCCTTCTCTCGTGGTGGCTCTGGGCTCTAATCTGCTGCTATGCCTTTGGGTGTCAGTGGTGGCCAGGAGACCTGCAATCTCCTGCCCTCCAGGTTCTGCTGTGGGGCATACAGTTCCCACACAACCTCGGACCCTGGTGTCCGGCTTCTTGCGCTCAAACTTGGAGTGAGCCCAATCGCAGCTCCACTCCAGTTTCTCTCTCCTCCTGTGCTTCCTCTCCCTTCACTGTCTCACACAGACTGACCACTAACTCCTCCTCCAGACCAGAACTTATAGGGAAGCTACTCTGAAACCCGGTTAAAAGCTCCCCCTTCTGGCCTGGAGTCGGAAAAGTGTTGTTTGTTAGTGCTACCTGTTAAGGGGATCCTTCTCACTTACAGGCATAGCATCACCCTCCCCGGGAGTAAAGCAACGCCATTATGGCATCCGGACTCCTGGGGTGCCACATAAGAAAGTGCACACTCACAGAGTTCATAATATAAAATGAAAATGTTATTCGACAACAGGCATCAGACAAGACATGACTAAAAACAATTAAAAATAAAACAAAAACGGTATCCCAGATCCAAAGACCTTATGATGGATAATTCCATAATGTGCAGAGAAAAACAATACACAGACATAGAAGGATGTGACTGAAGAATCACAATATATGAAAGAATGTTATTCAAAATTCACAAATGATTGCTGCCATAGCCTAGATATTATAGTACTAGTGATGCACCTTGTAGGGACAAATACGAGTAGATACTCTAGCCAACTTCCCACTGATAAATAAAAGTAGTAAAATGAGATAATTCTCTAGCTGAAATAAGGTAAGTTTACTGAGGAAGTGAAGGCTAGATAAGTATCAATAAGAATAATGGCTAGAAGCCAGTTAGTGGCTGAAGGGCAAAAACCTCAAAGTAAGCCACAAGAGTAACGCAAATAAGGATGCCAATATATGGTGTAATTCCCCTGTGGGATGAGTACCAGGGAGCACCGGGAATAGGCAGAGGTGGGGGGCTGTGATTGAAAAGATAGCCCCACAGTGGGTCTGGGCACCGACCCAATGCGTGTTGCTGTGTCTAGCACAGCTTTGTCAGGGGAAGGGTGCATTTTGAATAACATTCTTTCATATATTGTGATTCTTCAGTCACATCCTTCTATGTCTGTGTATTATTTTTCTCTGCACATTATGGTATTATCCATCATGAGGTCTTTGGGTCTGGGATACCATTTTTTTTTTTTTTAATTGTTCTTAAGGTACCGTCACACTCAGCGACGCTGCAGCGATACCGACAACGATCCGGATCGCTGCAGCGTCGCTGTTTGGTCGCTGGAGAGCTGTCACACAGACAGCTCTCCAGCGACCAACGATCCCGAGGTCCCCGGTAACCAGGGTAAACATCGGGTTACTAAGCGCAGGGCCGCGCTTAGTAACCCGATGTTTACCCTGGTTACCATCGTTAAAGTAAAAAAAACAACCACTACATACTTACCTACCGCTGTCTGTCCCTGGCGCTCTGCTTCTCTGTACTGACTGTGAGCACAGCGGCCGGAAAGCAGAGCGGTGACGTCACCACTGTGCTCTGCTTTCCGGCTGCCCGGCGCTCACAGCCAGAGCAGAGAAGCTGAGCGCCGGGGACAGACAGCGGTAGGTAAGTATGTAGTGGTTGTTTTTTTTACTTTTACGCTGGTAACCAGGGTAAACATCGGGTTACTAAGCGCGGCCCTGCGCTTAGTAACCTGATGTTTACCCTGGTTACCAGCGAAGACATCGCTGAATCGGTGTCACACACGCCGATTCAGCGATGTCAGCGGGAGAGCCAGCGACGAAACAAAGTTCTGGACTTTCTGCCCCGACCAGCGACATCACAGCAGGGGCCTGATCGCTGCTGCCTGTCACACTGGACGATATCGCTAGCCAGGACGCTGCAACGTCACGGATCGCTAGCGATATCGTCTAGTGTGACGGTACCTTTAGTCATGTCTTATCTGATGCTTGCTGTCGAATAAAATTTTCATTTTACATTATGAACTCTGTGAGCGTGCACTTTCATACAGGTAGCCCAGCTGTACACTTGGCCCGACCTCTCCTTGTATGCCTTGGAGGTGCTGCCATGCACTGCCGTGAGTGTGTTGTTTGAGCGTGTTTTTAGTTAGTTCGGCAGGTGCAATCATAATGGATAGGCGCACACGACTGTCAACCGAAAATGCAGACAGGCTGATTTTTCTAAAATTGAACAAGGGCTAGATTTCCTCCGACTTTGTGAGCCCTGCGGATGACAGCAACATTATGTAAATGCAGGCCCAATTTTTTTTTTAAGTTGCATTAACATCCATCCCTTAGGCTACGTTCACATTTGCGTTCTGCCGGGCTGCGTCGGGTGCAGCCGCGGCGACGCATGCGTCATGCGCCCCTATATTTAACATGGGGGCGCATGGACATGCGTTGCATGATGCATGCGTCTTTTTTGGCGCACGCGTCAGAGCGCAGAGGACGCAGCAAGTTGCATTTTTTCTGCGTCCAAAATCATGCCAAAAAAGGCCGCATGCGTCACAAAAGAATGCGTTTTGCATGAGTTTTGGTTTGCGTTGTGCGTTGCGTCGCCGACGCAGCACCTCACAACGCAAATGTGAACGTAGCCTTACCATCCTTAACCATTTTGTTCAGGAAATCAACTCCTCCTCGTCATGCTTATACAACAAGTACTTAGTGTTCATCTATGTATACCCCACATGTGTAATGTTTTGTTCTTTTTGAAACCTTTGTACATTGTGCAATGGTGAAACTTGTACTCCCTCTCTACCTCTTGTAATAACTGCTAAGTGTATTGTGATGTCCCCATCATGGCGTCTTTCGGCTGGTTTGACAGAGACCCCTTGGCTAATTTTTTGAAATCTTTGCACATTGTGCAATGGTGAAACTTGTTCTCCCTATCTCTACCTATGGTAATAACTGCAAAATGTATTGTGAGGTCCCCATGATGGCTTCTCTCAGCGTGTATGATACAGACTCCTTGTGGTAATTTTTTTAAACCTTTGTACATTGTGCAATGGTCAAATTTCTACTCTCAATCTCTATATATTCTATTATTATATCTTTTTTGTTATTGTGTTGCCCTCCTAACGGTCTCTCTAAGCGTGTATCTTGTAGCTTGTTGTTGATTTTTGGGTCTTTACTTGGACATTTTGGAACATAAATGCATTAATATGCTACACACAATTCTTTAGGTTTTAGCCTTACACAGAATAATAACGAGTAATGAACCATGCTCTATATATATGCTTCTAGTTTGAAAATCTTACCCACACATCCCTTTATAAAAGGAAATTTGACATAATACCCCTGTTAGCAAACGCCATATCCTGCTCATATACGCAGCACCCCAGTATGTGGGTGAAACACCTGGGTACAAAATCTGTGTCTGACAGTGAAATCACTGGCCCTTCCCCTGTGTTACTTCCTTCCCAATCTGCTGTCCAGGATGGTGGCGCTGAGGCCTCCAGTGCTGAGACACAACAGTCAGCAACCACGTCCAGAAAGGCCGTACTGGGGGCCCACGGCACGTAAAGGGAGGCCGCCATGACGGGGTTACGTGGGACCTGGGGAGCTGGAGCAGTTAGAAGGGATACGGTGGTAAGGGGTTAACTGGGAACTTGAGGGGTGGCTTTAGGGGCATTTTTTGAAAATAAGGGGTGGAACTAGGGGACTGTGGGGAGGGGGCACATAAAAAGGGGCACGCTCCTCACGCAGGCATCCATTTTAGGTGCCTGCGTGACAAGTGAGGAATCTCTGTCACACTTACCAGAATGGACGTTGAAGCGATCCTCCAGCGTCTCCGGACGGCAGCCAGCTCCCAGGGGACAGATTGGCTGAATGCATCCGTTAACAGCCTTCTCCAGGGGACATCGGGAGCACCATCGCAGGCACCGCAGGACGGGCGCCGGCCGCGGAGGACTAGGCCTCCGGCGCGCCTAAGCCCGGACATCATCCCCAGGGCCCGGCGCCGAAATAGGAGCCCCTCTGCGGACCCTCCGGTAAGCAGCGCTGTTCCCTCCACCTCACAGCGCGGCGCCGGGAGGAATCCTCCAGTGCGGCAGGGCCTACAACGGGGGGTGGATCCTTCCTCCCCTCCTTCAGTGTCCGGGCGATGTGGGGCGGCAGGAGCAGGAGCCGGTACGGCGGCCGCCAGCATGCCCGCTGGCGCCGCTCAGCGTGGGAGGCAGCGACAGCCGAGGAGACGGGGGTCAGGTGCGGTGGCCCCTCAGCGCCGAGGATTATGCGGGCGGCAGTCGGCTGGCCCTGGCATCAGCGTGCGGCCTTCTGCAGTGCACAGCTCTGGAGTCTTCAACGCAGCAGCGCCCTCTGCTGGTGGTGGCCTGGATATTGCAAGTTCTGCGCCCTCTGCTGGTGTTGGCCGGGATTTTCCTGCAGCTGCGCCCTCTGCTGGTGATGGCCGGGATTTTCCTGGATCTGCGCCCTCTGCTGGTGATGGCCGGAACTTTCCTGGATCTGCGTCCTCTGCTTGTGGTGGCGGAAATTTTCCGGACTCCGGCAGGCGACATTCCGTCGCTTCGGTACGCAGTGCCGGGGACGTATCCGTGGCAAGGAGCCGCACATCTTCCATCGGGCGGCAGGATGCTGGCTCGGCCTTTTCCCTTTCCGCAGCACCAGGGCAGTCGACGGCATCACCGAGTCGCCAGGACACGGATACGGCCGCCAGGAGTTCGGCGGGCAACATCGCGGATCAAGCCGGTCGGGATGCAGGACACCTTCGGCTGGGAGCTGGATCTTCGGCTGCTGGGCTCACAGCACCCAGGCAGCTAGCTGAGAACATTTTCCCTATCTTTAATTTGCCAGGCATAGTTTCCCCTGAAGCTAGGAATAGTGACATTACTTCGGGAGTTGCTAGCGGGGGTATGGGTTTAATCCTTAGAGGTTTAGGGGAGCTAGCGGGCTTGTGGGGGTCCGGTCTTAGCAGGGGGTCTTTGCCGTCAGCTGCTTGGTTGGGAAATACGGGGTCGTTTGAGGGGTCTAGACAGTTGTCTGAAGTTACGGGTACATCCAGCAGTGCGGGTCCTGCGGCAGACACGGGGAGCTCATCAAGGGAGAAGGACGGAACAGCACCAGGGCCTGGGTCAGGAATTGATGCACCAGGTGAGGGAGCTTTGCAGGATAAGGAAAAGGAGGATGTACCGCAACTAGACGATGCGGCTAGGGGGGAGGTCTATGTCTGCTTCGAGGGCCCGTTAGGGGCACATTTAAAACAAGAGGTTAGGGAAAAAAATCTGGAAAGGGGAGTACATAGAAATATTTTCTCTTTTACCCCTAGAGAGATTTAATTTGGATAGAACTAGAAGGGAGGACTCTAAAAAAGAAGATGAGGAGAAACGGAGATATAGGCTGATTCCCAGATCATTTTCAAATTGGCTGCAAGCTTTCGCTATTATGGCTAGCGTAATCGGGGAGAAGGCCCCGGAAAATTGCTCGGCATTATTTTGTTACTTAGATGCCATAGGGGAGGCTTACAGGACCTATGGGGGACAGGGTTGGTTACGCTATGACGAACAGTTTCGTCAGCGTAAGGCTTTTAGGCCAAGTATCAGGTGGGATCACAAGGACATAGCGTTGTGGATGAGAGTTATGGTCCCGTCCCGTTTAGGTCAGACTAGCCAGCCATTTCACGGGGGCGCCGGGAGTTCAGGGCAGTCAGGACACTCGGCGGCTTTGCAGAAGGGACTGTGTTTCGCCTTCAATGATGGCATATGCAGATTCGGGAGCAAGTGTAAATATAGGCACGAGTGTTCAACCTGCGGGGGGGTGCATAGCGCTTCAAAATGTTTCAGGGGTAACAGGCAAAAAGTTGGAGATTCAGCTGACAAAAGGGGTGACTCCGGTGCAGTGGGTCGTGATGGAGGCCTTTCTAAGTAGATACCCTGATAGGTCAGCTGCAGTTTTATTGCGCGACGGTTTTAAGGAGGGTTTCAAAATCCCTTATGTTGAGCAGGATGTTAGTTTAAAAAGAAAAAATTTGAAATCGGCGTTACAATTCCCGGAGGTCGTGTCGGAGAAGTTGAATAAGGAAGTTGCTCTGGGAAGAATGGCAGGCCCGTTTGTCGCCCCTCCGATTGCAAATCTGAGGGTGTCACCTCTTGGCGTGGTCCCTAAGAAAGAACCTAATAAATTTAGGTTAATCCATCACCTGTCATTTCCGAAGGGATCTTCGGTTAATGATGGTATTGATCCCGAGTTGAGTTCGGTGTCGTACTTATCATTCGATTCAGCGATGGAGTGGGTTAGAGCATGTGGAAAGGGGGCTAAGCTGGCTAAGACCGACATCGAAGCGGCCTTTCGTTTGTTGCCAGTTCATCCTGACAGTTTGCATTTATTGGGTTGTTTTTGGGATGGCGGCTTCTTTGTTGATCGTTGTCTTCCCATGGGTTGCTCGATTTCATGTGCTTACTTTGAGGCCTTCAGCACGTTCCTAGAATGGGTGGTGAAAGATGTGTCTGGGATACGCTCATGTTCGCACTATCTGGATGACTTTCTGTTTATAGGGCCAGCGGAATCAGCAGATTGTTCGATTTTGTTGCATACAATGGAGAGTGTGACAAAAAACTTCGGGGTGCCTTTGGCGGAGGATAAAACAGTTGGTCCGGTGACAGTGTTGAGCTTCCTAGGCATTGAAATCGACACGGTAGCAATGGAATGTAGGCTACCTGCAGACAAGGTTACCGCGTTGCGCCAAGATGTGGTTAATACGATTGGTTTGAAGAAGATAAATTTGCGCAGTTTGCAATCGTTGTTAGGGAAACTGAACTTTGCATGTAGGATCATGCCGATGGGTCGAGCGTTCTGCCGCCGCCTATCCTTGGCAACAGTAGGGGTAAAGTCCCCTTTGCATTTCATCAGGATAAAGAAAGAGTTTCGGGACGATTTGAAGATGTGGGCGGATTTTCTTGACGAGTACAATGGCAGATCTCTGTGGATTCAGCCGGTGGCAGATGCTACCTCCTTGGGCATTTTGGTGCATGTCGTTGAAATGAGTGGCTTTGGTCTTTTCTTTCATGGTAGCTGGTCAGCAGCGGCTTGGCCGGAAGAATGGAAGGAGGAGGGGTTAACAAACAACCGGCTACTGTTGCATTTGTTCCCCAGGGTAGTTGCGTTGGCCCTGTGGGGTGACAAATTGAGGAATTTGAAGATTTCTTTTCATTGTGAGCATGTTGGAACGGTGACGGCGGTAAACTCGTTGTCAGCGGCTACGCCTGCAGTAGTGAAGGTCTTGCAGCACTTGGTTTTCCTGGGTCTTAAGTTTAACTTATGGATTGTATCTGAAGTTAGCTTGTCAGCGCCTGATCCAATAGTTGTTGCTCTTTCTCAATTTCAGTGGCAGCTTTTCCGGGATTTGGCACCACAGGCGGAGAGCGCGGGCCGGGATTGTCCAGTGGAGTTGTGGAACCTGCCGCGAGGGCCGTAACAGAGTTATTTACCAAATCGCTCGCGGATTCATCTTGGTCTCATTATAATCAGGCTTGGAGCTTGTGGGAATCCTGGATGTCAAGTATGGACCAGGATATGGAGGAGGAGTATGGTTTGTTGTTGTTCTTAGGTCATCATTGGGAGGCAGGTTGGTCTGTGACACGTTTGAATAAGTTTCTGGCGGGGCTAGCCTTCAACCTTAAATGGAGGGGGGGTAAGGATATAACGAAATCCTTCTTGGTTCGGCAAGTTGTTCGGGGTTGGAAGAAAGGCTGGAAGGCTTCGGACGGTCGCCGACCCGTATCTTATGAGGTGCTCTCAGCCATTGAGCGGAAGTTGCAAGAGGCGTGTTTTTCCGAATGGGAAGTGGTTCTGTTCTGTGCAGCCTTTTCTTTGGCCTTCTTTGGGGCATTTCGGTTAGGTGAGTTGGTTAGCCCGTCCGTTAGTAAAAAAGGTATTTTGTTAAGAGAAAACGTGGATGTCGAAGGGAATAAGGTGGTAGTGTTTATTAAGGCTTCCAAAACGGACGTGTATGGGAAAGGGTGCAAAGTGGTGTTGTTCAATGTTGAAGGATCCCCGGTGTGCCCGGTGGCATCCGTGAAGAAGTACATGGCAAAGGGCGGGGTGTTAGACGAGCCATTCTTGGTGCACGAAAATGGGTCTTTCTTGTCCCGTTTTCAGTTTATTTCTGTTTTTAGGAAATGTTTGGCGGCAGCGGGCTTACCTGCAACACAATATAGTGGTCACTCCTTCAGGATCGGGGCAGCGACTGAGGCCGCTAGGTGGGGCCTTGGTGAGGATGTGGTTCGGAGAATTGGGAGATGGGAATCTTCAAGATTCCAGTCGTATGTTCGCCCAAACCTATTGTGAGTTAGAAGCTGTGTTAAGTTAATTGTTTGTTGCCTTTCTTTCTGTGTTGCAGGGCCTGATCCGATGCTCGTCTGGATCATGGGGCATTCGTATGTTGTATGGGCTGCGTTGCGTGCTGCGGTTCGTCCGGACGGTCGTCAGTTGGGTCTTTCTCGAGAGACAGTGACTTTACGATGGATCGGTAAAAGGGGGATGGTGTGGAAGGAATGGTTACCTGAATTTCATCGTTTTGTTAGACTGGATAGAGTGCCGGAGATCGTGGTGATACATTTAGGGGGGAATGATTTGGCTAAACGGTCTTGTAGGGAGCTGATTAAGGATATCAAATTCGATATCCTGAGGTTCTGGGTCATGTTTCCAAAAGTGTTGTTGGTGTGGTCCGACATCATTCCCCGTAAAAGATGGAGAGGTGCTAGATCACACGAGGGGGTGAACAGGGCCCGGATTAAAATAAACAGGGCCATATCTCGGTTTATGGTGAGGAATGGCGCGTTGGCCGTGAGACATGTGGACTTGGAATCGGGTCAAGGAGCTTACTGGAGAGCTGATGGCGTGCACCTGAACGCGGTGGGTAATGATATGTGGTGTTTGGCTATCCGTAGTGGCATTGAATTAAGCTTGAAGGTGTGGAGGGACATGAATGGCTAAGGTGTCAGGCCATTCGTGTTCGTGGCGGGGGTGGAGGTCCTCGAAGTCGGTGGAAATGGTAAATCGTGGTTCAATGGGGTGGGGATCTTGAGAGGTCCTGGACACCCCATGAGAGAATTTAACAAGGCGCGGTACGGTTATTCCGCGTGAGGTGGATTTATGGACCCCTGGCATGGGGGTGGGTTCGGTGGACCAGGATTGGTTGTTATCTATCCCTGAGCTGGTGCTTTACGGCTGGGGGTAAGACTCATCCTGGGCTGAACATTGTGGAGTTTTTGGGATACTGAGTTTTTTATAACTTTGGGGCTTCGAGGACCGCCCCTCCTATTCTGGGTTGTCATAAAAGTTCTGTTATCTTTTATTTAATAAAATGGCTGCTGTGGCCAATTAAATCCAACATATGTCTCCGTCTGCTGTTTTGAGTACGTTAGAAGTTTATTCTTTAGATTGTTAAGAGATCTGTTTAAGGGGGTTGGGGTAATTTTTTTCCAGGTCACGGAACTCACGTATACCCTATGTCAAGAAAGGCCGTACTGGGGGCCCACGGCACGTAAAGGGAGGCCGCCATGACGGGGTTACGTGGGACCTGGGGAGCTGGAGCAGTTAGAAGGGATACGGTGGTAAGGGGTTAACTGGGAACTTGAGGGGTGGCTTTAGGGGCATTTTTTGAAAATAAGGGGTGGAACTAGGGGACTGTGGGGAGGGGGCACATAAAAAGGGGCACGCTCCTCACGCAGGCATCCATTTTAGGTGCCTGCGTGACAAGTGAGGAATCTCCCGCCCACCCTCCCTTTTTTGGTTAGGGTAATGGGGGGGGTGAAGTCGGCATATGTGGGCTTTTGGAGTATTGTTTTAAGAGGCGTCTAAATGTATTTATTTTGTTATGTGAATGCTGTCAGGGTATTGTCACGGCAGTTGGCGGGGGTGGAGGTCCTCGAAGTCGGTGGAAATGGTAAATCGTGGTTCAATGGGGTGGGGATCTTGAGAGGTCCTGGACACCCCATGAGAGAATTTAACAAGGCGCGGTACGGTTATTCCGCGTGAGGTGGATTTATGGACCCCTGGCATGGGGGTGGGTTCGGTGGACCAGGATTGGTTGTTATCTATCCCTGAGCTGGTGCTTTACGGCTGGGGGTAAGACTCATCCTGGGCTGAACATTGTGGAGTTTTTGGGATACTGAGTTTTTTATAACTTTGGGGCTTCGAGGACCGCCCCTCCTATTCTGGGTTGTCATAAAAGTTCTGTTATCTTTTATTTAATAAAATGGCTGCTGTGGCCAATTAAATCCAACATATGTCTCCGTCTGCTGTTTTGAGTACGTTAGAAGTTTATTCTTTAGATTGTTAAGAGATCTGTTTAAGGGGGTTGGGGTAATTTTTTTCCAGGTCACGGAACTCACGTATACCCTATGTCAAGTTCATTGTCCCAGCGCAGCGTTCAGTTGTCCCTTGTCAGCATATATGGCTTCCCCTGACGAAGCTGTCTTTGTACAGCGACACGCGTTGGGCTTTCCCTCCGGTCATCACTGCCCTGCGGTAGCCCAGCCTCACAGCTGAGCCGCTGCCTCTTGGTGCCTCTTTAGTGCATACCCTTGGGTCCTTGTATATCCTTGGCTCACGATCTTACTGGGTATGTTGGTTCATTGTGGACACACTTGCTTTTGTGTCTAGGATATTATTCCATTACGCACTCCCTGGATCTATAGGGATATTGTGCGGGGGCTATGCATTATGTAGGGGCGGCTTTTGCTACCAGGTTTTCATTATTTTGTATTGTGCACAATATGTTAGTATATGACATGGTGTCTTTTATATTATATTGATATTGTACTTAGGATTCATGCACGGTGGTGTATGCGTTCCATTATTGTATGGTTCCTTGCTGCACGCAGTGGGCACAACTATAACTATGTATGTACGGAGGGTGTTGTACACGATTTTAAATGTTTTTAAATTATGTTTCCAATAAAGCTTTTGCATTTTTACATATTATCTTGGTGGTGTGCGGACATTTTTGGTGGCTTCTGTTTCTTGTGTGCTTATGATCTCATATATCAGCCATCAAGTTCCGCACCCCCTTGGCCTATCTTGTTTATCAGTGTAGTGCGCTAGCTATATTTTTTGTATATGCTTGGATTTTTCTAAACACCTTATGGTGTTTGTTCTTGGGCTTGGCAGCACACGGCTCATTCTAGCCTTTTTAGTATTGGAGTACATACTTTATATATTTAGTGACTTGTCTGTATCCTTGTGGTTGGCATGGATTGGGATGCTAGGGAAGCGGCATGGAAGGCTTCGGCCTCTGCAGTATTTATGGAGAATACTGGTAAAGGTCCGGATTCTGATTTTTCACGTATATCTATGGAGCTCACTGCAGCGCAGAAACATGGTATTAGATTACTTTGGAACATCAGGTGTTTGGAGGAATACTTAAAACTAAATTTAGTGCCAAGGGGTCTAAGGATATCCATTTTTCCAGCATGGGAACCCTCGGGTACCTTCCGTACTACATGGGAGGAAGGATTACTCCGTTGTTCACAAATCCTAATTAATATGCTTATTGCACATGATAGGGAACTGTTGGTACAGGTGAAGACTGAAATCAAAGATTTGGAAAGCAGGCTTAGCAAATTTGATGAAGTGTCACAAGTCCAGCCCTTCAAAGCGAAACTCAAAGAGGGACTGGACAGATATGATAAAGAAATTATGGATAAGAAAAGATCCAAATTTTTGAGGGACAAATCGGACTTTGATCAAAATATTGCCTATAAATGGAGACATCAGGGTAATCAACGCCGGGCACCTAAAAGTGGACAGGGTCTATTCAATTCATCACGAAATATTCCAACAACGGATGGCCCCTCGTCAAGTGATTTTTTATCATCCGCGGAAACGACATAGAACCAGGACCCGGACAAGGCGAGGGCGCAGGAGACATAGGTCCCTTTACTCGGATCACCAGAAACAGGGGATACAGACCCGCATACTACAACAAACGGAGGAAACAACACAAGTGATCCTGCCAGCTACTAATAATGATGGTGAGTCGGCAATTCGGACTGAGTATGACACACTGCAGATTGTTAACTTGTCTCAACATCAATTAACATCTACAGAGATGGCAGTATTAAGGAGAGGTTTGACATTTTCGCCCGCACAAAGTACTGATAAGTTCACTCTGATCAAAGATCTTTTTTTGTTCTGTAGGAAAATTGTACTACAGGTGTTGCATCAACAGCCACACAGGCTTTCTTCTTTGGATCAGACTGAACATAGAGTTTTCCAGGACCTAATGGAGCTTCTGCAAGAGGGTGAGTCTAGCACAGGTAGGCCCAAATTTCCCCACAAGAACAAGTCTTCTGTATGTCCACCCTTATCTATTGTACCATCTGTTAAGATCTTTTTCGAGATGGTTAAACAAGATATTGAAGCACTGCCCCCTAGGATGGGCATTATGCCTAACTTAACTCCCCAGGAACAACGGACCTTATCTGGCTTAAAATCTAATAAGGAATTTTTGATTAGGGAGGTGGATAAGGGGGGCAATGTGGTCCTGTGGCCTCATGAATTATATCTTGAGGAAGCAAATAGGCAATTGAGCAACCAACAATTCTACCGCAGATTACCTTCTAACCCTACGGGGGTTTTTTCCATCAAATTGAGAGCTCTCATTGATAGGGCGTTCGAACTAGGAGTCATCAGTGCTAATGAACGGGATTTCGTCTGGGTAGAGGAACCAATTATATCTACGTTTTATATGTTACCCAAGGTACATAAGTGCATTAACAAGCCTCCAGGTCGACCAATTGTATCTAGCATTGGGAGTCTCTGTGAAAAGGCGTGTACATATATTGACTTTTTCTTACAGCCATTTGTACTTGATCTACCATCTTATACCAGAGACTCCTCACATTTTATCAGCAGATACAAGGGGTTAGACCTATTACCGGGAGAAATTATGGTTACCTGTGACGTAGAGTCTCTCTACTCTAATATCAATCATGATGATGGCTTACGGGCGGTGACATTCTTTCTTGATCAACAAACCAACTCGGACAGAATGCATGATTCTTTCATTATTGATTTATTAAGTTTTGTTCTGACACATAATTTTTTCTTATTTGACAGGACTTTCTATATCCAGACATCCGGTGTGGCGATGGGGGCGCGCTGCGCCCCAGCCGTTGCAAATCTTTTTTTAGGGTGGTGGGAGCTTACGTTCGTCTATGTTTCAAACCTATTCACCAGCAAGGTACGGCATTGGTCGAGATTCATAGACGACATTTTCTTTATTTGGTCAGGTTCTATTGAGGAATGTCAGGAATTTTTGGACGACCTCAATCATAATTCTCTTAATATTTTTTTGA
The DNA here is from genome assembly GCF_032444005.1 of Ranitomeya imitator. Taxonomy (NCBI): domain Eukaryota; kingdom Metazoa; phylum Chordata; class Amphibia; order Anura; family Dendrobatidae; genus Ranitomeya; species Ranitomeya imitator. Next base: position 645,398,515 of record NC_091282.1, on the reverse strand, counting down.
CTTATCAGTTTTCCTCCGTTGCAGTTCAATTTTTGGATTTGGAGATCAAATGTCAGAATGGCAAACTATCTACCTGCCTGTATCGGAAACCAACAGCGGTCAACAGTCTGCTGGAATATCGCAGCTTTCACCCAAGACACACGAGGGATGGGATTCCGAGAGGACAGTTTCTTAGGGTGAGAAGAAACTGTACCAATGATGAGGACTTTCGGAGGGAAGCGTATGATCTTACGGAACGTTTTAGGAGGAGAAACTACCCTAAGAAATGTATCTCTCGTGCCTACCAGGGAGCACGATTACAGTCACAGGATACCTTGTTGGTCTCAACGAAGAAGAAAGCGGACAATTTTGCACGTTTTATCTCGGGATACCATACCCAGTGGAACCAGGTAAGGAGTATCCTGAATAATCACTGGAGAATTCTGACTACCGATACACAGACGGCACAGATAGTAAGCCCACGACCCTTAGTGACTGCTAAAAGGGCCCCGAATTTTAGGGACATACTGACAAGGAGCCATTATACCAGACCCACCCATAGACTTAATCGGGGTATTGTCCTGAGAGGATCTTTTCCGTGTGGGAGCTGCACTGTATGTCCTTACATGCATCCCACACGAGATTTATTTATTAATCCCACTGATCAGATGTCACATAAACTTAGGTCCTACATTAATTGTAGAACATCTAATGTCATTTATGCGATTATTTGTTCTTGCCCTCGTATCTATGTAGGCCAGACTTCACAGGAGCTGCGCCGTAGGATTCAGGGACATCTCTCGACCATTCGCACAGCGGCGGCTGATAGGGATAAGGGCAAGACTCTTACCACGGTGGCAGCCCATTTTCTGATTCATCATGCTGGGAGTTGCGCCAATACGAGGGTGATAGGTTTGGAACATCTTAGGACCTCTGGGAGGGGTGGCTCACTACACAAGAAATTGTTGCAGGTAGAGTCCCGTTGGATTTACCTGCTCCACTCCGTTACACCTTATGGGATTAATGAAGATCTCCTTTTTACAGGTTTTCTTGGATGATCTTCTTTTCCTCTGTGCATATCAGTCTTATGCTTCAGTAGGTGGTGCATGTAACCCGGTGATTTGTATATAACTGGAGAATTGTACTGGTTGGTGAAGTTGGTTACGGAGACTCTTAATCGTCACCTTCAACTTTGGAAGATAAGACCATCATGGACTATTAATAAAGCATCTTATGGGATCTTTCCCCTTATTTTTTGATTTGGATGAAGTCTTTCTGCTATGGAATCCGGAATACATATGGACTTCTATTGAATATACAGCAGAAATACGGATATGGACTGTACCTATATTTATCCATGGATTCTTTGTGATATCACATTGTGGGAATTTATGTTCTTATAATATTCTGCTATTTTTACATATCAACAACTGGATCTTTGTCTATATATTTTTTGTCCATATGTGTAAATATTGAGTTATTCTAGTAGTATTGTTTAAGGATATATCCATCTATTTATATAAATGTTAATATATCTGCTACTTGTGCATTTTTGAGTTGATCATATAGCAATGTTATTTGTTATTATATTTTGTGTTTTTCTTGTCTCAACATTATTATTCTTTTTCGTAGGTCATCTTTTACTATCATACCTAGCTTTACCGGATGGTCGTTCGCTTCCGTTACCCCTTTATCTCGATGTATGTTTTCCCTTGTGCCCATTATCGGCTTGCTTCGGATATGCTGACAGTTGTGTGTCCAGAACTGTCATCATCTCTGCTCCCGGGAGCTGCGCTTGCGCGGTACTTATCCATTTGTTATCCAGCCCCTTGATACTTCATGTGCTGCCTGACCTTCTTGCCGGCACATGCGCTTTTCTCTACTTAGTACGTATCCATTCTTTGCCCTTCTCTGCATCACTTCCGACATCTCGGTCTCCATTTCCGGCCAGCTGCAGATCGGATCAGGCAATCCAACCAATTATCAGGTATTTAAAAAGCCTTATTGGATGTGGTACAACCGCTTCCCCTGACGAAGCTGTCTTTGTACAGCGACACGCGTTGGGCTTTCCCTCCGGTCATCACTGCCCTGCGGTAGCCCAGCCTCACAGCTGAGCCGCTGCCTCTTGGTGCCTCTTTAGTGCATACCCTTGGGTCCTTGTATATCCTTGGCTCACGATCTTACTGGGTATGTTGGTTCATTGTGGACACACTTGCTTTTGTGTCTAGGATATTATTCCATTACGCACTCCCTGGATCTATAGGGATATTGTGCGGGGGCTATGCATTATGTAGGGGCGGCTTTTGCTACCAGGTTTTCATTATTTTGTATTGTGCACAATATGTTAGTATATGACATGGTGTCTTTTATATTATATTGATATTGTACTTAGGATTCATGCACGGTGGTGTATGCGTTCCATTATTGTATGGTTCCTTGCTGCACGCAGTGGGCACAACTATAACTATGTATGTACGGAGGGTGTTGTACACGATTTTAAATGTTTTTAAATTATGTTTCCAATAAAGCTTTTGTATTTTTACATATTATCTTGGTGGTGTGCGGACATTTTTGGTGGCTTCTGTTTCTTGTGTGCTTATGATCTCATATATCAGCCATCAAGTTCCGCACCCCCTTGGCCTATCTTGTTTATCAGTGTAGTGCGCTAGCTATATTTTTTGTATATGCTTGTCAGCATATATGTTCATAAATGTTTGTTAGATAGGGCATGCATATTCGTTAGCAATTTACATTGTTCAATGCTGGATAAAGACCATTGCTGACTTTTCCAGGCTCCTAAATGAGACATGTGTCTCTTTATTAAACTGTCGCTTCCCTTTCTAAATTTGGGTCCTTGCAAAAAAATGGTGGTGGGGTATTGGCCAGTTTCTGTATATTTTAAGCACGTCTAAGAGACTGGGTTAATACGCTCCACAGACCTGTTCAGGCCATGTGTGGGCTTCTTCGGGGGGGCAAAATGCACGTTGGGGCTGCCGCATATGATCCCCAGGTGGCAAGAAGTATGGGTAGGAACAGGCTTTGACTTGTAGTGCGCATTCGTGTTCCCTTAAAGGGGTACATACCCTTTTTACGCGGCGGGCTTCACGTGACCCGTTGGTGATTAACTTGTAGTACCTGATATATGTTTCATTGCTCTATAGGAGCTGAATGATATTTCATGATTTTCAAGGAACAATAAGTGATTTTCACTTGTGTTTCCACTTGGTGCTATGTTTCCATTTTTTCTGATTGAGATTTATAAGGGAACCACCCTATGTGGGTCACACTTGCACTTTTCTATGAAAATAGTTGTCATATTCAGCCCTGCCTTCCACTAGTATTTGGGATCTTTGTGCTCTTACACCTGTTATTCATTAAATTGCTTTGTCTGTCATTGTATCCACTTTGTATGTTGTTTTTACGATATATGTGTTTTTGAATAAAATTTTAATATCTTTTTTTACCTTAAAGGGAAGGTGCCACATTTTATTTTTGTACTAAAAATAATTGTTTATATAAACAATTATTTTTAATACAAGTAAAAAACAAACTGTCAACGGCGCTCAACACCTGAACCCACTACAAACAGTGGGGATAACCTCTATAACAACCCAGCTGCTGGTAGCCAAACAGAACCTGTGCCGCTTTCTGTAAAGGTCAAAACTATATATATACAAAACGGTACCGCGCTTGGGTTGCTACAATACCTCCCCTGATAACAGGGGCGTAATAGCCTCCTATAAGACTGGTGGACACGTGTGTCGTGCTGCAACCGCAGCCCCGGGAATAGCGCTGTGGATAGGGCGCTGCACTAATATGCGCCAGACATGCTTGATCCCAAACAAAACAATACTATGAGCCCATCAACAGGGAATGGATCTCTTACCGTAGATGATGAAAAGGAGCCCCTCCGCTGCTGATGGACTTGAATGCGGCTGCGGTACAGGACTTGCAGATAGCGGTGACTGGAGGATGGGCGTGCAGGAGCACACGTGGATGAGAGCGGTATAGAACGCCGCTGCCAGATGCAGAGCCAGGGAACGTCCCGGCCGGAGGCGTTCCTGGTTACACTGGAAAAACAAAGATGGCCGACGCTGACACGCAGCGTGTGACGTCACGGGCCTACGGAAGCACCCAAGGACCAAAAAGGTAAACCGACGCGTTTCGAAGGGAGGACGCCCTTCTTCATCAGGGTGATGAAGAAGGGCGTCCTCCCTTCGAAACGCGTCGGTTTACCTTTTTGGTCCTTGGGTGCTTCCGGTGCCTCCGGCCGGGACGTTCCCTGGCTCTGCATCTGGCAGCGGCGTTCTATACCGCTCTCATCCACGTGTGCTCCTGCACGCCCATCCTCCAGTCACCGCTATCTGCAAGTCCTGTACCGCAGCCGCATTCAAGTCCATCAGCAGCGGAGGGGCTCCTTTTCATCATCTACGGTAAGAGATCCATTCCCTGTTGATGGGCTCATAGTATTGTTTTGTTTGGGATCAAGCATGTCTGGTGCATATTAGTGCAGCGCCCTATCCACAGCGCGATTCCCGGGGCTGCGGTTGCAGCACGACACACGTGTCCACCAGTCTTATAGGAGGCTATTACGCCCCTGTTATCAGGGGAGGTATTGCAGCAACCCAAGCGCGGTACCGTTTTGTATATATATAATTATTTTTAATACAAATTTACTTTTTTTAACTTTAACATTTTTTTTATTATAAATTTTTTTTTCAGCCACTGGGCGCCGCCATTTTCCTTTGCAGGAGTGTAAGTGTAGCTGCATGGATGTCCTTCGAGCGTGGGAAAAAAATCAGACAAGTTCCCAGGCTCGAGTTCATATGAGGACAACCAGCAGGGGGCGCATCTCCGCGAATGAAGGTAACTACAGGTCATTGACCTACATTACCTTCATTCCCCGGGGTTTTACAGCCACGAGCACAGCTGCATTTGCAGAGCTCCTGGCTGTAAAATATTTTAACCCCTTCAGAGGGATTTACATCGTGGGACGTTACAGATCATTGGAAGGTATGTATATTGTTGGTTTATTATGTTTCCTTTGTTACAGAGTGAGGGTCTTCAGGTGAATTGAGAGAACAAAAAAACATTCAAACAAACTGTGTGTTCATTTCATTAAAATAATTTTTAATAATGTGTGTGTGTTTTTATTAACCATTTCATGCTATTGGATTAATAATGGATAGGTGTCAGAATTGAGGCTTCTCCATTATTAATCTGGCTTAATGTCACCTTACAATAGCAAGGTGACATTAACCCTTCATTACCCCATATCCCACCGCTACACGGGAATGGGAAGAGAGTGGCCAAGTACCAGAATAGGCGCATCTTCCAGATGTGCCTTTTCTGGGGTGGCTGGGGGCAGGTGTTTTTAGCCAGGGGGGGGCAATAACCGTGGACCCTCTCCAGGCTATTAATATCTGCCCTCAGTCACTGGCTTTACTACTCTGGCGGAGAAAATTGCTCGGGAGCCCACAACAATTTTTTCCGCCATTTAACCCTTAAATTTAATAGCTAGAGTGCCCAAATTTTGCACATACACACTACTAACATTAGTAGTGTGGAATATGCAAAAAAAAATGGGGATATGAGATGGTTTACTGTATGTAAACGATATCTCATATCATGTCGGGTTTAGGAAGGAGATCGCAAAAGCCGGCAATTGAATTACCGGCTTTAAAGCTATCTAGCGCTGGATGAAATATTAATATATATACATATATGTGTCTCAATGACATATACAGTGGGGCAAAAAAGTATTTAGTCAGTCAGCAATAGTGCAAGTTCCACCACTTAAAAAGATGAGCGGCGTCTGTAATTTACATCATAGGTAGACCTCAACTATGGGAGACAAACTGAGAAAAAAAAATCCAGAAAATCACATTGTCTGTTTTTTTAACATTTTATTTGCATATTATGGTGGAAAATAAGTATTTGGTCAGAAACAAACAATCAAGATTTCTGGCTCTCAGAGATCGGTAACTTCTTCTTTAAGAGTCTCCTCTTTCCTCCACTCATTACCTGTAGTAATGGCACCTGTTTAAACTTGTTATCAGTATAAAAAGACACCTGTGCACACCCTCAAACAGTCTGACTCCAAACTCCACTATGGTGAAGACCAAAGAGCTGTCAAAGGACACCAGAAACAAAATTGTAGCCCTGCACCAGGCTGGGAAGACTGAATCTGCAATAGCCAACCAGCTTGGAGTGAAGAAATCAACAGTGGGAGCAATAATTAGAAAATGGAAGACATACAAGACCACTGATAATCTCCCTCGATCTTGGGCTCCACGCAAAATCCTACCTCGTGGGGTCAGAATGATCACAAGAACGGTGAGCAAAAATCCCAGAACCATGCGGGGGGACCTAGTGAATGAACTGCAGAGAGCTGGGACCAATGTAACAAGGCCTACCATAAGTAACACACTACGCCACCATGGACTCAGATCCTGCAGTGCCAGACGTGTCCCACTGCTTAAGCCAGTACATGTCTGGGCCTGTCTGAAGTTTGCTAGAGAGCATTTGGATGATCCAGAGGAGTTTTGGGAGAATGTCCCATGGTCTGATGAAACCAAACTGGAACTGTTTGGTAGAAACACAACTTGTCGTGTTTGGAGGAAAAAGAATACTGAGTTGCATCCATCAAACACCATACCTACTGTAAAGCATGGTGGTGGAAACATCATGCTTTGGGGCTGTTTCTCTGCAAAGGGGCCAGGACGACTGATCCGGGTACATGAAAGAATGAATGGGGCCATGTATCGTGAGATTTTGAGTGCAAACCTCCTTCCATCAGCAAGGGCATTGAAGATGAAATGTGGCTGGGTCTTTCAACATGACAATGATCCAAAGCACACCGCCAGGGCAACGAAGGAGTGGCTTCGTAACAAGCATTTCAAGGTCCTTGAGTGGCCTAGCCAGTCTCCAGATCTCAACCCTATAGAAAACCTTTGGAGGGAGTTGAAAGTCCGTGTTGCCAAGCGAAAAGCCAAAAACATCACTGCTCTAGAGGAGATCTGCATGGAGGAATGGGCCAACATACCAACAACAGTGTGTAGCTACCTTGTGAAGACTTACAGAAAACATTTGACCTCTGTCATTGCCAACAAAGGATATATTACAAAGTATTGAGATGAAATTTTGTTTCTGACCAAATACTTATTTTCCACCATAATATGCAAATAAAATGTTAAAAAAAACAGACAATGTGATTTTCTGGATTTTTTTTTCTCAGTTTGTCTCCCATAGTTGAGGTCTACCTATGATGTAAATTACAGACGCCTCTCATCTTTTTAAGTGGTGAAACTTGCACTATTGCTGACTGACTAAATACTATTTTGCCCCACTGTATATATATATATATATATATATATATATATATATATATATATATAACTATTCTATGTGTACACATTTATTCCACCTATTCTATTCTAACCTGTCAGTGTGATATTACTGTACACCGCACTGAATTGTCGGCTTTTCTCTCTAACACTGCTGTGTATTTCTCGCAAGTCACACTGCTGGTCCGTGTGTAATCTGTATTTTTCTGGCCCCCATAGACTTTCATTGCCGGATTTTTTGCGCAATACGGTGACAAACGCAGCATGCTGCGATTTTCTACGGCCGTAGAAGACCGTATAATACGGATCAGTAAAATACGGCTGATAGGAGCTGGGGCGTAGAGAAGCATTGTACCGTATGCAATCCGTATTTTCAGCACCCCTCTTACGTCCGTAAAACACGGTAGTGTGACGCCGGCCTTAGGTGCAGTCAGGGGAGGGCTGGTGAGGCAGCTGAAGAGAAGCGTCTCATGGTTATCGTTACTATATGGCTACATTTCCTTCCCAGCTTTACCCCGTACTGCGCCTGTTGCCTCGCTTTTACACATTGCCAGGACAGGATGGGGAAGACAGGATCTGAGGAGGGGAATGGGGTCTGCATGCAAAGTCTGGATCAGAACAGGCCATCAATCCACAGAAATGTTTCCTGGATTTCTGTGGAGCAGACAAGCAGACGTTCCATCCATGTGTATAAAAGACAGCGCTCGATGTACAATCCCTGGCTGCTCCATGCACTGAACATGGTGCTTCCATACACCAGCATACTGCTCTCCTGAAATACTCTGTGCTGCTGTCACCCTGCTCCCTCCACCATATATCTCCCAGAATCCTTGCTGACTGCCATCCTCGGTGACTGTCTACTTGTCAGTATAACTCTGCAGTCACCAACAAAATGGCTGCTCACTGTGTTCCTGAATATCATCCTCTTATCCTTTAGCAAACACCCAGAAGGGGAGGAGAGGAGACATCACACACGTCAGCAGACTCCGCCCATAATTACTGCAGTGCTGTAATGTGAGATAGTTGTACACTAGGTTTTTGTCAAATTTCAGCAGCTGCTCCCCCTAGTATTTAACCCCTTAATCCCATATGACGTACTATCCCGTCCAGGTGACCTGGGACTTAATTAATTATCGCAGCTGACATCCGGCACTATGTGCCAGGAGTGGTCACGGACCGCTCCCGGCACATTAACCCCCGGCACACCGCGATCAAAGATGATCGCGGTGTGCCGGCGGTGCAGGGAAGCATCGCGCAGGGAGGGGGCTCCCTGCGGGCTTCCCTGAGACGATCGGTACACGGTGATGTACTCACCGTGTACCGAGCGTCTTCTCCCTGCAGTCCCCGGATCCAAAATGGCCGCGGGGCTGCATCCGGGTCATGCAGGGAGCACTTCCGGGTCAGGATCAGGCTGCAGCTGCAGCTCTAATCCTGCCCGGCTGTATGTCAGATCACCGATCTGACAGAGTGCTGTGCACACTGTCAGATCGGTGATCTGTGATGTCCCCCCCTGGGACAAAGTGAAAAAGTAAAAAAAAAAATTTCCACACGTGTAAAAAAAAAAAAAAAAAAATTCCTAAATAAAGAAGAAAAAAAAAATATTATTCCCATAAATACATTTCTTTATCAAAAAAAAAAAAAAAAAAAACAATCAAAGTACACATATTTAGTATCGCCGCGTCCGTAATGACCCGACCTATAAAACTGGCCCACTAGTTAACCCCTTCAGTGAACACCGTAAGAAAAAAAAAAAAACGAGCCAAAAAACAACGCTTTATTATCATAACGCTGAACAAAAAGTGGAATAACATGCGACCAAAACGGCGGATATAAATAACCATGGTACCTCTGAAAACGTCATCTTGTCCTGCAAAAAACGAGCCACCATATAGCATCATAACCAAAAAAATAAAAAAGTTATAGTCCTCAGAATAAAGCGCTGCCAAAATAATTATTTTTTCTATAAAATAGCTTTTATCGTATAAAAGCGCCAAAACATAAAAAAAATGATATAAATGAGGTATCGCTGTAATCGTACTGACCGGAAGAATAAAACTGCTTCATCAATTTTACCAAACGCGGAACGGTATAAACGCCTCCCCCAAAAGAAATTCATGAATAGCTGGTTTTTGGTCATTCTGCCTCACAAAAAAATCGGAATAAAAAGCGATCAAAAACTGTCACGTGTCCGAAAATGTTACCAATAAAAACGTCAACTCGTCCCGCAAAAAACAAGACCTCACATGACTCTGTGGACCAAAATATGGAAAAATTATAGGTCTCAAAATGTGGAGACGCAAAAACTTTTTTGCTATAAAAAGCGTCTTTTAGTGTGTGACGGCTGCCAATCATAAAAATCCGATATAAAAAACGCTATAAAAGTAAATCAAGCCCCCCTTCATCACCCCCTTAGTTAGGCTAGGTTCACATTGCGTTAATGGGTTAACGCTAATGGACAGCGTTGCATGGCGAAAATGTCACAATTAACGCCGTGCAACGGGTCCGTTAGCACACCCATTGACAGCAATGTGATTTTCGGGTGTAGCGCATCGCTAGAGCATGCCATTTTCGGCTCGCGCTAGCAAGGTGCCGTTCTTTTGTGGCGCGCCTCGGACGCTGCTTGCAGAGCGGGGACGTTAACGCGACCACTAAACACGACACCTAAAAAGACATTGCGTTAGCGCAATCTGCTAGCGCTAAACGGATTTCCCTAACGCAATGTGAACCTAGCCTTAGGGAAAAATAATAAAATTAAAAAAAATGTATTTATTTCCATTTTCCCATTAGGGTTAGGGCTAGGGTTAGGGCTAGGGTTAGGGCTAGGGTTAGGGTTAGGGTTAGGGCTAGGGTTAGGGCTAGGGTTAGGGTTAGGGTTTGGATTACATTTACGGTTGGGATTAGGGTTGGGATTAGAATTAGTGGTGTGTCAGGGTTAGGTGTGTGGTTAGGGTTACAGTTGGGATTAGGGTTAGGGGTGCGTTTGGATTAGGGTTTCATTTATAATTGGGGGGTTTCCACTGTTTAGGCACATCAGGGGCTCTCCAAACGCGACATGGCGTCCGATCTCAATTCCAGCCAATTCTGCGTTGAAAAAGTAAAACAGTGCTCCTTCACTTCCGAGCTCTCCCGTGCGCCCAAACAGGAGTTTACCCCAACATATGGGGTATCATCGTACTCGAGACAAAATGGACAACAACTTTTTGGGTCCAAGTTCTCTTGTTATCCTTGGGAAAATAAAAATTTGGGGGGCTAAAAATCATTTTTGTGGGAAAAAAAAAGGATTTTTTATTTTCACGGCTCTGCGTTGTAAACTGTAGTGAAACACTTAGGGGTTCAAAGTTTTCACAACACATCTAGATAAGTTCCGTGGGAGGTCTAGTTTCTAATATGGGGTCACTTGTGGGGGGTTTGTACTGTTTGGGTACATCAGGGGCTCTGCAAATGCAACGTGACGCCTGCAGACCAATCCATCTAAGTCTGCATTCCAAATAGCGCTCCTTCCCTTCCGAGCTCTGCCATGCGCCCAAACAGTGGTTCCCCCCCACATATGGGGTATCAGCGTACTCAGGACAAATTGGACAACAACTTTTGGGGTCCAATTTATTCTGTTACCCTTGTAAAAATACAAAGCTGGGGGCTAAAAAATCATTTTTGTGAAAAAAAAAAAGAATTTTTATTTTCACGGCTCTGCGTTATAAACTGTAGTGAAACACTTAGGGGTTCAAAGTTCTCACAACACATCTAGATAAGTTCCTTGGGAGGTCTAGTTTCTAATATGGGGTCACTTGTGGGGGGTTTGTACTGTTTGGGTACATCAGGGGCTCTGCAAATGCAACGTGACTCCTGCAGACCAATCCATCTAAGTCTGCATTCCAAATGGCGCTCCTTCCCTTCCGAGCTCTGCCATGCGCCCAAACAGTGGTTCCCCCCACATATTTGGTATCAGCGTACTCAGGACAAATTGGACAACAACTTTTGGGGTCCAATTTATTCTGTTACCCTTGTGAAAATACAAAACTGGGGGCTAAAAAATAATTTTTGCGAAAAAAAAAAAAAATTATTTTAACGGCTCTGCGTTATAAACTGTAGTGAAACACTTGGGGCTCCAAAGCTCTCAAAACACATCTAGATAAGTTCCTTAGGGGTAGGGTTGAGCAAAACGGGTCGAAATTGTTCAAAAGTCGCCGACTTTTGGCAAGGTCGGGTTTCATGAAACCCGACCCGACCCCAGTGGGGGGTCGGCCATGAAGTCGGCGATCTTTTGAATCTGGAATCGGAATTCCGATCCCGATTCCCGATATGTTTAAGATATCGGGAATTGGTATCGGAATTCAGATTAAAGTGTAAAATATAGAATTAAAATAAAAAATATTGCAATACTTACCCTCTGACGCGCCCTGGTACTAACCGGCAGTCTTCCTCCTTCGAATCCGCGCTTCTAGGACCCTGCCGTGACGTCGCGGTGACGTCGCGGCTTGTGATTGGCCGCGCGGCCGCCCATGTGACCACTCGCGCGGCCAATCACAAGCCGTGACGTCACCCGCGACGTCACCGAAGGTCCTGAAAGGGCTGATTCTTAGGAAGGAAGGCTGTCGGAAGGAAGCAGGGCGCTTCCGAGGGTGAGTATATACCTAATAGGAATATACTCACCCTCGGAAGCGCCCTGCTTCCTTCCGACAGCCTTCCTTTTGAATTTTTACGGCTCTGCATTATAAACTTCTGTGAAGCACTTGTTGGGTCAAAGTGCTCACCACACCTCTAGATAAGTTCCTTAAGGGGTCTACTTTCCAAAATGGTGTCACTTGTGGGGATTTCAATGTTTAGGCACATCAGGGGCTCTCCAAACGCAACATGGCATCCCATCTCAATTCCAGTCAATTTTGCATTGAAAAGTAAAATGGCGCTCCTTCCCTTCCGAGCTCTGTCATACGCCCAAACAATGGTTTACACCCATATATGGAGTATCAGCGTACTCAGGACAAATTGGACAACAATTTTTGAGGTCCAATTTCTTCTCTTACTCTTGGGAAAATAAAAAATTGGGGGCGAAAAGATCATTTTTGTGAAAAAATATGATTTTTTATTTTTACGGCTCTGCATTATAAACTTTTGTGAAGCAATTGGTGGGTCAAAGTGGTCACCACACATCTAGATAAGTTCCTTAGGGTGTCTACTTTCCAAAATGGTGTCACTTGTGGGGGTTTCAATGTTTAGGCACATGAGGGGCTCTCCAAACGCAACATGGCGTCCCATCTCAATTCCTGTCAATTTTGCATTGAAAAGTCAAATGGCGCTCCTTTCCTTCCGAGCTCTGCCATGCGCCCAAACAGTGGTTTACCCCCACATATGGGGTATCAGCGTACTCAGTACAGATTGTACAACAACGTTTGTCATCCATTTTATCCTGTTACCCTTGGTAAAATAAAACAAATTGGAGCTGAAATAAATTTTGTGTGAAAAAAAGTTAAATATTCATTTTTATTTAAACATTCCAAAAATTCCTGTGAAACCCCTGAAGGGTTAATAAACTTCTTGAATGTGGTTTTGAGCACCTTGAGGGGTGCAGTTTTTAGAATGGTGTCACACTTGGGTATTTTCTATCATATAGACCCCTCAAAATGACTTCAAATGAGATGTGGTCCCTAAAAAAAAGTGGTGTTGTAAAAATGAGAAATTGCTGGTCAATTTTTAACCCTTATAACTCCCTAACAAAAAAAAATTTTGGTTCCAAAATTGTGCTGATGTAAAGTAGACATGTGGGAAATGTTACTTATTAAGTATTTTCCGTGACATATCTCTGTGATTTAAGGGCATAAAAATTTAAAGTTGGAAAATTGCGAAATTTTCAAAATTTTCGCCAAATTTCCATTTTTTTCACAAATAAACGCAAGTTATATCGAATAAATGTTACCACTAAAATGAAGTACAATATGTCACGAGAAAACAATGTCAGAATTGCCAAGATCCGTTGAAGCGTTCCAGAGTTATAACCTCATAAAGGGACAGTGGTCAGAATTGTAAAAATTGGCCCGGTCATTAACGTGCAAACCACCCTCGGGGCTTAAGGGGTTAAAAGTGGAAATGCCAAACCTTTTAAAATTATTTTTCATAGTTTACTAAATTATAAACAAATGATATTTTTTAAGAACATGTAAACATTAATTCTTTACATTTTTTCAATCCCTGGAAAAAAAAATTTTTTGATGGCACCTTCCCTTTAAGGACGTTTTGTACTCTTTTTCTTATTTAACATGATTTGAGAGTGTCCCTGGTTATTTTAGCTTCCCTTATTACAACTTTGAGGGTGTGACTATATAAAATAAATATGCTTTCTGATTTTAGGATTGTATATATAAAAGATACATTCTGCCTAGTTGGGTAGTTTCCAGAAGAACTGCGTAGGCTTGTGCAGATTGGTCAGTGGCACTCCTGTCTCTTTCCCTTGAGGAAGCTGCTTCCAAGTAAAATGAGGCTTCAACATGTTCCTGACGTGTTTCAGGCCTGACAGACTGACCACCATACAGGCCCTCACTTGCATACACTGTATTCAGAATTTAATTCTAATGTTTTGGTGTCTGGTAGAATACAATTACCTGGCATTGATCATACAGTTCCTCCAACTCCTGTACTATATTCACCTTACAGCGGCTTCACCCGCTATGACAATGGTTCCATTGGGATCCAGTGGCAAAAATGAACTGTGGACCTTACAAAGCACAGGTTTCACAGCGCATGGTGACCCTCTGAAAATTAAAAGCAAGAGCCACATAGTAACACGGCAGTGGACATGGTCGGGGTGGCAGGCAAAGCCCAAAATTCAAATGGGCATGCTTTATCTGGCATTGTAAAGGGATGGGGAATATGCCACTATCTTGCTAACTATTTGGCATGAGGGAGGGACCTCCCAAATGTAGGAGTGAGAGCCCTCACAAATGTTAAAGGAAAAAATAAAGCCAAAACGCTCTGTGTGAACATATGCTAAAAGGGAGGTATATATATATATATAAATATATATATATATATATATATATATATATATATATATATATATATATATATATATATATATATATATATATATATATATTTATGAAGGAAAAAATTTTTTTAGCATTTTTCTCTTTAAAAAAAAAATTTGGTTTGGTTTGGTAGGTCCTTTTAAAAATTCGTAAAACCGGCGCAATAGTCTGACAACTGTGGCACCCATGAGGTCCACTCGCCACAGAGGTACTGCACCTCAGACGAGGTGTGGTGCTCCGCTCTCAGTTAAGGAGGGGGGCACTACCCGGAACCCACACACTTACATCCAACACCAGACCTCTCAAGGCCAGGGAAGAACTAGGTAGAGGGTGTGGGTGGAGAGAGTTGAGTTGTCATGGAAACAGTAAGAGGAGTCAGGAAAGGTCTAGAAAGTTAGTCAGTCTGTGAGAAGGAATGGAGCAGAGCAGACGTGTGAGAGCGTTGGAGCTGGGGACTTGAGCAGTGAAGAGCTCGTCCCAGCTCCAGAAGACAGAGAGAGAGAACAAGGAGGATTTTTCATTTGATAACCAGGGCCACGGACTGGGTCACTGCTGCCGTGACACATCCCTTTAAGAACCAACTCGGTACCGAGTATCCCCACGGCCCTTGCGGGCACTCCACAACATTATTCCCAGATACCATATGTGAGTCAGAAAGGCATGCCGGCATCTTCTCCATGCTGTTCCATTTAGTTTTAGCTTTTTCCCGTCCATTTCAGCTTTTTTCTCAGGCTCCTCAAGCCCCCAGACCTGTTTGTTGGGTTCAGCAGAAAAATATTTGGCTTTCCCATTGACTTGCATTGGATTCATTATTCAGTACAAATACACACATATTAGAAATTTTTTGTGCCGATTTTCACGAATCCGAATATTTCACTATTCGCTTAGCACTACTTATAAGTAAAAGCAGACACCAGTAGCATAGCTACGAGGGGAGTAGAGGGGGCACCCAGGGCCGAGTGCTCTGAGGGGGCCCACATGCAGCACGCCAATACAGTTACATTCTGCGGCAGAGCAGGGACAATCGATCTCCCTGCTCTGCCGCTATGGGGTCCCTGAGCAGGCAGGGGGGCCCCGGTGCCAGCAGTGGGCCACCCGCCCGCCACCGCAAGATCAGCTGTACCAGCATTTAGCCGATACAGCTGATCGCATTGAGGGAAGGAGCGCGCAGACACTGACAGCGGGCGCTCAAAGCTGCGGAGGAACCAGGAAGAAGAGAGGTGAATATTTTTTTTTATGGGGGCTAATTCCTTATACTACAGGATCTGCCCATAGGGGTCTGACTTATATTACAGGATCTGCCTATAGGGGTCTGCCTTATATTACAGGATCTGCCTATAGGGGTGCTGCCTTATATTATAGGATCTGCCTATAGGGGTCTGCCTTATATTACAGGATCTGCCTATAGGGGTGCTGCCTTATATTACAGGGTCTGCCTATAGGGGTGCTGCCTTATATTACAGGGTCTGCCTATAGGGGTGATGCCTTATATTACAGGGTCTGCCTATAGGGGTGTGCCTTATATTACAGGATCTGCCTATAGAGGTGCTGCCTTATATTACAGGGTCTGCCTATAGGGGTGCTGCCTTATATTACAGGATCTGCCTATAGGGGTCTGCCTTATATTACAGGATCTGCCTATAGGGGTCTGCCTTATATTACAGGGTCTGCCTATAGGGGTGCTTCATTATACTACAGGATATGCCTATGGGGGTGCTGTCTGATACTACAGGGTCTGCCTATGGGGGTGCTGCCTTATACTACAGAGTCTGCATATGGGTGCTGCCTTGTGCTATAGAGACTGCCTATGGGGGATGCATAATACAATATAGAGTTTGCCTATGGGGTGCATTATACTATATGGAGGCTTATGGGGAGTGCATTATACTATATGTAGGCTTATGGGGAGTGCATTATACTACATTTAGGACAATCTGGTGCATTATACTATATGGAGGCCATCTAGTGGGCCATCGTACAGTGTGGGGATTACAGTGAGGGTGCCATCGTACAGTGTGGAGATTACAGTGAAGGGGCCATCATACAGTGTTGGAGCCATCAAACAGTTTGGAGGCTACTAAGGGGTCAGTATACCTTGTGGGTGGTACTATACAGTGAGGGGGCATTATCCTGTGTATAAGAGAGCATCATGCTGTGTATAGGGGAGCTGTAAGGGGGGAGACTGGGGACATTATTAAATGTAAATTGGGCATTTATTGTTATAGGGGAACTCAGGTTACTGTGACTATCAAAGGGGCACACAGAGGGCATTATTACTTTCTAGGGGACAAAATGTGGGCACTGTTTTCTAGGGCACTTGCACCCGGCATTACTATATTATAGAGGGTTGCTTTAGAATTTAGAGGGCACAGAGAATCACACAGCAGGTGCAGTAATAGGGACACATATGGCAGCAGTGGCTCAGTATTGGGGTATCGGGTGCAGTAATAGGGATACATACGGCAGCAGCGGCTCAGTATTGGGGTATCAGGTGCAGTAATAGGGACACATATGCCAGCAGCGACTCAGTATTGGGGTACAGGTGCAGTAATAGGGACACATACAGCAGCAGCGGCTCAGTATTGGGGTATCAGGTGTAGTGATAGGGACACATATGGCAGCAGCGGCTCATTATTGGGGTATCAGGTGCAGTAATAGGGACACATATGGCAGCAGCGGCTCAGTATTGGGGTATCAGGGGCAGTAATAGGGACACATACGGCAGCAGCGGCTCAGTATTGGGATACCAGGTGAAGTAATAGGGACACATACGGCAGCAGAGGCTCAGTATTGGGGTATCAGGGGCAGTAATAGGGACACATACAGCAGCAGCGGCTCAGTATTGGGGTATCAGGTGTAGTGATAGGGACACATATGGCAGCAGCGGCTCATTATTGGGGTATCAGATGCAGTAATAGGGACACATGGCAGCAGCGGCTCAGTATTGGGGTATCAGGGGCAGTAATAGGGACACATACGGCAGCAGCGGCTCAGTATTGGGGTATAAGGGGCAGTAATAAGGACACATACGGCAGCAGCGGCTCAGTATTGGGGTATCAGGTGCAGTAATAGGGACACATACGGCAGCAGAGGCTCAGTATTGGGGTATCAGGGGCAGTAATAGGGACACATACAGCAGCAGCGGCTCAGTATTGGGGTATCAGGTGTAGTGATAGGGACACATATGGCAGCAGCGGCTCATTATTGGGGTATCAGGTGCAGTAATAGGGACACATGGCAGCAGCGGCTCAGTATTGGGGTATCAGGGGCAGTAATAGGGACACATGGCAGCAGAGGCTCAGTATTGGGGTATCAGGTGTAGTGATAGGGACACATATGGCAGTAGCGGCTCAGTATTGGGGTATTAGGTGGAGTAATAGGGACACATACAGCAGCAGTGGCTCAGTATTGGGGTATCAGGTGTAGTAATAGGGACACATACGGCAGCAGCGGCTCAGTATTGGGGTATCAGGTGCAGTAATAGGGACACATACAGCAGCAGAGGCTCAGTATTGGGTTATCAGGTGCAGTAATAGGGACACATATGGCAGCAGCGGCTCAGTATTGGGGTATCAGGGGCAGTAATAGGGACACATATGGCAGCAGAGGCTCAGTATTGGGGTATCAGGTGTAGTGATAGGGACACATATGGCAGTAGCGGCTCAGTATTGGGGTATTAGGTGTAGTAATAGGGACACATACAGCAGCAGTGGCTCAGTATTGGGGTATCAGGTGTAGTAATAGGGACACATACGGCAGCAGCGGCTCAGTATTGGGGTATCAGGTGCAGTAATAGGGACACATACAGCAGCAGAGGCTCAGTATTGGGTTATCAGGTGCAGTAATAGGGACACATGGCAGCAGCGGCTCAGTATTGGGGTATTAGGTGCAGTAATAGGGACACATATGGCAGCAGCGGCTCAGTATTGGGGTATCAGGTGTAGTAATAGGGACACATATGGCAGCAGCGGCTCATTATTGGGGTATCAGGTGCAGTAATAGGGACACATATGGCAGCAGCGGCTCAGTATTGGGGTATCAGGGGCAGTAATAGGGACACATATGGCAGCAGAGGCTCAGTATTGGGGTATCAGGTGCAGTAATAGGGACACATACGGCAGCAGCAGCTCAGTATTGGGGTATTAGGTGCAGTAATAGGGACACATACGGCAGCAGCGGCTCAGTATTGGGGTATCAGGTGCAGTAATAGGGACACATATGGCAGCAGCGGCTCATTATTGGGGTATTAGGTGCAGTAATAGGGACACATACGGCAGCAGCGGCTCAGTATTGGGGTATCAGGTGCAGTAATATGGACACATACAGCAGCAGCGGATCAGTATTGGGGTATTAGGTGCAGTAATAGGGACACATATGGCAGCAGAGGCTCAGTATTGGGGTATCAGGTGCAGTAATAGGGACACATATGGCAGCAGCGGCTCAGTATTGGGGTATTAGGTGCAGTAATAGGGACACATATGGCAGCAGCGGCTCAGTATTGGGGTATCAGGGGCAGTAATAGGGACACATACGGCAGCAGCGGCTCAGTATTGAGGTATCAGGGGCAGTAATAGGGACACATACGGCAGCAGCGGCTCAGTATTGAGGTATCAGGGACAGTAATAGGGACACATACGGCAGCAGCGGCTCAGTATTGGGGTATCAGCAGGATGAGGGGTTTGTGCAGGTTGGGAATAGATGGGGATGGGGCTGGAATGTGAGAAGTGAAACATGTCTTTGTTGTAATCTCTGCAGACAAGTCCTGGCTGGAAGAAGTTGTCATGTCGGTCTGGGCCAGATGGAAAAGACGGGAAAAGTGAACGATTCCATGAGAAAGGACGTCAGTGGTAAGTCATCTGTAAGGCCGGGGTCACACTAGCGAGTTTTACAGACGTATGAGAGGCGCAAAAACTACGCATTGCACACAGACCAATGATTCTCTATGGGGCAGCTCCTATTTGCCGTATATTTATCTGCCGTATTTTACAGGCGTTGAAAATCGCAACATGCTGCGTTTGTCAGCGTATTGCACAAAAAATCCGCCAATGAAAGTCAATGGGGGCGAGAAAAATACGGATTACACACGGACCAACAGTGACTT
This sequence comes from Ranitomeya imitator, assembly GCF_032444005.1. Lineage (NCBI taxonomy): Eukaryota > Metazoa > Chordata > Amphibia > Anura > Dendrobatidae > Ranitomeya > Ranitomeya imitator. The sequence goes on along the minus strand of NC_091282.1, from coordinate 645,379,070 downwards.
GTGAGAAATACGCACCTGTGTTTTATAGAAAAGCCGGCAATTCAGCGCGCGGTGTACAGTAAAATCACACTGACAGGTTAGAATAGAATAGCTAAAATAAATGTCTACACATAGAATAGGTATATATATATATATATATATATATATATATATATGTCAGTGAGACACATACACTGTGTTCCAAATTATTATGCACAAAGAGTTTAGGAGTGACAAGGTTAGAATTTTTTTGTTTGTCATTTATACTCATTGATGGTGATGTGTGTCACGGCTCTTTATATCACTGAAAGCAATTGCAGATACCTGTGCAAATTGGTTTGGCAGGTGTGTCCAAATAAAGGCAAGACTACTTAAGAAGGCTGTTCCACATTATTAAGCAGCCTACATTTTTGGCCAAAATGGGAAAGAAAAAGGATGTGTCAGCTGCTGAGAAGCAACAAATTGTGGAGTATTTAGGTCAAAGCATGACTTCAATGAACATTGCCAAGACACTTCATCGTGATCATCACACAATCAAGAAGTATGTAGCTGATTCCCAGCACACACGTGTACGTGCTGATAAGGAAAAATTGAGGACTCTTTCCAACAGGCAATTGCGTAAGGTTAAAAGAGCAGCTGCAAAAATGCCTTGTCGTAGCAGCAGACAAGTTTTTGAAGCTGCTGGTGCCTCCAGCGTCCCCAGAACAACAAGATGCAGGGTCCTTCAGAGGTTTGCAGCTGTGTGTAAGCCATCCTGTCGACCACCTCTATCCACTGCACACAAGCAGAAACGGCTCCAGTGGGCCAAACGATACATGAAGACTGACTTCCAAACTGTTTTGTTCACCGATGAGTGCCGTGCAACGCTCGATGGTCCAGATGGATGGGGTGGAGGATGGCTGGTTGATGGACACCCCATGAAAACACGGCTAAGGCGCCAACAATGAGGAGGTGGAGTAATGTTTTGGGCTGGAATCATGGGGAGAGAGATTGTCGGCCCCTTTATGATCCCTGAAGGGGTAAAGATGAACTCCATAATCTATGTGGAGTTTCTAAAACAACACTTCCTGACATGGTTCAAGAGGAAGAACCGTGCTTTCCGCAGCAAGATCATTTTCATGCATGATAATGCACCGTCTCATGCTGCAAAAAACACATCTGCATCTCTGGCTGCTATGGGCATAAAAGAGGACAAACTTATGGTGTGGCCACCATCTTCCCCTGACCTCAACCCCATTGAGAACCTCTGGAGCATCATCAAAAGGAGTGTCTATGATGGCGGGAGGCAGTTCACATCTAAGCAACAGCTCTGGGAGGGTATTCTGTCCACATGCAAAACAACTGAAGCAGAAACCATCCAAAAACGGACAAATTCAATGGACGAGAGAATTCAGAAGCTTCTTTCGAACAAAGGGTCCTATGTGCAAATGTAACATCACCTAGAATAAATTTTTCACTTAAAAACTGTTTGATTTCATTTTGTAATAAGCTCATAATGCTTATACCTTCACAATTGACCATTTTTTTTGTTCAAAATTAAATAAAAAAGGTTGAAAATTCTGCTGTGCATGATAATTTGGAACATGCATTTTGAGTGTTTATTTTTTTTTAAAAGATACTGTTTTCATAGGCAGTTTGTTCCAAAACATTGCAATTATACTAGAACAGTAGATGACTGGAAAATAACAATGACTGCAATTCAGATAGGTAATTTAGAGAAAATATGAGGAAATATGATTTGCATAATAACTTGGAGCACAGTATATATATATATATATATATATATATATATATATATATATATATATATATATATATATACTGTGTATATATATATATATGGAGCGCCCCCAGATACAGGGCTACAGGGTACTCGGTAACGGGCCTCTTCTTCTTCTGTTCTGAGGATGTCACGGTGGCTAGACCCGGTCCGTGACCCTGCTAAGGGGCGTCCAATGAAAGGTGGTAGTTTGGTGCGTGGTGCAAGGTGCAATGAATAACGAGGGCACAGGGGTGCAGTCTCTTTACCTCTTTACTGGAGACTTAGGGATCCGCAATCCAGAGCACTGCTAACAGGGCTGGCTGAGACCGGCCGGTCCGAAGGCACATCCAGAGTTCCCTTTGCAGGTGGAAATCAGTGCCTACCAACTAGCGCCTGTGTGTTGTAGTCCTTCCATGCTAAGCACCACGGGATAGTCCTCACAACTGTCGTGTCTGTTTCTGATGTTCTTTTCTCTTTCCATCCCCCAGATGATATGGCTAGGATGCACTGGTATGACGGGGTAAGCCTGGAGTTCTTCCGGGACCCTAGAGTCGCCCCTCTCCCACAATTGCCTCCTTTGTCTGCTTAGGTGATTTAAGTGAGACAGCCAACCTAAAGTTAACTGTCCTGCTGTGGTTGCCACGATCTCAGGGGCATGACTCCTTATGGTTCTATCTCCTTTGTGCTGTGATCACGCTTCTCACTTCCCCACACTATACTTCGCTTCGTGTCCCTTCTTAAGATGCCGCCGCAAGGTAGGGCAGGCGCGACTCCGTAACGATCTGTCCTCTTTCTAGGCCGCTGTCAGGATCCCACCCCCGACAGGTCCTCTCCCGAACTCTCCCAGGCTCTTTCTCTCCTAACTTCCTATCCAACCCCCAGTTTTACCAGTGTGAGGAGTGGCCTAGTACATAGTGCCTTTTGCTCCCCCTGGTGACCGGAGTGTGAAGTGTAGTGTGTGCTTGTGATACCTGGTCAGATGAACTCCTTTAGTGCAATCAGACATAACATCGCTCCCCTTAGTGGCAGAGCGACATTACTGCAATGACCAGAACTCTGGGGCGCTGCATATATATATATTTATATTTCATACAGCGCTAGATAGCAGAAAAGCCGGTAATTCAATTGCCGGCTTTTGCTATCTCCTTCCCAAACCCGACAGGATATGAGACATGGTTACATACAGTAAACCATTTCATATCCCTTATTTTTTAACATATTCCTCACTAATAATGTTCAAAGTGTCTGTGTGCAAAATTTGGGGGCTCAAGCTGTTAAAATAAAGGGTTAAATCACAGAAAAAATTGGTGTGGGCTAACGCGCAATTTTCTCCGCCAGAGTGGGAAAGCCAGTGACTGAGGGCAGATATTAATAGCCTGGAAAGGGACCATGGCTATAGGGCCCCCCCTGGCTAAAAACATCTGCCCCCAGCCACCCCAGAAAAGGCACATCTGTAAGATGGGCCTATTATGGCACTTGGCCACTCTCTTCCCACTCCCGAGTATCGGTGGGATATGGGGTAATAAAGGGTTAATGCCACCTTGATATTTTAAGGTGACATTAAGCCAGGTTAATAATGGAGAGGCGTCAATAAGACACCTATCCATTATTAATCCAATAGTAGTAAATGGTTAATAAAACACACACATTAGGAAAAAAGTATTTTATTGAAATAGAGACACAGGGTGTTGTAATAGTTTATTATACTCTCAATCCAATTGAAGACCCTTGCCACCTGAAACAAAGTTAAAATAAAAAATCAACAATATCCCATACCTTCCGTCGTTCAGTCTTGTCCCATGCTGTAGATCCATCTGAAGGGGTTAAATAATTTTACAGCCAGGAGCCTGCTAATGCAGCCACCCCTGCCTGTAAAAACTTGGGAATGAATGGAAAGCAGGGGAACATAGCTATCTAGACTTGCGGTGCTGCGCCCCCTGCTGGTATAACCTCAGATGAACTTGAGCGTGAGAAAATATTCAGAAAAATTCCCATGCTCGAGTTCATCTGAGGTTGTACCAGCAGGGAGCAGAGCACCGCAAGTCTAGGTAGCTACGTTCCCCTGCTTTTCATTTATTCCCCAGTTTTTAGAGGCAGGGGCGGCTGCATTAGCAGGCTCCTGCTTGTAAAATTATTTAACCCCTTCAGATGGATTTACAGCGTGGGACATGACTGTAACGGCGGAAAGGTATGGGATATTGTTGTTTTTTTATTTTTCCTTTTTTACAGTAGGGGGGTTATTATTTGGATTGAGAGTTTAATAAACTATTACAACGCCCTGTGTATTTGTTTCAATAAAATACTTTTTTCCTAATGTGTGTGTTTTATTAACCATTTACTACTATTGGATTAATAATGGATAGGTGTCATATTGACGCCTCTCCATAATTAACCTGGCTTAATGTCACCTTACAATAGCAAGGTGGCATTAACCCTTTATTACCCCATATCCCACTGCTACACGGGAGTGGGAAGAGAGAAGCTAAGTGCCAGAGTAGGCGCATCTTACAGATGTGCCTTTTCTGGGGTGGCTGGGGGCAGATGTTTTTAGCCGGGGGGGGGGGGGGTCCTATAACCATGGTCCCTCTCCAGGTTATTAATATCTGCCCTCAGTCACCGGCTTTCCCACTCTGGCAGAGAAAATTGCGCGGGAGCCCACGCCAATTTTTTCCGCGATTTAACCCTTTATTTTAATAGCTAGAGCCCCCAAATTTTGCACACAGACACTTGGAACATTACTAGTGAGGAATATGTTAAAAAATAAGGGATATGAGATGGTTTACTGTATGTAAACCATGTCTGATATCCTGTCGGGTTTGAGAAGGAGATAGCAAAAGCCGGCAATTGAATTACCGGCTTTTTTGCCATCTAGCGCTGTATGAAATATCTATATACACAATTGTCTAAGGGTCACTTCCGTCTGTCTGTCTGTCCTTCTGTCACAGTTATTCGTTCGCTGATTGGTCTCGGCAGCTGCCTGTCATGGCTGCCGCGACCAATCAGCGACGGTGATAGTCCGATTAGTCCCTCCCCTACTCCCCTGCACTCACTGCCCATCGCCCGCTCCGTAATCCCCACCGCTCACACAGGGTTAATGGCAGCGGTAACAGCCCACAGTGTAACGCGCTCCGTTACCGCTGCTATTTACCCTGTGTGTCCCCAACTATTTACTATTGATGCTGCCTATGCAGCATCAATAGTAAAAATAGGTCATGTTAAAAATAATAAAAAAAACAAAAAACCTGCTATACTCACCCTCCGCCGCCTTTCTCGCTCCTCGCCACGCTCCCGGGACCGCTCCATTGCAAGCCGCAGCTTCCGGTCCCGTCCCAGGGCTGGTGTGCGGCAAGGACCTGCCGTGACGTCACGGTCATGTGACCGTGACATCATCATAGGTCCTGCTCACATCAGCCCTGGGACTGCAAGCTGCCACTTGCAATGGAGCGATCCAGGGAGCGTGGCGAGGAGCGGGAAAGGCGGCGGATGGTAAGTATAGCAGGACTTCAACGGGCTATAGGTGAGTATATGTTTATTTTTTTTTAAGTCTCTATACTACGTGGCTCTGTGCTGGCCAATATACTACATGACTGGGCAATATACTATGTGGCTGGGCAATATACTACGTGACTGGCCAATATACTACGTGACTGGGCAATATACCGTACTACGTGGGCTGTGCTATATACTATGTGGCTGGGCAATACGTGGCTGGGCAATATACTACGTGACTGGGCAATATACTACGTGGCTGGGCAATATACTACGTGGCTCTGTGCTGTATACTACGTGACTGGGCAATATACTATGTGGCTGGGCAATATACTACGTGACTGGCCAATATACTACGTGACTGGGCAATATACCGTACTACGTGGGCTGTGCTATATACTATGTGGCTGGGCAATACGTGACTGGGCAATATACTACGTGGCTGGGCAATATACTACGTGGCTGGGCAATATACTTCGTGGCTCTGTGCTGTATACTACGTGACTGGGCAATATACTATGTGGCTGTGCAATATACTATGTGGCTGTGCAATATACTATGTCGCTAGGCAATATACTATGTCGCTGCCAATATACTATGTCGCTGGGCAATATACTATGTCGCTGGGCAATATACTATGTCGCTGGGCAATATACTACGTGGCTGGGCAATATACTACGTCGCTGGGCAATATACTACGTGGCTGGGCAATATACTACGTGGCTGGGCAATATACTACGTGGCTGGGCAATATACTACGTGGACATGCATATTCTAGAATACCCGATGCGTTAGAATCGGGCCACCATCTAGTACATATATATACAGTGGGGCAAAAAAGTATTTAGTCAGTCAGCAATAGTGCAAGTTCCACCACTTAAAAAGATGAGAGGCGTCTGTAATTTACATCATAGGTAGACCTCAACTATGGGAGACAAACTGAGAAAAAAAAATCCAGAAAATCACATTGTCTGTTTTTTTAACATTTTATTTGCATATTATGGTGGAAAATAAGTATTTGGTCAGAAACAAAATTTCATCTCAATACTTTGTAATATATCCTTTGTTGGCAATGACAGAGGTCAAACGTTTTCTGTAAGTCTTCACAAGGTTGCCACACACTGTTGTTGGTATGTTGGCCCATTCCTCCATGCAGATCTCCTCTAGAGCAGTGATGTTTTTGGCTTTTCGCTTGGCAACACGGACTTTCAACTCCCTCCAAAGGTTTTCTATAGGGTTGAGATCTGGAGACTGGCTAGGCCACTCCAGGACCTTGAAATGCTTCTTACGAAGCCACTCCTTCGTTGCCCTGGCGGTGTGCTTTGGATCATTGTCATGTTGAAAGACCCAGCCACGTTTCATCTTCAATGCCCTTGCTGATGGAAGGAGGTTTGCACTCAAAATCTCACGATACATGGCCCCATTCATTCTTTCATGTACCCGGATCAGTCGTCCAGGCCCCTTTGCAGAGAAACAGCCCCAAAGCATGATGTTTCCACCACCATGCTTTACAGTAGGTATGGTGTTTGATGGATGCAACTCAGTATTCTTTTTCCTCCAAACACGACAAGTTGTGTTTCTACCAAACAGTTCCAGTTTGGTTTCATCAGACCATAGGACATTCTCCCAAAACTCCTCTGGATCATCCAAATGCTCTCTAGCAAACTTCAGACGGGCCCGGACATGTACGGGCTTAAGCAGTGGGACACGTCTGGCACTGCAGGATCTGAGTCCATGGTGGCGTAGTGTGTTACTTATGGTAGGCCTTGTTACATTGGTCCCAGCTCTCTGCAGTTCATTCACTAGGTCCCCCCGCGTGGTTCTGGGATTTTTGCTCACCGTTCTTGTGATCATTCTGACCCCACGGGGTGGGATTTTGCGTGGAGCCCCAGATCGAGGGAGATTATCAGTGGTCTTGTATGTCTTCCATTTTCTAATTATTGCTCCCACTGTTGATTTCTTCACTCCAAGCTGGTTGGCTATTGCAGATTCAGTCTTCCCAGCCTGGTGCAGGGCTACAATTTTGTTTCTGGTGTCCTTTGACAGCTCTTTGGTCTTCACCATAGTGGAGTTTGGAGTCAGACTGTTTGAGGGTGTGCACAGGTGTCTTTTTATACTGATAACAAGTTTAAACAGGTGCCATTACTACAGGTAATGAGTGGAGGAAAGAGGAGACTCTTAAAGAAGAAGTTACAGGTCTGTGAGAGCCAGAAATCTTGATTGTTTGTTTCTGACCAAATACTTATTTTCCACCATAAAATGCAAAAAAATGATAAAAAAACAGACAATGTGATTTTCTGGATTTTTTTTTCTCAGTTTGTCTCCCATAGTTGAGGTCTACCTATGAAGTAAATTACAGACGCCTCTCATCTTTTTAAGTGGTGGAACTTGCACTATTGCTGACTGACTAAATACTTTTTTGCCCCACTGTATGTTTTCATGAATATTTGAGCCCATGGATCCGTTGTATGTCCGTTTTGCAAGCCGGCGAGAAAATCTCGCTGTACGGATGCCATACGGATTACTTACGGAGGTTTACATGCGCAAAATACGCACCCTGCCTACGATGACATACGGATCACTATTTTGGGAATATTTGTGCATATTACGCATGTAAAATACGGACCGTATTTCCCTACGCTGAGTGTGACTCCAGCCTATCTGCGCTGTGATCTCTTATACAGGTCCTTCTCAAAAAATTAGCATATAGTGTTAAATTTCATTATTTACCATAATGTAATGATTACAATTAAACTTTCATATATTATAGATTCATTATCCACCAACTGAAATTTGTCAGGTCTTTTATTGTTTTAATACTGATGATTTTGGCATACAACTCCTGATAACCCAAAAAACCTGTCTCAATAAATTAGCATATTTCACCCATCCAATCAAATAAAAGTGTTTTTTAATAACAAACAAAAAAAACAACAAATAATAATGTTCAGTTATGCACTCAATACTTGGTCGGGAATCCTTTGGCAGAAATGACTGCTTCAATGCGGCGTGGCATGGAGGCAATCAGCCTGTGACACTGCTGAGATGTTATGGAGGCCCAGGATGCTTCAATAGCGGCCTTAAGCTCATCCAGAGTGTTGGGTCTTGCGTCTCTCAACTTTCTCTTCACAATATCCCACAGATTCTCTATGGGGTTCAGGTCAGGAGAGTTGGCAGGCCAATTGAGCACAGTAATACCATGGTCAGTAAACCATTTACCAGTGGTTTTGGCACTGTGAGCAGGTGCCAGGTCGTGCTGAAAAATGAAATCTTCATCTCCATAAAGCATTTCAGCCGATGGAAGCATGAAGTGCTCCAAAATCTCCTGATAGCTAGCTGCATTGACCCTGCCCTTGATGAAACACAGTGGACCAACACCAGCAGCTGACATGGCACCCCACACCATCACTGACTGTGGGTACTTGACACTGGACTTCAGGCATTTTGGCATTTCCTTCTCCCCAGTCTTCCTCCAGACTCTGGCACCTTGATTTCCGAATGACATGCAAAATTTGCTTTCATCAGAAAAAAGTACTTGGGACCACTTAGCAACAGTCCAGTGCTGCTTCTCTGTAGCCCAGGTCAGGCGCCTCTGCCGCTGTTTATGGTTCAAAAGTGGCTTTACCTGGGGAATGCGGCACCTGTAGCCCATTTCCTGCACACACGCCTGTGCACGGTGGCTCTGGATGTTTCCACACCAGACTCAGTCCACTGCTTCCTCAGGTTCCCCAAGGTCTGGAATCGGTCCTTCTCCACAATCTTCCTCAGGGTCCGGTCTCCTCTTCTCGTTGTACAGCGTTTTCTGCCACATTGTTTCCTTCCAACAGACTTACCATTGAGGTGCCTTGATACAGCACTCTGGGAACAGCCTATTTGTTGAGAAATTTCTTTCTGGGTCTTACCCTCTTGCTTGAGGGTGTCAATGATGGCCTTCTTGACATCTGTCAGGTCGCTAGTCTTACCCATGATGGGGGTTTTGAGTAATGAACCAGGCAGGGAGTTTATAAAAGCCTCAGGTATCTTTTGCATGTGTTTAGAGTTAATTAGTTGATTCAGAAGATTAGGGTAATAGGTCGTTTAGAGAACCTTTTCTTGATATGCTAATTTATTGAGACAGGTTTTTTGGGTTATCAGGAGTTGTATGCCAAAATCATCAGTATTAAAACAATAAAAGACCTGACAAATTTCAGTTGGTGGATAATGAATCTATAATATATGAAAGTTTAATTGTAATCATTACATTATGGTAAATAATGAAATTTAACACTATATGCTAATTTTTTGAGAAGGACCTGTATGTTCTGCAGGACTGGTATCTACCACTGACCATATGGTGGTAATATCAATATTGGTCTTTATATAGAGATTACCTTCAGTAACAGCACGGTCATCTGCTGAGGTTCTCCTCCACTATTAGGGTGCGTCACCCAGCTGTAATCAAGGTTACCTGGTTAGGGGCCCACTCAGAAGTTTCGCCCCCCCCCTGAACCAAAACCCTAGCTACGCCTCTGGCAGGCACCATAATACGGACAAACCCTTTTAGTGCTATATTGAATTCTACACATCAATCCCAATGTCTATTGAACACGACAAGACGAAGGCTGTGAACAGTATTGTAACACTAGAGAATCGGCGTATATAATACTCAGATTTCCCTTCCAGGGCTCAGAAGAAAAACAATCTGTTATTACATTCAGAATGGCGACAATTATAAGAGACGTTTTACTTAACACGTTATCACGTTCCAGATCAATAGTCGATGAGAACTGGTGATGACGGTGGCCTCACAACAACTCATTATTCCCAGCAAAACGGTAAAAGAAACAATTGGAGTTTACAAGAAAGGAACAGACGGCGCTCGATAACATTTCTAATTGATAGTAACCGGATGTCAGATTTAGAGAAGGGAAATTGTTATCCATGTAAATAGTGCGCAAAAAATAGAGACCCCCCAGAACAATGACATAAGGGGATGTCCATACTGGATGGTAACGGTGCAGATTCTGCCTCACTATTATCACCCCATAGTAATGTGCCCATAAGTACGGTAATCTGGAGCATTTATCAAAGCTCTAGGCATGGATAGCAAAGCAACAGCACACTGACACTGACACAGGAGAATGACACTGACACTGATACGTGGGGTACAGGATAATAACACTGACACTGGGGGTACAGGATAATCACACTGACACTGGGGGTACCGGATAATGACACTGACACTGGGGGTACAGGATAATAACACTGACACTTGGGGTACAGGATAATGACACTGACACTGGGGGTACAGGATAATCACACTGACACTTGGGGTACAGGATAATGACACTGACACTTGGGGTACAGGATAATGGCACTGACACTTGGGGTACAGGATGATGACACTGACACTTGGGGTACAGGATAATGGTGCTGACACTTGTGGTACAGGATAATGACACTGACACTTGGGGTACAGGATTATGGCTCTGACACTTGGGGTACAGGATAATGACACTGACACTTGGGGTACAGGATAATGGCACTTGGGGTACAGGATAATTACTGACACTTGGGGTACAGGATAATGACACTGACACTTGGGGTACAGGATAATGACTGACACTTGGGGTACAGGATAATGACACTGACACTTAGGATACAGGATAATGACACTGACACTTGGGGTACAGGATAATGACACTGACACTTGGGGTACAGGATAATGACACTGACACTTGGGGTACAGGATAATGGCACTGACACTTGGGGTACAGGATAATGACACTGACACTTGGGGTACAGGATAATGACACTGACACTTGGGGTACAGGATAATGACACTCGGGGTACAGGATAATGACACTGACACTTGGGGTACAGGATAATAGCACTGACACTTGGGGTACAGGATAATGACACTGACACTTGGGGAACAGAATAATGACACTGACACTTGGGGTACAGGATAATAGCACTGACACTTGGGGTACAGGATAATGACACTGACACTTGGGGTACAGGATAATGACACTGACACTTGGGGTACAGGATAATGACACTGACACTTGGGGTACAGGATACTGACACTTGGGGTGCAGGATAATGACATTGACACTTGGGGTACAGGATAATGACACTGACCCTTGGGGTACAGGATAATGACACTGACACTTGGGGTACAGGATACTGACACTTGGGGTGCAGGATAATGACACTGACACTTGGGGTACAGGATAATGACACTGACACTTGGGGTACAGGATAACGACACTGATACTTGGGGTACAGGATAATGACACTGACACTTGGGGTACAGGATAACGACACTGACACTTGGGGTACAGGATAATGACACTGACACTTGGAGTACAGGATAACGACACTGACACTTGGGGTACAGGATAATGACACTGACATTTGGGGTACAGGATAATGGCACTGACACTTGGGGTACAGGATAATGACTGACACTTGGGGTACAGGATAATGACACTGACACTTGGGATACAGGATAATGACACTGACACTTGGGGTACAGGATAATGGCACTGACACTTGGGGTACAGGATAATGACACTGACACTTGGGGTACAGGATAATGACACTGACACTTGGAGTACAGGATAATGACACTCGGGGTACAGGATAATGACACTGACACTTGGGGTACAGGATAATAGCACTGACACTTGGGGTACAGGATAATGATACTGACACTTGGGGTACAGGATAATGACACTGACACTTGGGGTACAGGATAATGACACTTGGGGTGCAGGATAATGACATTGACACTTGGGGTACAGGATAATGACACTGACACTTGGGGTACAGGATAATGACACTGACACTTGGGGTACAGGATACTGACACTTGGGGTGCAGGATAATGACACTGACACTTGGGGTACAGGATAATGACACTGACACTTGGGGTACAGGATAACGACACTGATACTTGGGGTACAGGATAATGACACTGACACTTGGGGTACAGGATAACGACACTGACACTTGGGGTACAGGATAATGACACTGACACTTGGGGTACAGGATACTGACACTTGGGGTGCAGGATAATGACACTGACACTTGGGGTACAGGATAATGACACTGACACTTGGGGTACAGGATAATGACACTGATACTTGGGGTACAGGATAATGACACTGACACTTGGGGTACAGGATAATGACACTCGGGGTACAGGATAATGACACTGACACTTGGGGTACAGGATAATAGCACTGACACTTGGGGTACAGGATAATGATACTGACACTTGGGGTACAGGATAATGACACTGACACTTGGGGTACAGGATAATGACACTTGGGGTGCAGGATAATGACATTGACACTTGGGGTACAGGATAATGACACTGACACTTGGGGTACAGGATAATGACACTGACATTTGGGGTACAGGATACTGACACTTGGGGTGCAGGATAATGACACTGACACTTGGGGTACAGGATAATGACACTGACACTTGGGGTACAGGATAACGACACTGATACTTGGGGTACAGGATAATGACACTGACACTTGGGGTACAGGATAACGACACTGACACTTGGGGTACAGGATAATGACACTGACACTTGGGGTACAGGATACTGACACTTGGGGTGCAGGATAATGACACTGACACTTGGGGTACAGGATAATGACACTGACACTTGGGGTACAGGATAATGACACTGACACTTGGGGTACAGGATAATGACACTGACACTTGGGGTACAGGATAACGACACTGACACTTGGGGTACAGGATACTGACACTTGGGGTGCAGGATAATGACACTGACACTTGGGGTACAGGATAATGACACTGACACTTGGGGTACAGGATAATGACACTGACACTTGGGTACAGGATAATGACACTGACACTTGGGGTACAGGATACTGACACTTGGGGTGCAGGATAATGACACTGACACTTGGGGTACAGGATAATGACACTGACACTTGGGGTACAGGATACTGACACTTGGGGTACAGGATACTGACACTTGGGGTGCAGGATAATGACACTGACACTTGGGGTACAGGATAATGACACTGACACTTGGGGTACAGGATAATGACACTGACACTTGGAGTACAGGATACTGACACTTGGGGTGCAGGATAATGACACTGACACTTGGGGTACAGGATAATGACACTGACACTTGGGGTACAGGATAATGACACTGATACTTGGGGTACAGGATAATGACACTGACACTTGGGGTACAGGATAACGACACTGACACTTGGGGTACAGGATAACGACACTGACACTTGGGGTACAGGATAATGACACTGACACTTGGGTACAGGATAATGACACTGACACTTGGGTACAGGATAATGACACTGACACTTGGGGTACAGGATACTGACACTTGGGGTGCAGGATAATGACACTGACACTTGGGGTACAGGATAATGACACTGACACTTGGGGTACAGGATACTGACACTTGGGGTACAGGATACTGACACTTGGGGTGCAGGATAATGACACTGACACTTGGGGTACAGGATAATGACACTGACACTTGGGGTACAGGATAATGACACTGACACTTGGAGTACAGGATACTGACACTTGGGGTGCAGGATAATGACACTGACACTTGGGGTACAGGATAATGACACTGACACTTGGGGTACAGGATAATGACACTGATACTTGGGGTACAGGATAATGACACTGACACTTGGGGTACAGGATAACGACACTGACACTTGGGGTACAGGATAACGACACTGACACTTGGGGTACAGGATAATGACACTGACACTTGGGGAACAGGATAATGACACTGACACTTGGGGTACAGGATAATGACACTGACACTTGGGGTACAGGATAATGACACTGACACTTGGGGTACAGGATACTGACACTTGGGGTGCAGGATAATGACACCGACACTTGGGGTACAGGATAATGACACTGACACTTGGGGTACAGGATAATGACACTGATTCTTGGGGTACAGGATAATGACACTGACACTTGGGGTACAGGATAATGACACTGACACTTGGGGTGCAGGATAATGACACTGACACTTGGGGTACAGGATAATGACACTGACACTTGGGGTGCAGGATAATGACACTGACACTTGGGGTACAGGATAATGACACTGACACTTGGGGTACAGGATAATGACACTGACACTTGGGGTGCAGGATAATGACACTGACACTTGGGGTACAGGATAATGACACTGACACTTGGGGTACAGGATAATGACACTGACACTTGGGGTACAGGATAATGACACTGACACTTGGGGTGCAGGATAATGACACTGACACTTGGGGTACAGGATAATGACACTGACACTTGGGGTACAGGATAATGACACTGACACTTGGGGTACAGGATAATGACACTGACACTTGGGGTACAGGATAAGGACACTGACACTTGGGGTGCAGGATAATGACACTGACACTTGGGGTGCAGGATAATGACACTGACACTTGGGGTGCAGGATAATGACACTGACACTTGGGGTACAGGATAATGACACTGACACTTGGGGTACAGGATAATGACACTGACACTTGGGGTACAGGATAACGGCACTGACACTTTGGGTACAGGATAACGACACTGACACTTGGGGTACAGGATAATGACACTGACACTTGGGGTACAGGATAATGACACTAACACTTGGGGTACAGGATAATGACACTGATACTTGGGGTACAGGATAACGGCACTGACACTTTGGGTACAGGATAATGACACTGACACTTGGGGTACAGGATAACGACACTGACACTTGGGGTACAGGATAATGACACTGATACCTGGGGTATAGGATAATGACACTGACACTTGGGGTACAGGATAAGGACACAGCTCAGTCTCACTCCCATGCTCTTCTCCAGCTAAACACACACCATCCATGTTGTGGGGAAAGAGTTAATCAGGCTTCTAACTTTCTTTGCGCTGCTATATCTCTGCTGTAGCTGACGCGGCCCCGCTGTGTTAATGATGCATTAGAGATTGCTGGATTAAAGTGGAATTCTTCTCCAAAGCCATCAGACATCATCAGCGGGATTTCTAAGTGAATTCATTACGGCTCATGTTATTACTAGCGATACTAAATGCGTTGTTAATGAAGAGTTTCCATAAGCCTCCAGCGTATTGTGCGCAGCCCGGGACATGGGGGGGAAACAATGGAGATGGTTTGTGGGGTATACATGATGTTTATGTTTCCCTTGTCAGGTCAGAGCTATGGTACTCCTGCAGGTTTTATCACTGCGACCCCCTCTATTCCCATCCGACGCACCCCCCACCTCTCCTCAGCGCCAATCGGAAAAACAAATTACAACACAGGGAAATTCTGCTGGCGCTGGCAAATGGTGAATTACTGCCTGAGATGTGAGGAGACACCAGGGGAATACAAAGAAAGAAATCCTATCAAATCATACAGAAATAAAGTTTCTCATTTGTTTCTTTTTCCTAATCAGGGAACTGAGTGACACCCCATTAATTTTATATATCCCTTGAGACCCTGATCTTGCATACCCTAAAAATCACATGTGAGTCCTATATATTAATTATATGGAATCTTTGGAAGCTCAGTTAAAATTGACGCAATGGTTAACAAAAAAAAATCAACATTACCTTTGCCCGACTTTGCCATTGGCTGTGTCCTACATGCTGCTGCTGTTTTTTTGCAAGTGGTTTCTCTAAACCCAGAGCTGAATTCAAAGCTACAATTCAAGTGGTTTATCTCTCCCCAGAGCTGGATTCACAGCTACTCTTCTCAAAATTGTTGTGTGCTGTCTTCTATGTTGCTACTGCTTTCTTACAAATGGCTTATCTCAGCCCAGAGCTGGATTCACAGCTACATTGTACAGTACTGTTATCAAATGTCACAACAAAGGAGAAAAAATACTCTGGAAAGGGGTCATATTGAACATATGGGATTAATTATAACAGGAAGTGAGAAAGAGCTGACACTTCCTGAAGTAGGACCTCTTGAACAGGTAATTACGACAGGGAATTTGTTGAGAGGCAGCCACTAAGTCTAGGATTCGTATGCTCAGAGGCAGAGAAGTACAATTCCCGAGGCAAGAATTACCGTATCTCATTCTCAGACTCTTTGGAGCCAGTGGTCAATGATGAATACTGGGGTTTGCATTGATCTGATATTTATGGTGTAGCGCCAGCATCCCTGTACTTTGCCACTCTCCCATGGCAGGGATGCCAACTCACTCACTACCACGGCACCGCACTCCCTTCTCCTTCACCTCCTGCCCAGGGTCTGAGCATGGCTCACTGATCCACGGGCACTGTGCTTAAAGTGACAGCGTGCGACATCCTAAAGTGTCCCTAGCCAATGGCTGTGAGACACTTATTATTTAAGGAACATCCACCTGATGGCAGGTGCCTGTGCAACGTTGTTATTCTGTTTCTAAAACACACTTGCTAATTCTTTCAGACGTGTCCGAGAGCCTATCAGCCATGCCCTGCCTGCACCTGTCTGCCAAGATACAAGTCTTGCCATGAGTACCTGCCTGCCTGTGTCAGTCGTGCCAGTCACTATACCAGCTGTGCCAGCAGGTACTTGCCAAGTCTACCGTTCCTGCCTCTTGTTGGGGGTCAGCTGCTAGCCACCTAAGGTCAATTCTGGCATAGCACCTGGTTCTGCCTTTTTCGTTGCTCCTCGGATCACGGTATCTTCAGCCTCCGTGCATCCAAGGTTGGACTTGGTCAGCCACCCAGTCACACTCCTCCAGGCTCTGCTCAGATCACGTTACAGTGGTTCCACCACCCAGTCCATTACAGTTTGCACAGGCCATGGAATCCCCTGGCTCTCAGGCTTCCTTCATCTCTGGCTTGTACCTGGTAGTCTCCTGCCAGAAAGACTAACAGGACAAGATTCTATCCTACCTGCAGACAGTAAACACCCGTCTAGACACGCTGACAACTCCGGCCACATCTACATCTACCCAAGCTGCTACAACGTCGGATGTGTCTCAACAGTCTGTCAGCTTCGCACCTGGCTTTGGACCCTGTCTGTCTGCTCCTCCACACTATGTCTCTGCCCCTACTCTATGTTGGGGGTTCATTAATGAATGCACTTTGCAGTTCGAACTCTTTGCTCATCAGTTCCTCTCAGACTGGGCCAAGGCGGCCTTCATTATGTCCCACCTCACTGGCGAGGCATTTGCATGGCGTAACCCCCTATGGGAGAGAGGGGATCCTCTAGTGTCAAACCTTCATATCTTCACTAAGGTTTTTGATGAACTCGGCCATGCATCCTCCGCAGCATCTTCTCTCCTCTGACTATGCTAGGGAAACCTCTCTGTGGGCCAGTACGTTGTACATTTCCGCAAACTGTTATCTGAACTCGCCTTGAATCAATGAGGCACTTGTTGTTACCTTCTGGGAAAGCCTGTCTGAATGAATCAAGGACATGCTGGATGGTCGTGATATACCCACCTCAATGAATGACCTGGTTTCTCTAACAACATGGATTGACATCAGGTTTCAGGAGCATTCCAAGGAAGTGAACAATGAGTGAAGACCTGGACACCTGGCTCCTACTTTTCAAAGACCAGTCATTCAGCAAACTTTAACTCCGCCACCCTCTCCTGAGTGCATGTATGTAGGCCAGTTGAAGATGACCAAGCATAGTCAAAAGGTCCAATGGTCAGCGACCGGGAAACGCCTGAGCTGAGGGTTAGTTGGAGAGGTCACCCCGGGTGAAGATTACTCCTCTCCATAACTGACTTTGTCGGTGTCTGTGTCATGTGGCAGCATCTGTTTTGTTGAGTTGGCCTACCTAAACTCCGGTTCCTCCATAGTGGAACGATATCAGATTCTGATTCAACGTCTTCAAGATCCGTTGGTGGTTTCTTAAGTGGACGGAAAACCCCTTTTCTGAAACCGTTCTATTCGTGACTGAGCCTATGGAACTCCGTGTAGGAATGCTGCACTTAGTCAAAGTTATCCTGCAAAAGATGTCAGTCCTGTCTCACCTTCTGCTTCTAGGTCTGCCATGGCTGCAAGAACATGAACCAGTCTTGGATTGGAGATCCAGAGATGTACTCCGTTGGGAGTGCCACGAAAGATGTTTAGTTCCCATTCATCCTGCTCGACCTCTGGCATCTTCATCTAATTTACCTGGCTAACCAGCTGCATACTAGGCATATGCTGACTTCTTTGATAAAGAGGAGGTTGAGACTCTACCACCTTATAGACCATATGACTGTCCAATTGACTTTCTACCAGGTGCTTCTCCTCCACGTGACTGAATCCTCTGTAGCGGGTTGAGAGTCGTGCCATGTCTGAATATACTGAAAAAAATCTTGCCAGGGGATTTATCTGGAAATCTTCCTCCCCGATTGGAGCAGGATTCTCTTTCATCAAGAAAAAGGACGGTTCTCTGCGACCCTGTATCGATTACAGGGGTCTCAACCAAATTACTATCAAGAATAAATACCCTCTGCCTCTCGTCACAGAGTTGTTTGATTGACTTAAAGGATCTTCGCAGGGCATACAGCTTTGTCTGAATACACCAAAGAGGTGAATGGAAGACGGACTTTAATACCCGAGATGGCCATTATGAGTATCAAGTAATGCCCTTTGGTCTCTGTTATGCCCCAGCTGTCTTTCAAGAACTGGTGAATGACATCTTCCGCAACCTTCTCTACACGTGTTCATAAGTTTAGACGTACACGCTCTTTACTCCAATATTGATCATAGATTGGGAATAAATTCAGTTTCACATTATTTGAATTAAGTAATTGATATGCCAGAACATCAGAGACAATTTTGAATAATGGGTCTAAAATTCATATTGGAACACAATCTTTTTACTTTCCAGGGGCAAATGTATACACGGCGGCTTGGCACCGTGATGGGGACTCGGGTAGCCCCAAGTTTCGCGAATCTTTTCATGGGGTGCTTCGAGTCCTCATCCCCCTTATGTCAGCCACCTTACTGTAACAATATATTATATTATCGACGCTTCATTGACGATTTAATTATATTTTGGAAAGGCACTGCAGTTGAAGCTCAAGAATTTATTGTGGCATTAAACAGGAATGACTGGGGTATCACTTTTTCCGCAGAGGTTAATAAAGACAAAATAAATTTTCTTGATCTAGAAATATCTCATAAAAACAAAAAAATTTGCACTAGAACTTACTTCAAGAAAACTGACACCAATGGTTTCCTCGATTATCGGAGCGCACACCACCAAAAATGGAAGCAAAACATTCCTTATAACCAGTTCCGTCGAATCAGGAGAAATAATACAAATAAGAAAGATTACGTGGAACAATCGAAAATTTTGATCGATAGGTTTACGGATAAGAAATATCCAAAGCGATTAATTATGGCAGCATATAAAACCAATCTAGAAAGAACTCAGCAGGAGTGCTTATCCAGAAAGAATAATGAAAATAAGGAAGTGGAAGAGGGGATAACTAAGGAAGGAGGAGGAAAACCCGAGCGGATTAATAAAAACAAAAATAAGAATAAGGATAGAAAAAAAGATGGGTGGCAGTATAATTTTATCACTGCTTTTAATAGTAGTAATACAGAGATAAGAAACATTTTAAATAATTATTGGTACTTATTGAAAAAAGATACATTTTTGAAGAAACTTTTACCAGACAAACCCAATATTACTTTTCGTAGGGGCCAAACAGTGAAGGGTATAATTGCCCCTAGTAATCTCAGAATGACCAAAGATGAGGAATGTGAATGTATAAAGAGAAAAGAAAAAATTAGGATAAACAAAACGGATGCTTCCAAACCCGGTATTTATCGATGTGGTTCCCGAAAATGTTGTACCTGCAAAATTATCACCCATATGACTCATCACATCACGTCGTATAGTACGGGTGAAACCATAGCGATCACACAAAAACTAACGTGTGATAGTGATTTTGTGATATATGTCATTACCTGTACCTGTGGCCTGCAATACGTGGGTCGGACTATTCAGTCCTTACGATCCCGTATGAATGGCCACAGACACAATACAAAAAATGGCTTTTTAAAACAGAGCTTATCCCGACATCTATGTATGAAGCATAACAAAACATTCAATATTTCTGTAACCTCGTTGGAGCAAATACCTGTGAATTGTACTAATAGGGTACAAAAGTTAAACTGGAAAGAATCATATTGGATCTTCCGTCTGGGTACATTATACCCAGATGGATTAAATGATGTTATAGAAGGTATATGATGTGCAAAGCTGCAAAGCAAATAAATTGACAGGTACAAGATTGCATATTAGTTTTTTCAGTTTTAATATGAATGAAATTTCTAAAATTTGTATTTGAAATATGGAAATAGTCCCAATATGAAAAAAGCAAGTTTTTTTTTAATTTTTATAATGTATATAATTGTAGGATTTTACATTTTAGTATGAAATCACGCTTCAGTATGTTTAATAACATTTTAACAGAAATTTTTTATATAGTATAATTATATTTATAGTGCTTTTAGAAAAGAAAAAATAATTTTAGTGAATAATTTGTAAAGAAAAAAAAAAAAAAGAAGAAGGATTTTAGTGTGGGAGATTTTTTTTTTTAACACTTTTTTTTCTTCTTCCTTGTGTGGGAAAAGAAGAAAAGTATAAAATGTATTTGTTATATGAATTTTGTTGGATTCCTCAGAGTGCAAATTCTTGCATATCTGAGTACCTGGGTGTGTCAGACAGCCCCCACCCAAATTGACATGCAGGGATATCTGCTATAAAATGTGTTCAGATAGATCTGTTTATATGCATGACATTATACCTGAGGAAGACTCTAAGAAGTCGAAACCGTTTGTATTTTAGTTTGAAATAAAAATCATCCTTGAATCAGAATATCGAGTTCCATCATCATCCTTCAGGAGCGCATATTGCTGGGAAAAATATCCACAAAGTGTTATCGCCTATGAAAGCACAGTTCAGTGCGCTCATCAGTTCCCAGATCTTTTGCAGCAAACTGAGTGGAAAGAGGAATGGAGTGATCCATGGATTGGATCTATACACAGTATATCAAGACACCAAAAAGGTGAGTGGATTCACACTGAGTACACACCTTGGGAAACTAACTACTACACTCAGAAGTCTGCGCTTCCCATTTCTCTCCCTATAATCCCCTCTTGTTTTCTCTACACGTGTGTGATAGTATACCTAGATGACATCTTGGTGTTCCCTACCGGTCTTCCTTCTGACCGAAAGGATGTTCACCAGGTCCTGGAGAGATTAAGGAAGAACCGGCTAATATGAAAAGTGCGTCTTCGAGCAGACTTCTCTTCCGTTTCTTGGTTAAATCATCTCCGAGATGGCTTGAAAATGGATCCCGATAAGGTATCTGCCATCTTAAAGTGGCATTGTTCAGACGGTCTGAAAGTCATCGAGCGGTTTCTAGGATTCACAAACTATTGCTGCAAGTTTATCCCACATTTCTCCTCTCAGAATGCTCCTATTTCTACCCTGTCCTGCAAGGGGCCAATCCTAAGATGTAGACTTCAGAGACAGAGAACGTCTTTGTGTCTCTAAAACAGGCCTTCTCCTCAACTCCTGTATTGCATCATCCAGACAATAACAAGTAATTATTTCTGGAAGTGGATTCTTCAAGGGCCAGAGCCGTTCTTACTCAGAAGTCTTCTTCCAGTCGTATGGTGACCTGCGGCTTCTTTTCCAAGATCTTCTATGCTCTGGAACACAATTACTCTATAGGCGATCCAGAGCTGTTGGTGATTATACTGGCTCTAGAGGAGCTAGATGAAGCTATGCATCCTGTGGTTATATACACGGACCACAAGGATCTAGCACATCTGCAATCTGCACAGCGACTTAACCCACAACAAGCCAGGTGGTTGCTATTTTTCACTTCACACTTCATTTCTGTCTGGAAGATAAGAATGTCAAGGCAGACGCAATCTTTAGATCCTTCCAGTCTTCTGACCAGGAGGAGGAGCCCCAACATATCATTGAGCTCTCCAAAATTTGGATTTGTCTTGTTTCCCCTCCGAAAAGACCTACTTTGCTGAACCTGATAGGAAGAGAAACATCCGGTTGACGCAACACAGGAGAAGAAGTAAAACGATGCTTAAGTTCCTGAAAGGCAGAGACAGCCGCAGGGGACCAATTCGCCACATCAGCGCCCTTCTTCGTCAAATCAGTCAAGGGTTTAACCACGCTGGAAAAATTAGCAATGAAACGGCGATAAAAATTAGCAAAACCCCAAAATTTCTGAAGGCTCTTCACGGATGTGGGCTGAATCCAATCATGAATGGCCTGAACCTTAACCGGATCCATCTCTGTAGACGAGGGAGAAAAAATAAAGCCCAAAAAGGAAACCTTCTGCACCCCAAAAAGACACTTAGACCCTTTCACAAACAAGGCATTGTCACGAAGGATCTGAAATACCATCCTGACCTGCTGCACATGAGACTCCCAATCATCGGAAAAAATCAAAATATCGTCCAAATATACAATCAGGAATTTATCAAGATAATCCCGGAAGATATCATGCATGAAGGACTGAAAAACAGATGGAGTATTAGAGAGTCCGAATGGCATCACATGGTATTCAACATGGCCCTCGGGCATGTTAAACGCAGTTTTCCATTCATCACCCTGCTTAATACGAACAAGATTATAAGCCCCCCGAAGGTCAATCTTAGTAAACCAACTAGCTCCCTTAATCCTAGCAAACAAATCGGAAAGCAAAGGTAAAGGATATTGAAACTTGACCGTGATCTTATCCAAGAGGCGATAATCAATACAGGGTCTTAAGGATCCATCTTTTTTAGCAACAAAAAAGAACCCCGCTCCCAACGGTGAAGAAGATGGCCGAATATGCCCTTTCTCCAAAGACTCCTTAATATAGCTCCGCATGGCAGTATGTTCAGGTACAGACAGGTTGAAAAGTCAGCCCTTAGGAAACTTACAGCCTGGAATCAAGTCAATAGCACAATCGCAGTCCCTGTGTGGTGGAAGGAAACTGGACTTGGGCTCATCGAATACATCCTGAAAATCAGACAAAAACTCCGGAATTTCAGAAGAGGGAGAAGGGGCGATAGACATCAGAGGAACATCATTATGAACCCCCTGACAACCCCAACTAGTCACAGACATGGACTTCCAATCCAAAACAGGATTATGTACTTGCAACCATGGAAAACCCAGCACGATAGCATCATGCAAATTATGCAACACCAGAAATCGACAATCTTCCTGATGGGCTGGCGCCATGCGCATGGTCACTTGTGTCCAAAACTGGGGCTTATTTTTAGCCAAGAGTGTAGCATCAATGCCCCTTAAAGGAATAGGGTTCTGCAAAGGCTGCAACGGAAAACCACAACGCCTGGCAAACTCAAAGTCCATTAAGTTCAAGGCGGCGCCTGAATCCACAAACGCCATGACAGAAAATGATGACAATGAACAGATCAAGGACACAGATAACAGAAATTTAGGTTGTACAGTACTGATGGTAAATGAACTGGCGATCCTCTTGGTCCGCTTAGGGCAGACAGAAATGACATGGGAAGCGTCGCCACAATTATAACACAACCTATTCTGACGTCTGAAACCTTGTCGTTCCATTCTAGACAGAATCCTATCACATTGCATTGGCTCAGGAATTTGCTCTGAGGATAACGCCATAGCGCGCACAGTTCTGTGCTCCCGCAAGCGCCGATCATAACATCTTTAACGGATTCAGGAAGACCCTTTCTGAAAATTGCCGCCAAAGCATCATTATTTCATTTAGTCAATACAGACCATTTTCTGAATTTCTGACAATACAATTCAACCGCCTCTTGCCCCTGAGACAGGGCCAACAAGGTCTTCTCAGCTTGATCCACCGAATTAGGTTCATCATACAGTAATCCTAACACCTGAAAGAAGGAGTCTACATTAAACAAAGCAGGATCCCCAGATTCCAGGGAAAATGCCCAATCCTGTGGATCACCACGCAGCAGGGAAATTATGATTTTAACTTGTTGAATGGAATCACCGGAGGATCGAGGTTTCAATGCAAAAAAACAGTTTACAGTTGTTTTTAAAACCCAAAAACTTGGACCTGTCACCAAAAAGCAAATCAGTAGTAGGTATCTTAGGCTCCAAAGCAGGAGTCTGAACAATGTAATCAGAAATACCCTGTACTCTAGCAGCAAGCTGGTCTATACGAGAAACTAATTCCTGAACATTCATGCTAGCACAAGGTTCTTCAGCCACCCAGAGATAAAGAGGGAGGAGAAGACAAAACAGACTGGAGAAAAAAAAATGGCTCAAGATCTTTCCTCCCTTCTTCTGAGATGCAATTAACTCATTGTTGGCCAGTAGTACTGTTATAATCAGGTGGCCTTGGAGCAGCATGAAATGACCTTCGCTGGAGCAGTGGTAACTTTACTGACCGCAAACCCTGATCCTATCATGCAACTAGAAGTAGCCGTGGGGTGTGCCTAACCAGACCTAGACACCTCGACATAGCCTAAGGACTAAATATCCCTAAAGATGGAAATAGGAAAACTCTCTTGCCTCAGAGTAGATCCCCAAAGGATAGATAGCCCCCCACAAATAATGACTGTGAGTAGGAGAGTAAAAGACACACGCAGACAGAAAACAGGGATAAGCAAAGGAGGCACTTCTACCTAGATAGGAAAGGATAGTACAGGATACTATGCGGTCAGCATAAAACACTACAAAATATCCACAGCAGAAAAATACAAAAACTCCACCACCTAACTAAAGATGTGGAGAGTACATCTGCGACTCCAGCGAGTCCAACTAGACTGAGAAAAACATCAGGCACAGTCTAGCAGGAACAAAATAGATACAAGATAAGCACAGAAAATAAACACACAGCAGTGTGTCTAAAAAAATGAAGCAAACACTTATCTTAGCTGAATTGGCAGCAAGCAGGAGAGGCGAGGCAGAGGACCAACACTTCCAAAGGAACATTGACTACTGGCAAGGACTAATGAGTCCTGCACAGCTAAATACCCCAGTCAGAATTGCAATTAGCAGAAACACCTGTCCAAGACTGCTGCTCAGGAATAACTGCATTACCATCAACAACCACCGGAGGGAGCCCAAGAGCAGAATTCACAACACACAACATCCTGTAGCTGGAACACTGAGGGAGTAAGGACCTGTATGCCTTATTTCAGAGACTGGCAGGACAGCTAATTGCAGGTTACCTGTCTGCACCTATACCCAGGAGGCACGGTGACACCAACAGAGCCGGGTTATCTAAGAGACCCTATAAACAGGCTCAAGTCACCAGTCATATGGGTATTGTCCTATCCTATATGGGGGACAGAGAGAACGAAACACCACATCTGTGAGACCCTTATGTGAAGCCATAGTCAGTAAGGGACTACAACAAAGCAGCACAAGGGAAGGCTACTGGCTTCCACTTGGATAAAAGGACTCTGGACTTGCCTTCAAAACCGGCCGGACTCTGCCTGCCCTGTGATCTGGTGCCCTGGACTGTGGATGCTGAAGTCTTCAGTAAATGTAAAGAGACTGCAACCTTGTGTCCTCGTTCTTCACTGCGCCTCTCATCATACCACCACCTATACACCGGGAAACCCTGGGAACATACTTCACCTGTGGGAAGGCATACCATCTAGCTGCCATAACATCACCCCAGCGGACCCCTTAAAGCGGCATCGGTCACCCTGACCGAATACCACAGGTGGCGTCACGAACATAAACTCTATCCCTTTAAAGACCTTTCCCTTTTATACGGACGTCCCAGGGCCACGGACCGGGTCATCCACCGTGAAGTCCCCCCTGTGAACTGCAGGACCCCGTACCGAGTACCCCATGGCCCTTGGGGGCGAACCAATTACATATGCAGAACCAAGTTTTGAGTATTTAAGATAGAGTTTCTGCTCCAAAAAATCAACGTGAACACACCGAAACTTAAACTGAGTTTTTGGAAAAGAAACTCAATTAATTCCTCGCCATAATGTCAAAACTAAATTTTGAGGATGTTTCAGCTTTAACATAAAGCACAGCATGGGTCGATACATGATCAGAACCACAATCAGTACATGAATACATCACCAAGCTTAGTACAGTGATCAATTGAAGTTTCAGGTCAGCCCCATATACACTTTTATCACGTAAACCTGCAACTCCCGGTATGTTCTAAACAATGGTAAGGAGATGCTGGAACTTGTTGTTACCTGCTATCATCAGACTGTGGACCATACAGGAGCCACAGTACTGATGAAATGATGGATCACAAATAAACATGAAAATCCAGGTACTGTAGATTAGGTGACATCTTCTCTCATCATTCCCATCCCTTTGTCTCTATGTAATACAGATGCTCTTCTCTGCAAACTTCCCTCTTCTCCGTGTTCTGTCCCCACTTAAGGTGATTGAAGGTGTGTAGTATGGCGATGGTGTGAGAAGTCCTACCATCGTGTCCTTGCAGCGGGGCAGACAGGACCAGGTGTCACTCCTGGGTGGATGGATTCAAACGTGGTCGCAGAGAGATAAATCAGCGGTGGTTTATTTGAACTATAACCCAAAGACATGAGGTGGTACAATGCAGATGGTACAAGTAGCCTTTCCTTTGGTTGTCTTGTGGGCGTTCACCCCTGGAGCCACTACTGAATGTGTGGTCAAAAGACTTTGCTTTATGCAGCCCAAAAGAGATATATACTTCTCACACGATGGCTGAAAATAAACATGGATGCCAGGAAGTGAGCTCATACACAAGGCTGCAGGACACTCTCACATTCTAGAAAAATGTAAAAGGAGGAGCGAGGGAGTGACACAAAGCCTTCGGTCCGTAGGCGGCAGCCGACAAGCATGAAGGAACAAGCTATTAATACAATACACTAGCAAATTGAAAGATATGAAAAGGACATGAAGGGAACAGAACACTCCCAGTCTGAAATTCATTTTGGGGATTTCACTACTAGAGTCCATAGCAAAAACAAACTGTAAAGGAAAAGCATGTTAAAAATGCAACATTAAACACAAGTCCATATCAACTGGAAGACTCAGAAGTTCAAAACCGCTACTGTTCATTCCACAGGGATGCTCTCGACAGGCAACAACAGAACAAGTTCATGTACAGGTCTTGTAAAAGTCTTTACCTCGCCTTTCCTGATGACCTTCAATTCCACCTTCCGAACTTTGCCATACTGGCTAGGGAATATCTGTCATGCCGGACGCTGTTCACACTAGGGCGTCCGACAGACAGCGGTAATTCTACATTTGTCCACTATACGCCCAGTGGCGCCGGCTAGATTTTATCCAGGTTATCCAGGGTTAATCTGGCTGGTAATCTGGTTGGAGGTTGGGTCACACCCGTGGCCTTTAAATAGTCATTCTGGACTTTGGGCGTCGCCGATTATAGCTTGTGTCTTGTGCCTGGTGATTTCGGTCTGGAGTGGTGGTCTAGAAGTTGAAGTATCGTATCTGGTGGTGTATTATCCTTTGTCATATTTCTCCTTCCTATATTTGTGTCTATTTTTGCCCTGTGCACATTATAGTGTTTTCCTGTGTGTCTGCGGCGTGGTGCGTTTTTAGTTTTTCCTGTCTGTACTTTCTGTGTAGGTTGGTGTGTGGTCTTATCACTGGGTGGCGGGTGGAGGTTTCAGCATAGGGCTGAAATAGGAGTCAGGGTCAGGCCTGGCGGCCCAGACAAGCACACCATCAGTGTAAATTCTGGGAGAGGGACAGACAGGGTTTTCTCTAGTCTGAGGGATATCGCAGGGGCCTGGGTAATCAGCTTTAGTCTACCCAATACCCCCGTGACTATATCTTAGTAATTTGTCCAATAGGCCATTCAGACCTTTCTGTGGGATGGTCTTTCATGAGCACTAGGTCCCCTTTTTTGATGTTCGTCTTGGGGTGTCGCCACTTCCCTCTCCCTTGAAGAATGATGATATACTCCTTTCTCCACCTGTTCCAGAAATAGTCCGCCAAGTATTGAACACGTTTCCAATGCTTCTGATAGATGTTTGTGGATCGCCCCCAGACACAGGGCCACGAGTTCTCGGTACTGGGCCTCTCTGGTTCGGTTCTGAGGCTGTCATGGTGGCTAGACCCGGTCCGTGACCCTGCTAAGGGGCGTCCAATAGAGGTGGTACAGGCTGTCAGGGATTCGTGACGCCACCTGTGATATTCGGTCAGGGTGACCGACGCTGCTGTGGGGTCCGCTTGGGTGATGGAATGACAGCTAGATGGTATACCTTCCCACAGGTGAAGTGTGTCCCCAGGGCTTCCCAGTAAGGTGGATGGTGATGGTGTGAGGTGCAGTCAATAACGAGGACACAAGGTTGCAGTCTCTTTACCTCTTTACTGAAGACTTCAGGATCCGCAATCCAGAGCACAGTTAACAGGGCTTCCTGAGACCGGCCGGTCTGATGGGCACATCCAGAGTTCCCTTTGCAGGTGGAAATCAGTGCCTACCACTAGCACCTGTGTGTTGTATTGCTACCCTGCTGAGCATTCGGAATAGTCCTCACAACTGCTGTTCTCGTTCGTTCGTACTTTCTAGTTCTCTTTATTTCTCTCTCGTTAGTTCCAGATGTTACTAGTTTCTCGTCCCCCAGGTATGTTATGGCTAGGATGCACCCGTATGACGGGAAGGCTCGGAGCTCTTCCGGGACCCTAGAGACGCCCCTCTCCACGCGTTGCCCCCTATGTCTTCGTAGGAAATTTAAGGTAGACAGCCAACCTATAATTAACTGTCCTGCGGAGTTCGAAGTGAGGCCTAGAGTCAGTTACTACCGCGGTGTTCCGGCCACTGGCTACGCGCCTCAGTAAGATGTTGCCTCGGTCTCATGGCACGACTCCTACTGGCTCTCCTTTGTGCTTGATCTCGTTTCTCACTGTTCCACAATATCCTTCCCTTCATGTCACTTTCTTAGGATACCGCCGCGGGGTGTGCAGGCGCAGTTCCGTAACGTTCTGCTCTGTTCGCTAGGCACCTGCCAGGTTCCCACGCCTGACGGGGAACCCCCTGTGTCTTCTCCTTGCAACACCCCCTGCCACGGGATGTTGCCTGAATCCAACCCAGTCAGCTTCTGACTAACTTCCTATCCAACCCCTAGTTTTACCAGTGTGAGGAGTGGCCCAGTAAATAAAGCCTTTTTCTCCCCCTAGTGGCCGGAGTGTGAAGTGTAATGTGTTCTGGTGATACCTGGTCAGTAGAATTCCTTCAGTGCCATCAGACGTACCATCACTCCCCTTAGCGGCAGAGTAACATACTGCAACGACCAGATCTCTGGGGCGCTGCATTTGCATGGGTAAACTCTCCTCTAGGCATTACTGCATTGTCGGTCTTTTAACCCCTTAGCGACCGCCGATACGCCTTTTAACGGCGGCCGCTAAGGGTACTTAAACCACAGCGGCGTTAGTTAATGGCGCTGTGGAAAAAGTAAATAGCGCCCCCCCAGAGTCAGATTTTCTCCGGGGTCTCGGCTGCTGGGGGTAGCTGAGACCCCAGAGAACATGATTCGGGGTTTTTTTTTAACCCACCCCGCATTTGCGATCGCCGGTAATTAACCGTTTAAACGCAATCTCTTTTTAATTTCTCTATCCTCCGATGTGATCGCACATCGGAGGATAGAGAAAAGGGGTCCCAGGTGGCCCCCCAATACTTACCTATCTCCCCCGATGCTCCTCGTGGCTCCCGGTGGGCGCCGCCATCTTGAAAATGGCGGGCGCATGCGCAGTGCGCCCGCCGGCCGGCCCCGTGAGAATCTTTGGGGTCTCGGCTGCCGGGGGTAGCCGAGACCCCAAAGAGCATGATCGGGGGTCGGTTTTAGCGACCCCTGTTTTGCGATCGCCGGTAATTAACTGTTTACCGGCGACCGCAAAAAAAAAAAAAAAAAAAGCTAAGTGTAATTCTCTGTCCTCTGATGTGATCGCACATCAGAGGACAGAGAAATAGGGGGATTCGGGGACTCTAGCATACTCACCTGTGTCCCTGGATCCTCCTGCTGCTCCTCCTGGCCGCCAGCATTCCTCTGGGCAAAAGAAAATGGCGGGCGCATGTGCAGTGCGCCCGCCATCTGTCTTCATCTGCCGGCCGGCAGGAGAAGAGCAGTTGGGGCTAAAATTAGGGTTAGGGGTAGGGTTAGGGGTAGGGTTAGGGCTAGGGTTAGGGTTAGGGGTAGGGGTAGGGTTAGGGCAAGGGTTAGGGCTAGGGGTAGGGTTAGGGCTAGGGTTAGGGCTAGGGCTAGGGTTAGGGCTAGGGGTAGGGTTAGGTCTAGGGTTAGGGTTAGGGGTAGGGTTAGGGGTAGGGTTAGGGCTAGGGGTAGGGTTAGGGCTAGGGCTAGGGGTAGGGTTAGAGCTAGGGTTAGGGATAAATTTAGGGTTAGGGTTGGGGCTAAATTTAGAGTTAGGGTTGGCGCTAAATTTAGGGTTAGGCTTCTTTCACACTTACGTCGGTACGGGGCCGTCGCAATGCATCGGCCCGACATACTGACGCACGTTGTGAAAATTGTGCACAACGTGGGCAGCGGATGTAGTTTTTCAACGCATCCGCTGCCCAATCTATGTCCTGGGGAGGAGGGGGCGGAGTTACGGCCACGCATGCGCGGTCAGAAATGGCGGATACGACGTACAAAAAAACGTTACATTGAACGTGCTGACGGTCCGCCAAAACACTGATCCAGTGCACTACGGACGCGACGTGTGGCCATCCGTCACGATCCGTCGGCAATACAAGTCTATGGGCAAAAAACGCATCCTGCGGGCACATTTGCAGGATCCGTTTCTTGTCCAAAATGACGGATTGCGACGGATGCCAAACGACGCAAGTGTGAAAGTAGCCTTAGGGCTAGGGTTAGGGTTGGGGCTAAAGTTAGGGTTAGAGTTGGGGTTAGGGTTTGGATTAGGGTTGGTATTAGGGTTAGGGTTGGCATTAGGGTTACGCTTGGGATTAGGGTTAGGTTTGGGATTAGGGTTAAGGCTAGGGTTGTGATTAGGGGTGTATTGGGATTAGGGTTAGGTTTGAGGTTAGTGTTGAGATTAGGATTAGGGGTGTGTTGGATTTAGGGTTTTGATTAGGGTTATGGTTAGGGTTGACATTAGGGTTGTTTTGGGGTAAGGGTTGGGATTATCGTTAGGGTTAGTGATTAGGATTATGGATCGGGTTGGGATTAGGGTTAGGGGTGTGTTGGAGTTGTGTTGGAGCTAGAATTGGGGGGTTTCCACTGTTTAGGTACATCAGGGAGTCTCCAAACACGACAGCCAATTTTGCGCTCAAAAAGTCAAATGGTGCTCCCTCCCTTCTGAGCTCTGCCGTGCGCCCAAACAGTGGGTTACCCCCACATATTTGGCATCAGCATACTCGGGATAAATTGGACAACAATTTCTGGGGTCCAATTTCTCTTGTTATCCTTGTGAAACTAAAAACTTGGGGGCTACAAAATCCTTTTTGTGAAAAAATATATATATATATTTTTTTATGACTCTGCATTATAAACTTCTGTGAAGCACTTGGGCATTCAAAGTTCTTACCACACATCTATATAAGTTCCTGGGGGGTCTAGTTTCCAAAACGGGGTCACTTGTGGGGGGTTACTACTGTTTAGGTACATCAGGGGCTCTGCAAACGCAACATAACGCCCACAGACCATTCTATCAAAGTCTGCATTCCAAAAAGGCGCTCCTTCCCTTCCGAGCTTTGCCGTGCGCCCAAACAGTGGTTTACCCCCACATATGGTGCATCAGCGTACTCGGGATAAATTGTGCAACAACTATTGCAGTCCAATTTCTCCTGTTACCCTTGTGAAAATAAAAACTTGGGGGCTACAATATATTTTTTGTGGGGAAAAAAAATATTTTTTATTTTCACGACTCTGCATTCTAAACTTCTGTGAAGCACTTGGGCATTCAAAGTTCTCACCACACATCTAGATAAGTTCCTTGGGGGGTCTAGTTTCCAAAATGGGGTCACTTGTGGAGGGTTTCTACTGGTTAGGTACATCAGGGTCTCTGCAAACGCAACATAATGCCCGCAGACCATTCTATCAAAGTCTGCATTCCAAAACGGCGCTCCTTCCTTCCGAGCTCTGCCGTGCGCCCAAACAGTGGTTTACCCCCACATATGGCGTACCAGCATACTCAGGACAAATTGGACAACAACTTTTGGGGTCCAATTTCTCTTGTTACCCTTGTGAAAATAAAAACTTGGGGGCTAAAAAATCTTTTTTGTGGAAAAAAAAAATATTTTTTATTTTCACGGCTCTACATTATAAACTTCTGTGAAGCACATGGGGGTTCAAAGTGCTCACCACACATCTAGATAAGTTCCTTAAGGGGTCTAGTTTCCAAAATGGGGTCACTTGTGGGGGGTTTCTACTGTTTAGGCACATCAGGGGCTCTCCAAACACGACATGGCGTCCAATCTCAATTCCAGCCAATTCTACATTGAAAAAGTAAAACGGCGCTCCTTCACTTCCAAGCTCTGCGGTGCGCCCAAAAAGTGGTTTACCCTCACATATGGGGTATCGACATATTCAGGAGAAATCGCACAACAACTTTTGTGGTCTAATTTCCGCTGTTACCCTTGTGAAAATAAGAATTTGTGGGCGAAAAGATCATTTTTGTGTAAACAAAAGTGATTTTTTATTTTCACGGCTCTACGTTATAAACTTCTGTGAAGCACTTGGGGGTTCAAAGTGCTCACCACACATCTAGATAAGTTCCTTAAGGGGTCTAGTTTCCAAAATCGTGTCACTTGTGGGGGGTTTCCACTGTTTAGGCACATCAGGGGCTCTCTAAACGTGACATGGTGTTCGATCTCAATTCCAGCCAATTCTGCATTGAAAAAGTCAAACGGCGCTCCTTCACTTCTAAGTTCTGCGGTGCGCCCAAAAAGTGGTTTACCCCCACATATGGGGTATTGGCGTATTCAGGAGAAATTGCATAACAAAATTTATGGTTACATTTCTGTTTTTACACTTGTGAAAATAAAAAAAATGATTCTGAATTATGATGTTTGCAAAAAAAAGTTAAATGTTCATTTTTTCCTTCCACATTGTTTCAGTTCCTGTGAAGCACATAAAGGGTTAATAAACTTCTTGAATGTGGTTTTGAGAACCTTGAGGGGTGTAGTTTTTAGAATGGTGTCACACTTCATTATTTTCTATCATATAGATCCCTCAAAATGACTTCAAATGTGATGTGGTACCTAAAAAAAAATGGTGTTGTAAAAATGAGAAATTGCTGGTCAATTTTAACCCTTATAACTCCCTAACAAAAAAAAATTTTGTTTCCAAAATTGTGCTGATGTAAAGTAGACATGTGGGAAATGTTATTTATTAACTATTTTTTGTGACATATCTCTCTGATTTAAGGGCATAAAAATACAAAGTTTGAAAATTGCAAAATTTTAAAAATTTTCGCCATATTTCCGTTTTTTTCATAAATAATCGCAAGTAATATCGAAGAAATGTTACCACTAACATGAAGTACAATATGTCATGAAAAAACAATCTCAGAATCAGCGGGATCCATTGAAGCGTTCCAGAGTTATAACCTCATAAAGTGACAGTGGTCAGAATTGCAAAAATTGGCCCGGTCATTAAGTACCAAATTGGCTCTGTCACTAAGGGGTTAATGTAATGAGAATTACAGGAGTCAATATGGTTGGGGCTTTTGGATCCATGGTTACCAGCACTAGGGGTCTTGAATTAATGATGGTTGACACTTCAGCTAGAAGGGTGACTAGAGTCTCATGTGTAAGTCTTGAGGAGTTGAAGTTCATCAGCATGGAGTTTAAGATGTTGCGTGAAATCCCGATCATTCTTTCCTCCCATGTGAGAACTATGGGGGGGTTTGAAGATCCAGGTGCAGTCCTTTTCTGTCAGCTGATATTGGATATGCTTAGTGTCAATGTTCAGTTCTCTACATGCTCCAACAAAGTTGCTTCAACGGTCAGACCTCAGCTGTTTCACAGGTCCCCTGATGGCAAAGAATCTTCTCATTGCATGAATCAGGCTGGAAGTGTCCATGGATTCGATGTGAACAGCCCGTATACTCATGCAGGTGAACAGAACAGCCCAACACTTACTATTTGCATGGCTGCCGTGGGTCCTTTGTGTGGTCACCATCCATGGCCTGAAGACGTCTAGACCAACCTAGGCTACTTTCACACTAGCGTCGGTACGGGGCCGTCATGCTGCGTTGGCCCGACGTGCCGACGCATACTGTGCAAGCGTCGCACAACGGGGGCAGCGGATGCATCTTTCCAGTGCATCCGCTGCCCCATTGTGAGTTGCGGGGAGGTGGGGGCGGAGTTCCGGCCGCGCATTTGCGGTCGGAAATGGCGGACACAACGCAGCAAAAAACGTTACATGTAACGTTTTTTGCTGCCGACGGTCCGCCACAACACGGCGCAACCGTCGCACGACGGTTGCGATGTGTGGCAAAGCGTCGCAATGCGCCGCTAATGTTAGTCAATGGAGAAAAAACGCATCCTGCAAGCAATTTTGCAGGATGCGTATTTTCTCCTAAACGACGCATTGCGACGTGCAGTGCACGACGCTAGTGTGAAAGTAGCCTTAGGTGAAAGGTGGCTCTGTAGATAATCTGTCTGCAGGCAAGTCAGCCATTTGTTGGCATAGTTGTCTTCCTCTCAGTCATGCAGTAGTTTTGCCACACGTTTCTTCATTCCAATAATCCAGAAGCCTGCGGACCTTAACCTGCCCTCAGTGATTTGCTTGCCTTGATGTTGGGTCCTTTCATGATGGTATCGAATCAGCAAGACTGTGACATCGTGTTTGCTGGGAATGATTTGAGGATTTTGTTCTGCAACTCCAAGACAGGCCTGCTTCAAACGACCACCAACTCTTAGTAAGCCAGAACTGTCCATAACTGGTTTTAAATTGGCGAGAGGGCATCTTATTGGAATCTGCTGTTTGCTCAGTAAGCACTTCCATTGTGTGGTGAATTCTCCCTGTTGGAAGTTACATATTATGAGGGATTCACTGAGAGAGATGTCCTCAACGGAGAGCAGTCTATAGCAGATATGCCAACCGTGACAATCCTTATCTTCAAGGTTATTACGATAACATCTGGTGATATGCACTAACCTTGCAATAGTCCTGAAGAGTCCTGTCGCATCTGAGAAGATGTGGAGTTCCTTCTTTAAACTAAATGCGAGTAATGTTTCAACATTAGCGTCTTGGGATGTGGACGTTGTTCAAGCTGCACAAATATTTTTTCCAGGCTTCCCATTTTTGCTCCTTGTCAGGAGGGAGTGGGTCATCCCAGTCCTTTGCAGTTTCAGAGAATTGTCTCAGCAGGGATTTGCTTTGTATGGTGATGGGTGCTACAAATCCCAGCGGGTTGAATAAGCTATTCACTATAGATAGGACACCATGTTTTGTGAATGACTTGTCTGAGCAACTTACTTGAAATCTGAAGGAGTCGGC
The DNA here is from genome assembly GCF_032444005.1 of Ranitomeya imitator. Classification (NCBI taxonomy): domain Eukaryota; kingdom Metazoa; phylum Chordata; class Amphibia; order Anura; family Dendrobatidae; genus Ranitomeya; species Ranitomeya imitator. The sequence continues at coordinate 645,343,439 of NC_091282.1, read as the reverse complement.
TGCAAGATCCCATCTGATGCCCAGGCTCCTCTGCATGGGAGGACTACTGTTGTGAATTCAGCTTTTGGGCTCCCTCCGGTGGTTGTAGAGGGTAATGCAGTTGTGCCTGGACTGCAGGATTGGACAGGTGTATTTACTAATTGCAAAACTGACTGGGGTATATAGCTTTGCATGACTCTTTAGTCCCTGCCAGTTGTCCATTGTTTTTGGAGGATTCACTTCCCTGCTGGTCTCTCCAGTTTGCTGTGCTTTTCTACAAAGATAAGTCCTGGCTTTGTTTTTGCTGTCCACCTGCTGTGGACCTTATAGTTCTGTGCATATTCATGTTTTTGTCTTGTCCAGCTTTGTCTGTGAAGGATTTTTTGCAGCCAAGCTGTGTCTCTGGAGATGCAGATATACCCCCCATGTCTTTAGTCAGATGTGGTGATTAGTATTTTCTATGGTGGATATTTTCTAGTGTTTTAATACTGACCGCATAGTACTCTGTTCTATTCTTTCTTTTTAGCTAGTGTGGCCTCCTATGCTAAAATCTGATTTCATATCTGCGTATGTTATTTCCCTCTCCTCTCACCGTCAATATTTGTGGGGGGCTATCTATCCTTTGGGGATTTTCTCTGAGGCAAGATAGGTTTCCTGTTTCTGTCTTTAGGGGAAGTTAGTTCTGAGGCTGTGCTGAGGGGTCTAGGGAGTTTTAGGTACCCCCCATGGCTACTTCTAGTTGCGCTACTAGGTTCAGGGTTTGCGGTCAGTACAGGGACCACCTTCTCCAGAGTCCGTCTCATGCTGCTCCTAGGCCACCAGATCATAACAGTACAACTGGCCAATAATGAGTTAAATGCATCTCAGAAGAAGGGAAGGAAGCACTTGAGCCATTTTTTTTTCTCCAGTCTATTCTGTGTTCTCTTCCCTCTTAATCTCTGGGTGGCTACGGAATCTAGTAATAACATGAATGTTCAGGAGTTAGTTTCTCGGGTGGATCAGCTTGCTGCTAGGGTACAGGGTATTTCAGATTATATTGTTCAGACTCCTGCCTTAGAACCTAAGATTCCCACTCCTGATTTATTCTTTGGTGATAGATCCAAATTTTTGAGTTTCAAAAATAACTGTAAACTGTTTTTTGCATTAAGACCCCGGTCTTCTGGTGATCCTATTCAGCAGGTTAAAATCATCATATCTCTGCTGCGTGGTGACCCACAGGATTGGGCATTTTCCCTGGAAACTAGCAATCCTGCTTTGCTTGATATTGATTCTTTCTTTCAGGCATTGGGGTTGTTGTATGATGAGCCTAATTCTGTGGATCAGGCAGAGAAAATCTTGTTGGCCCTGTGTCAAGGTCAAGAAGCGGCAGAATCGTATTGCCAGAAATTTAGAAAATGGTCTATACTGACTAAATGGAATGAGGATGCCTTGGCGGCAATTTTCAGAAAGGGTCTTTCTGAATCCGTTAAAGATGTTATGGTGGGGTTCCCCACGCCTGCTGGTCTGAGTGATTCTATGTCTCTGGCCATTCAGATTGATCGGCGCTTACGTGAGCGCAGAGTTGTGCACCCTGTGGCGTTGTGCTCTGAGCGGAGCCCTGAGCCTATGCAGTGTGATAGGATTTTGTCTAGAGCTGAACGTCAAAGATTCAGGCATCAGAATAGGTTGTGTTTTTACTGCGGCGATTCTGCTCATGTTATTTCTGATTGCCCTAAGCATACAAAGAGAATCGCTAGTTCTGTTACCATCAGTACTATACAACCTAAATTTCTGTTATCTGTGACCTTGATCTGCTCATTATCATCATTTTCTGTCATGGCATTTGTGGATTCAGGCGCCGCTCTAAACTTAATGGACTTAGAATTTGCCAGACCTTTGCAGAACCCTATTCCTTTGAGGGGCATTGATGCTACACCATTGGCTAAAAATAAACCTCAGTTTTGGACGCAGCTGACCATGCGCATGGCGCCAGTCCATCAGGAAGATTGTCGTTTTCTGGTGTTGCATAATTTGCATGATGATATTGTGCTGGGTTTTCCATGGTTGCAGCTACATAATCCGGCGTTAGATTGGAAATCCATGTCTGTGACTAGTTGGGGTTGTCAGGGGGTTCATGATCATGTTCCTTTGATGTCAATTTCCTCTTCCCCCTCTTCTGAAATTCCTGAGTTTTTGTCAGACTTCCAGGATGTATTCGATGAGCCCAAATCCAGTTCCCTTCCACCGCATAGGGACTGTGATTGTGCTATTGACTTGATTCCAGGTTGTAAGTTTCCTAAGGGCCGACTTTTCAACCTGTCTGTGCCAGAACATGCCGCCATGCGGAGCTATATTAAGGAGTCTTTGGAGAAGGGGCATATTCGGCCATCTTCTTCACCGTTGGGAGCAGGGTTCTTTTTTGTTGCCAAGAAGGATGGCTCCTTGAGACCCTGTGTTGATTATCGCCTCTTGAATAAAATCACGGTCAAATTTCAATACCCTTTGCCCTTGCTTACTGATTTGTTTGCTAGGATTAAGGGGGCTAGCTGGTTTACTAAGATTGACCTTCGAGGGGCATATAATCTTGTTCGTATTAAGCAGGGTGACGAATGGAAAACTGCATTTAATACGCCCGAAGGCCATTTTGAATACCTTTAGTTAAGTAAATAAGGCAGCACACTGCAGCGCTAGAACATACAAACTTGAAAAACGAAATTTGAACTGCATTACTGCACTAGAAATATGAAAAAATGAGAGCTTTTAGCGCATAAAAATGGCCAATTTTATGTGTACCTGTTAGCCCCTTTACGGCATCTTTCTTATACCAGGTCCTACACTTGCCTTACCTCGCTGAGAATAAACGTCTCCATCTGAATGGGTGCATGTGAAACCTCTTCCTAGACCAAAATTCTTTCTCTCTGTGGAGGGGTGTCGGACCTGCTGTAATTAAAACACCTGTGGCTAGGAGGCGGAGTGCACGATCAGAAGGCTAGAGAATACATTTCAAAAACCTGACCGGCACATCCAAACATAGACTCAGTGTGAACAGGTGCTGAACCTAGAGTCGCCAACTCGTATATAGTTAAGTAAATAAGGCAGCACACTGCAGCGCTAGAACATACAAACTTGAAAAATGAAATTTGAACTGCATTACTGCACTAGAAATATGAAAAAATGAGAGATTTTAGCGCATAAAAATTGCCAATTTTATGTGTACCTGGTAGCCCCTTTACGGCATCTCTCTTATACCAGGTCCTACACTTGCCTTACCGCGCTGAGAATAAACGTCTCCATCTGAATGGGTGCATGTGAAACCTCTTCCTAGGACTTCCTACTACACTATCTAGCTCCAAATCCATGTCCTTGAATCCAGGCACATGATCACCTGCCTCGAAGGCTTTCATTACAACCAGGCTGTTCGAAGAAATTTTGTGCAACCTGAGTTTAGCCTGCAACAGCATACCTTGAGTTCTTTTTAGCAAATCGATTGCTGCTTCCTCGGTGGGAAGTGATTTGAGCCCATCATCTACATAAAAATCTGTTATTTTTATGTAGCCCAGTCTATGGAAGACAAGGAATTTGTCAGGATAATGGACAATGAGTTCCTTAAGGATGAGACTAATCACTGGGTTTTTCCCTTACCATTCCGAGCTACCAGGGTAAGGCTCCCGAACAATCGTGAACAAGCTATGTCCATATTCAACTCTCTCCAGCACACACTAAGCCATAAACCGGAGATGAAAGAACACATTGTCACCTTTATGGGCAAAATATTCCATAACAACCATGCGGAGCCAGCGCCTCCATTAAAGGAAAACGAGGAGTGCTGGTACCTACCCTCATTTGGAGTGTATCACCCGAAGAAACCTAAACAAATTAGAGTTGTCTTTGATTCAAGCACCAAACATCAAGGCATATCTCTCAATGATGTCCTCCTCACAGGTCCTAATCTGACAAACAACCTAGTAGGAGTGTTGATGAGGTTCAGGAAAGAGCCCATTGCCATCACCACCGACATTGAACAGATGTTCCACTGTTTCATAGTCAGAGAGGACCACAGGAATTTCCTCAGGTTCCTGTGGTACAAGGACAATGACCCCAGCAAAAAGATGGTAGAGTATCACATGCGGGTTCACGTATTCGGGAACAGCCCTTCACCCGCAGTGGCAACCTATGGCCTGCGGAGAACCGCACTAGAAGGAGAGTCTGAGTATGAAACAGACGCCAGGGACTTTGTAGAGAAAGACTTCTACGTACATGATGGACTAAAATCTCTACCCAGAGAAGAAGCGGCAATTGACCTACTTAAAAGGACCCAACATATGCTGTGCCGAGCTAAGCTTAGACTGCACAAAATTGCTTCAAACAGCCTGGCTTTCATGAGAGCCTTTGAGTCAAGTGACCACGCACCTGGATTCAAGGACATAGACCTGGGACCAGACCATCCGCCTGTGCAGAGAAGCTTAGGCTTGAGGTGGAACCTGTCAGCCGACACCTTCGGTTTCCAAATCAACTGTGTAGACAAACCATTCACTAAACGTGGTGTCCTATCAGTGGTAAATAGCCTATATGATCCCCTGGGATTCGTAGCACCAATTACCATACATGGTAAATCCCTTCTGAGACAGCTTTATGAAACCGTCAAGGACTGGGATGCCCCACTACCTCCTGATAAGGAACCAAAATGGGAAACCTGGAAGCAGTCTTTGTGTGCCTTGGATAAAATCCATATACCGAGATGATACGCTGGAATCTAGCTTGCTGCTAGCACTAGGACGGAACTCCATGTGTTCTCGGATGCAGGCCATTGCAGCTGTTGCCTACCTGAAGGTAACGGGATCCGACAATCAAGATCATGTTGGGTTCGTTTTTGGCAAAGCTAAGTTGGCTCCCAATCCTGACCACACTATTCCCAGGCTTGAACTCTGCGGAACCGTGCTTGCAGTAGAACTTGCAGACTTTATTCAGCATGAGCTGGACACTCACATAGATGATGTACAATACTACAGTGACAGTAAAGTTGTCTTAGGTTACATCTACAACCAAACAAGGCGCTTCTACGTGTACTTCAGTAACCGCATTGAGAGAATAAGAAGGTCTTCCAAACCTGAACAGTGGCACTATATGCCAGCTGAACTTAATCCAGCCGACCATGCCACTAGACCTATGTCTATAAATTCCTTTGCTAACTCTTCTTGGCTTTCAGGTCCAAAGTTTCTGCTGGAACAGAGGGGAAGTGAATGTTTCCAGGAAGTCTTCAGCATCCAGGATCCGGATGATGATCCAGAAGTCCGCTCCGAGGTCAGTGCTCTGGCCATGAACGCTAAACCAACCTCCACCCTCGGTTGTCAGCACTTCGAACGCTTCTCCAATTGGATGAAACTCGTCAAGACTATTGCAAGGTTAGTCCACATTGCGAGATCTCATCTCACATGGAGACGAAGACTGTCATGGTTGGCACGTCTGCCAAAAACTACTCTCTATCGAGGACATTCCGGTAGGATAAGCTATGAACAGAACTCTGCAATAGTACTTTTGCCCATTGCATTACAGTTGGGTCAGAGATAGTTTGCCATAGTGCGGCTTCTCTGATCCGAAGATGGGTTTTCCTTTGGATTATCTCAGGAACTGACGTAAATTAATGTCTTATCTTGTTTAAAGTTGTTATTGCATTGCATGCATGTTTGGTTTCATTTTCTAGGTTGTTGGACATTATTTTAAAGACATTAATATAGTGAAATCCCTTACAGAATTTCAGACGGGGAGTGTGCTGTTCCATGTATGTTGTTATATTTTACTCTGTATTTTGCTCTGCTGCCACCCAATGTCTTTTTTCCATATGGCAGCTTGTTATTCATTTATTCTTGTGGGCATGTTTTTACTTCCGGTTCAGGGGTCAAGTCTTTTCTTCCTCTGGCAGCCATTTCATTTTCAGTTTACTTTCTGTTGTGAGAGGACACGCTTTAACCGGGCTTAGGAAGGCATCAGTTTTTCGACCTCTTTTGTTGCTCACACTTGCAGTCATACTTGGTGCTACATCTTACTGTACCTTGTGAACACCTGCATTTCTGGAGAAAGTACTGTATTACCAGTTATACGCTGTATGTCCAGATTTCCAAATAAACAAGTCTGGATTGCACAATTTCTGGTGTGCATCATCTCTTTGGACGCTGAGCAGCATCGGTCCTGTCTGCCCTATAGCGAGGAAAATACTGAAGGTACGATTCTCTCTCTCACAACGCTTATTAATCAACCACACCTCCATTCGCCTCATGTGGGGACAGAACACCTGATGCTGGTAGGCTTACCTCACCCGCGATTTTGGGGGTGACAGGTTCCCTATAAAGTGTGTTACCATAGTTATAATCAACAGATGATTACCCTCCCCCCCCTGAGCTGTTTCCCTAGCTACGTAAACCATAAGAAATTGAAAGAATTGGAGCATTCACCCAGATTGTTCTTGACGTGCAATTTTATTCCATGGTAAAATGTGACATCAAACCATATTAAAGCCACTTCCAGCATGGACCCGTAGATGCAATAAGCAAGCGAGCCTCTCTCATCTGCATAGCTCCACTGCTATCTGCGCTCCGCACTGTAATATGGTTTGATGTCACATTTTACCATGGAATAAAATTGCACATCAAGAAGGATCTGGGTGAGTGCTCGAGTTCTTTCAATTTCTTATGATTTATCTTGATGTTATCTATGTGAATGCACCACCCTACAGAGATCATAAGGAGGCATATTGAGGTGTGAACCAGTGAACATTGCTTATTTTTAGCAACTAGTGCCTAATTCTCTTTGTACAAATGATCCCCTAGCTATGCCTCTGCCTCTCTCCATAATATCCTTCACACATTGCTCCTCTCTATAATATTCCCCCACAATGCCCCATTCTGTAATGTCCACTGCCTGTTTCCATGATGTTCCCAAAAACACAACTCCTCTCTGTAATATTCCCCACCCCACAGCTCCTCTCTGTAACATTCCCCAACACAGCTCCTTTCCATAATATCCCCCACACAGCTCCTCTCCAGAATATGCTCCCCATACAGCTCCCCTCTATAATGTTTCCCCACACAGGTCCTCTGTACAATAATCCCCCCACACATTTCCTCTCTGCAATATTTCCTTCCACACAGCTCCTCTCTGTAATATTACCCCCCACACAGCTCCTCTCTGTAACATTGCTCCCACACAGCTCCTCTCCATAATGTCCCCACAGACAGCTCCTCTCCATAATATATTATTCTCCCCCCCCCCACACAGCTCCTCTCTGGAATTCCCCTGGCACATAGCTCCTCTCCTATGCATAATATTCCCCCCATACAGGCTCCTCTCCTTAACATTCCCCCACACATCTGCTCTCCATAATATTCTCCCCAGCAACTCCTCTCTGTAATCCCCCACACAGCTCTACTCCATAATTGTCTCCTCCACACAGATCCTTTTCATAATTTACCCCCACACACAGGTTCTCTCCATAATGTCCCCACAAACAGCTCTTCTCCGTAATATTTCCCCCACACACACACAGCTCTTCTCTGGAATCCCCCGCACACAACTCCTCTCCCTAATCCCCCACACACATATCTCCCTTTCATAATATTCCCCCCAAATAGCTCCTCTACAGAATATTCCCCCCACACAGCACCTTTCCTTAACATTCCCCCCACATGGCTCCTCTCCTTAAGATTTCCCCACACAGTTCCTCTCTGTAATATCCCTCCCACAGATCCTCTTCATAATTGCCCCCATATATCACCTCTCCGCAATCCCCCCAAAACACAGCTCCTCTTCCTAATTCCCCCCCATACAGTACCTCTCCATTATATTCCCCCCACACAGCTCCTCTACTTAACATTCCCCCACGCAACTCCACTCTGTAATATTCCCCCACACTGCTCCTCTCCATAGTTTCCACACACACACACAGCTCCTCTTCATATTTTTCCCCCCACAGAGCTCCACTTTGTAATTTCCCCACACACAGCTCCTCTCTGTAATTTCCCCCACACAGCTTCTCTTCATAAATATTCACCCCACAGAGCTCTAATCCTTAACATTCCCCCACACAACTCCACTCTGTAATATTCCCCCAAACAGCTCTCCTCCATAATTTCCCCCCACACACAGCTCCTCTCCATAAATCCCCCCACAGCTCCTCTTCATAATATTGCCCCCACACAGCTCCTCTCTGTCATATTCCCCACCAACTCCTTTCTGTAATCGCCCACACAGCTCCTCTCCATGATATACTCCTCCGCAGATACTCTTTATAATTTACCACCACACAGCTCCTCTCCATAATGTCCCCACAAACACTTCCTCTCTGTAATATTTTCCCCCATACAGCTCCTCTCTGGAATCCCCTTACACAGCTCCTCTCCGTAATCCCCCACCCACATAGCTCCTTTTCATATTCCCCCCACATAGCTCCTCTCAAGAATATTCTTTCTGCACAGCTCCTCTCCTTAATATTCCCCCACACAGCTTCTCTGTGTAATAGTCCCCCCCACAGCTCCTCTTCATAATTCTCCCCACATATCACCTCTCTGCAATCCCCCCAAAAACACAGCTCCTCCACGGCTCCTCTCTATTATATTCCCCCCACACAGCTCCTCTCCTTAACATTCCCCCACACAACACCACTTTGTAATATTCCCCACACACTGCTCCTCTCCATAGTTTCCTCACACACGCACAATGCTCCTCTTCATATTATTCCCCCCACAGAGCTCCACTTTGTAATTTCCCCACACACAGCTCCTCGCTGTAATTCCCCCCACACACAGCTCCTCTTCATAAATATTCACCTTACACAGCTCTAATCCTTAACATTCCCTCACACAAATCCTCTCTGCAATATCCTCCCACACAGCTCTTCTCCATAATTTCCCCCCACACACAGCTCCTCTCTATAATTCCCCCACACAGCTCCTCTCCATCATATCTCCCCACACAGCTCCTCTCCATAATATTACCCTATAGTTCCGCTCCATAATTTCCCCCCACACTCAGCTCCTCTCCGTAATATCCCCCCACACAGCTCCTCTCCATAATATTCCCCTATAGTTCCGCTCCATAATTTCCCCCCACATTCAGCTGCTCTCCATAATTCCCCCCCACACAGCTTCTCTTCATAATATTCCCCCCACAGTTCCTCTCCATAATATTACCCCCTCCACATCCAGCCCACTGCATACTGTGCCTCCTTCACAATCCTATTCCCCACTGCCCCATAATGTGGCCTCATAATAACAGCAACCCCCCTCCTCCTCCTATAATAGTTTTTTTAATCTTTGGCCCCTCCTGGAGAGCTTAGTTTTTCCGGCACTTTCTTGCCTTCTCTGTGCTGCGGTGACTGCGACATCAGAGGTGTGATGAGGTCACAGCATGGCACGATTACCCCATCACGTTGTTGCACATTGGGGCAGGGCTGATGAGTGCTGCTCTGCCGCAGTCCTGGCTCCAAAGTGCCAAAGTTACGACACAAATACAGGTGAATAAAGGGAGGTGGGAAGCAGAGTCTCATGATTTTCTGCAGGCTGCACATCATCCCGAGGGCCGTATGTTGTGCAGGCCTGCTCTTAGGAGTTGTTCTAAGAAGTTTTTCTAAGGAGTGCGTTCCTCCGCTAAGCTCCAAGGGTATGTTCTCACGGTCAGGAAACGCAGCGGGTTGGACGCCGCATACATCCACAGAATCCAACCAACAGCGTCCAGATGTTACAGTATAGTGGATGGAATTTCAAGAAATCCCATCTCTACTATGCCAGAAGGGACGCCTCCGGCTTCCCTGCGTAACTGGACATGCGGCGAGTCTTTCCAGACTGCAGCATATGAATTTTAATTTCCCGTCCAATGTATTGGGCGCAGTGATTCCACATGGTTCAATGAACACATGCGGAATCACCGCGTGTACAAAAGGAGGCAGCGCTTTGGACGGAGCTTTCATGTGCTGCGTCCAAAGTGCTGCCGGTTCCTGACCGTGGGAACATACCCTTGGTCATTTCCGTGACATCAGGTTTAGTAATTTTCTTTAGTTATCACTTTTATGTACCGTAATTGTATATGCCATATTGTTCTGTTTCCATTTTTTATCACCCTTGTTTATTTTGATAAACATTGCCTAACTTTCCGGATTAAATATATAACATTTAATAGCTCTGTTTCTCTTGCGCTGTAAACCGCACCCATGAAGCCACAGCTACCTGTAACAATCAGCCTGTATAACTGATTGGTGGTGGCAGATAGTGGTTCGTTATTTTATAGTGGATTTGGCAGTGACTGTATCGGAGGTATATACATACAGCTCTGGCAAAAATTAAGAGACCACTGCAAAATGTTCAGTTTGTCTGATTTTTCTCTTTATAGGTATACTAGCTGAAGAGCCCGGCATTGCCCAGGCATAGTAACTAACTGTGGTTAGTTATAACAAATTATAATGATTATCCTCCATCCCATAGTCCCGTGCCCATATACTCATCATACATATCCTCCATCCCATAGTCCCGTGCCCATATACCCATTATGACATCATCTTCGCCATCGCAACCATTCTGACATCATCGTTGCCATGGCAACCATTATGACATAACCGTCACCATTACAACCTATTATGACATTGTCGCCATGGCAACCATTATGACATCTTCGTCAATACACACAAACACTCGTTTTTATATATAGATTTTTGAGTAAAATGTAAATTGTTTTTTTAGTCTATAAACTTCTGACAACATGTCTCCGAAATTCCAAGCAATACATTTTGTATTTTTTTCTGACAAATAAAAATGGTCAAATTTATTTTTCAAAAACAGTGCTTTCAGACCTCAAATAATGTAAAGAAAACAAGTTCATAATCATTTATGGAGCTCCTGCTACGGCTGTGGGGTACTCAGGCCGGATCCGATGGTTCTTAAGGGGGTGGTCACGGCAGTAGTGACCTGGTCCCTGGCCCTGGGCGTCCAATAAAAGTGAATTAAAGGGGAAAATAAAGTTTATGGGGGGATTAGTTTGTGACGCCACCCGTGGTGTTCGGCAATAAGGAGATGGCCGACGCTGCAGTTCAGGTCCACCGGGGCAGTTGGAGATGCAGCAGAGATGTTACAGCTTTCCATGGGTAGAGCTAGGCCCCGAGGCACTTAAGGAATTAAAGTCAATGATGGTAGATATTGTAGTGCAGGGCAGGTGATGCAGTAAATAATTCTGAGGACACAACAAGGTGCAGTCTTTCCACTTTTACTCAGGTCTGTCAGGTACAATCCCCAGCCGGGGTGCTGTGTCCTCCGGGTCAGTGGTTCAGCCAGCTCTCAGGTAATTTGGGGTACACTGTGTCAGAACCCCCTTCAGATGTTCCTTTCCTGGCCATCTCACTGTGCTGGCTCCCTCCTCTCCTGCCCTGCGCCTTCACACATAGTGTCCCAAGCCAGCAGCCTCAGATCTTGTCGGGCAACATCCTCCTGGTCCCCTTGATCCTATGTGGCTCCCTTTTCGGCGAATGTGTGTGGATGTGGCTGTGGCACCTACAGTTACCACAGCTTCCGGCTTGCTAGCTGAGGCTTGTAGCTCCTCCACTAGACTGGGGGCCTGGTCCCTCCACCTGACTGCGGTCGGCGTGGATTCGGGCGCCAAGGGTGGATTCCTCACTTCCCTAGCCCTTAGGACCCCTTCTTTCTCTTCTCACTTTTCTCTAATCTTGGGACGAGCTCCTCACTCTTCCACTTCACCAACTCCCTCACTCCTTTCACTGTCACGTCCTTAAGCTCCTCCCGATCTCCACTTTCTCCACCCACACCTTTTACCTAGTCCATCCCTGGAATGGAGAGGTCTAGTGTTGGGTGCTAGTGTGTGGGTACTGGGTAGTGTCCCCTCATTACCTGAGAGGGGGGTACCACACCTCTGGCTGAGGTGGCAACTGGACCCCCAGGGGCGCCTCATTTACAAACAAGAATACTAATGTTTTAACTGAGGAAGAGTTCAGAAATCAATATTTTGTGGAATAACCATGATTTTTAATCACAGCTTTCATGCGTCTTGACATGCTTTCCACCATTCTTTCACACTGCTTCTGGCGCAAAAAATTTAAGCAGTTCTCCTTTGTTTGATGGCTTGTGTCTATCCATCATCCTCTTGAATACATTTCAGAGATTTTCAGTGGGGTTCAGGTCTGGACAGGGTTTTAATGTGGTGGTCTCTTAATTTTTGCCAGAGCTGTATATGCTCCATGTGTTGGAATCCGAGGTGTACGTACATACCATACTCTCAATGTGAGTTCCCCAATAACCGACTCAGTTATGGAAGCAGCTGCGGCTTTGTCTATCAACATGCGTTATGTTAAAAGCGAGGCTACAGGCCATGAGAAAAAATGCAATACATGTGTTGTATAATGTTTTCCATACTGTTGCTTTCTTGCAAGTGGTTAATCTCACCCCAGAGCTGTATTCACAGCTACACTATGTATTGTGTATGGTGTCCTGCAGGTTGTTGCTGCTTCTGAAAACAAGTACAAAAAGGCAGGAATCACAGATACACTGTAAAGTACTGTTGTATAATGTCTTCTGTGCTGTTGCTGCTTTATTTTAAGTGGTTTATCTTGGCCTGGAGCTGGATTCAGTCCTACATTGTACAGTAATGTTGTATAATGTCCTCCATTCTGCTCCTTTCTTAGTAAGTACTTTATCTCTCCGTAAAGCTCTATTCACAGGTACACTAAACAGTACTGACGTATGATGTCCTTCATGTTGCTGCTGCTTCTGAAACCAAGCTAAAAAGAGGCAGAATTCACAGATACACTGTACAGTACTACTGTATAATATCTTCCATGTTGCTGCCGCTTTAGACCATGTGCTACATACAGACAGGACAGCAGGAATCCCTCAAGTCTGTGTGTGCTGTGTATGGGAAACATCATAGAAATTAGTCTCCACTGATTAGTTCAGAGACAACTGAAAATTAGAAACAAATTCTGTTCAGAGACAACTGGAAATTAAAGATTTAGCATGCAAAAAGCACTGATAAAGATTAAAGGATACAAGTCATGTAACGGCTAGAAATAGTTATTCCTCATGTAAGGCTGCGACGCCCACCAGGGTCGTGGGGTACTCGGAACCAGGTTGGACAGTTCTTTGGGGAAGTCACGGGGCCGTTTGTTGTGGATTCTGTTTTTGGGCTCCCTCTGGTGGTTACAGATGGTACTGGGTGACTTGTGTTCTCTGCGGTCTCTGGTGTCCACCTGTTCTATCAGGATATGGGAGTTTCCTATTTAACCTGGCTTTCTTGTCATTTCCTCGCCGGCGATCAATGTAATCAGTGTGTCTTGTTACCTCTGCTTTCCGCTTCTGTAATCATCAGGACAAGCTAAGTTTTTGATTTTCCTGTTCCACGTTTTGCTTTATTTTTGTTTTAGTCCAGCTTGCAGTTATGTGATTCCTTGTTGCTGGTTGCTCTAGTGGGCTGATATTACTCCTCATGTTCCATGAGTTGGCACATGAGTTCAGGTAATTTCAGGATGGTTTTTTGTAGGGTTTTTCGCTGACCGCGCAGTTCACTTTTGTATCCTCTGCTATCTAGTTTTAGCGGGCCTCATTTTGCTGAATCTGTTTTCATTACTACGTATGTGCTTTCCTCTCATTTCACCGTCATTACATGTGGGGGGCTGCTATTTCTGTGGGGTGTTTCTCTGGAGGCAAGAGAGGTCTTTGTTTCTTCTAATAGGGGAAGCTAGTCCTTCGGCTGGCGCGAGACGTCTAGAATCATCGTAGGCACGTTCCCCGGCTACTGCTAGTGTTGTGAATTAGGTTCAGGATCGCGGTCAGCTCAGTTTCCATCACCCTAGAGCTTGTTCTGTTTTTTGTGTGCTTGTCCTTTTGTGATCCCCTGCCATTGGGATCATGACAGTATCGCCGGCCAGAAAAGTGGTATTGGCTGAAGTAGGAGGAAAAGTAGTCTGAGGAAGTTTTTTTTTTTTTTTTTTCTTCCCTCAGAGTTTGCTGCCTAGCCTTAATTACAGCCTGGCTGTGTCTTACCTCCTCTTAATCCTTGAATGGCTCTGACCTCAGCTGTTTATCATGGACGTCCAGAGTTTGGCTTCCAGCCTGAATAATCTTGCTGCTAAGGTTCAAAATATACAAGATTTTGTTGTACATGCTCCTATGTCTGAACCTAGAATTCCTATCCCAGAGTTTTTTTCTGGAGATAGATCTAGTTTTCTGAATTTTAGGAACAATTGCAAGTTGTTTCTTTCTTTGAAATCTCGCTCCTCTGGAGACCCTGCTCAGCAAGTCAAAATTGTAATATCTTTCCTGCGGGGTGACCCTCAGAATTGGGCATTTGCATTGGCACCAGGGGATCCTGCGTTGCTCAATGTGGATGCGTTTTTTCTGGCATTGGGTTTGCTCTATGAGGAACCTAACCTAGAGATTCAGGCTGAAAAAGCTTTATTGGCTCTCTCTCAGGGGCAAGATGAAGCAGAAATATATTGTCAGAAATTTCGGAGGTGGTCGGTGCTTACTCAGTGGAATGAGTGCGCTCTGGCTGCAAAATTCAGAGATGGCCTTTCTGAGGCCATTAAAGATGTTATGGTGGGGTTCCCGGTGCCTACAGGTCTGAATGAGTCTATGACTATGGCTATTCAGATTGATCGGCGTTTACGGGAGCGCAAACCTGTGCACCATTTGGCGGTGTCTTCTGAACAGGCACCTGAGACAATGCAATGTGATAGAATTCAGTCCAGAAGTGAACGGCAAAACTATAGGCGGAAAAATGGGTTGTGTTTTTATTGTGGTGATTCAGCTCATGTTATATCAGCATGCTCTAAACGCACAAAAAAGGTTGATAAGTCTGTTGCCATTAGTACTTTACAGTCTAAGTTCATTCTGTCTGTGACTCTGATTTGTTCATTATCAGCCATTTCCGTCGATGCCTATGTGGATTCAGGCGCTGCCCTGAGTCTTATGGATTGGTCATTTGCCAACCGCTGTGGTTTTAGTCTGGAGCCTCTGGAAGTCCCTATTCCTTTGAAAGGAATTGACTCTACACCTTTGGCTATGAATAAACCTCAGTACTGGACACACGTGACCATGCGTATGACTCCCGTTCATCAGGAGGTGATTCGCTTCCTGGTACTGTATAATTTACATGATGTCTTAGTGCTTGGTCTGCCATGGTTACAAACTCATAACCCAGTCTTGGACTGGAAAACGATGTCTGTGTTAAGCTGGGGATGTCAGGGGTTCATGATGATGCACCTCCGATTTCTATCGCTTCATCTACTCCTTCTGAGGTTCCTGTATTTTTGTCTGACTATCGGGATGTTTTTGAGGAGCCTAAGCTCAATTCGCTTCCTCCTCACAGGGATTGCGATTGTGCTATAGATTTGATTCCTGGCAGTAAATTTCCTAAAGGTCGTTTGTTCAATCTGTCAGTGCCAGAGCATACTGCTATGCGGGATTATGTTAAGGAGTCCTTGGAAAAGGGACATATCCGTCCATCTTCATCTCCTTTGGGAGCAGGTTTTTTTTTCGTGGCCAAAAAAGATGGTTCCTTGAGGCCTTGTATAGATTACCGTCTTTTGAATAAGATTACGGTCAAATATCAGTATCCTTTGCCATTGTTGACTGATTTGTTCGCTCACATTAAGGGGGCTAAATGGTTCACTAAGATTGATCTTCGGGGTGCGTATAATCTTGTGCGGATTAAGCAGGGTGATGAGTGGAAAACCGCATTTAATACGCCTGAGGGCCATTTTGAGTATTTGGTGATGCCTTTTGGACTTTCTAATGCTCCTTCTGTCTTCCAGTCCTTTATGCACGATATTTTCCGTGAATATCTGGATAAATTTATGATTGTGTATTTGGATGATGTTTTGTTTTTTTCTGATGACTGGGAGTCCCATGTTCAGCAGGTCAGGAAGGTGTTTCAGGTCCTGCGGGCCAATTCTTTGTTTGTAAAAGGTTCAAAGTGTCTCTTTGGAGTCCAGAAGATTTCTTTTTTGGGGTATATTTTTTCCCCTTCTACTATTGAGATGGATCCCGTCAAGGTTCAAGCTATTTGTGACTGGACGCAGCCTACATCTCTTAAGAGTCTACAGAAGTTCTTGGGCTTTGCTAATTTTTATCGTCGTTTCATAACTAATTTTTCTAGTGTTGTTAAGCCTTTGACGGATCTGACTAAGAAGGGTGCTGATGTTGCTGATTGGTCTCCTGCGGCTGTGGAGGCCTTTCAGGAACTTAAGCGCCGGTTTTCTTCTGCTCCTGTGTTGCGTCAGCCAGATGTTTCGCTTCCTTTTCAGGTTGAGGTTGATGCTTCTGAGATTGGAGCGGGGGTGGTTTTGTCACAGAGAAGCTCCGATTGCTCGGTGATGAAGCCATGTGCGTTCTTTTCTAGAAAGTTTTCGCCCACTGAGCGGAATTATGATGTTGGTAATCGGGAGCTTTTGGCCATGAAGTGGGCATTTGAGGAGTGGCGTCATTGGCTTGAGGGTGCTAGACATCGTGTGGTGGTCTTGACTGATCACAAAAATCTGATTTACCTTGAGTCTGCCAAGCGTCTGAATCCTAGACAGGCTCGTTGGTCACTGTTTTTCTCCCGTTTCGATTTTGTGGTTTCATATCTGCCAGGTTCAAAGAATGTGAAGGCGGATGCTCTTTCTAGGAGTTTTGTGCCTGATTCCCCTGGAAATTCTGAGCCCACTGGTATCCTTAGGGATGGGGTGATTTTGTCGGCTGTCTTCCCAGACTTGCGACGTGCTTTGCAGGAGTTTCAGGCGGATAAACCTGATCGTTGTCCGCCTGAAAGACTGTTTGTTCCGGATAATTGGACCAGTAGAGTCATCTCCGAGGTCCATTCTTCTGCGTTGGCAGGTCATCCTGGAATATTTGGTACTAGAGACTTGGTGGCCAGGTCTTTTTGGTGGCCTTCCTTGTCGAGGGATGTGCGTTCTTTTGTGCAGTCTTGTGAAGTTTGCGCTCGGGCTAAGCCTTGCTGTTCTCGCGCCAGTGGATTGTTGTCACCTTTGCCTATCCCGAAGAGGCCTTGGACGCACATTTCCATGGACTTTATTTCGGATCTCCCTGTCTCTCAAAAAATGTCCGTCATCTGGGTTGTGTGTGACCGCTTTTCTAAGATGGTTCATCTGGTACCCTTGCCTAAGTTACCTTCCTCCTCTGAGTTGGTCCCTCTGTTTTTTCAGAACGTGGTTCGTTTGCATGGGATTCCGGAGAACATCGTTTCTGACAGGGGATCCCAGTTTGTGTCTAGATTTTGGCGGACGTTCTGTGCTAAGATGGGCATTGATTTGTCCTTTTCGTCTGCATTCCATCCTCAGACGAATGGCCAGACGGAACGAACTAATCAGACCTTGGAAACTTATTTAAGGTGTATTGTTTCTGCTGATCAAGATGACTGGGTTACCTTTTTGCCGCTTGCCGAATTTGCCCTTAATAATCGGGCTAGTTCTGCTACCTTGGTTTCTCCTTTCTTTTGTAATTCGGGGTTTCATCCTCGTTTTTCCTCTGGTCAGGTGGAGCCTTCTGATTGTCCTGGAGTGGACATGGTGGTGGATAGGTTGCATCAGATTTGGAGTCATGTGGTGGACAATTTGAAGTTGTCCCAGGAGAGGGCTCAGCAGTTTGCTAATCGCCGTCGCCGCGTGGGTCCTCGACTTCGTGTTGGGGACTTGGTGTGGTTGTCTTCTCGTTTTGTTCCTATGAAGGTCTCTTCTCCTAAGTTCAAGCCTCGGTTTATCGGTCCCTATAGGATCTTGGAAATTCTTAACCCTGTGTCGTTTCGTTTGGATCTCCCGGCATCGTTTGCTATTCATAATGTGTTCCATCGGTCGTTGTTGCGGAAGTATGAGGTACCTGTTGTTCCTTCGCTTGAGCCTCCTGCTCCGGTGCTGGTGGAGGGAGAATTGGAGTATGTTGTGGAGAAGATCTTGGATTCTCGTGTTTCCAGACGGAAACTTCAGTATTTGGTCAAGTGGAAGGGTTATGGTCAGGAGGATAATTCTTGGGTGGTTGCCTCTGATGTTCATGCTGCTGATTTGGTCCGTGCATTTCATAGGGCTCATCCTGGTCGCCCTGGTGGTTCTCGTGAGGGTTCGGTGACCCCTCCTCAAGGGGGGGGTACTGTTGTGGATTCTGTTTTTGGGCTCCCTCTGGTGGTTACAGATGGTACTGGGTGACTTGTGTTCTCTGCGGTCTCTGGTGTCCACCTGTTCTATCAGGATATGGGAGTTTCCTATTTAACCTGGCTTTCTTGTCATTTCCTCGCCGGCGATCAATGTAATCAGTGTGTCTTGTTACCTCTGCTTTCCGCTTCTGTAATCATCAGGACAAGCTAAGTTTTTGATTTTCCTGTTCCACGTTTTGCTTTATTTTTGTTTTAGTCCAGCTTGCAGTTATGTGATTCCTTGTTGCTGGTTGCTCTAGTGGGCTGATATTACTCCTCATGTTCCATGAGTTGGCACATGAGTTCAGGTAATTTCAGGATGGTTTTTTGTAGGGTTTTTCGCTGACCGCGCAGTTCACTTTTGTATCCTCTGCTATCTAGTTTTAGCGGGCCTCATTTTGCTGAATCTGTTTTCATTACTACGTATGTGCTTTCCTCTCATTTCACCGTCATTACATGTGGGGGGCTGCTATTTCTGTGGGGTGTTTCTCTCGAGGCAAGAGAGGTCTTTGTTTCTTCTAATAGGGGAAGCTAGTCCTTCGGCTGGCGCGAGACGTCTAGAATCATCGTAGGCACGTTCCCCGGCTACTGCTAGTGTTGTGAATTAGGTTCAGGATCGCGGTCAGCTCAGTTTCCATCACCCTAGAGCTTGTTCTGTTTTTTGTGTGCTTGTCCTTTTGTGATCCCCTGCCATTGGGATCATGACAGCCGTTACCCGACTCCGTGGCCCTGAGAGTGTAATAAAAATTGTTAACGAATAGATACAAATGAAGTATACCTGGGGATCCCAAAAATATTGAGTGCTAAAAGATAAAAATTAGGATATAAAATATATATTTATATTTTAATATTACCAAGTGTACTTCAAGGAAAAAAGTGGAAACCACTCAGATGAAGTAAAAAGAGGAACTATCCCTAACTTAAGGACTAAAGTATAAATACCGGACCACAAAAAAATAAATTCAGATAAAATACCTTTATGTATGCATATGGCAAACATAGTACTAAAACAAGTTTAAAAGAAAGTGCCTGTGCACAGGTAAGAATCAGATAAGAGGGTTAATAATCCTACAACAATGTGTATTTATGACGGACCAAAAGGTATAAGATGTAGAATGAAAGAATGAATACTAGATAATTTACATACACGATCCCAAGGAAATTATTCTAAACAAATTAATCTAAAAAAATTAATTAAAAATATGTGAATAACATCACAAAAGCCAATGTGTAAATTGGAATAAATGCTTAATCTGTGAGGTACAAGGTGTGAATAGGAAGACACTCAGTGTGAGAGCAAAAAAATATTCAAGTGCAATGCAAAGAAGGTCAATACAAAGAAGCTATAGTGCAAGTAAGAGCGTTCTGGAGCGCCCCCAGACACAGGGCCACGAGTTCTCGGTACCGGGCCTCTCTGGTTCGGTTCTGTGGCTGTCACGGTGGCTAGACCCGGTCCGCGACCCTGCTAAGGGGCGTCCAATAAAAGGTGATAGGAGTCTGTCAAGGTTTCGTGACGCCACCTGTGGTGTTCAGTCAGGGTGACCGACGCTGCTGTGGGGTCTGCTGGGGTGATGGAATGGCAGCTGGATGGTATACCTTCCCACAGATGAATTATGTCCCCAGGGCTTCCCAGTGAGGTGGATGGTGATGGTGTGAGGTGCAGTCAATAATGAGGACACAAGGTTGCAGTCTCTTTACCTCTTTACTGAAGACTTCAGGATCCGCAATCCAGAGCATGTTTAACAGGGCTATCAGAGACTGGCCGGTCTGATGGGCACATCCAGAATTCCCTTTGCAGGTGGAAATCGTTGCCTACCAATAGCGCCTGTGTGTTGTAGTGCTACCCTGCTGAGCATTCAGAATAGTCCTCACAACTTCTATTCTCGTTCGTTCTTTCTAATTCGTTCCAGATGTTTCTAGTTCAACGTCCCCCAGGTATGTTATGGCTAGGACGCACCCGTATGACGAGTAGGCCTGGAGTTCTTCCAGGACCCTAGAGACGCCACTCTCCAACTGTTGCCCCCTATGTCTTCGTAGGTGTTTAGGTGAGACAGCCAACCTATAATTAACTGTCCTGCGAAGTTTGAAGTAAAGCGTAGAGTCAGTTACTCCCTCGGTGTTCCGGCCACCGGCTACGCGCCTCAGTAGGATGTTGCCTCGGTCCCACGGCACGACTCCTACTGGCTCTCCTTTGTGCTTGATCTCGTTTCTCACTGTTCCACAATATCCTTCGCTTCGTGTCTCTTTCTTAGGATACTGCCGCGGGGTGTGCAGGCGCGGTTCCGTAACGTTCTATTCTGGTCGCTAGGTGCCTGCCAAGTTCCCACGCCTGACAGGGACCCCCTGTGTCTTCTCCCTGCAACACCCCCTGCCACGGGATGTTGCCTGAATCCAACCCAGTCAGCTTCTGGCTAACTTCCTATCCAACCCCTAGTTTTACCAGTGTGAGGAGTGGCCCAATAAATAAAGCCCTTTGCTCCCCCTAGTGGCCAGAGTGTGAAGTGTAATGTGTGCTGGTGATACCTGGTCAGTAGAATTCCTTCAGTGCCATCAGATGTACCATCACTCCCCTTAGTGGCAGAGTGTCATACTGCAACGACCAGACATACAACATTTTTTAAATGCTTAAAACAAGTAAATAGAACAATGCTTCCCTTTATGGGAGGTGAGGACACTTGAACGTTACAAACAAAACAAGATTAAATACTTTTAAATAACATTATGACTATAAATAACTCTTATTACCCAGACGGGCATTCTACTAAGTGGAAATTCTGAACAATAATTTAACTTTTCCTTTAAGGGCGTATAAGCTGGACCCACTAAAGGCCTACTACTAAATACTATAAAATAACTCAACTTTTCTTCTCTTTCTAACTTCACCAATGCAGGACCGCCTAGCTCCTTGGCTGGGCATACTGTCATTGTCTTTCTATCAGCAACCAACTATCGTTCTACAGTTCTCAGGAGGACTCTCTCTCTAACCCCTACGGGTTCACTTTCAATCTTTCCTGTCCTCAATCTCTATCAACATTATCAAACTTTTCTGAATCACAACATTATTAACATTTCAACTTTTCTTAAGGCAACAGTATAACTTCAGTGCAACATGTGAACATTCCCTTTAAGAAATAACCCTGGATGGGTTTGAAGCAGCAAAAGCAGGAAACAGTTAACTATTTACATTTGTCGGGGTTTCGAGGTTTATTGCTGCGACGGTGCGTTGCATGGCACCAGTCGGAAACGCACACTTCCTGACCGGGGAAGGTCTGTATCCGAATTCTCGTCCAATGCCGTATCACCGTGATGGGGGTGATCTTTGAATGGGATGCGCCCAGGATTCAGCCAGACGGGTCCAGACAGGAGGGCTCTTACGTTGTTGGGCTCACCTGGGAGCAGTACAGACAATGCTTAGTTGCACAATGGGAAGACCGAGAACAAACGAAACAGACTGCCCAAAGAGTACCTAAATCTAAGACTAAACGTGGCAAAGGGGATCCGGTGAGACGAGGGACAGTGTTAGCCTTTCACCCGAAGAGGGGTTGGGGCTTCATACTGGAGCAGGGACTGCCGACCGAAATCTTTGTTGCCAACTATAATGTGGAAACTCAGCCCCGTGGTGGGGCCCCTAATCGAAGCTTGTGCAGGGGGGACCATGTGACCTACACCCGCCACCGGAGTGAGCAGGGGTGGTATGCCAAGAATGTCCAACGATATGAGCCTACTGTGGCGCCCCCTACTGCCGCGACTGAGATTAACGACAGATGTTCCCTGGTATTTGACCTAGCGGATGCTAGCATTACTACCACCGTGCGTATCGGTACTCCTGCAGGATCTGCTATAAAAATTGACATCCATATCAAACCTGTTAATGACTTGACCACACTGGAGAGACAAACCCTCGGGACTCACATCTAACGGTTCGAACATACATATCGGTAGCAGGGGCAGTATCCCCTTCATGGCGTACAGGGTTGTCACCCCAATCTCGGTAACGGAAGGCTGGTCACAGATGGGATGGGGAGCGGTCACCGGAGCTGGATCGGTCGGCGGGGCAGGGTCGCTTTTGGTATCTGCGTCTGATGTGGTTCCACCGATGTCGATCGGCTCCGCTGATGAGGACGCTGGAGTCTGCGGCGGCTCTGACCATGGCGCTCCCTGTGCGATCTTCTTGCACAGCTCCGACTTCCACTTCTTCTCCGTCGCCGACCTCTCGCCTGGAGTCGGGTGGTTCGATGCCTCCTCCGGCAATTCCAGGGGATCCGGATCCCCCTGTGGCGGTAAGCCCTGGTCCGGTTCCGCTGGGTTGCAGTGATCCTGGGTCACTTCGTCGTCGTTCAGGCACTCGCTGGTCGCCGTCTCCTCTCCTGGCCCTGCGGCCCCACACACACGAGGCTCCTCCATTTTCTGGAGTTTGAGCTCCTCCATTCCTGAGCTCGTCATCCGGCAGCCGTAGTCGGAGGGGGCGGATGCTGCTGTTCGCGCCGTTTTCTCTATCTCCTCCCATGACACGCCCTCCTTCCTCTCCTGCGCTCCTCGTGGCGCAGCAATGGCGGTGGTTTTGGCAGGAATCATGCGACAATAGCAGTACACAGTCTTTGCAATAAATCACAGTCCAAACACGTTTCAATCACCGTTGCACACATGACCTGCTTCTCAGGCTTAAGTACGATCCTGTTCGTGACACCAAGTTGGAGCGCCCCCAGACACAGGGCCACGAGTTCTCGGTACCGGGCCTCTCTGGTTCGGTTCTGAGGCTGTCACGGTGGCTAGACCCGGTCTGCGACCCTGCTAAGGGGCGTCCAATAAAAGGTGATAGGAGTCTGCCAAGGTTTCGTGACGCCACCTGTGGTGTTCGGTCAGGGTGACGGACGCTGCTGTGGGGTCTGCTGGGGTGATGGAATGGCAGCTGGATGGTATACCTTCCCACAGGTGAAGTATGTCCCCAGGGCTTCCCAGTGAGGTGGATGGTGATGGTGTGAGGTGCAGTCAATAACGAGGACACAAGGTTGCAGTCTCTTTACCTCTTTACTGAAGACTTCAGGATCCGCAATCCAGAGCACGTTTAACAGGGCTATCTGAGACCGGCCGGTCCGATGGGCACATCCAGAATTCCCTTTGCAGGTGGAAATCGTTGCCTACCAATAGCACCTGTGTGTTGTAGTGCTACCCTGCCGAGCATTCGGAATAGTCCTCACAACTTCTATTCTCGTTCGTTCTTTCTAATTCGTTCCAGATGTTTCTAGTTCAACGTCCCCCAGGTATGTCATGGCTAGGACGCACCCGTATGACGGGAAGGCCTGGAGTTCTTTCGGGACCCTAGAGATGCCCCTCTCTGTTGTGAATTCCGCTCTTGGGCTCCCTCTTGTGGTTTCAAGTGGTATGGCTGCTCCTTGGAGTTAGCTGTCTTCAGCTGCTTCCACTGATCGTCTTTTCTGCTCGGCTATTTATGTCTGCTCTGTCCTTCAGCCAGTGTCACTTGTAAATGGTTCCTGGTTGGATTCACATCTCTTTGGATTTCCCTGTTATCCTGACCAGTTCAGCAAAGCTAAGTTTTTGCTTGCTCTTTTCTGTTCACAGATTGTGGACTTATCCGTTCTGTGCTTTCTATGTTTGTCCAGCGTTTTCAGTATGAATTAATTCTGTCTTGCTGGAAGCTCTGGGAAGCAGATTTACCAGGTGTGGAGATTTTTAGTAAACTCTGCATGGATTTTTGTAGTGTTTTATACTGACCGCACAGTATTCCATCCTGTCCATTCTATCAAGTTAGACTGGCCTCCTGTGCTCATCCTGGTTTCATTCTGTGTATGTCTTTTCCCTCTCCACTCACAGTCATTATTTGTGGGGGGCTAATCTATCCTTTGGGGATTTTCTCTGAGGCAAGATAGTTTTCCTGCTTCTATCTTTAGGGGTAGTTAGCTCTTAGGTGGTGACGAGGTGCCTAGGGGGAGTTAGGAGCATCCCACGGCTACTTCAAGTGTTGTGTTGAGCTTAGGGACTGCGGTCAGTACAGTTACCACTTCCTTCAGAGCTCGTTCCATGTTGCTCCTAAACCACCGCATCATAACAGTACAAGTGGCCAAAAATGAATTAAATGCATCTCAAAAGAAGGAAAAGAAAGTTCTGAACCATTTTTTTTTCTGTGCTCTGGTTTGTCTTTTTTTTTTCTCTTGATATCTGGGTGGTTCAGGATATATGCTCTGGCATGGATGTTCAGGGTTTGTTTTCTCGTGTGGATCAACTTGCTGCTAGAGTACAGAGTATCCAGGACTATGTTGTCCAGACTCCGGCTTTAGAGCCTAGAATTCCTACTCCTGATTTGTTTTTTGGGGACAGATCCAAGTTTTTGAACTTTAAAAATAACTGCAAATTGTTTTTTGCTTTGAAACCCCGTTCTTCAGGTGATCCCATTCAGCAAGTAAAAATCATCATATCCTTGCTGCGTGGTGACCCTCAAGACTGGGCCTTTCTCTTGAAACAGGGGATCCGGCATTATTGAATGTAGACGCATTTTTTCAAGCGCTCAGATTATTGTATGACGAACCTAATTCTGTGGATCATGCGGAGAAGACCCTGTTGGCCTTGTGTCAAGGTCAGGAAGCGGCAGAATTGTACTGCCAGAAATTTAGAAAATGGTCTGTGCTCACTAAATGGAATGAGGAGGCTCTGGCTGCTATTTTCAGAAAGGGTCTTTCTGAAGCCCTTAAAGATGTTATGGTGGGCTTTCCTACGCCTGCCAGTTTGAGCGAATCTATGTCTCTAGCCATTCAGATTGATCGGCGTCTGCGCGCAAAGCTGTGCACCATATGGCAGTGTCCTCGGAGCAGAGTCCTGAACCTATGCAATGTGATAGGATTTTGACTAGAACAGAACGGCAGGAATTCAGACTTCAGAATAGGCTGTTTTTTTACTGTGGTGATTCTACTCATGTTATCTCTGATTGCCCTAAGCGTACTAAGAGAGTCGCTAGGTCTGTTACCATTAGTACTATACAGCCTAAATTTCTCTTACCTGTGACCCTGATTTGCTCATTGTCGTCCTTTTCTGTCATGGCATTTGTGGATTCAGGCGCTGCCCTGAACTTAATGGACTTAGAATTCGCCAGGCGCTGTGGTTTTTCCTTGCAGCCTTTGCAGAGCCCTATTCCTTTGAGGGGTATTGATGCTACACCCTTGGCCAAGGATAAACCTCAGTACTGGACGCAGATGACTATGTACATGGCCCCAGCACATCAGGAAGATTGCCATTTTCTGGTGTTGCATAACCTGCATGATGTTGTACTGGGTTTTCCATGGTTACAGGAACATAATCCGGAGCTGGATTGGAAAACTATGACTGTGACTAGTTGGGGTTGTCAAGGGGTACATAGTGACGTTCCTTTGATGTCAATTTCCTCTTCCCCCTCTTCTGAGGTCCCAGAGTTTTTGTCGGATTTCCAGGATGTATTTGATGAGCCCAAGTCCAGTTCCCTTCCACCGCACAGGGACTGTGATTGTGCTATTAACTTGATTCCTGGTTGCAAGTTCCCTAAGGGCCGACTTTTCAATCTGTCTGTGCCAGAGCATGCCGCCATGCGGAGTTATGTCAAGGAGTCTTTGGAGAAGGGGCATATTCGGCCCTCTTCGTCACCATTGGGAGCGGGTTTCTTTTTTGTTGCTAAGAAGGATGGCTCCTTGAGACCCTGTATTGATTATCGTCTTCTTAATAAGATCACGGTTAAATTCCAATACCCCTTGCCTCTGCTTACTGATTTGTTTGCTCAGATTAAGGGGGCTAGTTGGTTTACTAAGATTGACCTCCGAGGGGCATATAATCTTGTTCGTATTAAACAGGGTGACGAATGGAAAACTGCATTTAATATGCCCGAAGGCCATTTTGAATACCTTGTGATGCCATTTGGGCTCTCTAATGCTCCATCTGTGTTCCAGTCTTTCATGCATGATATTTTCCGCAATTATCTTGATAAATTCATGGTCGTATATTTGGATGATATTTAGATTTTTTCCGATGATTGGGAGTCTCATGTGAAGCAGGTCAGGATGGTGTTCTAGATCCTTCGTGATAATGCTTTGTTTGTGAAGGTGTCTAAGTGCCTATTCGGAGTTCAGAAGGTCTCTTTTTTGGGTTTTATTTTTTCTCCCTCGTCTATAGAAATGGATCCTGTTAAGGTCCAAGCTATTCATGACTGGATTCAACCCACATCTGTGAAGGGCCTTCAAAAATTTTTGGGCTTTGCTAATTTCTATCGCCGATTCATTGCCAACTTTTCCAGTGTGGTTAAGCCCCTTACTGATTTGACGAAGAAAGGCGCTGATGTGACGAATTGGTCCTCTGCGGCTGTTGAGGCCTTTCAGGAGCTTAAACGCCGATTTACTTCTGCCCCTGTGTTGCGTCAGCTTGATGTTTCTCTTCCTTTTCAGGTTGAGGTCGACGCTTCTGAGATTGGGGCAGGGGCCGTTTTGTCTCAGAGGGAGTCTGATGGTTCTTTGATGAAACCGTGTGCCTTTTTTTCCAGAAAGTTTTCGCCTGCGGAACGCAATTATGATGTTGGCAATCGGGAGTTGTTGGCTATGAAGTGGGCGTTTGAGGAGTGGCGACGTTGGCTTGAGGGAGCTAAGCACCGCGTTGTGGTCTTGACTGATCATAAGAATCTGGTTTACCTCGAGTCGGCCAAGCGGCTGAATCCTACACAGGCTCGATGGTCTCTGTTTTTCTCCCGTTTTGATTTTGTGGTCTCGTATCTCCCGGGATCTAAGAATGTTAAGGCTGATGCCCTCTCTAGGAGTTTTTCGCCTGATTCTCCAGGAGTCCTTGAGCCGGTTGGCATTCTTAAGAAAGGGGTGATTCTTTCTGCCATCTCCCCTGATTTGCGGCGGGTGCTTCAGGAATTTCAGGCTGATAGGCCTGACCGCTGTCCTGTGGGGAAGCTGTTTGTTCCTGATACATGGACGAGTAAGGTGATTTCTGACGTTCATTGTTCAGTGTTGGCTGGTCATCCTGGGATTTTTGGTACCAGAGATTTGGTTGCTAGGTCCTTTTGGTGGCCTTCCTTGTCGCGCGATGTCCGTGCTTTTGTGCAGTCCTGTGGGACTTGCGCCCGAGCCAAGCCTTGCTGTTCCCGCGCTAGTGGGTTGCTTTTGCCTTTGCCGGTCCCTGAGAGGCCCTGGACGCATATTTCCATGGATTTTATTTTGGATCTTCCTGTTTCCCAGAAGATGTCTGTTATCTGGGTTGTTTGTGACCGGTTCTCTAAAATGGTCCATCTGGTACCTTTGCCTAAGTTGCCTTCCTCCTCAGATCTGGTTCCATTGTTTTTTCAGCATGTGGTTCGTTTGCATGGCATTCCGGATAATATTGTGTCTGACAGAGGTTCTCAGTTTGTCTCTAGATTTTGGCGGGCTTTTTGTGCTAGGATGGGCATTGATTTGTCTTTTTCTTCGGCGTTTCATCCTCAGACTAATGGCCAAACTGAGCGAACTAATCAGACCTTGGAGACCTATTTGAGATGCTTTGTGTCTGCTGATCAGGATGATTGGGTGTCTTTCTTGCCATTGGCTGAGTTTGCCCTTAATAATCGGGCTAGTTCGGCTACTTTGGTTTCACCTTTCTTTTGTAATTTTGGTTTTCATCCTCGCTTTTCTTCTGGGCAGGTTGAGCCTTCTGATTGTCCTGGTGTTGATTCTGTGGTGGACAGGCTGCAGCAGATTTGGACCCATGTGGTGGACAATTTGACGTCTCAGGAAAGGGCTCAACGTTTTGCTAACCGCCGTCGGTGTGTTGGTCCCCGGCTTCGTGTGGTGGATTTGGTTTGGTTGTCTTCTCGTCATGTTCCTATGAAGGTTTCGTCCCCTAAGTTTAAGCCTCGGTTTATTGGTCCTAATAAAATTTCTGAAATTATTAATCCGGTGTCTTTTCGTTTGGGTCTTCCAGCCTCTTTTGCCATTCATAATGTTTTCCATAGATCTTTGTTGCGGAGATATGTGGTGCCCGTTGTTCCCTCGGTTGACCCTCCTGCCCCGGTATTGGTTGAGGGAGAGTTGGAATATGAGGTTGAGAAGATTTTGGATTCTCGTTTTTCGAGGCGGAGGCTTCAGTATCTTGTTAAGTGGAAGGGTTATGGTCAGGAGGATAATTCTTGGGTTGTTGCCTCCGATGTCCATGCCACCAATTTGGTTCGTGCTTTTCACTTGGCTCGTCCTGATCGGCCTGGGGGCTCTGGTGAGGGTTCGGTGACCCCTCCTCAAGGGGGGGTACTGTTGTGAATTCCGCTCTTGGGCTCCCTCCGGTGGTTGTAAGTGGCACTTTTGTGAGATCTGCTCTTGGGCTCCCTCTTGTGGTTTCAAGTGGTATGGCTGCTCCTTGGAGTTAGCTGTCTTCAGCTGCTTCCACTGATCGTCTTTTCTGCTCGGCTATTTATGCCTGCTCTGTCCTTCAGCCAGTGCCACTTGTAAATGGTTCCTGGTTGGATTCACATCTCTTTGGATTTCCCTGTTATCCTGACCAGTTCAGCAAAGCTAAGTTTTTGCTTGCTCTTTTCTGTTCACAGATTGTGGACTTATCCGTTCTGTGCTTTCTATGTTTGTCCAGCGTTTTCAGTTTGAATTAATTCTGTCTTGCTGGAAGCTCTGGGAAGCAGATTTACCCTCCACACCTTTAGTCAGGTTTGGAGATTTTTAGTAAACTCTGCGTGGATTTTTGTAGTGTTTTATACTGACCGCACAGTATTCCATCCTGTCCATTCTATCAAGTTAGACTGGCCTCCTGTGCTCATCCTGGTTTCATTCTGTGTATGTCTTTTCCCTCTCCACTCACAGTCATTATTTGTGGGGGGCTAATCTATCCTTTGGGGATTTTCTCTGAGGCAAGATAGTTTTCCTGCTTCTATCTTTAGGGGTAGTTAGCTCTTAGGCGGTGACGAGGTGCCTAGGGAGAGTTAGGAGCATCCCACGGCTACTTCTAGTGTTGTGTTGAGCTTAGGGACTGCGGTCAGTACAGTTACCACTTCCTTCAGAGCTCGTTCCATGTTGCTCCTAAACCACCGCATCATAACACCTCTGTTGCCCCCTATGTCTTCGTAGGTGTTTAGGTGAGACAGCCAACCTATAATTAACTGTCCTGCAGAGTTTGAAGTAAAGCGTAGAGTCAGTTACTCCCTCAGTGTTCCGGCCACCGGCTACGCGCCTCAGTAGGATGTTGCCTCGGTCCCACGGCACGACTCCTACTGGCTTACCTTTGTGCTTGATCTCGTTTCTCACTGTTCCACAATATCCTTCGCTTCGTGTCTCTTTCTTAGGATACCGCCGCGGGGTGTGCAGGCGCGGTTCCGTAACGTTCTATTCTGGTCGCTAGGTGCCTGCCAGGTTCCCACGCCTGACAGGGACCCCCTTGTGTCTTCTCCCTGCAATACCCCCTGCCACGGGATGTTGCCTGAAACCAACCCAGTCAGCTTCTGACTAACTTCCTATCCAACCCCTAGTTTTACCAGTGTGAGGAGTGGCCCAATAAATAAAGCCCTTTGCTCCCCCTAGTGGCCGGAGTGTGAAGTGTAATGTGTGCTGGTGATACCTGGTCAGTAGAATTCCTTCAGTGCCATCAGACGTACCATCACTCCCCTTAGTGGCAGAGTGTCATACTGCAACTACCAGATCTCTGGGGCACTGCAGTTCCAATTACTCGTCAGGAGTAATTCCGAAACGCGCGTCGGGGAGTGGGCTGTGCCGAGACTGTGACGTGACTACAAGGTATATACTATAGATATTGATCCCATTGGAACGCTCTTACTTGCACTATAGCTTATTGACCTTCCCTGCATTGTACTTGAATATTTTTTTGCTCTCACACTGAGTGTCTTCCTATTCACACCTTGTACCTCACAGATTAAGCATTTATTCTAATTTACACATTGGTTTTTATGATGTTATTCACATATTTTTAATTAATTTTTTTTGATGAATTTGTTTAGAATAATTTCCTTGGGATCGTGTATCTAAATTATCTAGTATTCATTCTACATCTTATACCTTTTGGTCTGTCATAAATACACGTTGTAGTATTATTAACTCTCTTATTATTATTATTATTTTGTTTATATAGCACCATTGATTCCATGGTGCTGTACATGAGAAGGGGTTACATGCAAATTACAGGTATCACTTACAGCAGGGGTGTCAAACTGCATTCCTCGAAGGCCTCAAACCATGCGTGTTTTCAAGATTTCCTTAGCATTGCACAAGGTGCTGGAATCATTCTCTGCAGGTGATTAAATTATCACCTGTGCAATGCAAGGAAATCCTGAAAACATGACCTGTTTGCAGCCCTCGAGGAATGCAGTTTGACACCCCGGACTTACAGTAAGCAAACTAACAATTACAGACTGATACAGAGGGGCGAGGACCCTGCCCTTGCGGGCTTATATCCTACAGCAGGGGTATCAAACTGCATTCCTCGAGGGCCACAAACCATGCGTGTTTTCAAGATTTCCTTAGCATTGCACAAGGTGCTGCAATCATTAAGTGTGTAGGTGATTAAATTATCACCTGTGCAGTACAAGGAAATCCTGAAAACATGACCTGTTTGCAGCCCTCGAGGAATGCAGTTTGACACCCCTGTCCTACAGGATGGTGGGGATGGAGACAATAGGTTGAGGGTTGCAGGAGCTCCGGTGTTGGTGAGGCGGTAGCTTCGGTAGTGGGGTTAGGAGGCAGCAAGGTCAGTGCAGGCTGTAGGTTTTCCTGAAGAGTGGGTTTTCAGGTCCCAGCTGAAGGATCCGAATGTGGTTGATAGTCGGACGTGTTGGGGCAAAGAATTCCAGAGAATGGGGGATATTCGGGAGAAGTCTTGGAGGCGGCTGGGTGTGGAGCGAATAAGTGTGGAGGAGAGAAGGAGGTCTTGGGAGGACCAGAGATTACGTGAGGGAGGATATCGGGAGATTAGTTCAGAGATATATGGAGGAGACAGGTTATGGATGGCTTTGTAGGTCAGTATGTTGTGAATTCTGTGGCTGAGTTCACTTCTGTGGTCACAAGTGGTATTGCAGTCTCTGGGCTTCCTCCCTCAGGTGTTTTGGTGAGCTCGTTGGCTGCCTTGCTATTTAGCTCCACCTGAGTCTGTCTTCCTTGCTCCTTGTCAATGTTCCAGTGTTGGATCTGAGCTACTGCATCTTTCCTTGGGCCTGCTGCTCTGCTAGATAAGTGCTTCTAGTTTGTTTTCTGTTTTTTTCTGTCCAGCTTGCTATTGTCTTTTGCTGGAAGCTCTGAGAAGCAGAGGGGTGCACCGCCGTGCTGTTAGTTCGGCACGGTGGGTCTTTTTGCCCCTTTGCGTGGTTTTCGTTTTAGGGTTTTTTGTAGACTGCATAGTTCTCTTTGCTATCCTCGCTCTGTCTAGAATATCGGGCCTCACTTTGCTGAATCTATTTCATTCCTACGTTTGTCTTTTCATCTTGCTAACAGTCATTATATGTGGGGGGCTGCCTATTCCTTTGGGGTATTTCTCTGAGGTAAGTCAGGCTTGTATTTCTATCTTCAGGCTAGTCAGCTCCTCAGGCAGTGCCGAGTTGCATAGGTAGTTGTTAGGCGCAATCCACTGCTGCTTATAGTTGTGTGAGGATAGATCAGGTACTGCAGTCTACAGAGATTCCACGTCTCAGAGCTCGTCCTATTGTTTTTGGTTATTGCCAGATCTCTGTATGTGCGCTGATTACTGCACGCTGTGTTGCCTGATTGCCAGCCATAACAGTACAAGGAGCCCTACCAATGATTCCCAATAGAGGGAAAAAAGAAATCCTGACATCATTTTTTTTTCTTAGCTCTGTCTTCAGTCTTTTTTTTCCCCCTAGACATTAGAGTGCTTCAGGACACAGCTGTGGACATGGATATTCAGGCTCTGTGCTCCTCAATGGATAATCTCGTTGTAAATGTACAAAAGATTCAAGATACTATTGATCAGAAATCGATGCTAGAACCAAGAATTCCGATTCCTGATTTGTTTTTTGGTGACAGAACTAAGTTCCTGAGCTTCAGAAATAATTGTAAGCTATTTTTGGCCTTGAAACCTCATTCTTCTGGTAATCCTATTCAACAGGTTTTGATTATTATTTCTTTTTTGCGCGGCGACCCACAGGACTGGGCGTTTTCTCTTGCACCAGGAGATTCTGCATTGAGTAATGTTGATGCATTTTTCCTGGCGCTCGGATTGCTTTACGATGAGCCTAATTCAGTGGATCAGGCTGAGAAAAATCTGCTGGCTTTATGCCAGGGTCAGGATGATGTAGAAGTATATTGTCAGAAATTTAGGAAATGGTCAGTACTCACTCTGTGGAATGAATCTGCACTAGCGGCTTTGTTCAGAAAGGGTCTCTCTGAAGCTCTTAAGGATGTAATGGTGGGATTTCCTATGCCTGCTGGTTTGAATGAGTCTATGTCCTTGGCCATTCAGATCGGTCGTCGCTTGCGCGAGCGTAAATCTGTGCACCATCTGGCGGTACTGCCTGAGAGTAAACCTGAGCCTATGCAGTGCGACAGGACTATGACTAAAGTAGAACGGCAAGAACACAGACGTCTGAACAGACTGTGTTTCTATTGTGGTGATTCTACTCATGCTATTTCTAATTGTCCTAAACGCACTAGGCGGTTCGATAGCTCTGCCGTTATTGGTACTGTACAGTCCAAATTCCTTTTGTCCATTACCTTAATGTGCTCTTTGTCATCGTATTCTGTCATGGCGTTTGTGGATTCAGGCGCTGCCCTGAATCTGATGGATTTGGATTATGCTAAACGTTGTGGATTTTTCTTGGAGCCTTTGCGGTGTCCTATTCCGTTGAGAGGAATTGATGCTACACCTTTGGCCAAGAATAAGCCTCAGTACTGGGCCCAGCTGACCATGTGCATGGCTCCTGCACATCAGGAAGTTATTCGCTTTCTGGTACTGCATAATTTGCATGATGTGGTCGTGTTGGGGTTGCCATGGCTACAAACCCATAATCCAGTATTGGATTGGAACTCTATGTCGGTAACCAGCTGGGGTTGTCAGGGAGTACATGGTGATGTTCCATTTTTGTCTATTTCGTCATCCATTCCTTCTGACATCCCAGAGTTCTTGTCGGACTTTCAGGATGTATTTGAAGAGTCCAAGTCTGATGCCCTACCTCCGCATAGGAATTGTGATTGTGCTATCGATTTGATTCCTGGTAGTAAATTCCCTAAGGGTCGTTTATTTAATTTGTCCGTACCTGAATACACCGCTATGCGCAGTTATGTGAAGGAGTCCCTGGAGAAGGGACATATTCGCCCATCGTCGTCACCATTGGGAGCAGGGTTCTTTTTTGTAGCCAAGAAGGATGGTTCGCTAAGACCGTGTATTGATTACCGCCTTCTTAATAAGATCACTGTTAAGTTTCAGTATCCCTTGCCATTGATTTCTGACTTGTTTGCTCGGATTAAGGGGGCTAGTTGGTTTACTAAGATTGATCTTCGTGGTGCGTATAATCTGGTGAGAATCAGGCAGGGAGATGAATGGAAAACGGCATTTAATACGCCCGAGGGTCATTTTGAGTATCTGGTGATGCCGTTCGGACTTGCCAATGCTCCATCTGTTTTTCAGTCTTTTATGCATGACATTTTCCGTGAGTATCTGGATAAATTCTTGATTGTTTACTTGGATGACATTTTGATCTTCTCAGATGATTGGGAGTCTCATGTGAAGCAAGTCAGAATGGTTTTCCAGGTACTGCGTGCTAATTCCTTGTTCGTGAAGGGATCAAAGTGTCTCTTCGGTGTGCAGAAAGTTTCATTTTTGGGGTTCATCTTTTCCCCTTCTACTATCGAGATGGATCCGGTTAAGGTTCAGGCCATCCAGGATTGGACTCAGCCGACATCTCTAAAAAGTCTGCAGAAATTCCTGGGCTTTGCTAATTTTTATCGTCGCTTCATCTGTAATTTTTCTAGCATTGCCAGACCATTGACCGATTTGACCAAGAAGGGTGCTGATTTGGTTAATTGGTCTTCTGCTGCCGTGGAAGCTTTTCAGGAGTTGAAGCGTCGTTTTTGCTGTGCCCCTGTGTTGTGTCAACCTGATGTTTCTCTTCCGTTCCAGGTCGAGGTTGATGCTTCTGAGATTGGTGCAGGGGCGGTTTTGTCACAGAGAGGTTCTGGTTGCTCAGTGTTCAAACCATGTGCTTTCTTTTCCAGGAAATTTTCTGCTGCTGAGCGTAATTATGATGTGGGCAACCGAGAGTTGCTGGCCATGAAGTGGGCATTCGAGGAGTGGCGTCATTGGCTTGAGGGTGCTAAGCATCGCGTGGTGGTATTAACTGATCATAAGAACTTGACTTATCTCGAGTCTGCCAAGCGCTTGAATCCTAGACAGGCCCGTTGGTCGTTATTTTTTGCTCGTTTTGATTTTGTGATTTCATACCTTCCGGGCTCTAAAAATGTGAAGGCGGATGCTCTGTCTAGGAGTTTTGTGCCCGACTCTCCGGGGTTATCTGAGCCGGCGAGTATCCTCAAGGAAGGAGTCATTGTGTCTGCCATCTCCCCTGATTTGCGGAGAGTGTTGCAGAAATTTCAGGCTAATAAACCTGATCGTTGTCCGGCCGAGAAACTGTTCGTCCCTGATAGGTGGACTAGTAAAGTTATCTCTGAACTTCATTGTTCGGTGCTGGCCGGTCATCCAGGAATCTTTGGTACCAGGGAGTTGGTTGCTAGATCCTTCTGGTGGCCATCTCTGTCACGGGATGTGCGTGCTTTTGTGCAGTCCTGTGGAATTTGTGCTAGGGCTAAGCCCTGCTGTTCACGTGCCAGTGGGTTGCTTTTGCCCTTGCCGGTCCCGAAGAGGCCTTGGACACATATTTCGATGGATTTCATTTCTGACCTTCCCGTTTCTCAAAAAATGTCGGTCATTTGGGTGGTCTGTGATCGCTTTTCTAAAATGGTCCATCTGGTGCCCTTGGTTAAATTGCCTTCCTCCTCTGATTTGGTGCCTTTGTTCTTCCAGCATGTGGTTCGTTTACATGGCATTCCTGAGAATATTGTTTCTGACAGAGGTTCCCAGTTTGTCTCGAGGTTCTGGCGAGCCTTTTGTGGTAGGATGGGCATTGACCTATCTTTCTCCTCGGCCTTCCATCCTCAGACTAATGGCCAGACCGAACGAACCAATCAGACCTTGGAAACATATCTGAGATGTTTTGTTTCCGCTGACCAGGATGATTGGGTGTCATTTTTGCCGTTGGCTGAGTTCGCCCTTAATAATCGGGCCAGCTCGGCTACCTTGGTTTCTCCATTTTTCTGCAATTCTGGGTTCCATCCTCGTTTCTCTTCAGGACAGGTTGAGTCTTCGGACTGTCCTGGTGTGGATTCTGTGGTGGACAGGTTGCAGCAGATCTGGACTCAGGTAGTGGACAATTTGACCTTGTCCCAGGAGAAGGCTCAGCTTTTCGCTAATCGCAGACGCCGTGTGGGACCCCGACTTCGTGTTGGGGATTTGGTTTGGTTATCTTCTCGTCATATTCCTATGAAGGTTTCCTCTCCTAAATTTAAACCTCGTTTTATTGGTCCGTATAGGATTTCTGAGATTCTCAATCCGGTGTCTTTTCGTCTGACCCTCCCAGACTCCTTTTCCATACATAATGTATTCCATAGGTCGTTGTTGAGGAGATACGTGGCACCTATGGTTCCATCTGTGGAGCCTCCTGCCCCTGTTTTGGTGGAGGGGGAATTGGAGTATATTGTGGAGAAGATTTTGGATTCTCGTGTCTCTAGACGGAAACTCCAGTATCTGGTCAAATGGAAGGGTTATGCTCAGGAAGATAATTCCTGGGTTTTTGCCTCTGATGTCCATGCCCCAGATCTTGTTCGTGCCTTTCATGTGGCTCATCCTGGTCGGCCTGGGGGTTCTGGTGAGGGTTCGGTGACCCCTCCTCAAGGGGGGGGTACTGTTGTGAATTCTGTGGCTGAGTTCACTTCTGTGGTCACAAGTGGTATTGCAGTCTCTGGGCTTCCTCCCTCAGGTGTTTTGGTGAGCTCGTTGGCTGCCTTGCTATTTAGCTCCACCTGAGTCTGTCTTCCTTGCTCCTTGTCAATGTTCCAGTGTTGGATCTGAGCTACTGCATCTTTCCTTGGGCCTGCTGCTCTGCTAGATAAGTGCTTCTAGTTTGTTTTCTGTTTTTTTCTGTCCAGCTTGCTATTGTCTTTTGCTGGAAGCTCTGAGAAGCAGAGGGGTGCACCGCCGTGCTGTTAGTTCGGCACGGTGGGTCTTTTTGCCCCTTTGCGTGGTTTTCGTTTTAGGGTTTTTTGTAGACTGCATAGTTCTCTTTGCTATCCTCGCTCTGTCTAGAATATCGGGCCTCACTTTGCTGAATCTATTTCATTCCTACGTTTGTCTTTTCATCTTGCTAACAGTCATTATATGTGGGGGGCTGCCTATTCCTTTGGGGTATTTCTCTGAGGTAAGTCAGGCTTGTATTTCTATCTTCAGGCTAGTCAGCTCCTCAGGCAGTGCCGAGTTGCATAGGTAGTTGTTAGGCGCAATCCACTGCTGCTTATAGTTGTGTGAGGATAGATCAGGTACTGCAGTCTACAGAGATTCCACGTCTCAGAGCTCGTCCTATTGTTTTTGGTTATTGCCAGATCTCTGTATGTGCGCTGATTACTGCACGCTGTGTTGCCTGATTGCCAGCCATAACATCAGTATTAGTAATTTCAACTGGATATGCTGAGGGAATGGGAGCCAGTGAAGAGATTTGCAGAGGGGGGGCGAGGAGGAGTAGCGAGGAGATGAATTTGTTGGGCAGCAGAGTTAAGGATGGACTGGGGAGGTGCAAGGGTGTAAGCAGGGAGGCCACAGAAAAGGATGTTGGAGTAGTCGAGGCGGGAGTGATGAGGGCATGCACAAGTATTTTAGTAGATTGACGGTTGAGGAAAGGACGGATTCTAGAGATATTTTTGAGCTGGAGGCGACAGGAGTTGGAAAGAGCTTGGATGTGTGGTTTGAAGGACAGGGCAGAGTCAATGGTTACTCTGAGGCAGCGGACTTCCGATATGGGGGAAAGCGTGATGTACTTTACTGTGATAGATAGGTCAGGTAAGGAAGATCTATGAGATGGAGGAAAGATGATGAGTTCAGATCTGTCCACAATAAGTTTGAGGAAGCGAGAGAAGAAGGAGGATATGGCTGATAGACACTCCAGGATTCTGGACAGCAGGGAGGTGACGTCTGGGCCAGAAAGGTAGATCTGAGTGTCATCAGCATAAAGGTGGTACTGGAATCCATGAGTCTTTATGAGTTGTCCCAGGCTGAGTATATAAATTGAGAAGAGTAGGGGTCCTAGAACAGAGCCTCGTGGGACTCGAACAGAGAGAGGGTAGGATGAGGAGGTAGTGTGGGAGTGGGAGACGCTGAATGTGCGGTTGGAGAGGTATGAGGAGATCCAGGATAGGGCAAGGTCTTTGATGCCAAAGGAGGAGAGGATCTGTAGTAGGAGGCAGTGGTCAACTGTATCGAAAGCAGAGGACATGTCTAGGAGGAGGAGTACAGAGTATTATCCGTTAGCTTTGGCTGTAAGTAGGTCGTTAGTGATATTGGTCAGGGCTGTCTCAGTTGAGGGATGGGGACGGAAACCAGACTGTAGATTGTCAACGAGCAAGTTAGATGAGAGGTGGGAGGAAAGTTCAGTGTGGAGTCGAGTGCACAGGTGGTGAGGTGCGATTTGGAGAGGAGACAATTAAGCCCCCTTTCAGTGATGTTGGATAGGGAGGTTATGGGTTTTGGGCATTGGTCTGGTATACAAAGGGGTTGTGGTGGTTGAACAATGAAGACTTGCCTTGTTTGGTCGATCTTATTTTTAAAGTGTGTGGCAAAGTCCTCAGAAGAGATGAGGGAGGTTGGAGGGGGCAGTGGGGGGCGGAGGAGGGAGTTAAAGGTTTTGAATAACTGTTTGGGGTTGTAGGATAGGGAAGATATGAGGGTTGTGAAGTAGACCTGCTTGGCAGAGGTGAGAGCAGATTTAAAAGCGATTGTTGCCTGTTTGAATGCAGTGAAATCATCTTGCGAATGTGTTTTCTTCCAATGCCACTCTGCAACCCTGGACACTTGCCGGAGCTTTTTAGTGGTGTTATTGTGCCAGGGCTGTCTATTGATACATCGCACTCTGCCATGAACAAGAGGGGCAATCGTGTCAATAGCTGATGCGAGAGTGGCATTGTAGAAAGCAGTGGCAGTGTCTGTGTCGTAGAGTGAGGATATGGATGCCAGTGGTAGGATAGAGTCAGAGAGTGTGTGGGTGTCTAGGTGTGCAAGGTTTCTGCGGGGGTGCGCATGTTGTTGGACATGGGTGACCAGTGAGGAGGACAGGGATGAGAAGGTGAGCAGATGGTGGTCGGATAGAGGGAGAGGGGAGGTGGTGAAGTTAGATAGAGAGCAGAGACGGGTGAAGACCAGGTCTAGTGTATGTCCGTCTGTGTGGGTGGCTGCGGAGGACCACTGAGTAAGTCCAAAAGATGAAATAAGGGACAGAAGTTTGGAGGCTGTTGACTGAAGGGTATCAGTGGGGATGTTGAAGTCACCTATGATGATGGTGGGAATGTCATAGAGAGAGAGAGATTGAAGAAGCCAGGTGGAGAATTGGTCAATAAAGGCAGTGGTCGGGCCTGGAGGTCGGTATATGACGGCCACTTGGAGGTTGGAGGGAGAGTAGATGCGGACAGAGTGGACTTAAAAAGAGGGCGGATAAGGGAGGGTAGAGGTGGAATTGGGTTAAAGGTGCAGTTTGAAGAAAGGAGAAGACCCACTCCTCCACCATGTCTGTTGCCGGGGCAAGGATGTGGGTGAAGTGGAGGCCGTCGTAACAAAGCGAAGCAGGGGAGGTGGTGTCCGAGGGTGTTATCTGATTCTTACCTGTGAACAGGCACTTTCTTTTAAACTTGTTTTAGTACTACCTTAGCCGTATGTATAAATAAAGGTATTTTATCTGAATTTATATTTTAGTGCAATAAAAATGCAAGGGGGAAAGCTATATGGGATTGATTCGTGACGCCACCTGTGGTGTTCGGCTAGGGATGGCCAACGCTGCGGTTCAGGTCCACTGGGACCGATGGTGACGCAGCAAAAATGGTACAGCTACCCACGGGTAGAGCAGGGCCCCAGGGCAGATATAACAGTCGGTTCAGGTGGTGGTGAATGTTTTGGTGCAGAGAATAAGCAAGTGATGCAGAAAAGTGCAGCT
Source organism: Ranitomeya imitator (assembly GCF_032444005.1). Lineage (NCBI taxonomy): Eukaryota > Metazoa > Chordata > Amphibia > Anura > Dendrobatidae > Ranitomeya > Ranitomeya imitator. Next base: position 645,304,093 of record NC_091282.1, on the reverse strand, counting down.
TTCCTTACCTTTAGTTCTTGGTAGATGAACATGCAGCCCTGGGTACCAGTTACAGATGACAGCAGGAGTCCGGCTAGCCTGGAAGTGCAGCGCCCCAGGATCCTGGTCGTTGCAGTAATATCGTTCTCCTCTAGAGGGGAGTGATGTTTCATCTGGAGGCAATAAAGGAGATCACTTTACCAGGTATCACAAACCACACAACACACTTCACACTCCAGTGCACCAAGGGGAGCTATGCTCCTATTTATTAGGGCACTCTTCACAATTAGGTAAAACTGGTGGTCTGGATAGGAAGTTAGGCAGAAGCTGACTGGACTTCACCTAGGCAGTACCTGTCAGGCAGACAGAGGGAAAGGAAGAACATCTAGCAGTTGCCGACAAAGGATCCCTGACAGGGGTGGGATCCTGTCAGAGGCCTAGACAGAAAGACACGGAGCTGCGACGGCCTACTGATGCGGCAGCATCCTAAGGAAGGACATGAAAGAGAATTGTATTGTAGAGGGTGAGAAATGAAGTCATAGCAAAAAGAGAGGAAACCAGAGTGAGTTCTGCCCTACAAAGGCTGCCTCCTTCTGAGGCGCAGGATCCGGTAGCCAGAACACCGAGGGAGCAACCGTCTCCATGCCTTGCTCCAGAGACTGGCAGGACACCTAATTCCACGTTACCTGCCCGACCTATACCCAGGAGGCACTGTGGCAACTTGTGCAGGCTGAGGCGTGCTAGAGTCCCTGTAAAAAGCCTCAGGCCACCAGTCATACGGGTTGTTCCTATCCATCTGGGGGACAGAGAGAGACATAACATCTACAACAGTTGTGAGGACCTTATGAGAGGCTCAGCAGTAAGATACCACAACATCCAGGCGCTAGAAGAAGGCTACTGATTTCCACCTGGATATGGGGACTCTGGATTTGCCTTCAGACCGGCCGGACTCTGCCTGCCCTGTGATCTGGTGCTCTGGACTGTGGATGCTGAAGTCTTCAGTAAAAGGTAAAGAGACTGCAACCTTGTGTCCTTGTTCTTCACTGCGCCTCACACCATCCATCTACACACTGGGAAGCCCCGGGGACACACTTCACCTGTGGGAAAGTATACCATCTAGCTACCATAACATCACCCCAGTGGATCCCTAAGCAGCGTTGGTCACCCTGACCGAATACCACAGGTGGCGTCATGAACATTTTCCCTTTAAAGACCTTTCCCCCTATTAATACGGACCTCCCGAGAGCCACAGACTGGGTCAGCTACCGTGACATCCCCCTTGAGAACCGAAGGGCCCGGTACCGAGTACCCCACAGCCCTGCGGGGGCGCTCCAGAAGCATTCAGGGGTTCGACCTTGCCAGGTGGGGTTGGAGGCCTTCCTGCTGAACTCTCTTTTCGGGTCCCTGCTGCCTGTAGATAGCTGCGGCTCTCTCCAGCGTTTTGGCTTGGACCTGTATGGCAGACAGTGCGAGCCTATCACGGGCACTGCCTGTTCACTAGCAGCTCTGGGCTCTTGGTCTGCTGCGGTACCTCCGGGTGTTTGGTGTGGCCAGAGAGCTTGCAATCTCCTGCCCTCCAGATCCGGCTGTCGGGGCATACAGCACCTGCACAGCCCAGGGCTCTGGCATCCTTCTTGTCAGCACCCCTCTCCGGAGTCAGCTCTGATGCAGTTGCAATTCCCCAGAGCCCTTTTCTCTGCTCCTTTCTCTCTCCTCTCCTCCGACCAACAACTAACTGCGTACACTGACTCCTCCTCCCGACCAGAGAGAGCAGCTCCCCTGAAGTCGGGTCTAGAGCTCCCCCCTCTGGCCTGGAGCAGGAATTGTGATGCATGCTGTGTATTACCTGGCATGGGGATCTCTTCCTGCTTCCAGGCATGACATCACCCTTCAGAGGGAGGCAATGTCACTGTGGCAACTGAACTCTGGGGTGCCACACAAACACGAGAACGTAGTATGAAAAGCACCCAAATTTGCCATGCTAGTCATCTCTACTATTTAAAGTGTAACAATTTTAAAAGTGTCGAGAGCGTCACAAAACTGCAAAAAGTAACAATATTTTGCACAAAATTTTGATGACATGAAACTGTCGTAAGAGCCTAAATAAATTTTACTTCTTAGTGTCCAGCAAGTCCATGGTGACTCTGCACTCTCTTCAAACCACGAGTAGAGAAATGAGGCACCCGGTGTACTAACATTCCTCAAGCATGGAGTTAAAAATTCACAGACTATAGTAGCACTTTCGGGGGATCTTCACCTATACCCGTTAAAACAGAGATAGTTAGACCCCCATTGATATATCATCACTTTCTAAAACTTAAAGACCCCATTAAGCAACTGTGAAAATATAGAATCCTACTACCTGCATTGTAGTCTATGGCAAATTCACATTTTCTCAGTTCTGCCACAGAGGATGATGAATAATTCATGTAGCTTGGACCTTAATGTGACAATTCATAATGCATGAGGGTTAATTGAAATTGTGAGAGGGCAATAAAAATGATCACTTGCACTACTACTTCCCTTCCTGTAGAGGGCAGTTGCGAGTCAGAGTTCTAATCGTCCAGACTAAAAGGAAATTGAATGCAGAAGACTCATAAAAGTAGGATTTGGGAAAACTTTGGGATTATGAAAAGAGGTTTTATAAGTAAGGATAATGATTTTTCTATTTTCTGTTCAGCTGAAAAAAGGGCCAATCTGAGCCGCTGTACCACCCATCAACCTGTAGGTGGAGATGTTGATGTTTGTGGATGAATGTTGTATATCAGTGTGGTGAGGTTTGTGTGTAATACACTTCTTTTCTCAAAAAAATTTCCAGGAAGGTTTCAGAAAAAAAAAGTCAGGAAGGTCCAGGCAAATTGAGAACAATTGTCATAAAAGTTCAACTATATGACATATAAGGCCGGGTTCACATTGCGTTAACAGCAGCCCGTTCAACACATACGTTAACGGGCTGCTGTTAACGCAAGTGGCGGTATGGCAGCGCGCTAGCGCAGATAGAGCATCTGCTAGCTCTATCTGTGCTAGCAGTGACGGACCCGGAAACGCTGCAGCCCGCGTCTCAATGACGGCACATCGCTAGCGCACGCTCACAATGCGTCCGACACGATGCGTCCCACATTGGATTCAATGGCAGCGTTAACGGACTGCGTTACACCGCATTATGACGCGGTGTAACGTAGTCCGTCTAACGGACGGGTTCAACGCAATGTGAACCCAGCCTAAGATATTTAGATATACTAACAAAACAGTGCCACCTTGTGGTCAAATTATTGTAAAAAAAAAAGGTCATTTTTGCCTGGATATGGCTTAGTTTTAACTCGATATCCCTTAAAATAGGTATTACAAAGATAGAAAAAAAAAATCACAACCTAGTCCTCCTCTGGGGAACTTTTAGGACAATTGAGTCCCTATGAAAGAGGAATATTCAATTTAATGAACTATTTCTCATCAGTTAATTTGGTGGGCCCATTTAGTTCTGAAAGTGTGTATTTTTAGCATCTATTATTTCTAGGGTTTTTCTGCCTATCCGTTATGAAATAAAGATGAGTCATATAAAAGAGCTCAGTGCCATCATTAATTTCTAGGTTTTTTCCTATCTATCCTCTATGAAAAAAAGATCAGTCCTATCCAAGAGCTCAGTGTCTTTGCTAATTTATATGTTTGTTTTTCTATTCATTCCCCATAAAAAAAAATATGTTGAGTCTTATAGAAGAGCTCAGTACCATCATTAATTTCTAGTTTTTTTTTATCTACTATGTAAAAAGATGAGTCCTATTGAAGAGCTCAGTGCCTTCTTTAATTCCTATTTTTTTCTATCCTCTACGAAAAAAAAAAAAAACCGATGAATCCTATGGAAGAGATCAGTGCTATCATTAAGTTCTAGTTTTTTTTTTTAATGTAGTCAGGCATCCTACTAAAAATCACAAATGTGGTGGTCTTGTTACAACCCTCCTCTGTGTAGGATGCCAGCGGAACACCACAACTCTTTACACTGCCTAGTGGCCATTATAGGGACTGCAACTCATCTTTCAGCCACTGCTATAGGAGCTGAGCTGCAGTTCCCAAGAATGTAGTGATACATTGTGGTGTATGGCCCTCGGGCCCACACCGATCCTAAGGATTGGTCATCGATATCTTAGTCCTGGACAACCCTAGAACTTTTTTTCTTTCTCCTACATCTTTTTCTACATGGTTATATCGTTTCTATGACCGTTCAATAATGCAGAATATCAGATAATCTGTCTCCGGAGGTACTTACTGGAGATATTTATCCTATTGAGAGATGTGTTTTATGGATTTTTTTTTTATCCCTCTGTCCTTCCATTTTGCTTATGGTAAAGTCATCTTTTCATATGATAAATTACCTTGTTTTTATCATTCTATTGCCTATTATTAATCACAGATTTGCAACATGTCCCTTTTTCGTAGGCGCATCTTTTGCTACGGACAGGGTAGGCAGGCTGAACCCTACGACATAAGGCAGAAGACAGGCTGGCGTCCACCCACATCGACGGTGCGGATGCTCATTTCCATCATAATTGGCACCAAACTTAACTCCTGCCAAACAGCTTTCCATATCATATAAAAAGGGGGTTCAAATATTTCTCACTGCCGCAAAGTGAATGGATCTGAGATTACCCGGACCCCTTAGCTGCTGAGACCTAGACCAGATGTGGCAGCTGCCGGTATTCATTAGCCCTGTTGCACTTGATGTAAATTTATCTCAGAAGGGGGAACGGTTTTCCTCCGCAGCAGGGAGCTAGTTAATATATCTGCCATTTTGCAATAGATTGGTGCCCCGAGGACTATCAGTTGCCCAGCGCCGCATGTCGGGGAGGGAAAATACACACTGACATGAGGCTCATTCATCAGGTCTGTTAGAGGTAGTAATACCCATTAGCTGTCACACTCAAAAAGCTGGTACATGCTGGGTCTACCATACCAGGCGCTAGTGGACTCTGTGTGGCACAGAGCCATCCAAGCAGATGGGCGTTAATGTAAGCAGTCAAGAGGCATTATGTGTGCGGATGAGATGCATAAAATGCAGGCAGGATTCCCAGGCATAAATGTTCCGGCAGCTGTTGGTCTTGTCATTTCTACCTTCTGCAAGGTTCTTAGCACATGGCTGCCTCAACGCCACTGAGGAACAGACATCCAGAGCAATTCTGTAGGAAAATAACAATGTGACATGGAAAAAAAATATGTATATCTCCTCGCTTCGGGGAGTAACTTTAGCAAATGTATTTTGAATTTGGATCTGCAATTATTATATATAATGCATTTACAAAACCAGAAGAAAAATTAAAAAAAAAAAGCTCTGATGCAAATTATAATAATATTACAAGGCACGGCATTGACCCACGGTCACAGGAGAAGCAAAAGTAAGGGATAGTTTCTATTTTATAGTGGAGCTAGTAGATGTGAGATTAAAGGTGTAAGTTACAAAAGAGCTGAGCCTGGAAGTGCCCAGAACATCGACAATGGCGCGTTCTGATTGTTTGTAGAAAGGGCACTGGAGGAAAAGGTGTCGGTGGAAGAGAAGAAGCCAAGTAGTGAAGGTGTAACTTGCAGAAAAAGGCAACAAAACTACAAACCTTATTCACATTGGAAGAGATTTGGGGGAAGACCAGAAGTGCCCCAGAGCAGTGTGCCTGGCACGCTCTCCTTGTGTGTAGTCGATGCAGTAGACGAAAAGGTGTTGGTGGAGGAGAGGAAGCCAAGAATTGTAAGTATAACTTACAGAAAAAGACACCCTAACCAGAAAGCTGTTTTTCATTTCAGTAAAAAAAAATTGGGCAAGACTGGGAGATCGGTCCAGATCAGTGTGTTTGGCGCAGACCACTTGTGTGATTTTGGTGCATCAAAGAAAAGGAGTCAGTAGGGGAAAAGAAGCCAATGCAGCTCAATAAACTCATGAAAGTACAACTTGCAGAACAGGGCACCATAACTAGAAGCTGTTTCCAAGTGGGAATACTGGAAGAACCCAGATATGGTTGTCGCACACCACTTGTATGTAGTGGCTGCAGTGGAGGGAAATGGGGCGGTGGAGGAGAGGAAGTCTATGAAGGTGTAACTTACAGAAGACACACCATAACTAGAAAGCAGTTTCCAAAAGAATAAAATTTGGGGAAAACCAGAAGAGTCCAGATCAAATTGGTTGGTGGTTGAAGCCAAAGCTGCTCTAGAAGCCCATGAAGGTGTAACCTTACTAAAGAGGACACCATAACTGGAAAGACTTTTGTAAGGGAAGAGATTTGGGGAAATCTGGAAGATCCCAGATCAGTGTGGTTGGCGCACAGCTTGTGTGTTGTCGGTGCTGTCAAGGAAATGATCAGCAGAGGAAAAGAAGCCAAAGCATTTCAGGAAACTCATGAAAGTGCAACTAAGAGGAGAGATTACTTACCATAACTGGAAAGCTGTTTCCCAGGGGAAAGAGATTTGGGGAAGAGTAGAAGAATCAAGAGACGTGTGACCACTAGACTGCAGTCGATGCAGTAAAGGAAAAAGGGTCAGTACAGGAGAGGAAGCCTAAGCAGGTGCAACTTACAGAAGACCCACCATAACAGGAAAGCAGTTTGCGCCAGGGAAAACAATTGATGGAAGACCGAAACAGTCCAGATCGGTGTGGATTGTGCACATTGCTTGTGGGATGCAGTCAAGGCAGCTCCAGAAACTAATGAAAGCGTAACTTAAAGGAGAGGGCACCATAACTGGAAAGCCATTTCCGAGGGGAAGAAATTTGGGGAAGACAGGAAGAACCCAGAAAAGTATGGTAGGCGAACACCACTTGTGTGCAGTGGAAGAAAAGGTATCGGTGGAGGAGAGGAAGCCAAGACAGCTTAGGAAGCCTATGAAGCTGTAACTTCCAGGAGAAGGCATCATACCTGGAGAGATGTTTTGCAGGGAAAGCAATTTGGGAAAGACTGTGGTTGGTGCACTTCACTTCATTGTAGCCAGTGGAGTGTAAAAAATGTGTCTGTGGAGTAGAGGAAGCAAAAGCAGTTCCAGAAACCCATGAAGGTGTAATCTTACAAAACAGGGCACCATAACTGGAAAGTCGTTTTCCAGTTGAAGAGATTTGGGGAAGTCTGGAAGAGCCCAGATCAGTGTGGTTGGTGTACTCCACTTGTGGGTAGTTGGTGAATTCAAAGAAAATTTGTCAGTGGTAGGGAGGAAGCCAAGGCAGTTTAGGAAGTCTATGAAGGTGTAACTTTCAGAAAAGGCCATCATACCTGGAGAGATGTTTCACACAGGAAGAGATTTAGAACAGACTGTGGTTTGTGTGCTTCACTTGCTTGTAGCCAAAGAAGAGGGGAAGAGAAAGCCAAAGCAGCTCAGAAGCTCATGAAGGTGTAACTTTCAAAAGATGCACAGTAACTGGAAAGCCATTTTCCAGGGAACGGGAATCGGACATGACTGGAACAGCCTAAATTAATATGGTTGGTGGGATCCACTTGTTTGTAGTCAGTGAAGTGTTGGTAGAAGTAAGAAAGCAAAGGCAGGTTTGAAGGGACAGCTTTTTGGTCCCTACTCCACATGCATTTGGAGTGCCCCCGTGGGCAGTGGGGTACTCGGTAGCGGGTCTTTCGGTTCACGGGGGGATGTCACAGTGGCTGACCCAGTCCTTGGCCCTTGGGACGTCCAAGTAAAAGGGAAAGGTCTTTAAAGGAAAAAAGTTTATGTTCGTGACGCCACCTGTGGTATTCGGTCAGGGTGACCAACGCTGCTAAGGGGGTCCGCTGGGGTGATGTTATGGTAGCTAGATGGTATACCTTCCCACAGGTGAAGTATGTCCCCAGGGCTTCCCAGTGTGTGGATGGTGAATGGTGAGAGGCGCAGTGAAGAATGAGGACACAAGATTGCAGTCTCTTTACCTTTTACTGAAGGTTTCAGCATCCACAGTCCAGAGCACAGACCACAGGGCAGGCAGAGTCCGGCCGGTTTGGAGGCAGGTCCAGAGTCCCCTTATCCAGGTAGAAATCAGTAGCCTTCCTCTAGCGCCGAGGTGTTGTAGTACCTTACTGCTAAGCTTCTCATAAGGTCCTCACAACTGTCGAAGATGTTATGTCTCTCTCTGTCCCCCAGATGGATAGGACAAACCTGTATGACCAGTGGCTTGAGGCGTTTTACAGGGACTCTATCAGGCCCCAGCCTCTAAGCAATGCCACCTTGCCTCCTGGGTGTAGGGGCAGACAGGTAACATGAAATTAGCTGTCCTGCTGTTCTCTGGAGCAAGGCATAAAGGATCGTTGCTCCCTCAGTGTTCCGGCTACCGGGATCCTGCGCCTCAGAAGGAGGCAGCCTGTGCAGGGCAGAACTCCTCTGATATCCACTCCTTTGCTATGACTTCTTCACCCTCTCTACAATACAGTTCTCCTTCAATGTCTCATTCTGGAAGCTGCCGCACTCAGGGCAGGCACAGCTCCGTGTACTTCTGTCTCGACCTCTGACAGGATCCCACCCCTGTCAAGGACCAACTAACTGAGCGAAGCTCAGCCAGCAGCTGACTAACATCCTCTCCAGGCAACCAGTTTTACTTAAGTGTGAAGAGTGCCCTAATAAATAGGAGCAGAGCTCCACCTGGTGGCCTGGAGTACGAAATGTGTTGCATGTTTGTGATACCTGGATTCAGTTGTCCTTCTTTGCCTCCAAACGTAGCATCACTCCCCCCTAGAGGAGAATGATATTACTATTCTTATCAAACTAATTAGGTGCAAGGTTTAGGGAAATTGTGACTAAAAGTGGACAATACTGGTTGAGTTGGGGGATGTCCCTGAGAGGCAGTGGGGGCAATTCACAATTAGGGACTTGCTGCAGTACTGCAATATGGTCAAAGTTTAGTATTTTCCATTCAGAGATAAGCTAAGGATCTACAGATGAGCCACATTGACTTAAAAGCATAGCCTGACCGTGGCTCTCCCTATCCGAGTATGACAGTTTCAAAAATATTTATGAGGCTGTCACACTCGGGAGGGAGACCGGCGGTCAGTCCGTACATTGTGGTCTTAGATCGTACCAAAATTCTCTGACGTGTGAATGAGCCCTAGGATCTGCAGGTAAGTGAAAAGATTATAGACATCTATTATGCTTGCCTATATAAGCATCGAAATGCCCTTGAAAGGGAACCTATCAGCTGAGTGCACTTACTAAACCGCCACCATGTGTAACAAAAGTGGTAGAACCACTGTGCCGTGATCCGAGGAGAGCCTGGAGGGGCTAAACTAGGTGAACACCTGACTCTTCACTAGAGCCCCTGATGGTGGGGTTAGACTTGGCTCCAGATGGACACCAGATGCTTTACCAGCATGGCATCTGAACCCCAAGGGGCAGAAAGCTGGAACAGCCCAGAAGGAAAGTTCAGCTAATACATGCAGGCACGGCAGGAATACAGAAACAGCAGGTGCAGACTGGTACAGCTACTTTACAGTCAGGCACTGGCAGGTGCAGGCTGGTACGGCTGGTATACAGGCAGGTACGGCTGGTATACAGGCTGGCACTGGCCTGTGCGGGTTGGTATGGCTGGTATACAGGCAGGAACTGCTGGGTGTAGACTGGTATAGCTGGTTTATAGGCAGGTACTTGTGGGTGCAGACTGGTATACAGGCAGGCACTGGCAGGTGCAGGCAGCTACGACTGGAATACAGCAACACATAACAGGTATGGGAAAACTGATACAGGCAGGAACTGGCAGGGACTGGCCAATAATGGCAGGTTCTGGAAGATACAGGGAACTTGAGAAGTAGCAAGCATGCAACGAGGCAGAATGAGTACGCTGCTCAAGCACCTCCCAACAGGTGGAGGTGCCTTGAAATATGTTTCTCCCAGCTATAGGGCAGGAGTGCGCGCCAGCAGGAGGAGGAGGAAGTGAAGGATGGGGCCCTGACTGTGAGTAAGTCGGGGTCCCTGCCAGGGGAGGAGGGATACTTGCAGGGACGCCATGTCTCTACATCTCCCTATTTCTGCATTCTAACAACCCCCTTCTTGTGTCTATGCAATATCTACTGTATATACTTTCATTGTGTTCTTGAGTTATACAAGAGTCTCAGGACTAGTTAGGTGGGGCATTGACTCCCCTGGACTAGTCTAGTCACCCATCTTGGAAGCACGCATGTCTGTGTGTGATAAACATAATTTGCCAAGCGATGTCTCAGCATGGTGTGCTGCTTCATTGGTAAGGAGCAATGAAACTGTGTGCATGCTCCTCTGCTTCAATTGCACATTGTGCATGCACAGGAAAGCAGAATGTCTCATGCATGCCGATAGTGATCGTGTTCTTGCAAACCAAATCAATCATACCAGAGGGGCATGTTATGATTTGCAAAAATGACATCACAGTTGGCTCCTTGCAAATCTCACGCATGCACGGGACATTCTGTCTCCATGGGCATATGCAGAGCAAAAACATTCTGACCTCTTCTACCTCGATTGTAAAGGGGAATTAAAACCTGGTTTCTACTTCCCTGCATCATCGGCGCACTGAGCATGCTTCGGCAGGCAGAGTGTTTCACGCATGCGCTAAATTTGCAAAGGGCTGGTTGTGACGTTGCTCTTGCAAATCATGTCAATCATGGCGTGCTTACGAGAGGCAAGACTAGTCTGGCTTAATCAATGCTCGGCTGGACTAGTTCTGATACATTTGCAGAATGCAAGTGGAACGTCCGCCAGGGCTGTGGGGTCTGGTACTTAAAGGGATGTGTCACGATGGTGGTGACCCAGTCCGTGGCCCTGGGCGCCCATGGTAAAAGCAAAGTCTTTAAAGGGGTTTGTAAAATAATAAATGTTTGTGATGCCACCTATGGTTTACTGATGAATTCAGGCAGCCACAGTCCAGGGTACCAGATCACCTCACGTGGCTGCACGGCCCCTTCAGTCTTCCTGACTCTCTCTGTCTCTCTCACAGACTGACTGACTACTTTCTCTCCAGCCAGAATATATATAGAGGAGCCACCCACAAACTGGATCAGAGCTCCCCCTTCTGGCCTGGAGTAAGAACATGTTGCATGTTTGTGAATACCTGATAAAGGGATCCTTCCTTGCTTCCAAGCATGACATCACTCTCTCGGTGAGGAAAGCAATGCCACTGTAACAACCAGGAACCTGGGGTGTTACACAAGCACAGACTAAAACCTGATTTTAAAAGTATCTAGACAGGAGGCAGAGCAAGGGTTAAAGTTAACTTTACTGGAACAGGGGTATACTCTACACAGGGAGGGGAAAGGAGAGGCAGGGGTATGTCAGGTGATATGAGCACAATAGGTGTACTGGGGGAGGTAATACGGGCAAAAAGTATAACAACTGTTTGTTAATTGTAAACTTATCAGTCAGATGGCTTCGTGACAGCAGAGTCTTGTAAAAGGTTCTAACGGTGGTGCCAACGCGGTCAGCACATGATGAATCTGGTGTCATCCTGCAGGTGTTGCTGATCCAGTTTCTGGCTGTGGCAATGGGTCCTTGACATCTAGCACAGGGTTCTGGGTCCAGGATGTGGGTTGAGAGTGAAGAGCAGTTTCCAACACTGCCAGGGCTTAACGAAGCTCGGCAGAAGTAAGCGGATGAGAAAGGGAACAGTTCTCGGTCAGTCACCAGTGGTTTCTTAGGCGGCACACACGCGTTATTTATTGGCCCGTAGCGTTGGGTACCTGGAGTAGTTGGAGCCGACGAGCAAAATACAGTTCTCCGGTCACAGTCTCTTTAAGTGGCAGCAGGGATTCGATAGCGTGGACCTGCTCTGTCACGGCGCTCAGAGGACAGTGCACCAAACTTCCCCTGCTGCAGTCTGCGTGCTCCCGCCAAGTCTCTCTGCCTTTTTGCACATTCTGCCCTTTTTATCCTAGCTACACCCCCTGCTGTCGAGGGCAAAGTTCGGTCCGGGTTTCTAAGCTTTCCCCCAGACACGAAAGGTTACAGTCCCGACAGTTCCGGACCCGGCACAAGAAAGGTACCGGTACTCCCGGTCCGGTCCCTCTTCTTACATAGACATTGCAAAGACACAAGAAGGGGGTTGTCAGAATGCAGAAATAAGGTGGAGTAGAGACGTGGTGGCGGCTTATGGAGGCCATGGCAATCGACAGATTCCCTTCAAAACAAATGGAATCAATTCCTTCTAATGTCACATGTGGAAAGAGTAAAGAAGAAATATGGCCACACGTCTGTGATCCTAACTGCTTGTATTAAAGGTAATTTAGTGAAAAACAAAAGGATTTTTGTAGTTTATAATAAGTGAATTATTTACTGGTGACCCTGGCTCAATACTTCCCGGGATAAATTATTAAATATTCCATCCGTCAGAAATATCCCATAAATAAGTAATTTGGTGCCATCTTTAAGGAGTGCAGTAAATTACTTGTTCATGTTCCTATCTAAATGCTCTCTTGGGTAAATTACCTCTCACCCCCGATGAGTTATGACTGAAGACTGGGCGATCACGTCACGGCGGAAATTTACAGCATGTGTTGGCAGTGTTGCCACGTCCTCTAAACCTCTGCTGCCACACTGCAGGTAAGATGTACCCCGGCTAGAGGCTGAGATGCTGGCAGCACTTCGCATTGCCAGGTCTGGCCTCAGGCTATGAAGGAAACGACGAGATGTAGTGTAGTATCGTATGGCATTAATGCATTACACAGAAGGGGCACAAAGTCCCGGAAAGTCATATATAGAATTATATACAGGAGAGGCCCAGGTTATACCAGCTATACAGTGGGGCAAAAAAGTATTTAGTCAGTCAGCAATAGTGCAAGTTCCACCACTTAAAAAGATGAGAGGCGTCTGTAATTTACATCATAGGTAGACCTCAACTATGGGAGACAAACTGAGAAAAAAAAATCCAGAAAATCACATTGTCTGTTTTTTTATCATTTTTTTGCATTTTATGGTGGAAAATAAGTATTTGGTCAGAAACAAACAATCAAGATTTCTGGCTCTCACAGACCTGTAACTTCTTCTTTAAGAGTCTCCTCTTTCCTCCACTCATTACCTGTAGTAATGGCACCTGTTTAAACTTGTTATCAGTATAAAAAGACACCTGTGCACACCCTCAAACAGTCTGACTCCAAACTCCACTATGGTGAAGACCAAAGAGCTGTCAAAGGACACCAGAAACAAAATTGTAGCCCTGCACCAGGCTGGGAAGACTGAATCTGCAATAGCCAACCAGCTTGGAGTGAAGAAATCAACAGTGGGAGCAATAATTAGAAAATGGAAGACATACAAGACCACTGATAATCTCCCTCGATCTGGGGCTCCACACAAAATCCCACCCCATGGGGTCAGAATGATCACAAGAACGGTGAGCAAAAATCCCAGAACCATGCGGGGGGACCTAGTGAATGAACTGCAGAGAGCTGGGACCAATGAAACAAGGACTACCATAAGTAACACACTACGCCACCATGGACTCAGATCCTGCAGTGCCAGACGTGTCCCACTGCTTAAGCCAATACATGTCCGGGCCCGTCTGAAGTTTGCTAGAGAGCATTTGAATGATCCAGAGGAGTTTTGGGAGAATGTCCTATGGTCTGATAAAACCAAACTGGACCTGTTTGGTAGAAACACAACTTATCGTGTTTGGAGGAAAAAGAATACTGAGTTGCATCCATCAAACACCATACCTACTGTAAAGCATGGTGGTGGAAACATCATGCTTTGGGGCTGTTTCTCTGCAAAGGGGCCAGGACGACTGATCTGGGTACATGAAAGAATGAATGGGGCCATGTATCGTGAGATTTCAGCAAGGGCATTGAAGATGAAATGTGGCTGGGTCTTTCAACTTGACAATGATCCAAAGCACACCACCAGGGCAACGAAGGAGTGGCTTCGTAAGAAACCTTTCAAGGTCCTGGAGTGGCCTAGCCAGTCTCCAGATCTCAACCCTATAGAAAACCTTTGGAGGGAGTTGAAAGTCCGTGTTGCCAAGCGAAAAGCCAAAAACATCACTGCTCTAGAGGAGATCTGCATGGAGGAATGGGCCAACATACCAACAACAGTGTGTGGCAACCTTGTGAAGACTTACAGAAAACGTTTGACCTCTGTCATTGCCAACAAAGGATATATTACAAAGTATTGAGATGAAATTTTGTTTCTGACCAAATACTTATTTTCCACCATAATATGCAAATAAATTGTTAAAAAAACAGACAATGTGATTTTCTAGATTTTTTTTTCTCAGTTTGTCTCCCATAGTTGAGGTCTACCTATGATGTAAATTACAGACGTCTCTCATCTTTTTAAGTGGTGGAACTTGCACTATTGCTGACTGACTAAATACTTTTTTGCCCCACTGTACATACATAATTATATATGGGAAATACCCAGGTTATACCAGCTGTACATATATAATTATATACAGAAGATATCCAGGTTATACCAGCTGTACATATATAATTATATACAGAAGATACCCAGGTTATACCAGCTGTACATATATAATTATATACACAGAAGATATCCAGGTTATACCAGCTGTACATATATAATTATATACAGAAGATACCCAGGTTATTCCAGCTGTACATATATAATTATATACAGGAGATATCCAGGTTATACCAGCTGTACATATATAATTATATACAGAAGATACCCAGGTTATACCAGCTGTACATATATAATTATATACAGGAGATACCCAGGTTATACCAGCTGTACATATATAATTATATACAGGAGATATCCAGGTTATACCAGCTGTACATATATAATTATATACAGGAGATGCCCAGGTTATACCAGCTGTACATATCTTCTATATAATTGTCTAAGGGTCACTTCCATCTGTCTGTCTGTCCTTCTGTCACGGTTATTCATTCGCTGATTGGTCTCGCCAGCTGCCGCAACCAATCAGCGACGTGCACTGTCCGGAAGAAAATGGCCGCTCCTTACTCCCCGCAGTCAGTGCCTGTCGCCCGCATACTCCCCTCCGGTCACCGCTAACACAGGGTTAATGCCAGTGGTAATGGACCGCGTTATGCCGCGGGTAACGCACTCCATTACCGCCGCTATTAACCTGGTGTGTCCCCAACTTTTTACTATTGACACTGCCTATGTGGCATCAATAGTAAAAAATGTAATGTTAAAAATAATAACAAAAAAAAAAACCTGCTATATTCACCCTCCGTAGTCGCTCGCGCAGGCCGTCATCTTCCGTTGCAGGTTCCGGTGGCAAAGATGGTATGAGAGAAGGACCTGCCATGACGTCACGGTCATGTGACCGCGACGTCATCACAGGCCCTGTGCGCCTGCGCAAGAAGGACCTGTCATGACGTCACGGTCATGTGACCGCGACGTCATCACAGGCCCTGTGCGCCTGCGCTACAAAGACCTGCCATGACGTCACGATCATGTGACCGCGACATCATCACAGGTCCTGCGCTCATACCAACCCTGGGACCGGAAGCTGCCGTGGACTACAAGGGGCCCTCGGAAAGGTGAGTATATGTTTATTTTTTATTTTTTAACCTGTGACAAACCTGGCTGGGCAATATACTACGTGACTGGCCAATATACTACGTGGCTCTGTGCTGTATACTACTTCGCTGTGCAATATACTACGTGGCTCTGTGCTGTATACTACGTCACTGGGCAATATACTACGTGACTGGCCAATATACTTCGTTGGTCTGTGCTGTATACTACGTCGCTGTGCAATATACTACGTGGCTCTGTGCTGTATACTACGTCACTGGGCAATATACTACATCACTGGACAACATACTACGCAACTGGGCAATATACTACGTGGCTCTGTGCTGTATACTACGTCACTGGGCAATATACTACGTAACTGCGCAATTTACTACGTCACTAGGTAATATACTACGCAACTGGGCAATATACTATGTGGTTGGGCAATATACTACGTGACTGGGCAATATACTACGTCACTGGGAAATATACTACGTCACTGGGCAATATACTATGTCACTGGGCAATATACTACGTAGCTGGGCAATATACTACGTAGCTGGGCAATATACTATGTGTCTGGGCAATATACTACGTCACTGGGTAATATACTACGTGGCTGGGCAATATACTACGTGGCTGGACAATATACTACGTGACTGTGCAAAATACTACGTGACTGTGCAATATACTACGTGGCTGGGCAATATACTACGTGGCTGGGCAGTATACTACGTGTCTGGGCAATATACTACGTGGCTGGACAATATACTACGTGACTGTGCAATATACTACGTGGCTGGGCAATATACTACGTGGCTGGGCAATATACTACGTGGGCATGCATATTCTAGAATACCCGATGCGGGCCACCATCTAGTATATATACAGGAGATGTCCTGGTTATACCAGCTGTACATATATAATTATATACAGGAGATGCCCAGGTTATACCAGCTGTACATATATAATTATATACAGGAGATGTCCAGGTTATACCAGCTGTACATATATAATTATATACAGGAGATGCCCAGGTTATACCAGCTGTACATATATAGTTATGTACAGGAAATTACCAGGTTATACCAGCTGTAGATATATAATTATATACAGGAGATGCCCAGGTTATACCAGCTGTACATATATAATTATATACAGGAGATATCCAGGTTATACCAGCTGTACATATATAATTGTATACAGGAGATGTCCAGGTTACACCAGCTGTACATATATAATTATATACAGGAGATGCCCAGGTTATACCAGCTGTACATATATAATTATATACAGGAGATATCCAGGTTATACCAGCTGTACATATATAATTATATACAGGAGATGTCCAGGTTACACCAGCTGTACATATATAATTATATACAGGAGATACCCAGGTTATACCAGCTGTACATATATAATTATATACAGGAGATGTCCAGGTTATACCAGCTGTACATATATAATTATATACAGGAGATGCCCAGGTTATACCAGCTGTACATATATAGTTATATACAGGAAATTACCAGGTTATACCAGCTGTACATAAATAATTATATACAGGAGATGCCCAGGTTATACCAGCTGTACATATATAATTATATACAGGAGATGTCCAGGTTACACCAGCTGTACATATATAATTATATACAGGAGATACCCAGGTTATACCAGCTGTACATATATAATTATATACAGGAGATACCCAGGTTATACCAGCTGTACATATAAAATATATACAGGAGATTGCCAGGTTATACCAGCTGTACATATATAATTATATACAGGAGATACCCAGGTTATACCAGCTGTACATATATAATTATATACAGGAGATGCTCAGGTTATACCAGCTGTACATATAAAATATATACAGGAGATTGCCAGGTTATACCAGCTGTACATATATAATTATATACAGGAGATACCCAGGTTATACCAGCTGTACATATATAATTATATACAGGAGATGCTCAGGTTATACCAGCTGTACATATAAAATATATACAGGAGATTGCCAGGTTATACCAGCTGTACATATGTGAGCAGGTTGCGGGATGTAGTAACAGACAGGAGACAGAGCAAGGGATACAATTTTAATTAACACTGATATACTCCA
Organism: Ranitomeya imitator; assembly: GCF_032444005.1. Taxonomy (NCBI): domain Eukaryota; kingdom Metazoa; phylum Chordata; class Amphibia; order Anura; family Dendrobatidae; genus Ranitomeya; species Ranitomeya imitator. Next base: position 645,286,590 of record NC_091282.1, on the reverse strand, counting down.
CACAGGGAGGTTAACTAGGGGGTTGGGTAGGCAGTTCAAAATATAGATAGTATGCAGGGGTTAAAGAACAGTGAGAAAAGGTATTAACAGTTCTTGGGGGGTTAACTTATCCTGTCAGACATTTATCAAGATGTGTTGAGCATATACCGACATATTTCTGAAACATCGTATTAATACCCTAATTGGGCAGAGATGCCAAAATTATAACAGGAAAACAGGACAACTCCCATAATAAATTTAGCCTATAGAGAACCAGAGTATGACGCACCAAAATGTTAACAAAATGCCATAGGTGGTGAAGAAAATGTTACTTTATTAAACAATATTAAAAAACATATAAAAACACAGTAAAAGTGATGGATAATGGTAATGACACAAAAACCGGAGTCAGCAGCACCATATATATAAATGTTTGCACCCAGTAGCGAAAAGGAGGGACACTCAATGCATAAAGTGCACAAGATAAGATATGAACGCCTGTGCGGCGTAACATGTCACCAGTCTCTTAATGAGTTTCAAATGTAACGTAGTCCCAATAAAAGGTACTTACTTCATTTAACAGGCAGACAAAGTGTTAACGCTGCAATAAAGTGCACAGTGCTTGAAAAGGTGCTACATGTAGTGCTTACCCATGTGGATATGGTGCCTGCTGAGTCCGTGGCCCCGACGCACGTTTAGCAGTTTTTGCTTCCTCAGGAGGCTTGTGTGAGTTGCTATAGCCAAGGGACTCTTTATCATGCCCATACAGCTGATCGTAATCAGCACCGATCCTATGGAGCGCATGAGAGGCGGATCCCGGATCGCAATCACGTCACATCCGGCCATCCCAGTGTAGGAGGGAGTCAGGGAGAAAAATCACTCCCATGACGCCAGTGACCAACTCCTTACTGATTGGACGCCATCAGGGGCGTGTGCGCCATCCGAGTCCACCGCGCATGTGCACACCACGATCGCCATTTTGGATCCTGGCAAAAGTTTGGGCAAGTGTACTGTTAATATCCAGCAAGGAACCTGTTATGACCTGGTGGTCAGGACAATAATGGACCTGGTGGTTAAGAGCACACGGAATGACCTGATAGTTACTGATAATATAGGACGAGCTCTGAGACGTGGGAACTCTGCTGACCGCAATCCCTAATCCTATCACACACACTAGAAATAGCCGTGGATTGCTCCTAACGCTCCTTATGCAACTCGACACAGCCTAAGGAACTAGCTAGCCCTAAAGATAGAAAAATAAAGCCTACCTTGCCTCAGAGAAATTCCCCAAAGGAAAAGGCAGCCCCCCATATATAATGACTGTGAGTAAAGATGAAAATTGCAAACACAGAGATGAAATAGATTTAGCAAAGTGAGGCCCGACTTACTGAACAGACAGAGGATAGGAAAGGCAGCTTTGCGGTCAGCACAAATAACTACAAAAAGACCACGCAGAGGGTGCAAAAAGACCCTCCGCACCGACTCACGGTGCGGAGGCGCTCCCTCTGTGTCCCAGAGCTTCCAGCAAGCAAGACAACAATCAAAATAGCAAGCTGGACAGAAAAATAGCAAACCAGAGAAAAACAAGCAGGAACTTAGCTTCTGCTGGGAAGACAGGTCACAAGAACGATCCAGGAGTGAACTAGACCAATACTGGAATATTGACAGGTGGCATGGAGCAATGATCTAGGTGGAGTTAAATAGAGCAGCCAGCTAACGAATTAACCTCGTCACCTGTGGAAGGAACCTCAGAAGCCGCAGCCCCACTCACCACCACCAGAGGAAGCCCATGGACAGAACCAGCCGAAGTACCATTCATGACCACAGGAGGGAGCTTGACAACAGAATTCACAACAGTACCCCCCCCCCCTTGAGGAGGGGTCACCGAACCCTCACCAGAGCCCCCAGGCCGACCAGGACGAGCCAAATGAAAGGCACGAACCAGATCGGCAGCATGAACATCGGAGGCAAAGACCCAGGAATTATCTTCCTGACCATAACCCTTCAACGGAGTTTCCGTCTCAAAATACGAGAATCCAAAATCTTCTCCACCACATACTCCAACTCCCCCTTAACCAACACCGGGGCAGGAGGATCAACGGATGGAACCACAGGCGCCACGTATCTCCACAACAATGACCTATGGAATACATTATGGATGGCAAAAGAAGCTGGAAGGGTCAAACGAAACGACACAGGATTGAGAACCTCAGAAATCTTATACGGACCAAAGAAACGAGGCTTAAACTTAGGAGAGGAAACCTTCATAGGAACATAACGAGACGACAACCAAACCAAATCCCCAACACGAAGTCGGGGACCCACACAGCGCCGGCGGTTAGCGAAACGTTGAGCCTTCTCCTGGGACAATGTCAAATTGTCCACCACATGAGTCCAAATCTGCTGCAACCTATCCACCACAGTATCTACACCAGGACAGTCCGAAGACTCAACCTGCCCTGAAGAGAAACGAGGATGGAAACCAGAATTGCAGAAAAACGGCGAAACCAAAGTAGCCGAGCTGGCCCGATTATTAAGGGCGAACTCAGCCAAAGGCAAAAAGGACACCCAATCATCTTGATCAGCAGAAACAAAGCATCTCAGATATGTTTCCAAAGTCTGATTAGTTCGTTCAGTTTGGCCATTTGTCTGAGGATGGAAAGCCGAGGAAAAAGACAAATCAATGCCCATCCTTCTTGGCCACAAAGAAGAACCCTGCTCCCAATGGTGACGACGACGGGCGAATATGACCCTTCTCCAAGGATTCTTTTACATAACTTCGCATAGCGGCGTGCTCTGGCACAGATAAATTGAACAGTCGGCCCTTAGGAAACTTACTACCAGGAATCAAATTGATAGCACAATCGCAATCCCTATGAGGAGGTAGGGCACTGGATTTGGGTTCATCAAATACATCTCGGTAATCCGACAAAAACTCCGGGAATTCAGAAGGGGTGGATGACGAAATAGACGAAAATGGAACATCACCATGTACTCCCTGACAACCCCAGCTGGACACAGACATAGATTTCCAATCCAATACTGGATTATGGACCTGTAGCCATGGCAACCCCAAAACGACCACATCATGCAGATTATGCAACACCAAAAAGTGAATATCCTCCTGATGTGCAGGAGCCATGCACATGGTCAATTGGGTCCAGTACTGAGGCTTATTCTTGGCCAAAGGCGTAGCATCAATTCCTCTCAATGGAATAGGATACTGCAAGGGCTCCAAGAAAAAACCACAGCGCCTAGCAAACTCCAAGTCCATCAAATTCAGGGCAGCGCCTAAATCCACAAATGCCATAACAGAATAGGATGACAAAGAGCAGATCAGAGTAACGGACAAAAGAAATTTCGACTGTACCGTACCAATGGTGGCTGACCTAGCGAAACGCTTAGTGCGCTTAGGACAATCGGAGATAGCATGATTGGAATCACCACGGTAAAAACACAGCCCATTCCGACGTCTGTGTTCTTGCCGTTCAGCTCTGGTCAAAGTACTATCACATTGCATAGGCTCTGGTCTATGCTCAGATAATACCGCCAAATGGTGCACAGCTTTACGCTCACGCAAGCGTCGATCGATCTGAATGGCCAAAGACATAGACCCATTCAGACCAGCAGGCATGGGAAATCCCACCATGACATCCTTAAGGGCTTCAGAGAGACCCTTTCTGAAAATTGCTGCCAGGGCACATTCATTCCACTGAGTGAGTACAGACCACTTCCTAAACTTCTGACAATATATCTCTACCTCATCCTGACCCTGACACAGAGCCAGCAAGATTTTCTCTGCCTGATCCACTGAATTAGGTTCATCATAAAGCAATCCGAGCGCCAGAAAAAACGCATCAACATCACGCAATGCCGGATCTCCTGGCGCAAGGGAAAATGCCCAGTCTTGAGGGTCACCACGCAACAAAGAAATAATTTTCACTTGTTGAACAGGGTCACCTGAGGAGCGAGGTTTCAAAGCAAGAAACAATTTACAATTATTTTTGAAATTCAGAAACTTAGATCTATCCCCAAAAAACAAATCAGGAATTGGAATCCTAGGCTCTAACATTGGATTCTGAACCACAAAATCTTGAATGTTTTGTACCCTTGCAGTGAGATTATCCATACAAGAGGACAGACCTTGAATGTCCATATCTACACCTGTATCCTGAACCACCCAGAGGTAAAGGGGAAAAGAGAGACAAAACACACTGCACAGAAAAAAAAATGGTCTCAGAACTTCTCTTATCCCTCTATTGAGATGCATTAGTACTTTGGGCCACCTGTACTGTTATGACCTGGTGGTCAGGACAATAAGGGACCTGGTGGTTAAGAGCACACGGAATGACCTGATAGTTACTGATAATATAGGACGAGCTCTGAGACGTGGGAACTCTGTTGACCGCAATCCCTAATCCTATCACACACACTAGAAATAGCCGTGGATTGCTCCTAACGCTCCCTATGCAACTCGACACAGCCTAAGGAACTAGCTAGCCCTAAAGATAAAAAAATAAAGCCTACCTTGCCTCAGAGAAATTCCCTAAAGGAAAAGGCAGCCCCCCACATATAATGACTGTGAGTAAAGATGAAAATTACAAACACAGAGATGAAATAGATTTAGCAAAGTGAGACCTGACTTACTGAACAGACAGAGGATAGGAAAGGCAGCTTTGCGGTCAGCACAAAAAACTACAAAAAGACCACGCAGAGGGCGCAAAAAGACCCTCCGCACCGACTCACGGTGCGGAGGCGCTCCCTCTGCGTCCCAGAGCTTCCAGCAAGCAAGACAACAATCAAAATAGCAAGCTGGACAGAAAAATAGCAAACCAGAGAAAAACAAGCAGGAACTTAGCTTCTGCTGGGAAGACAGGTCACAAGAACGATCCAGGAGTGAACTAGACCAATACTGGAACATTGACAGGTGGCATGGAGCAATGATCTAGGTGGAGTTAAATAGAGCAGCCAGCTAACGAATTAACCTCGTCACCTGTGGAAGGAACCTCAGAAGCCCCAGCCCCACTCACCACCACCAGAGGAAGCCCATGGACAGAACCAGCCGAAGTACCATTCATGACCACAGGAGGGAGCTTGACAACAGAATTCACAACAGGAACCACAGCGAAAAAAAAACCCACAACAGGCTTGCACCCTGATATACAGAGCAGACAGGTATCTGACAAAACATTGTACAGTATACAAAAATATATATTAACAAAATACTAGATTAGAGATATTTCTCCATATATTGATACATTATTCAGTCTGTTTCCGGATACTTGTGGGGCATTCACATGTTATTCCAATCGTGTGGTACTGAAAGAGGGCGAATTAATAAAGAATCCCTTGAAAGACGTGGTAGTCCCGGAGCAGGTCATCGCGCCAACAACGGCTGACGCAGCGCTTGTCCTATGTGGTCCGGTAGGTAACGGTGATCCATCTCCTGGCAGCAGCGGTTGGTCTCCGGTACCTTCTGCTGAGCCCCTAGTCCATATACTGATGTGGCCGGAGGATCGTGGGCCACGATTCTGTCTGAAAACAGGAACACATGGGCTACTTGCACAGTGAACAAGTCTGTATGATCATGTTCACACACCACCAAGAAACCTGAAGACACAAAAGAGAATAGTAAAACCAAAAACACTCAGTTTGAAAAAATGTTGCAGTAATCCGCAAGTGCTAGTAAAAGATGTAAAAAACAGGGTATTTGGTTGATACGTTTTTTGCAAAAAATGTATACTAAGCTGCTCTACCAATCTTCACGGTATACCCTTATCAGAGCAGTCCTAACTAATGTATGCAATCCCTATCTGATGTATTTAAAAACCTGATCATCTGTATATAACCTGTGTGAACAGGGTTCAGACAGGAAAAATCCATGTGTGCATACAGGGTAGAACAGCTTTTGTGCAGATAGCCCAAGAGGAGTGGTGGAACTCCCCAGTCTTGTAGACACAAGAGAACAATTATGGAAACAGGAACACATGGGCTACTTGCACAGTGAACAAGTCTGTATGATCATGTTCACACACCACCAAGAAACCTGAAGACACAAAAGAGAATAGTAAAACCAAAAACACTCAGTTTGAAAAAAATGTTGCAGTAATCCGCAAGTGCTAGTAAAAGATGTAAAAAACAGGGTATTTAGTTGATACGTTTTTTGCAAAAAATGTATACTAAGCTGCTCTACCAATCTTCACGGTATACCCTTATCAGAGCAGTCCTAACTAATGTATGCAATCCCTATCTGATGTATTTAAAAACCTGATGATCAGGGTATACCGTGAAGATTGGTAGAGCAGCTTAGTATACATTTTTTGCAAAAAACGTATCAACCAAATACCCTGTTTTTTACATCTTTTACTAGCACTTGCGGATTACTGCAACATTTTTTCAAACTGAGTGTTTTTGGTTTTACTATTCTCTTTTGTGTCTTCACGATTCTGTCTGAGCCCGACGTGGCCCGGCAGACATACAATGGTGAATCAGGGAGCAGATAGCAGTCCTGCACCCGGTCTCTCTCTGGCAGCAGGTGCGCAGTACTCACTAGCCCGGAACGTTCAACACCTCGCTTTGTGGTGACCAAAGGACACACTGCACGTCTCTTCTTGCAGTCTCTGTCAGCGGTGACAGGGAAGCTCGAGCGCGGGCCTGCGCTATATTGATGCTCGGGGGCCGGAGCACTCACATCCCCCTGCTGCACTCTGTCTCTTCCAGCCAAGTCTGCCCATTTCCATGCGCGTTGAGTCTGTAAGCGCTTAGCAACACCCCCTGTTTCTGTCTGCAATGATTGGTCCGGTCTCTTAAGCTTTCCCCCAGACAACAGAGGAGACAGCCCCGACAGTTCCGGACCCGACCCAAAAATGTACCCAGGGCACGGTCCTTCTTAGGCCGGTTTCACATTTGCGGTTGTGTCCGCAGCGTTTCTTCCGCAATTATCCGCATGCGTTGTGTATTCCTATATTTAACATTAGAGACGCATGTGCCTGCGATCGATTGCGTTTTGCCGCGTTTGACGACTCATGCGTCATTTCATCGTCTGCGGTTTGGCACGGTAAACGCTACATGTAGTAATTTTAGAGGTGTCAATTTGCCGCCTAGAAACGTATGCGGTTGTTAGCGGATGGAATGCGGCAAAAAAACGCATTGCTGTCTAGGTGAACGCATGCGGCCACAAGCACATGCGTTTGCTTGCGTTTGTGAACGCATGCGTTGCACCAGAGAAAAACAAGTCTAAACACTGATTAGCCACCCCCCACATACAAGGTAATAAAGGGAGGGAGTGGACATTTGCAGGTCACTACGCCCCAAACAGAGAAGCTTTCCAGACGCAACAGAGCAGACACAGGAAGGAATCTACACTCCGAACAATGTAAGTATATCCTAGCCAATGCCTTTATTTTCTATTTTCTGTCTCTACCTGTCCTAATTTCTGCCATTTCTTTCTTTTTGCATGCATCAGAATGTCATCTTCTTCTGATGAGGGGCAACGTCCAGGGCCTTCTCAAGCCGAACATGTCAGTGAAGTGAGTACTCAACTCCTCAGATTGGTAAGTATTCACTGTCACATCTACACATGTGACAATTTTTTATTCCTTTTTTTAGAGCACTTCTTCCACTGCGGCAGAGGGTGAGCAGGAGCAGTGGGGTCACGGTCGGGTGGCAAGGCGGCAGCATGTAAGTATACCTGGCTGACTGTTCACTGTATCCTCACTTTAGTATTCTTGAATCTTCCTTTCTTTACTTTCCTCTTTCTTTACATTTTTCTTCTGGACTCATTTTTTATCTTGACTTTCATTATTCATGCCATTTCTCAGCCTCTGTTTTCTTTCTTTTCCTTATGTTATCCAACATTAATGTCTTCATTTATTTTTTAAGTTCCAGAACGGAATGAGGACCTCATTGACAACGATATCCTCATCTCCCTGGTCCATGAGCGGGTTCCGTTGTGGGACATCCGGGTTCCCCAGCACTCGGACAACGTGACGATCCGGCGGCTATGGAATGAGGTGGCCAAAGCAATGTGGGATGACTAGGACAACGCCCCGACTCGGATCCGAAATGCATTTTGTAAGTATTGCAATGCAGTGTGATGCAGCAGAGACCTTGGCCGTGCTCACTAAAACTGTGTGTGATGAGAGAAACTCTCAGGAGTTTCTCTCATCACACACAGTTGTGTGAGCACGGCCAAAAGTCCATTGTCTAACCATAATTTTTTGTTTTTTCAACAGTGCTCAAAGTCAAAACACGTTGGCGTTCGATGAAAGACCGCTTCAAGAAGGACCTGAGCCAAGAGAGCCGTGTTCCCAGTGGTTCTGGAGCAAAGATCCGAAAGTATAAATAACACCGCATTCTGGCATTTTTAAGACCGGTCCTTGCCCAGAGAACATAAGTATTTTTTCGGTGTATTATGTTGTGTTGTATTGCCATAATCTGTATGTTTCTATTCAACAGGAGTTGGCATTTTTTAAGTTTTTGGTATTATTTTTTTTTCCCCTTTTTTCACAGCACATGGAGCAGCACTGTTGACCCAGGTTCGGGAGCGGTCCTTCATCAGACAGCCACGTACCCATCCCAGCCATCCAGCAGAGCTGCAGCAAGTGGGCCTGCCACACTAACTGGAGACCAGGAAGCTGGTCCATCAGGTGTTCCCCTTTCCCAGTCCTCTGCCCCTTTTTTTTGGGCTCCTCCCGGCAGCGGCAGAGGGCATCGGACAGGTCACTCATGCCCGAGTTTTTGCACTTGAGCTCGGTTTTTCACGATGGACTCAAAGCTTTGGATGACCGACTGGATACTGCCATTAGACATGTGAATACACGTATCCAGGAGGTCACCAAAAGCCTTGACGAAGTAAAAGCCGACCTCCAAAGGCCAGCACATCATTTTTTTAACCAAATTGAACATGGCATGTCAGAACACCTTACTCCTGAACTCCAGCTTAGTGTCATGCAGGCCTGCAATGCTGCTTACGTGCAGGCTATACAGTAGAGTCGGTAGTTTCACCAGACAGTGGCGGCATATCCACCTGTGCCTACACTGTCATGCTTTACCTCAATGCTGACCTCTGCTGCATACCACTGCACGGCCACCTCCATTCCAAGCACTGCCGGATACCACTACAGTACCACCACCATGCCGAGTGCTGTTGGACAGCCCACTGCCACCACCATGACAACTGCTGCTCCTGCTTGGACTTCCTCCACTGCCACCACTATGCAGCAGCAGGACCCTGGCATGGCCTTCCGCTCCACCACCACCACAATGCAGCAGGACCCAGGCATGGCCTTCCGCTCTACCACCACCACCACGATGCAGCAGTATCCAGGCTTGGCCTTTCGCTCTACGAGCACAATGGACCCTGGCATGGCCTTCCGCTCTACGAGCACTATGGACTCTGATATAGCTGCCTGCTCTACGAGCACAATGGACCCTGGCATGGCCTTCCGCTCTACAAGCACTATGGACTCTGGCGTGGCTGCACACTCTACGAGCACTATGGACTCTGGCATGGCTGCACGCTCTGCGAGCACTATGGACTCTGGCATGGCTGCACGCTCTACGAGCACAATGGACCCTGGCATGGCCTTCCGCTCTACGAGCACTATGGACTCTGATATGGCTGCCCGCTCTACGAGCACAATGGACCCTGGAATGGCTGCATGCTCTACAAGCACAGTGCAGCCGGACCCTGACAGGTCACCCACCATGACCATGCCGCAACAAATGAGCCCACCGAGGCTTCCCAGACCATGTAGATCCCAGAAAGGAAAAAAAATAAAAAAACTGCATACTATCAGTATTCCTTCCCCCTCACCTCCCAGTGTGTCTGTACTGTCTCACCCTTCCAGTGCGTCTCAGGCGTCTCATGTGTCAATCCCCATCCCCGAACTACCAAACCCCACTAGTTTAATTGCCCCTTCTCCTGCCATCCCTGCATCGTCCACACTTAGCCAGGCCTCACAGCTACACACCCCCCATTTCCGTCACTCTACCCCAAGCAGGCGCAGTTAAATAAATATTTTGGTTGTTATAAAATAAATACTACTGTTTTTTGCCCCCAATTAGGTGTGGTTAACTGTGTATTTCGCCGCCGGCAACACACACCGTGCGACAAATAAAACACTGCGCCGCACACTTTATTTTTTGGCCACATCATAGCTCCAGTAGTTAGCAAGTACAACACTGCAGCTTTGTGTGTCTTTAGTATAGAGATATGAGGTGGGCCAAAAAATTTATACTTGCATTTTCTCCATAATCTCTTCCTTCTGCTTAGTCTGTGACTAGTGTTGCAGACTGAAGAGAAAATGGCGGAAATACAATGCAGAACTACAGTTGTGGCCAAAAGTATTGACACCCTTGCAATTCTGTCAGATAATACTCAGTTTTTTCCTGAAAATGATTGCAATCACAATTTTTTTGGTATTATTATCTTCATTTAATTTGTCTTAAATGAAAAAACACAAAAGAGAATGAAGCAAAAAGCAAAACGTTAATCATTTCACACAAAACTCCAAAAATGGGCCAGACAAAAGTATTGGCACCCTCAGCCTAATACTTTGTTGCACAACCTTTAGCCAAAATAACTGCGACCATCTGCTTCCGGTAAACATCAATGAGTTTCTTACAATGCTCTGCTGGAATTTTAGACCATTCTTCTTTGGCAAACTGCTCCAGGTCCCTGATATTTGAAGGGTGCCTTCTCCAAACTGCCATTTTTAGATCTCTCCACAGGTGTTCTATGGGATTCAGGTCTGGACTCATTGCTGGCCACCTTAGAAGTCTCCAGTGCTTTCTCTCAAACCATTTTCTGGTGCTTTTTGAAGTGTGTTTTGGGTCATTGTCCTGCTGGAAGACCCATGACCTCTGAGAGAGACCCAGCTTTCTCACACTGTGCCCTACATTATGCTGCAAAATTTGTTGGTAGTCTTCAGACTTCATAATGCCATGCACACGGTCAAGCAGTCCAGTGCCAGAGGCAGCAAAGCAACCCTAAAACATCAGGGAACCTCCGCCATGTTTGACTGTAGGGACCGTGTTCTTTTCTTTGAATGCCTCTTTTTTTATCCTGTAAACTCTATGTTGATGCCTTTGCCCAAAAAGCTCTACTTTTGTCTCTAACCAGAGAACATTCTTCCAAAACGTTTTAGGCTTTTTCAGGTAAGTTTTGGCAAACTCCAGTCTGGCTTTTTTATGTCTCGGGGTAAGAAGTGGGGTCTTCCTGGGTCTCCTACCATACAGTCCCTTTTCATTCAGACGCCGACGGATAGTACGGGTTGACACTGTTGTACCCTCGGACTGCAGGGCAGCTTGAACTTGTTTGGATATTAGTCGAGGTTCTTTATCCAATATCCGCATAATCTTGCGTTGAAATCTCTTGTCAATTTTTCTTTTCCGTCCACATCTAGGGAGGTTAGCCACAGTGCCATGGGCTTTAAACTTCTTGATGACACAGCGCACGGTAGACACAGGAACATTCAGGTCTTTGGAGATGGACTTGTAGCCTTGAGATTGCTCATGCTTCCTCACAATTTTGTTTCTCAAGTCCTCAGACAGTTCTTTGGTCTTCTTTCTTTTCTCCATGCTCAATGTGGTACACACAAGGACACAGGACAGAGGTTGAGTCAACTTTAATCCATGTCAGCTGGCTGCAAGTGCAATTTAGTTATTGCCAACACCTATTTGGTGCCACAGGTAAGTTACAGGTGCTGTTAATTACACAAATTAGGGAAGCATCACATGATTTTTCGAACAGTGCCAATACTTTTGTCCACCCCCTTTTTTATGTTTGGTGTGGAATTATATCCAATTTGGCATTAGGACAATTCTTTTTGTGTTTTTTTTTCATTTAAGATAAATTAAATGAAGATAATAATAACAAAGAATTTGTGTTTGCAATCATTTTCAGGAAGAAACTGAGTATTATCTGACAGAATTGCAGGGGTGTCAATACTTTTGGCCACAACTGTATACTCAACAGATCATGTGTCCAAAAACTAATTAGTTAGGACACCTGACCTGGTGAGTAGAGAACTGCCTTGTATAACCTCCATTTTTTCTTCTGTGTACGTAATCTATTTCACACAAAGTGAAGGGACGATGGCGGTCATACAAGGCATATCTATGCTCAACTGGACATGTCAGAAATAGTGAATTCATGAGGCTGTTATATGTGCATCATGAATTCATTATTTCTGACACCTGACTTGATGAGTATAGATCTGTTTTGTATTAAACAGCAATCGTTTATTCAGTCTGCGTCCAATAGATACTGCAGAACAGAATCAGGAGGCAATGACGTCAACAACCTTACCACTAACAACCTAAGGCTACTTTCACACATCAGGCTTTTTGTTTCAGGCACAATCCGGCTACTTTTGAAAAAAACGGATCAGGTTTTTTTTTACGCCGGATCCGTTTTTTTCACATAGAGTTGTATTAGCGCCGGATTGTGCCTGATGGCCAGATGTTTCATCCGTTTTTTTACCGGATCCCTTCAAATAGTCGTTTCCGGCGGACGGAGAAAACGTCCACTGCAACTTTTTTTGTTCAGCCGAAAAAACCCGCACACTGACGGAATCGGCAAAAAACACATGAAACGGAAGTGTGAAATAGCAATCCGGCGTCTGGATCAGGTTTTCACAGCATTTTCCATGCAAATCATGGAGATATTCCGTTCTGGGGTCTCTCTCTCTCTCTCTCTCTCTCTCTCTCTCCCTCTCTCCCTCTCTCTCTCTCTCTCGTCCCCGGAATCAGGAAGTCACAAAAAAATCCATGCGCAGTAAAGACGACCGGATCCAGCTGAAAAACAGATCCGGCGCATCAGTTTTTCGCAATTTATGTCGGATCCTTTTTTTAAACATTAGCCGGATTTAGCCTGAAACAAAAAGCCTGATGTGTGAAAGTAGCCTTAGGCTGCCATCACACTAGCAGTATTTGGTCAGTATTTTACATCAGTATTTGTAAGCCAAAACCAGGAGTGAAACAATTAGAGTATGTGCACACGTTCAGGTTTTTTCACGTTTTTTCCGCGTTTTTTCGCGATAAAAACACAATAAAACCGCATTAGAAACCGCAGACATATGCATCCTATCATTTAGAATGCATTCTGCAATTTTTGTGCACATGATGCGTTTTTTTCCACGAAAAAAACGAATTACAGTAAAAAAAAGCAGCATGTTCATTAATTTTTTGGATTTTCTGCGTTTTTACCGCTATTCTATGCATTTGGGAAAAAACGCACCAAAAACACGTCAAAAACGTGAAAAAAACGCATGCGGATTTCTGGCAGAAATGTCCATTTTTTGTCAGGAAAATTTCTGCAAGAAATCCTGACGTGTGCACATACCCTTAGAGGAAAAGTATAATAGAAACATATGCACAACTTCTGCATTTATCACCCACTCCTGGTTTTGGCTTACAAATACTGATGTAAAATACTGACCAAATACTGCTAGTGTGACGGCAGCCTTGGTTTGTAGAGGAAATACATAGGAGACACGGTCAAGATACCAAAAAAATAAAGTTAATTAACAAAAAATATTAGTATCAGTTAAAAAAATAACTGGTACAGACTAGGGTTGAGCGACTTTTACTTTTTTAGGGTCGAGTCGGGTTTCGCGAAACCCGACTATCTCAAAAGTCGAGTCGAGTGAAATCGGACGATTATCGCGAAAAGTCGGGGATCGACCGAAACCCAATGCAAGTCAATGGGGGAGCATAGTCGGCAGTGAGTGGAGGCCAGGAAAACACCTACAGTGCCCGTTTTAATGGCAAAAGCATCCATTCTTGTTACTGAAGCTTGTCAATCTTAATTTACCTTATAATAATAGTTAGGCATTGGAAATTGGGGGTCATTTGGCTAAAGTTGTGGGGGGTAGGGCTGGTTCAAGTATTTAGTGGGCCCAGGAAATGTGGACCACGTCACGGCAGTGGAGCAGGGAGAGGTAAGTATTTCAACTTTGCAAGTGCTGTGATCCTGAGCAAGCAGGGGGGGCCCACTCGTTGGCATTGGCACTGGCACAGGGCCCCTCAAAGTATGGCAGTGTGTTTGCACGGCGGAGGCGCCTCCCACCGGCAGCGACACTTTTGTGTACTATGAGGGGCCCTGTGCCAGTGACGTCGCCAACGAGTATTCCCCCCCCCACCTGATGAAGGAACCTGCACTTTCATCTGCATCTTCCTCTTTGTCCCCGTGTAAGGTGGTATGGTATGCGGGAAGGGGAACCTGACTTTCAGCAGGGTCACATTCTGCCTGTGTAGTGTGCACAGGGAATGTAGCTTTCTGGGTCAATGTACCAGCAGACTGATCTATCACTGGCTGGGCAATGGGCAGGATGAGGAGGAAACACAGATATAGGCCCAAATAAAAAAAGTGGGCTAAATGCAGTTCAAAATTGGTAACAGGACTAACCAGGCGGCATTGCTTTGTTCAGTGGAGGACAACTGTAATGAGAGGCTGACACAGTGAGTAGGCCGAAATCAGTAAGTAGGCTAAATGCAGTTCAAAATTGGTAACAGAAGTAAACAGGCGGCACAGCTTTGTTCAGTGGAGAATAGCAAGGAGCGTCAGACACCGTTAGTAGGGCCAACAAAACAAGTAGGCCAAATGCAGTGTTATATTAAAAACAATTTAACGAGCACCTGAAGATTGAAGCTCAGGAAATGCAACCAGGAGAACACCTTGGAGCGGCAGACACCGTTTCTAGAACCCAACCAAACTAGTAGCCCCACTGCAGTTGTTCAATTAAAAAACTCTTTAACAAGAGCCTCAAGATAGAAGCTCAGGAAATGCAACCAGGAGAACACCTTGGAGCGGCAGACACCGTTTCTAGAACCCAACTCAACTTGTAGGCTTAATGCAGTGTTATATTAACAACTACTTAACGAGAGCCTGAAGATTGAAGCTAAGGAAAGGCAACCTGGAGAACACCTTGGACACCGTTTCTAGAACCCAACCAAACTAGTAGCCCCACTGCAGTTGGTCAATTAAAAAACTCTTTAACAAGAGCCTCAAGATAGAAGCTCAGGAAATGCAACCAGGAGAACACCTTGGAGCGGCAGACACCATTTCTAGAACCCAACCAAACTAGTAGCCCCACTGCAGTTGGTCAATTAAAAACCTCTTTAACAAGCGTCTCAAGATAGAAGCTCAGGAAATGCAACCAGGAGAACACCTTGGAGTGGCAGACACCGTTTCTAGAACCCAACCCAACTTGTAGGCCTAATGCAGTGTTATATTAACAACTACTTAACGAGAGCCTGAAGATTGAAGCTAAGGAAAGGCAACCCGGAGAACACCTTGTAGCGGCAGACACCATTTCTGCAACCCAACCAAACCAGTAGCCCCACTGCAGTTGGTCAATTAAAAAACTCTTTAACGAGAGCCTCAAGATAGAAGCTCAGGAAATGCAACCAGGAGCACACCTTGGAGCGGCAGACACCATTTCTAGAACCCAACCCAACTTGTAGGCCGAATGCAGTGTTATATTAACAACTACTTAACGAAAGCCTGAAGATTGAAGCTAAGGAAAGGCAACCTGGAGAACACCTTGGAACTGCAGACACAGTTTGTAGACCCCAACCAAACTTGTGGCCCCAATGCAGTTTTAAAATTCCGACAGGCTGAAAACCTGACAATTGCAGCTCAGTTTGTTTAAGAGGAGGACAGCTGTATTGAGTGGCGCAGACAGACACTGCTAGTAGGCCTTACACCACAAAGTTGGCTCGCTGCAGGTTTAAAAAAGGTTACATGGGTACACGGGCAGCATTGGTGTTGTCAACGGAGGACAATTTGAAGGATGGACCGCAGACAGACTTAGTAGGCCTAAAATAAAAAAAATAGGCTCAATGCAGGTTCAATAATGTTGCAGGGGTGCACAGGCAGCATTGGTGTGGTCAGCGGAGGACAATTGGAAGGATGGACCGCAGACAGACTTAGTAGGCCTAAAATAAAAAAATAGGCTCAATGCAGGTTCAATTATGTTGCAGTGGTGCACAGGCAGCGTTGGTGTGGTCAGCGGAGGACAATTGGAAGTAGTGTCTGACACAGTTAGTACTCCAACATAATAAATAGATGTTAATGTCTCGCAAAAAAAACAACAACAAAAAAAAAGGGTGGCATACTTTGGTTTGGTACAGGGGTGGGCTCCTCTGCTGACTTTCAGACATTGTTATTTGGCGCAAAGTATTTACTGGTGTAAATGTAGGACAGGGCCCCTGAATATTTTAACTAGCATCATACATGTCAACAATTTGGTATTGTCAGTGCCAGGCATTGAAAGATTTCACTGCATAGACTAAACCGTGGTGGAGTAGTGAGAGATAAATTTTGCAAGTGGTAGAGCACTGTTTCAGTTGGGGGGGGGCACTCTCTCGTGGCCGGCGGTACTGGCCCAGGATCCCTCATGTAAAAACGGTGTGTCTGACGTTGGGTGCGCGCCACCACCGCCAGAGACACTTCATTGTACTATGAGGGACCCAGTGCCAGTGCCGTCGCCCAAAAGTAGGTACACCCACCTCTTCAGACAAACGGCACTCTCACGGGTACTTGCGCAAAGTGGCGACCACGGAACCGTGGGGGGAGTCAGCCCATTTAGGGAGGTTTAAACATGTCGTATGCTGGACATACAGCAGCTGCAAAATAAGAGATTGGAACAGTGAGTAAGACCAGTCCAAAAGCAAGACCTTTTTACAGGAAAGCTAGGTGTCAGCCGTGAAAGGTGGGGCAAAATAATTAGAAATCCATGAGTGGTTCATTTTAATGAAGGTTAGATCATCAACATTTTGGGTAGCCAGACGAGTCCTTTTTCGGTCAGTATTGAACCAGCAGCACTGAATACTCTTTCTGATAGCACACTAGCTGCTGGGCAAGCAAGCTCCTGCAATGCATATTCGGCCAATTCAGGCCAGGTGTCTATTTTGGATGCCCAGTAATCAAATGGGAATGACGGTTGAGGGAGAACATCGATAAGGGAGGAAAAATAGTTAGTAACCATACTGGACAAATGTTGTCTCCTGTCACTTTGAATTGATGCTGCAGTGCCTGTCCTGTCTGTGGTCATTGCGAAATCACTCCACAACCTGGTCAGAAAACCCCTCTGTCCAACGCCACTTCTGATTTGTGCACCTCTAACACCTCTGCCCTGTTGCCCCCTGCAGCTCGTGTGAGAACCATCACCGGCGCTGTGTGCTGGGAATGCCTGAATCAAACGGTCTACAAGAGTTGCTTGTTTGGTTGCCAATATTTGTTCAAGGTTCTCATGTGGCATGATATTTTGCAATTTCCCTTTATAGCGTGGATCCAGGAGGCAGGCCAACCAGTAATCATCATCGGTCATCATTTTTATAATGCGTGGGTCCCTTTTGAGGATACGCAAGGCATAATCCGCCATGTGGGCCAATGTTCCAGTTGTCAAATCACTGCTTGTGCTGGGTTGAGGAGCACTTTCGGGCAAATCAACGTCACTTGTCTCCCTCAAAAACCCTGAACCTGGCCTTGCAACGCCAGCAGTTTCTATTGCCCCCTGAGAAGCTTCCTCATCCAAAAAATACTCATCCCCATCATCCTCCTCGTCCTCCTCCTCCTCGCCCGCCACCTCGTCCAGTAGACTTCCCTGACCAGACAATGGCTGACTGTCATTAAGGCTTCCCTCGTCCTCGGCTGCAGACGCCTGCTCCTTTAAACTTTGCATCAGCAGATGCATTAGGGGGATGCTCATGCTTATTATGGCGTTGTCTGCACTAACCAGCCGTGTGCATTCCTCAAAAGACTGAAGGACTTGACACAGGTCTTGTAGCTTCGACCACTGCACACCTGACAACTCCATGTCTGCCATCCAACTGCCTGCCCATGTATGTGTATCCTCCCATAAATACATAACAGCATGCCTCTGTTCGCACAGTCTCTGAAGCATGTGTAGTGTGGAGTTCCACCTTGTTGCAACGTCGATGATTAGGCGATGCTGGGGAAGGTTCAAAGATCGCTGATGGTTCTGCATACGGCTGGAGTGTACGGGCGAACGGCGGATGTGCGAGCAAAGTCTGCACACCTTGAGGAGCAGGTCGGGTAACCCCGGATAACTTTTCAGGAAGCACTGGACCACCAGGTTTAAGGTGTGAGCCAGGCAAGGAATGTGTTTCAGTTGTGAAAGGGCTGTGGCAGCCATAAAATTCCTTCCGTTATCACTCACTACCTTGCCTGCCTCAAGATGTACAGTGCCCAGCAATGACTGAGTTTCTTGCTGCAAGAACTCGGACAGAACTTCTGCGGTGTGTCTGTTGTCGCCCAAACACTTCATAGCCAATACAGCCTGCTGACGCTTGCCACTAGCTGTTCCATAATGGGACACCTCGTGTGCAACAGTGGCAGCTGCGGATGGAGTGGTCATGCGACTGCGGTCTGTGGACGAGCTCTCGCTTCCGCTGGAGGACGAGGAGGAGGAGGGGCGAATGCCTACAGCCAACTGTTTCCTAGACCGTGGGCTAGGCAGAACTGCCCCAATATTGCTGTCCCCTGTGGACCCTGCATCCACCACATTAACCCAGTGTGCCGTGATGGAGACGTAACGCCCCTTGCCATACCTACTGGTCCATGCATCTGTTGTCAGGTGCACTTTTCTACTCACAGATTGCCTGAGTGCATGGACAATGCATTCTTTTACATGCTGGTGGAGGGCTGGGATGGCTTTTCTCAAAAAAAAGAAGTGTCGACTGGGTAGCTCGTAGCGTGGTACAGCGTAGTCCATCAGGGCTTTGAAAGCTTCGCTTTCAACTAACCGGTAGGGCATCATCTCTAACGAGATTAGTCTAGCAATGTGAGCGTTCAAACCCTGTGTACGCGGATGTGAGGATGAGTACTTCCTTTTCCTAATGAGAGTCTCTTGTAGGGTGAGCTGGACTGGAGAGCTGCATATGGTGGAACTAGCGGGGGTGGCTGAGAGAAGGTTGGCGATGGTATTCTTGCTGTTGGCCTACATACAGTGTTTCCTACCACGAACCTCGTGATTCCCTGACTACTTTGACCTTGCAACGACACCTCCACATTTGCTGCAGGTGGTGTGGTAAACGGTGGGCTTACAGTGAGGGAAGGAATGTAGCGTTGCTGACTAGCTTCATTGTGAGAGGGTGGAACAACGTTAAGGGACGTTTCGTAGTTAGTCCAGGCTTGCAAGTGCATGGTGGTTAAATGTCTACACATGCAACTTGTATTTAGATTTTTAACATTCTGACCTCTGCTGAAGGTCCTTGAGCATTTCTTACAGATGACTTTGCACTGATCATTTGGATCTTGGTTAAAAAAATGCCAGACTGCACTCTTCCTACTATCGGATACCTTTTCAGGCATTGCACACTGAGCTACTTTAACTGGATGGCCACGCTGTCCTACAACTGTTTTTGGTTTTGCCACATGTTTTTGGCCAGATATGGGCCTGCCAGATGGAACCTGTTGCGATGTTGATGCCTGCTGCAGATCCTCCTCCTCCGCTTCAGAGCTACTGCTGGCTGCACCCTGTTCCCCCAATGGCTGCTAATCAGGGTCAACAACTGGGTCATCTATGACCTCCTCTTCTATGTCCTGTGCACCTTCCTCTGTGTCACCGTGTAAGCCGGTGCTATAGCGTTCGCTACGGGGCTCCATAGTCTCATCAGGGTCAGATTCTGGCTCAGTACACTGCGAGGGCAATGTTGTGATCTGAGTCAAAGGAACAGCATAATAATCTGGCTGTGGCTGTGCATCTGTGCACTTCATGTCCGATTCATCTTGTAATGGGCATGGCCTGTTAACAATTTCCCTTTCTAACCCAGGCACGGTATGTGTAAAGAGCTCCATGGAGTAACCCATTGTGTCGCCTGACGCATCCTTCTCTGTTGTTCTGGGTGAAGAACACAAGGAAGCGACTTGTCCCTGACCGGGAACATCCACTGACGACGCGCTGCTTTTACATTTTGCACTTTCCGAAGAGGAGGCGAAAGAGCTAGAGGCAGAGTCAGCAAGGAAAGCCAAAACTTGTCCCTGCTGCTCCGGCTTTAAAAGCGGTTTTCCTACTCCCAGAAAAGGGAACGTTCGAGGCCCTGTGTAGCCATTCGATGATGCTGGCTCAACAACTCTAGACTTAGGTGCTATATTGCTTTTCCCATGACCACCTGATGCTCCACCACCACTACCATCATTACCAGCTGGCTATGACCGCCCATGGCCACGACCTCTTCCACCAGACTTCCTCATTCTTTGAAAAATGTAACTAAACAAACGGTATTTGGTACTGTAAAACCAGTTAGAAGGTGTACGCAAACTTGTGGTGAATTTAAATCTCCCTTTATAGGTGTGTGAGACTGCAGGGAAAATCAGGCCCACTGTATAACAGTACACAGCTTCAGTGGCAAACAGTGGCTGACAGATATGCCACTAACAGGACTGACGCAGATGCACACACTGGCAATAAAATTCTCCCCTTTTTTTATATGGGAGACTAGTGAATAAATCAGGCCCACTGTATTACAGTATATTTTCTGTGGCAGAAAATGACAGACAGATACCACAGACAGGACTGGCACAGATGCAGATTTGCCAATATGAATCTCCCCCTTTTTTATTTTTTCTGGGAGACTAGTGAATAAATCAGGCCCACTGTATTACAGTATATTTTCTGTGGCAGAAAATGACTGACAGATGCCACAGACAGGACTGGCACATATGCAGATTTGCCAATATTAAACTCCCCCTTTTTTATTTTTTCTGGGAGACTAGTGAATATATCAGGCCCACTGTATTACAGTATATTTTCTGTGGCAGAAAATGAGTGACAGATACCACAGACATGTTGGCACCAATGACACGGCAAGGAAGGACCTACCAACAATCTGCAAAGACTTTGAAGAGTTGGGGAAGAAAGTAAAGGAACTGGATGCACAGGTAGTTTTTTCTTCTATCCTTCCAGTAGACGGGCATGGCACCAGGAGATGGAACAGGATCCTTGATGCAAACAACTGGCTAAGACGATGGTGCAGACAACAAGGATTCGGATTCCTGGACCACGGTGTGAATTACTTGTACGATGGACTCCTCGCCAGAGACGGACTACACCTCAACAAACCTGGGAAACACACATTCGCCAGAAGACTCGCTACACTCATCAGGAGGGCGTTAAACTAGAAGAAGAGGGGACGGGAAGAAAAACATTAGACTTGAACAAAGAAGATCCAGGAAAACATACTCAGAAGGGAGGTAAGAACATTTCTAAAACAATCCACAGCGAGGAGATTGGAACAAAACAAAATCCTCTAAACTGCATGCTCGCAAACGCCAGAAGCCTGACAAACAAGATGGAAGAACTAGAAGCAGAAATATCTACAGGTAACTTTGACATAGTGGGAATAACCGAGACATGGTTAGATGAAAGCTATGACTGGGCAGTTAACTTACAGGGTTACAGTCTGTTTAGAAAGGATCGTAAAAATCGGAGAGGAGGAGGGGTTTGTCTCTATGTAAAGTATTGTCTAAAGTCCACTTTAAGGGAGGATATTAGCGAAGGAAATGAGGATGTCGAGTCCATATGGGTCGAAATTCATGGAGGGAAAAATGGTAACAAAATTCTCATTGGGGTCTGTTACAAACCCCCAAATATAACAGAAACCATGGAAAGTCTACTTCTAAAGCAGATAGATGAAGCTGCAACCCATAATGAGGTCCTGGTTATGGGGGACATTAACTACCCGGATATTAACTGGGAAACAGAAACCTGTGAAACCCATAAAGGCAACAGGTTTCTGCTAATAACCAAGAAAAATTATCTTTCACAATTAGTGCAGAATCCAACCAGAGGAGCAGCACTTTTAGACCTAATACTATCTAATAGACCTGACAGAATAACAAATCTGCAGGTGGTCGGGCATCTAGGAAATAGCGACCACAATATTGTACAGTTTCACCTGTCTTTCACTAGGGGGACTTGTCAGGGAGTCACAAAAACACTGAACTTTAGGAAGGCAAAGTTTGACCAGCTTAGAGATGCCCTTAATCTGGTAGACTGGGACAATATCCTCAGAAATAAGAATACAGATAATAAATGGGAAATGTTTAAGAACATCCTAAATAGGCAGTGTAAGCGGTTTATACCTTGTGGGAATAAAAGGACTAGAAATAGGAAAAACCCAATGTGGCTAAACAAAGAAGTAAGACAGGCAATTAACAGTAAAAAGAAAGCATTTGCACTACTAAAGCAGGATGGCACCATTGAAGCTCTAAAAAACTATAGGGAGAAAAATACTTTATCTAAAAAACTAATTAAAGCTGCCAAAAAGGAAACAGAGAAGCACATTGCTAAGGAGAGTAAAACTAATCCCAAACTGTTCTTCAACTATATCAATAGTAAAAGAATAAAAACTGAAAATGTAGGCCCCTTAAAAAATAGTGAGGAAAGAATGGTTGTAGATGACGAGGAAAAAGCTAACATATTAAACACCTTCTTCTCCACGGTATTCACGGTGGAAAATGAAATGCTAGGTGAAATCCCAAGAAACAATGAAAACCCTATATTAAGGGTCACCAATCTAACCCAAGAAGAGGTGCGAAACCGGCTAAATAAGATTAAAATAGATAAATCTCCGGGTCCGGATGGCATACACCCACGAGTACTAAGAGAACTAAGTAATGTAATAGATAAACCATTATTTCTTATTTTTAGGGACTCTATAGTGACAGGGTCTGTTCCGCAGGATTGGCGCATAGCAAATGTGGTGCCAATATTCAAAAAGGGCTCTAAAAGTGAACCTGGAAATTATAGGCCAGTAAGTCTAACCTCTATTGTTGGTAAAATATTTGAAGGGTTTCTGAGGGATGTTATTCTGGATTATCTCAATGATAATAACTGTTTAACTCCATATCAGCATGGGTTTATGAGAAATTGCTCCTGTCAAACCAATCTAATCAGTTTTTATGAAGAGGTAAGCTATAGGCTGGACCACGGTGAGTCATTGGACGTGGTATATCTCGATTTTTCCAAAGCGTTTGATACCGTGCCGCACAAGAGGTTGGTACACAAAATGAGAATGCTTGGTCTGGGGGAAATTGTGTGTAAATGGGTTAGTAACTGGCTTAGTGATAGAAAGCAGAGGGTGGTTATAAATGGCATAGTCTCTAACTGGGTCGCTGTGACCAGTGGGGTACCGCAGGGGTCAGTATTGGGACCTGTTCTCTTCAACATATTCATTAATGATCTGGTAGAAGGTTTACACAGTAAAATATCGATATTTGCAGATGATACAAAACTATGTAAAGCAGTTAATACAAGAGAAGATAGTATTCTGCTACAGATGGATCTGGATAAGTTGGAAACTTGGGCTGAAAGGTGGCAGATGAGGTTTAACAATGATAAATGTAAGGTTATACACATGGGAAGAAGGAATCAATGTCACCATTACACACTGAATGGGAAACCACTGGGTAAATCTGACAGGGAGAAGGATTTGGGGATCCTAGTTAATGATAAACTTACCTGGAGCAGCCAGTGCCAGGCAGCAGCTGCCAAGGCAAACAGGATCATGGGGTGCATTAAAAGAGGTCTGGATACACATGATGAGAGCATTATACTGCCTCTGTACAAATCCCTAGTTAGACCGCACATGGAGTACTGTGTCCAGTTTTGGGCACCGGTGCTCAGGAAGGATATAATGGAACTAGAGAGAGTACAAAGGAGGGCAACAAAATTAATAAAGGGGATGGGAGAACTACAATACCCAGATAGATTAGCGAAATTAGGATTATTTAGTCTAGAAAAAAGACGACTGAGGGGCGATCTAATAACCATGTATAAGTATATAAGGGGACAATACAAATATCTCGCTGAGGATCTGTTTATACCAAGGAAGATGACGGGCACAAGGGGGCATTCTTTGCGTCTGGAGGAGAGAAGGTTTTTCCACCAACATAGAAGAGGATTCTTTACTGTTAGGGCAGTGAGAATCTGGAATTGCTTGCCTGAGGAGGTGGTGATGGCGAACTCAGTCGAGGGGTTCAAGAGAGGCCTGGATGTCTTCCTGGAGCAGAACAATATTGTATCATACAATTAGGTTCTGTAGAAGGACGTAGATCTGGGGATTTATTATGATGGAATATAGGCTGAACTGGATGGACAAATGTCTTTTTTCGGCCTTACTAACTATGTTACTATGTTACTATGTTACAGACAGGACTGGCACAGATGCAGATTTGCCAATATTAATCTCCCCCTTTTTTATTTTTTCTGGGAGACTAGTGAATAAATCTGGCCCACTGTATTACAGTATAGTTTCTGTGCCAGAAAATGACTGACAGAGATACCGCAGACAGGATTGGCGCAGATGCACTGATTAGCAATATAAATCTCCTTTTTAGGTGTGGGACAGTGCAGAAAAATATAGGCCCACTGTTTTACACTACACAGTTTCAGGGTCAGAAAGTGGCTTGAAGATATATAAAAAAAGGGACTGTACTACAATTACTATCTTCCTACAATAATCTCAGAAAAGTATGGCAGGCAGCAATAAAAAGGACTGCTGCACATAAAAGTGTGGACAAACAAACAAGATAGCTGTGCAGAAAGGAAGGAGCAACAGGATTTGTGCTTTGAAAAAAGCAGTTGGTTTGCACAGCGGCGTACAAACAGCAATGCAGCTATCAGGGAGCCTTCTAGGGCAGCCCAATAAGCTACAGAGCTGATGAAGAAAAATCTAGCCTCCACTGTCCCTGCAAAGAAAAGGTGGTGTTGGACAGTGGAAATCACTACAGCACAAGCGGTTTGGGGGTGAATGTACCCTGCCTAATGCTATCCCTGCTTCTGACGAAGCGGCAGCAACCTCTCCCTATGCTCGGCAGTAAGATGGCGGTCGGCGTGCACGCCCCTTTATAGCCCCTGTGACGCTGCAGAAAGCAAGCCAATCACTTCCAAGCCCTTCTCTAAGATGGTGGGGACCAGGACCTATGTCATCACGCTGCCCACACTCTGCGTCCACCTTCATTGGCTGAGAAATGGCGCTGAACGCGTCATATGAAACGCGACTTTGGCGCGAAGGTCGCCGACCGCGTGGCCGACCCCACACAGGGATCGGGTCGGGTTTCATGAAACCCGACTTTGCCAAAAGTCGGCGACTTATGAAAATGACCGATCCGTTTCGCTCAACCCTAGTACAGACCAAATTCCAACAGGACATTTACACAATATTGTTCTGCCATGACACACGTCCAATATCAGAATCAAAAAAGGCAGCAAATTGGTCCTGCATGTGGCCAACTTCAGCAGTTGACCGCAGCGGGTGATGCTGGTAATCTGGCAATGGGTTTCCAACTGGTTCATCCAGTTCAATGTTGGTGCACTCCTTAGCCATTATGTAATTGTGGAGAACCACACAGGCTTTGACCACCTCATCGACTGTCTCCATTTTTAGATTAATGGCTGTTGCAAGAATGCGCCATTTTGAGACTAGAATCCCAAAGGTACACTCTACTGTTCTTCGGGCCCTGGTCAGTCTGTAGTTTAAGATCCTTTTAGTGTGGTTCAAGTCCCGACTGGAATATGGCTTCAGTAGGTTTTAACACATCTGAAAGGCCTAATCCCCAACCATAACAAATGGCATCGGTGCACCTTGAGTGTTGGGGAGAGGTCGTGGGCGTGGAAAACTAAAATTTTTGCCATACACACGGTGCCCCATATCCGAGTTCTTGAAAGTCTGGGAATCGTTGTCTCGGCCAAAAGCTCCAATGTCCACGGCGATGAAGCGACAGTCCGCATCTGCTATTGCCATGAGCACAACAGAAAAATAATTTTTATAGTTGAAGTACTCCGATCCTGTTCTGGCTGGTTAGATAATGCGGATGTGCTTCCCATCCACCGCTCCCAAACAGTTGTGGAAATCACACACACTCCAGAATTTTTCAGCAATTTCAATCCACATGTCCGCGGTGGGTAGGGGTATAAACTCATCCCGGAGAACATTCCACAAAGCCCGGCAGGTGTCTGCAACTATTCCGGACAGGGTGGAAATTCCAAGCCGGTATTGGAAGTGGAGGGATGATAAACTCTCTCCGGTTGCCAGAAATCTGTAATAAAATAAATAAATAAAAAAATAACAATCAATTCTATTTATGGTGTTGTTCTGCTAAAGACATAAAGGAAAATACAAAGAATGCATGTCAGAACAACCAAAATTAGGACTGGCATTTGTTTAGAATTGTTACGTACCTTAATGTAACCAGCAGACGTTCCTCTGGTGGAATCGCTCTACGGAGCTGGGTGTCCTGTCTCCGGATGGCTCCTGGGCAAATCCTGGAAAGAGTCTTGCAACACCCTTGTATATTCTGGGAATTTGTCCGGGTTGGCATTAAGCTCGCCACATAGCGTGTGATAGGCTCCACGGCTCTCACGTAGTTCGATAATTGGGTGTTTCCAAAAACGCCTACGCCGTGTTCTTCTCTATTTTTCACGATTTCTGTGTTGCTCCCAAGCAAACGCACAGGCAAGAAACAGCTTGATGCTTAAATCCAGGTTGAAATAAAAGCTCTCGATGCGAAGATCCATCATGACACAGGATACAGTAGCACACTGGTAAGATTTCAGCAGTCCTAGGGTCTATATATAGATATCCCATAATACACGCCCTCTGTAGTCCCATTGGCGGTGTCTGGTTATCTAGATTTTTCTCCTGTAAAATTTTCCAGCATGAGCACAAAAAACGCAAATGCATGACAAAACGCATGATAAAGCGTTTGTACGTGTTTCTATGCGTTTTTTCCTGCACTTGCGGATGCGGATTAAACGCTGTGGATTCGAACGCAAATGTGAAACTAACACTTATATAATTATGTACATGAGATACCTGGGTTATATCAGCTGTACATATATAATAATAATAATAATCTTTATTTATATAGCGCCAACATATTCCGCAGCGCTTTACAGTTTAACAGTTTCAAACACAAAAGTCATAAGTAACAACGTCAACAATACAATAATTAAAGCAAAATAAGACGACCCTGCTCGTGAGAGCTTACAATCTACAATGAGGAGGGGGAGATGCAAAGTACAGGTGTGTATTTACAATGATGTATTTACAATCATGGTCCAGCCATCTTCAGGGGGTGGGGGTTAGATGGGGATAGTGAATGGGCTACACACACACACAAACATAACATAACTTTGATTAGTGAACGTGATAGGCCGCTCTGAACAAATGTGTTTTGAGCGAGCGCCTAAAACTATGCAAATTATGGATGGTCCTAATATCTTGGGGTAGAGCATTCCAGAGGATTGGCGCAGCACGGGAGAAGTCTTGGAGTCGGGAGTGGGAGGTACGGATTAGTGCACAGGTTAATCGAAAGTCATTTGCAGAGCGCAGTGGTCTGTTAGGCTGATAGACAGAAATGAGGGAGGAGATGTAAGGGGGTGCCGCACTGTGGAGAGCTTTGTGGGTGAGAACAAGTACTTTGAATTGTATCCTGTAATGAATGGGCAGCCAGTGTAACGACTGGCAAAGAGCGGACGCGTCCGAATAACAATTAGCCAGATGGACGACCCTGGCTGCTGCATTAAGGATGGACTGGAGAGGGGAAAGTCGAGTGAGGGGGAGGCCAATTAATAGAGCGTTACAGTAGTCCAGGCGGGAGTGGATCAGGGCGACAGTGAGGGTTTTAGCTGTCTCCATGGTGAGAAAAGGGCGGATTCTAGAGATGTTCTTTAGGTGTAAGCGGCACGAGCGGGCAAGAGATTGTATATGGGAGGTGAAGGAGAGATCGGAGTCAAACATAACACCCAGACAGCGCGCCTGCTGCCGGGGTGTTATTATGATGCCACCCACAGAGAGGGAAATGTCAGATTTAGGGAGGTTAGTAGATGGTGGGAGCAGAAGAAGTTCAGTTTTGGAGAGGTTGAGTTTCAGATAGAGAGCGGACATGATGTTGGAGACTCCGGACAGACAGTCAGTAGCGTTCTGTAGTACAGCGGGGGTAAGGTCAGGGGATGACGTATATAGTTGTGTGTCGTCGGCATAAAGATGGTACTGAAAGCCAAATCTGCTGATGGTCTGTCCAATTGGAGCCGTGTAGAGAGAGAACAGAAGGGGGCCAAGGACTGAGCCCTGAGGTACCCCAACAGTGAGAGGAAGAGGAGATGAAGTGGAGCCAGAGAACAGAACACTGAAGGAGCGGTCAGAAAGATAGGAGGAGAACCAGGAGAGAGCAGTGTCCTTAATGCCTAGTGACTGGAGCCTAGAGAGAAGAAGAGGGTGGTCAACAGTGTCAAAAGCTGCAGAAAGGTCGAGAAGAATGAGCAGAGAGTGGTCACCATTACTTTTTGCTGTCAGAAGGTCATTGGTCACTTTGATGAGTGCAGTTTCTGTCGAATGTAGGGGGCGGAAACCGGACTGTGAAGGGTCTAGGAGGGAGTGAGTGGAGAGGTAACGGGTAAGGCGGGAGTATATCAGGCGCTCCAAGAGTTTAGAGATGAAGGGGAGATTGGAGACCGGTCTGTAGTTGTTTGTGCAGGATGGGTTGAGGGTGGGTTTCTTTAGTAATGGAGTAATGATAGAGTGTTTGAAGGAGGAGGGGAAAATGCCAGAGGAGAGGGAGAGATTAAAGATTGTAGTTAGGTGACTTGTGACAACTGGAGAGAGAGACTGGAGGAGATGTGAGGGAATGGGGTCGGTAGTGCATGTAGTCGGACGAGAAGAGGAGAGGAGCTTGGAGACTTCTTCTTCTGTGATGGGATCGAATGTGGAGAGTGAGCCAGGGGCAATGAGGGGAGGGATGGGAGTCACTGAACTTAGTTGTTGGGAGCGGATTTCCTGACGGATATTGTCTATTTTCTCTATAAAGTGGGAGGCCAGGTCACCAGCACAAATATCTGTGATAGGGGCTTGTGCTTTTGGCCTGAAAGGGAGTGAAAAGGTGTCAAAAAGTTTCTTGGGGTTGTTGGATAGTGAGGAGATCAGAGTGGTAAAGTAGGTCTGTTTAGCGAAGTGAAGGGCAAAGTTATAGGTCCTTAACATAAATTTGAAGTGTATGAAGTCTTCTGGTGTGCGTGTTTTCCTCCATAAGCGTTCAGCACACCTAGAGCATCGCTGGAGAAATCGGGTTTGTGATGTAAGCCAGGGCTGTTTTATTCTGTGTTTGGAGGTTCTGAGGGTGAGGGGAGCTACTTGGTCAAGGGTGCTTCTAAGAGTGTCATTGAAGTGATGTACAGCCAGATCAGGACAGGAAAAGGAAGAGATTGGGGACAATGATGAGTGTAGGGAGTCTGAAAGTGTAAGAGGGTTAATGGCTTGTAGATTTCTGACTGAATGGTGTGTAGGAGGGTGCTGGGGTGAGCGAGGATATGTGAGTGTGAAGGAGAGAATGTTGTGGTCAGAGAGGGGAAGCGGTGAGTTATCTAGGTAGGAGATTGAGAAGAGCCGGGCAAAAACCAGGTCCAGGGTGTTACCGTCTTTGTGTGTTTCAGAGGTTGAGAGCTGTGAGAGGCCGAGAGAAGTGGTTAGTGACAGAAGCTGGGATGCAGATGTGGAAGTGGGGCTGTTAATGGGGATGTTGAAGTCTCCCAGGATAAGGGTTGGTAGTTCTGAGGACATGAAGTGCGGCAGCCAGGCAGAGAAATGGTCCAGGAAGCGGGTGGGTGAGCCTGGGGGCCGGTATATGACCGCTACTCTGAGGGAGAGGGGACAAAAGAGACGGATTGTGTGGACCTCAAAAGAAGGGAATGAGAGTGATGGAACTGAAGGGATGACCTGGAAAGTGCATTGTGGGGACAGGAGTATGCCAACTCCACCACCAGGTCTGTTTGTTGGTCTCGGGGAATGGGAGAATTGTAAGCCACCATGGGTAATGGCAGCAGGAGAGACAGTGTCAGAATCCTGAATCCAGGTTTCCGTGAGGGCCAGCAGATTCAGAGAGTTTTTCAGAAAGTAATTGTGCAGGAAAGGAAGCTTGTTACATACAGACCGTGGATTCCAAAGGGCACAATTAAAAGAAGGAGGAGATGAAGGAGTGCAATTAATATTAGTAA
The DNA here is from genome assembly GCF_032444005.1 of Ranitomeya imitator. NCBI lineage: Eukaryota > Metazoa > Chordata > Amphibia > Anura > Dendrobatidae > Ranitomeya > Ranitomeya imitator. Next base: position 645,256,585 of record NC_091282.1, on the reverse strand, counting down.
GATTATTAAGGTTTCGATGTGAGGTAGGGTAGGGGTTGAGGTTGGTGGATGGTGGACCGGGGTTTGGGGAGATGTCTCCTGATATCAGCAGGAGTAGGAAGATAAAAAGCAAGTAGCTTTTGGGATTGTATGAAGTCTTTTTATGCAGTCTGTTTGGGTAAGATGGACTGAGGTTTTTCAGGAAGGTGAGAAGTGCATGGGAGCTGTACATGGGAGAGGGAAGGAGAGAGGAGCTGATGTATATGAGTCGTGATGGAGGGGGGATTGGGCGGTGAATGTGGATTGCAAGGGAACATAGGAGGATAGGAATAAAGCACATGGATAGAAGGGAGAGCAGAGTGTGGGTTACCTGACTCCTGCCCTGACTAACTGCCATGGAATAACTGCGGTATCACGACGCTTATCTTCTGTGACGCTTTGCTTATGGGACGCTAGCGTGCACCTCCACTTGCGTGCACCCCTAAGGAAGGTTCAAAATTTATAGCCCAGAAGAGATGGATTGTGGGAACTGGTTGAGGATAATTTGGCAGCTGGCTTGCACACCAGGGGCTTTTTTTTTTTTTTCCTTTTAAAAGATGATTAAAGACACTCAGCCTGGTAAAATCTACTTTCACACCTTCCACCAGATAAGATCTACACTGATCCCAGTCATGGATAGTAAGTGGACAGTAAGTTTTAAGTGCAATGCAACAAATGAATTATACCAATGAATTAGCAAACACATTAAATTATGTTTCTAGATGGTAAAGCAGCAGATGACAGACAGCAAGCAGAGGGAGTTAATACCATTAGAGTCTATTGCAGCAGATGGGACAGCTATCAGAGGTAGGAAGTTGCACCATTTGATTGCAAAGTAGGAGACAGCAAGCAGAGGGAGTTAATACCTGTGTGAAGAGAGAAGATGGATGTTAGTTCTGTGCCATGGAATAACTGCGGTATCACGACGCTTATCTTCTGTGACGCTTTGCTTATGGGACGCTAGCGTGCACCTCCACTTGCGTGCACCCCTAAGGAAGGTTCAAAATTTATAGCCCAGAAGAGATGGATTGTGGGAACTGGTTGAGGATAATTTGGCAGCTGGCTTGCACACCAGGGGCTTTTTTTTTTTTTTCCTTTTAAAAGATGATCAAAGACACTCAGCCTGGTAAAATCTACTTTCACACCTTCCACAAGATAAGATCTACACTGATCCCAGTCATGGATAGTAAGTGGACAGTAAGTTTTAAGTGCAATGCAACAAATGAATTATACCAATGAATTAGCAAACACATTAAATTATGTTTCTAGATGGTAAAGCAGCAGATGACAGACAGCAAGCAGAGGGAGTTAATACCATTAGAGTCTATTGCAGCAGATGGGACAGCTATCAGAGGTAGGAAGTTGCACCATTTGATTGCAAAGTAGGAGACAGCAAGCAGAGGGAGTTAATACCTGTGTGAAGAGAGAAGATGGATGTTAGTTCTGTGCCATGGAATAACTGCGGTATCACGACGCTTATCTTCTGTGACGCTTTGCTTATGGGACGCTAGCGTGCACCCCCACTTGCGTGCACCCCTAAGGAAGGTTCAAAATTTATAGCCCAGAAGAGATGGATTGTGGGAACTGGTTGAGGATAATTTGGCAGCTGGCTTGCACACCAGGGGCTTTTTTTTTTTTTTCCTTTTAAAAGATGATCAAAGACACTCAGCCTGGTAAAATCTACTTTCACACCTTCCACCAGATAAGGTCTACACTGATCTCAGTCATGGATAGTAAGTGGACAGTAAGTTTTAAGTGCAATGCAACAAATGAATTATACCAATGAATTTGCAAACACATTAAATTATGTTTCTAGATGGTAAAGCAGCAGATGACAGACAGCAAGCAGAGGAAGTTAATACCATTAGAGTCTATTGCAGCAGATGGGACAGCTATCAGAGGTAGGAAGTTGCACCATTTGATTGCAAAGTAGGAGACAGCAAGCAGAGGGAGTTAATACCTGTGTGAAGAGAGAAGATGGATGTTAGTTCTGTGCCATGGAATAACTGCGGTATCACGACGCTTATCTTCTGTGACGCTTTGCTTATGGGACGCTAGCGTGCACCCCCACTTGCGTGCACCCCTAAGGAAGCTTCAAAATTTATAGCCCAGAAGAGATGGATTGTGGGAACTGGTTGAGGATAATTTGGCAGCTGGCTTGCACACCAGGGGCTTTTTTTTTTTTTTCCTTTTAAAAGATGATCAAAGACACTCAGCCTGGTAAAATCTACTTTCACACCTTCCACAAGATAAGATCTACACTGATCCCAGTCATGGATAGTAAGTGGACAGTAAGTTTTAAGTGCAATGCAACAAATGAATTATACCAATGAATTAGCAAACACATTAAATTATGTTTCTAGATGGTAAAGCAGCAGATGACAGACAGCAAGCAGAGGGAGTTAATACCATTAGAGTCTATTGCAGCAGATGGGACAGCTATCAGAGGTAGGAAGTTGCACCATTTGATTGCAAAGTAGGAGACAGCAAGCAGAGGGAGTTAATACCTGTGTGAAGAGAGAAGATGGATGTTAGTTCTGTGCCATGGAATAACTGCGGTATCACGACGCTTATCTTCTGTGACGCTTTGCTTATGGGACGCTAGCGTGCACCCCCACTTGCGTGCACCCCTAAGGAAGGTTCAAAATTTATAGCCCAGAAGAGATGGATTGTGGGAACTGGTTGAGGATAATTTGGCAGCTGGCTTGCACACCAGGGGCTTTTTTTTTTTTTTCCTTTTAAAAGATGATCAAAGACACTCAGCCTGGTAAAATCTACTTTCACACCTTCCACCAGATAAGGTCTACACTGATCTCAGTCATGGATAGTAAGTGGACAGTAAGTTTTAAGTGCAATGCAACAAATGAATTATACCAATGAATTAGCAAACACATTAAATTATGTTTCTAGATGGTAAAGCAGCAGATGACAGACAGCAAGCAGAGGAAGTTAATACCATTAGAGTCTATTGCAGCAGATGGGACAGCTATCAGAGGTAGGAAGTTGCACCATTTGATTGCAAAGTAGGAGACAGCAAGCAGAGGGAGTTAATACCTGTGTGAAGAGAGAAGATGGATGTTAGTTCTGTGCCATGGAATAACTGCGGTATCACGACGCTTATCTTCTGTGACGCTTTGCTTATGGGACGCTAGCGTGCACCCCCACTTGCGTGCACCCCTAAGGAAGGTTCAAAATTTATAGCCCAGAAGAGATGGATTGTGGGAACTGGTTGAGGATAATTTGGCAGCTGGCTTGCACACCAGGGGCTTTTTTTTTTTTCCTTTTAAAAGATGATCAAAGACACTCAGCCTGGTAAAATCTACTTTCACACCTTCCACCAGATAAGATCTACACTGATCTCAGTCATGGATAGTAGGTGGACAGTAAGTTTTAAGTGCAATGCAACAAATGAATTATACCAATGAATTAGCAAACACATTAAATTATGTTTCTAGATGGTAAAGCAGCAGATGACAGACAGCAAGCAGAGGGAGTTAATACCATTAGAGTCTATTGCAGCAGATGGGACAGCTATCAGAGGTAGGAAGTTGCACCATTTGATTGCAAAGTAGGAGACAGCAAGCAGAGGGTGTTAATACCTGTGTGAAGAGAGAAGATGGATGTTAGTTCTGTGCCATGGAATAACTGCGGTATCACGACGCTTATCTTCTGTGACGCTTTGCTTATGGGACGCTAGCGTGCACCCCCACTTGCGTGCACCCCTAAGGAAGGTTCAAAATTTATAGCCCAGAAGAGATGGATTGTGGGAACTGGTTGAGGATAATTTGGCAGCTGGCTTGCACACCAGGGGCTTTTTTTTTTTTTTTCCTTTTAAAAGATGATCAAAGACACTCAGCCTGGTAAAATCTACTTTCACACCTTCCACCAGATAAGGTCTACACTGATCTCAGTCATGGATAGTAAGTGGACAGTAAGTTTTAAGTGCAATGCAACAAATGAATTATACCAATGAATTAGCAAACACATTAAATTATGTTTCTAGATGGTAAAGCAGCAGATGACAGACAGCAAGCAGAGGAAGTTAATACCATTAGAGTCTATTGCAGCAGATGGGACAGCTATCAGAGGTAGGAAGTTGCACCATTTGATTGCAAAGTAGGAGACAGCAAGCAGAGGGAGTTAATACCTGTGTGAAGAGAGAAGATGGATGTTAGTTCTGTGCCATGGAATAACTGCGGTATCACGACGCTTATCTTCTGTGACGCTTTGCTTATGGGACGCTAGCGTGCACCTCCACTTGCGTGCACCCCTAAGGAAGGTTCAAAATTTATAGCCCAGAAGAGATGGATTGTGGGAACTGGTTGAGGATAATTTGGCAGCTGGCTTGCACACCAGGGGCTTTTTTTTTTTTTCCTTTTAAAAGATGATCAAAGACACTCAGCCTGGTAAAATCTACTTTCACACCTTCCACCAGATAAGGTCTACACTGATCTCAGTCATGGATAGTAAGTGGACAGTAAGTTTTAAGTGCAATGCAACAAATGAATTATACCAATGAATTAGCAAACACATTAAATTATGTTTCTAGATGGTAAAGCAGCAGATGACAGACAGCAAGCAGAGGAAGTTAATACCATTAGAGTCTATTGCAGCAGATGGGACAGCTATCAGAGGTAGGAAGTTGCACCATTTGATTGCAAAGTAGGAGACAGCAAGCAGAGGGAGTTAATACCTGTGTGAAGAGAGAAGATGGATGTTAGTTCTGTGCCATGGAATAACTGCGGTATCACGACGCTTATCTTCTGTGACGCTTTGCTTATGGGACGCTAGCGTGCACCCCCACTTGCTATAATTATATACAGGAGATACCCATGTGTTACCAGCTGTACATATATAATTATATACAGGAGATGCCCAGGTTATACCAGCTGTACATATATAATTAAATACAGGAGATGCCCAGGTTATACCAGTGCAGTGCCCCAGGTTCCTGGTCGTTGCAGTAATATCATTCTCCTATAGGGGGGAGTGATGTTACGTTTGGAGGTAATAAAGGAGATCTCTTTACCAGGTATCAAACATACCACACATTTCATACTCCAGTCCACCAGGGGGAGCTATACTCCTAATTATTAGGGCACTCTTCACACTTAGGTAAAACTGGTGGGCTGGAGAGGAAGTTAGGCAGATGCTAGCTGAGCTGAGCTCAGGCAGTTGCTGGCTGAGCTTCAGCTCAGGTAGTTGGTCCCTGACAGGGGTGGGATCCTGTCAGAGGCCTAGACAGAAGGACACGGAGCTGCACCTGCCCCACGTGCGGCAGTTCCTAAGAAAGGACACGAACAGAGAACTGTGTTGTAGAGAGTGAGAAAGAAGTCATAGCAAAAGGAGTGGAAACCAGAAGGAGTTCTGCCCTGCACAGGCTGCCTCCTTCTGAGGCGCAGGATCCCGGTAGTCGGAACACCGAGGGAGCAACAGTCCTTTATGCCTTGCTCCAGAGACCAGCAGGACAGCTAATTGCAAGTTACTGATCCGCCCTATACCCAGTAGGCATGGTGGCACCCCTCAGAGGCCGGTGCATGCTAGAGTCCCTGTAAAAAACCTCAGGCCACCAGTCATACAGGTTGTCCTATCCATCTGGGGGACAGAGAGAGACATAACATCTACAACAGTTGTGTCCTCGTTCTTCACTGAGCCTCACACCATCCACCATCTACACACTGGGAGGCCCTGGGGACACACTTCACCTGTGGGAAGGTATACCATCTAGCTGCCATAACATCACCCCAGCGGACCCCTTAAAGCAGCGTCGGTCACCCTGACCGAATACCACAGGTGGCGTCATGAACATTTCCCCTTTAAAGACCTTTCCCTTTTACACGGACCTCCCGAGGGTCACGGACCGGGTCAGCCACCGTGACATCCCCCTTGAGAACTGAAGGACCCGGTACCAAGTAACCCCTAGCCCTTGGGGGCGCTCCACCAGCTGTAAATATATAATTATATAAAGGAGATGCCCAGGTTATACCATCTGTGCATATATAATTATATACAGGAGATGTCCAGGTTATACCAGTTGTACATATATAATTATATACATGAGATGCCTGGGTTATACCAGCGATACAAATATAGTTATATACAGAAGATGTCCAGGTTATACCAGCTGTACATATATAATTATATGCAGGAGATGCCCAGGTTATATCATCTGTACATATATAATTATATGCAGGAGATGCCCAGGTTATATCATCTGTACATATATAATTATATACAGGAGATGCCCAGGCTATACCAGCTGTACATGTATAATTATATACATGAGATACCCAGGTTATACCAGGTATACATATATAATTACCGTATACACTCGAGTATAAGCCGAGAATTTCAGCCCAAAAAATGGGCTGAAAGTGCCCCTCTCGGCTTATACTCGGGTCATGGTCGGCGGGTGAGGGGGAGTGACGACTGTCACATACTCACCTGCTCCTGGCGCTCCTGACGCAGTCCCTGCATGTCCCATGGTCTCTGGCGCCGGCAGCTTTTTCCCTGTTCAGCGGTCACGTGGTACCGCTCATTAAAGTAATGAATATGGACTCCACTCCCATAGGGGTGGAGTCGCATATTCATTACTGTAATGAGTGGTACCAGTGACCGCTGACAGGGCCGAACTGGGACTCAAATTCAGCCCTGGCATTTGAAGTTACACAGGCCCACTTGTCACATGGTGACTGTATAATATCTTTGTACACTTGTAGGTTACAAGAAGTGAGGGGAGTGTAACACGACTATATAACATATAATCACAGCTGTATCCAGCATTACAGCTCAGTCCTATTTATTATACTATTTTTTAGTTGCAGTACCAAGAAAAGCCGCTACTTTACCTACATAACTGGAACTTGTAGATAATGAAGGGATGAGACGAAGAAAGGCTATGGAACCTCATTCTGATGCTCCATAAACTTTGCCTATAGCCACTTTTGGCTCCGCTGCGCAGCACGAGACCCGGTGACTCTGAAGAGCGGTGACATCAGTAACGTTACCGCTCTTCAGATATTCCGGGTCTTGCGCTGAGCTCGGCGACTGTGAAGAGCGGTACTGTTACTATCGTCACCGCTCTTCTGAGTCCCTGAGTCTCGCCAGGTCTGGGCTTGTAGTGGGGGTGTCTGATAGACACCTCTCCATTACTTACACCAGGGATTGATAGCAGCTGACAATACGCAGCTGACATTAACCCTAAAAATCTTTACACATACCAGAATTAAATGCTCTGGCGGCTGGGAAAAGCAGTAGAGTTAGCGCTATTCCCAGGCGTCGGGTGCTAACTACAACTGTCATCCTCCTTGCCTCATCTCCCTGCAAAGCATTTCTGCTGTATTTACATGCGCTGATCTCAGGCCGCTAAACGAGTGAGATCGACAATACTGAAGTCGTTCGCTTGTTTCCCGGCCTCTTTACACCAACTGAGAAAGAATGAAGGGAACAGAACAATCACAATTAGATCAATCTGTCCCCATACAGTATCATGTTATCAGCAGCAGATCTACATCGGCGATGTGCTGCTGAGAACAAGGATTTCTGTTCCCACATAAACAATCCAATCACTCGATGAATAGGCACCATTTTGCTTGTTTAGTATAATATACCCCATAATCCTCCACATATTATAATGTGCTCCTCAGTCCTCCATATAGTATAATACACTCCTCAGTCCTCCATATAGTATAATACACTCCTCAGTCCTCCATATAGTATAATACACTCCTCATAGTCCTCCATATATTAAAATACACTCCTCAGTTCTCCATAAAGTATAATGTACTGCCACAGTCCTCCAAATAGTATAATACACTCCTCATAGTGCTCCATATAGTATAATGCACCGCCATTGTCATCTATGTAGTACAATTCACTTCCCATAGTATAATGCACCCCATAGTTCTTCATATAGTATAATGTATTCCCCATAGTCCTCGATACAGTATAATGCAGCCCACATATAGTATAATGATGTCACTCCAGAGTATAATGCAGCCACCCCACAGAATATATTGTAGCCCCCTGAATATAATGTAACCTCCCAGAGAATATAATGCAGCCCCCTCATATAGTATAATGCAGCCCCTGCATATATATGGTAGCCCCCTCATAGAGCATAATGCACCCCCCCATAGAATATAATGTAGCCCCTCCATAGAATACAATGTAGCCCCTCCATAGAATACAATGCAGCCCTCCTCATATAGTATAATGCAGCTCCCCATAGAATATAATGTAACCCCCTCATAGAGGATGATGCAATAATCCCTCATAGAATATCATACAGCCCCCCATAGAATATAATGTAGCCCCCAGAGAATGTAATACAGCCCCCATAGAATGTAATACAGCCTGACCCCATAGAATGTAATACAGCACAGCCCCCATAGAATGTAATGCAGCCAGCCCCATAGAATGTAATGCAGCCAGCCCCCATAGAATGTAATGCAGCACAGCCCCCATAGAATGTAATGCAGCCAGCCCCATAGAATGTAATGCAGCCAGCCCCATAGATTGTAATGCAGCACAGCCCCATAGAATGTAATGCAGCACAGCCCCCATAGAATGTAATACAGCCAGCCCCCATAGAATGTAATGCAGCCAGCTCCAAAGAATGTAATGCAGACAGCCCCGATAGAATGTAATGCAGGGAAGCACCATATCTATGGGGGATCGGCCCGATGGTGGTACGGACTACATCGTTTGCATGCACCATCTATGGAGGAAGCTAAGTAACCCTTTTATACCTGTATGACTCCTGATGAACCTCCTGCAATAAGAGGAGGGGAAACGCGTTGAGTTTGAAAAAAAGGGAATCACTTTGACTCATTAATGATGGAGTTTATGATTTGAGTAATTAGGTGATGGTATCCGTAAGTTATTGTACTTTGCATTTACCCTCATTTACATATGTATCTGGAAATTATATTATGTGTGGAGTCTGAATGATGAGCACATTAAGTAAATGTCTACACATATAAAAAAAGACATCTTTATAACAACTGTGGACTATAATCCTCCTGATACATTTATATGTCTATAAAGCACCTTACTTATCTTCTTTTATATAGGGTCAGATTAGTGGATACATTTCAAAAACCTGACCTGCACATCCAAACATAGACTGAGTGTGAACAGGTGCTGAACCCAGAGTCGCCAACTCGTATATAGTTAAGTAAAAAGGGCAGCACACTGCAGCGCCAAAACATGCAAACTTGAAAACACGAAATTTGAACTGCATTACTGCACTAGAAATATGAAAAATGAGAGCTTTTAGCGCATAAAAATGGCCATATTTATGTGTACCTCGTAGCCACTTTACGGCATCTCTCTTATACGAGGTCCTACGCTTGACCTACCTCACTGAGAATAAACGTCTCCATCTGAATGGGTACATGTGAAACCTCTTCTTGGACTCAAATTCTCTCTTTCTGTGGAGGGGTATTGGACCTACTATAATTAAAACACCTGTGGCTAGGAGGCGGGGAGTGCACGATCAGAAGGCTAAAGAATACATTTCAAAAACCTGACCTGCACATCCAAACATAGACTGAGTGTGAACAGGTGCTGAACCCAGAGTCGCCAACTCGTATATAGTTAAGTAAAAAGGGCAGCACACTGCAGCGCCAAAACATGCAAACTTGAAAACACGAAATTTGAACTGCATTACTGCACTAGAAATATGAAAAATGAGAGCTTTTAGCGCATAAAAATGGCCATATTTATGTGTACCTCGTAGCCACTTTACGGCATCTCTCTTATACGAGGTCCTACGCTTGACCTACCTCACTGAGAATAAACGTCTCCATCTGAATGGGTACATGTGAAACCTCTTCTTGGACTCAAATTCTCTCTTTCTGTGGAGGGGTATTGGACCTACTATAATTAAAACACCTGTGGCTAGGAGGCGGGGAGTGCACAATCAGAAGGCTAAAGAATACATTTCAAAAACCTGACCTGCACATCCAAACATAGACTGAGTGTGAACAGGTGCTGAACCCAGAGTCGCCAACTCGTATATAGTTAAGTAAAAAGGGCAGCACACTGCAGCGCCAAAACATGCAAACTTGAAAACACGAAATTTGAACTGCATTACTGCACTAGAAATATGAAAAATGAGAGCTTTTAGCGCATAAAAATGGCCATATTTATGTGTACCTCGTAGCCACTTTACGGCATCTCTCTTATACGAGGTCCTACGCTTGACCTACCTCACTGAGAATAAACGTCTCCATCTGAATGGGTACATGTGAAACCTCTTCTTGGACTCAAATTCTCTCTTTCTGTGGAGGGGTATTGGACCTACTATAATTAAAACACCTGTGGCTAGGAGGCGGGGAGTGCACGATCAGAAGGCTAAAGAATACATTTCAAAAACCTGACCTGCACATCCAAACATAGACTGAGTGTGAACAGGTGCTGAACCCAGAGTCGCCAACTCGTATATAGTTAAGTAAAAAGGGCAGCACACTGCAGCGCCAAAACATGCAAACTTGAAAACACGAAATTTGAACTGCATTACTGCACTAGAAATATGAAAAATGAGAGCTTTTAGCGCATAAAAATGGCCATATTTATGTGTACCTCGTAGCCACTTTACGGCATCTCTCTTATACGAGGTCCTACGCTTGACCTACCTCACTGAGAATAAACGTCTCCATCTGAATGGGTACATGTGAAACCTCTTCTTGGACTCAAATTCTCTCTTTCTGTGGAGGGGTATTGGACCTACTATAATTAAAAAAACACCTGTGGCTAGGAGGCGGGGAGTGCACGATCAGAAGGCTAAAGAATACATTTCAAAAACCTGACCTGCACATCCAAACATAGACTGAGTGTGAACAGGTGCTGAACCCAGAGTCGCCAACTCGTATATAGTTAAGTAAAAAGGGCAGCACACTGCAGCGCCAAAACATGCAAACTTGAAAACACGAAATTTGAACTGCATTACTGCACTAGAAATATGAAAAATGAGAGCTTTTAGCGCATAAAAATGGCCATATTTATGTGTACCTCGTAGCCACTTTACGGCATCTCTCTTATACGAGGTCCTACGCTTGACGTACCTCACTGAGAATAAACGTCTCCATCTGAATGGGTACATGTGAAACCTCTTCTTGGACTCAAATTCTCTCTTTCTGTGGAGGGGTATTGGACCTACTATAATTAAAACACCTGTGGCTAGGAGGCGGGGAGTGCACGATCAGAAGGCTAAAGAATACATTTCAAAAACCTGACCTGCACATCCAAACATAGACTGAGTGTGAACAGGTGCTGAACCCAGAGTCGCCAACTCGTATATAGTTAAGTAAAAAGGGCAGCACACTGCAGCGCCAAAACATGCAAACTTGAAAACACGAAATTTGAACTGCATTACTGCACTAGAAATATGAAAAATGAGAGCTTTTAGCGCATAAAAATGGCCATATTTATGTGTACCTCGTAGCCACTTTACGGCATCTCTCTTATACGAGGTCCTACGCTTAACCTACCTCACTGAGAATAAACGTCTCCATCTGAATGGGTACATGTGAAACCTCTTCTTGGACTCAAATTCTCTCTTTCTGTGGAGGGGTATTGGACCTACTATAATTAAAACACCTGTGGCTAGGAGGCGGGGAGTGCACGATCAGAAGGCTAAAGAATACATTTCAAAAACCTGACCTGCACATCCAAACATAGACTGAGTGTGAACAGGTGCTGAACCCAGAGTCGCCAACTCGTATATAGTTAAGTAAAAAGGGCAGCACACTGCAGCGCCAAAACATGCAAACTTGAAAACACGAAATTTGAACTGCATTACTGCACTAGAAATATGAAAAATGAGAGCTTTTAGCGCATAAAAATGGCCATATTTATGTGCACCTCGTAGCCACTTTACGGCATCTCTCTTATACGAGGTCCTACGCTTGACCTACCTCACTGAGAATAAACGTCTCCATCTGAATGGGTACATGTGAAACCTCTTCTTGGACTCAAATTCTCTCTTTCTATGGAGGGGTATTGGACCTACTATAATTAAAACACCTGTGGCTAGGAGGCGGGGAGTGCACGATCAGAAGGCTAAAGTCTACTTCTAAAGCAGATAGATGAAGCTGCAACCCATAATGAGGTCCTGGTTATGGGGGACTTTAACTACCCGGATATTAACTGGGAAACAGAAACCTGTGAAACCCATAAAGGCAACAGGTTTCTGCTAATAACCAAGAAAAATTATCTTTCACAGTTGGTGCAGAATCCAACCAGAGGAGCAGCACTTTTAGACCTAATACTATCTAATAGACCTGACAGAATAACAAATCTGCAGGTGGTCGGGCATCTAGGAAATAGCGACCACAATATTGTACAGTTTCACCTGTCTTTCACTAGGGGGACTTGTCAGGGAGTCACAAAAACACTGAACTTTAGGAAGGCAAAGTTTGACCAGCTTAGAGATGCCCTTAATCTGGTAGACTGGGACAATATCCTCAGAAATAAGAATACAGATAATAAATGGGAAATGTTTAAGAACATCCTAAATAGGCAGTGTAAGCGGTTTATACCTTGTGGGAATAAAAGGACTAGAAATAGGAAAAACCCAATGTGGCTAAACAAAGAAGTAAGACAGGCAATTAACAGTAAAAAGAAAGCATTTGCACTACTAAAGCAGGATGGCACCATTGAAGCTCTAAAAAACTATAGGGAGAAAAATACTTTATCTAAAAAACTAATTAAAGCTGCCAAAAAGGAAACAGAGAAGCACATTGCTAAGGAGAGTAAAACTAATCCCAAACTGTTCTTCAACTATATCAATAGTAAAAGAATAAAAACTGAAAATGTAGGCCCCTTAAAAAATAGTGAGGAAAGAATGGTTGTAGATGACGAGGAAAAAGCTAACATATTAAACACCTTCTTCTCCACGGTATTCACGGTGGAAAATGAAATGCTAGGTGAAATCCCAAGAAACAATGAAAACCCTATATTAAGGGTCACCAATCTAACCCAAGAAGAGGTGCGAAACCGGCTAAATAAGATTAAAATAGATAAATCTCCGGGTCCGGATGGCATACACCCACGAGTACTAAGAGAACTAAGTAATGTAATAGATAAACCATTATTTCTTATTTTTAGGGACTCTATAGCGACAGGGTCTGTTCCGCAGGATTGGCGCATAGCAAATGTGGTGCCAATATTCAAAAAGGGCTCTAAAAGTGAACCTGGAAATTATAGGCCAGTAAGTCTAACCTCTATTGTTGGTAAAATATTTGAAGGGTTTCTGAGGGATGTTATTCTGGATTATCTCAATGAGAATAACTGTTTAACTCCATATCAGCATGGGTTTATGAGAAATCGCTCCTGTCAAACCAATCTAATCAGTTTTTATGAAGAGGTAAGCTATAGGCTGGACCACGGTGAGTCATTGGACGTGGTATATCTCGATTTTTCCAAAGCGTTTGATACCGTGCCACACAAGAGGTTGGTACACAAAATGAGAATGCTTGGTCTGGGGGAAATTGTGTGTAAATGGGTTAGTAACTGGCTTAGTGATAGAAAGCAGAGGGTGGTTATAAATGGTATAGTCTCTAACTGGGTCGCTGTGATCAGTGGGGTACCGCAGGGGTCAGTATTGGGACCTGTTCTCTTCAACATATTCATTAATGATCTGGTAGAAGGTTTACACAGTAAAATATCGATATTTGCAGATGATACAAAACTATGTAAAGCAGTTAATACAAGAGAAGATAGTATTCTGCTACAGATGGATCTGGATAAGTTGGAAACTTGGGCTGAAAGGTGGCAGATGAGGTTTAACAATGATAAATGTAAGGTTATACACATGGGAAGAAGGAATCAATGTCACCATTACACACTGAATGGGAAACCACTGGGTAAATCTGACAGGGAGAAGGACTTGGGGATCCTAGTTAATGATAAACTTACCTGGAGCAGCCAGTGCCAGGCAGCAGCTGCCAAGGCAAACAGGATCATGGGGTGCATTAAAAGAGGTTTGGATACACATGATGAGAGCATTATACTGCCTCTGTACAAATCCCTAGTTAGACCGCACATGGAGTACTGTGTCCAGTTTTGGGCACCGGTGCTCAGTAAGGATATAATGGAACTAGAGAGAGTACAAAGGAGGGCAACAAAATTAATAAAGGGGATGGGAGAACTACAATACCCAGATAGATTAGCGAAATTAGGATTATTTAGTCTAGAAAAAAGACGACTGAGGGGCGATCTAATAACCATGTATAAGTATATAAGGGGACAATACAAATATCTCGCTGAGGATCTGTTTATACCAAGGAAGGTGACGGGCATAAGGGGGCATTCTTTGCGTCTGGAGGAGAGAAGGTTTTTCCACCAACATAGAAGAGGATTCTTTACTGTTAGGGCAGTGAGAATCTGGAATTGCTTGCCTGAGGAGGTGGTGATGGCGAACTCAGTCGAGGGGTTCAAGAGAGGCCTGGATGTCTTCCTGGAGCAGAACAATATTGTATCATACAATTATTAGGTTCTGTAGAAGGACGTAGATCTGGGGATTTATTATGATGGAATATAGGCTGAACTGGATGGACAAATGTCTTTTTTCGGCCTTACTAATTATGTTACTATGTTACTATGTAATACATTTCAAAAACCTGACCTGCACATCCAAACATAGACTGAGTGTGAACAGGTGCTGAACCCAGAGTCGCCAACTCGTATATAGTTAAGTAAAAAGGGCAGCACACTGCAGTGCCAAAACATGCAAACTTGAAAACACGAAATTTGAACTGCATTACTGCACTAGAAATATGAAAAATGAGAGCTTTTAGCGCATAAAAATGGCCATATTTATGTGTACCTCATAGCCACTTTACGGTATCTCTCTTATACGAGGTCCTACGCTTGACCTACCTCACTGAGAATAAACGTCTCCATCTGAATGGGTACATGTGAAACCTCTTCTTGGACTCAAATTCTCTCTTTCTGTGGAGGGGTATTGGACCTACTATAATTAAAACACCTGTGGCTAGGAGGCGGGGAGTGCACGATCAGAAGGCTAAAGAATACATTTCAAAAACCTGACCTGCACATCCAAACATAGACTGAGTGTGAACAGGTGCTGAACCCAGAGTCGCCAACTCGTATATAGTTAAGTAAAAAGGGCAGCACACTGCAGCGCCAAAACATGCAAACTTGAAAACACGAAATTTGAACTGCATTACTGCACTAGAAATATGAAAAATGAGAGCTTTTAGCGCATAAAAATGGCCATATTTATGTGTACCTCGTAGCCACTTTACGGCATCTCTCTTATACGAGGTCCTACGCTTGACCTACCTCACTGAGAATAAACGTCTCCATCTGAATGGGTACATGTGAAACCTCTTCTTGGACTCAAATTCTCTCTTTCTGTGGAGGGGTATTGGACCTACTATAATTAAAACACCTGTGGCTAGGAGGCGGGGAGTGCACGATCAGAAGGCTAAAGAATACATTTCAAAAACCTGACCTGCACATCCAAACATAGACTGAGTGTGAACAGGTGCTGAACCCAGAGTCGCCAACTCGTATATAGTTAAGTAAAAAGGGCAGCACACTGCAGCGCCAAAACATGCAAACTTGAAAACACGAAATTTGAACTGCATTACTGCACTAGAAATATGAAAAATGAGAGCTTTTAGCGCATAAAAATGGCCATATTTATGTGTACCTCGTAGCCACTTTACGGCATCTCTCTTATACGAGGTCCTACGCTTGACCTACCTCACTGAGAATAAACGTCTCCATCTGAATGGGTACATGTGAAACCTCTTCTTGGACTCAAATTCTCTCTTTCTGTGGAGGGGTATTGGACCTACTATAATTAAAACACCTGTGGCTAGGAGGCGGGGAGTGCACGATCAGAAGGCTAAAGAATACATTTCAAAAAACTGACCTGCACATCCAAACATAGACTGAGTGTGAACAGGTGCTGAACCCAGAGTCGCCAACTCGTATATAGTAAAGTAAAAAGGGCAGCACACTGCAGCGCCAAAACATGCAAACTTGAAAACACGAAATTTGAACTGCATTACTGCACTAGAAATATGAAAAATGAGAGCTTTTAGCGCATAAAATGGCCATATTTATGTGTACCTCGTAGCCACTTTACGGCATCTCTCTTATACGAGGTCCTACGCTTGACCTACCTCACTGAGAATAAACGTCTCCATCTGAATGGGTACATGTGAAACCTCTTCTTGGACTCAAATTCTCTCTTTCTGTGGAGGGGTATTGGACCTACTATAATTAAAACACCTGTGGCTAGGAGGCGGGGAGTGCACGATCAGAATGCTAAAGAATACATTTCAAAAACCTGACCTGCACATCCAAACATAGACTGAGTGTGAACAGGTGCTGAACCCAGAGTCGCCAACTCGTATATAGTTAAGTAAAAAGGGCAGCACACTGCAGCGCCAAAACATGCAAACTTGAAAACACGAAATTTGAACTGCATTACTGCACTAGAAATATGAAAAATGAGAGCTTTTAGCGCATAAAAATGGCCATATTTATGTGTACCTCGTAGCCACTTTACGGCATCTCTCTTATACGAGGTCCTACGCTTGACCTACCTCACTGAGAATAAACGTCTCCATCTGAATGGGTACATGTGAAACCTCTTCTTGGACTCAAGAGAGATGCCGTAAAGTGGCTACGAGGTACACATAAATATGGCCATTTTTATGCGCTAAAAGCTCTCATTTTTCATATTTCTAGTGCAGTAATGCAGTTCAAATTTCGTGTTTTCAAGTTTGCATGTTTTGGCGCTGCAGTGTGCTGCCCTTTTTACTTAACTATATACGAGTTGGCGACTCTGGGTTCAGCACCTGTTCACACTCAGTCTATGTTTGGATGTGCAGGTCAGGTTTTTGAAATGTATTCTTTAGCCTTCTGATCGTGCACTCCCCGCCTCCTAGCCACAGGTGTTTTAATTATAGTAGGTCCAATACCCCTCCACAGAAAGAGAGAATTTGAGTCCAAGAAGAGGTTTCACATGTACCCATTCAGATGGAGACGTTTATTCTCAGTGAGGTAGGTCAAGCGTAGGACCTCGTATAAGAGAGATGCCGTAAAGTGGCTACGAGGTACACATAAATATGGCCATTTTTATGCGCTAAAAGCTCTCATTTTTCATATTTCTAGTGCAGTAATGCAGTTCAAATTTCGTGTTTTCAAGTTTGCATGTTTTGGCGCTGCAGTGTGCTGCCCTTTTTACTTAACTATATACGAGTTGGCGACTCTAGGTTCAGCACCTGTTCACACTCAGTCTATGTTTGGATGTGCAGGTCAGGTTTTTGAAATGTATTCTTTAGCCTTCTGATCGTGCACTCCCCGCCTCCTAGCCACAGGTGTTTTAATTATAGTAGGTCCAATACCCCTCCACAGAAAGAGAGAATTTGAGTCCAAGAAGAGGTTTCACATGTACCCATTCAGATGGAGACGTTTATTCTCAGTGAGGTAGGTCAAGCGTAGGACCTCGTATAAGAGAGATGCCGTAAAGTGGCTACGAGGTACACATAAATATGGCCATTTTTATGCGCTAAAAGCTCTCATTTTTCATATTTCTAGTGCAGTAATGCAGTTCAAATTTCGTGTTTTCAAGTTTGCATGTTTTGGCGCTGCAGTGTGCTGCCCTTTTTACTTAACTATATACGAGTTGGCGACTCTGGGTTCAGCACCTGTTCACACTCAGTCTATGTTTGGATGTGCAGGTCAGGTTTTTGAAATGTATTCTTTAGCCTTCTGATCGTGCACTCCCCGCCTCCTAGCCACAGGTGTTTTAATTATAGTAGGTCCAATACCCCTCCACAGAAAGAGAGAATTTGAGTCCAAGAAGAGGTTTCACATGTACCCATTCAGATGGAGACGTTTATTCTCAGTGAGGTAGGTCAAGCGTAGGACCTCGTATAAGAGAGATGCCGTAAAGTGGCTACGAGGTACACATAAATATGGCCATTTTTATGCGCTAAAAGCTCTCATTTTTCATATTTCTAGTGCAGTAATGCAGTTCAAATTTCGTGTTTTCAAGTTTGCATGTTTTGGCGCTGCAGTGTGCTGCCCTTTTTACTTAACTATATACGAGTTGGCGACTCTGGGTTCAGCACCTGTTCACACTCAGTCTATGTTTGGATGTGCAGGTCAGGTTTTTGAAATGTATTCTTTAGCCTTCTGATCGTGCATTCCCCGCCTCCTAGCCACAGGTGTTTTAATTATAGTAGGTCCAATACCCCTCCACAGAAAGAGAGAATTTGAGTCCAAGAAGAGGTTTCACATGTACCCATTCAGATGGAGACGTTTATTCTCAGTGAGGTAGGTCAAGCGTAGGTCCTCGTATAAGAGAGATGCCGTAAAGTGGCTACGAGGTACACATAAATATGGCCATTTTTATGCGCTAAAAGCTCTCATTTTTCATATTTCTAGTGCAGTAATGCAGTTCAAATTTCGTGTTTTCAAGTTTGCATGTTTTGGCGCTGCAGTGTGCTGCCCTTTTTACTTAACTATATACGAGTTGGCGACTCTGGGTTCAGCACCTGTTCACACTCAGTCTATGTTTGGATGTGCAGGTCAGGTTTTTGAAATGTATTCTTTAGCCTTCTGATCGTGCACTCCCCGCCTCCTAGCCACAGGTGTTTTAATTATAGTAGGTCCAATACCCCTCCACAGAAAGAGAGAATTTGAGTCCAAGAAGAGGTTTCACATGTACCCATTCAGATGGAGACGTTTATTCTCAGTGAGGTAGGTCAAGCGTAGGACCTCGTATAAGAGAGATGCCGTAAAGTGGCTACGAGGTACACATAAATATGGCCATTTTTATGCGCTAAAAGCTCTCATTTTTCATATTTCTAGTGCAGTAATGCAGTTCAAATTTCGTGTTTTCAAGTTTGCATGTTTTGGCGCTGCAGTGTGCTGCCCTTTTTACTTAACAGATTAGTGGATAGTCATCGTGGAGTGGGGGCGCCATTTGCGTTTTACTAGGGTGCCAACCCCCGCTGACAGGGAGGGAAAGTTCAGCTAGTGAAATAGGTCCATTGAGTCATTGCTGCTGACTCACCACCTTTTCCAGAGGGGCACTGTTGTGTGATTTTTTTCTTTCCCCGTCCTAGCAGGGCCCATTAGGGGTAGCAGGGAGAGTCGACGAGGAGCGGGGGCGCCACTGCGCAGGACAATAGGGTGCCAACCTCCGCTGGTAGGTAGGGCTGTTTAGTTTAGTGTAGGGATTGGCACCATCTTGGCCTTTCCTATAGTATGCTGCTATGTTGGTGATGGTGAAGTAGTGCACTTATATGGTTGTGTTTTTATTATATTATATCAATAAAGGTTAACTTTTAATTCTGGGGTTTTTTCTGTGAGCTCTACAATATATCCCCAAGGTTATTTTTTGTTCTTTTTTCTGTGAAATTTAGAATGTAATGCAGCCAGCCCCATAGAATGTAATGCAGCCAGCACCCATAGAATGTAATGCAGCCAGCCCCAAAAAAATGTAATACAGTCTGACCCCATAAAATGTAATGCAGCCTGACCCCATAGAATGTAATGCAGCACAGCCCCCATAGAATGTAATGCAGCCAGCCCCATAAAATGTAATGCAGCCAGCCCCCATAGAATGTAATGCGGCCTGACTCCATAGAATGTAATGCAGCACAGCCCTCATAGAATGTAATGCAGCCAGCCCCCATAGAATGTAATGCAGCCAGCCCCATAGATTGTAATGCAGCACAGCCCCCATAGAATGTAATGCAGCCTGACCCCATAGAATGTAATGCAGCACAGCCCCCATAGAATGTAATACAGCCAGCCCCCATAGAATGTAATGCAGCCAGCCCCAAAGAATGTAATGCAGACAGCCCCCATAGAATGTAATGCAGCCAGCCCCATAAAATGTAATGCAGCCAGCCCCCAAAGAATGTAATACAGCCTGACCCCATAAAATGTAATGCAGCCTGACCCCATAGAATGTAATGCAGCACAGCCCCCATAGAATGTAATGCAGCCAGCCCCATAGAATGTAATGCAGCCAGCCCCCATAGAATGTAATGCAGCACAGCCCCCATAGAATGTAATGCAGCCAGCCCCATAGAATGTAATGCAGCCAGTCCCCATAGAATGTATTGCAGCCAGCCCCATAGAATGTAATGCAGCCAGCCCCCATAGAATGTAATACAGCACAGCCCCCATAGAATGTAATACAGCTCCCCCCAATTGCCCCACAATCATCACTCATTGCTATATTTAAAAAAACCCTCTCCTCACCTCTCCTCGTGCCCCATGCTGCTCCTGTCTCCTGTCTCAGCAGCTGCAGTCTGCCCAGCCACACAGCAGGTGCACGATGATACGACGTCATCACGCACCCGCAGTGTCAGAGGCAGAGTGGGGAATGATGGGAGAGGGAGCGACAGCAGATGCTCTCTCCTCCATCATTACATTCAACTGTACCGGCGTATAGTTGAATGCGGGGGGGGCGGGCGTGAGTCGGCGCTGGCGGGAGTTGTCCCTGGCGCTGCTGATAGCGGCAGCGGCCCACTCCTGGCACCAGCCCTTCTGGCATTTGCCAGAATTGCCCGATGGCCAGTCCGGCCCTGACCGCTGAACAGAGAAAGAAGCTGCCCGCTCTCAGAGACCATCTGTCCAGGGACTGCGCCAGGAGCAAGTGAGTATTTCATATTCACCTTTCCTCGTTCCACCGCCGCCCTGTCTTCTGCGTCCTCTGCAGTGACTGTTCAGGTCAGAGGGCGCAATGATGTATTAGTGTGCACGTCGCCCTCTGCCTGAACAGTCAGTGCGGAGAGACAGGATGGTGAGGAGCAGCGAGCAGCGACGAGAGGTGAGTATGTCTTTTTTTTTATTGCAGCACCAACAGCATTATATGTGGCACATTGTTATATGGAGCATCTTATGGGGCCCATAAAGAATTGCATGGAGCATTATATGGGGCACATTGTTATATGGAGCATCTTATGGGGCCATAAAGAAATGTATGGAGCATTATATGTGGCACATTGTTATATGGAGCATCTTATGGGGCCATAATAAACTGTATGGAGCATTATATGCGGCACATTGTTATATGGAGCATCTATGGAGCCATAATGAACTGTATGGAGCATTATATGTGGCACATTGTTATATGGAGCATCTTATGGGGCCATAATGAACTGTATGGAGCATTATATGGGGCACATTGTTATATGGAGCATCTTATGGGGCCATAATGAACTGTATGGAGCATTATATGTGGCGCATTTTTATATGGAGCATCTTATGGGGCCATAATGAACTGCATGGAGCATTATATGTGGCACAATTTTATATGGAGCATCTTATGGGGCCATAATCAGCTTTTTTGCAGCATTTTATGGGGCAGATTTTAATATGGAGCATCTTATGGGGCCCATCATAAATTTTATGGAGCATTACATGGGGCGTATTTTGTATGGAGCATTATATTGGGCCCATCATGAACTGTATGGAGCATTATATGGGGCTCCTGATTCAATATGGATATTCAAAAACACTTAACCTACTGATGTCTCAATAAATTTTACTTTTATTGGTATCTATTTTTATTTTTGACATTTACCGGTAGCTGCTGCATTTTCCACCCTAGGCTTATACTCGAGTCAATAAGTTTTCCCAGTTTTTTGTTGCAAAATTAGGGGGGTCGGCTTATACTCGGGTCGGCTTGTACTTGAGTATATACGGTATATACAGGAGATGTCCAGGTTATACCAGCTGTACATATGCAATTATATACAGGAGATGTCCAGGTTATACCAGCTGTACGTATATAGGTATACACAAGAGATATCCAGGTTATACCAGCTGTATATAATTATATACAGGAGACACCCAGGTTATATTAGCTGTACATATATAATTATATACATGAGACACCCAGGTTATACCAGCTGTACATATATAATTATATACAGGAGATGCCCAGGTTATACCAGTTGTACATGTATAATTATACACAGGACATGCCCAGGTTATACCAGTTGTACATATACAGTGGGTACAAAAAGTATTCAGACCCCTTTAAATTTTTCACTCTGTTTCATTGCAGCCATTTGGTAAATTCAAAAAAAAAATTCCCTCATTAATGTACACTCTGCACCCCATCTTGACTGACAAAAACAGAAATGTAGACATTTTTGCAAATTTATTAAAAAAGAAAAACTAAAATATCACATGGTCATAAGTATTCAGACCCTTTCCTCAGTATTGAGTAGAAGCACCCTTTTGAGCCATGAGTATAGCCATGAGTATAGCCATGAGTCTTCTTGGGAAAGATGCAACATGTTTTCACACCTGGATTTGGGGATCCTCTGCCAATCTTCCTTGTAGATCCTCACTAGTTCCATCAGGTTGGATGGTGAACGTTGGTGGACAGCCATTTTCAGGTCTCTCCAGAGATGCTCAATTGGGTTCAGGTCTGGCTGGACCAGTCAAGAATGGTCACAGAGTTGTTCTGAAGCTACTCCTTTGTTATTTTAGCTGTGTGCTTAGGGTCATTGTCTTGTTGGAAGGTGAACCTTCCGCCAAGTCTGAGGTCCAGAGCACTCTGGAAGAGGTTATCTCTGTACTTGGCCACATTCATGTTTCCTTCAATGGCAACCAGTAGTCCTGTCCCTGCAGCTGGAAGACACCCCCATAGCATCATGCTGACACCACCATGTTTCACTGTTGGGATTGTATTGGGCAGGTGATGAGCAGTGCCTGGTTTTCTCCACACATACCGCTAAGAATTATAACCAAAAAGTTCTGTCTTCGTCTCATCATACCAGAGAATCTTATTTATCATAGTCTGGGAGAACTTCATGTGTTTTTTAGTAAACTCTATGCTGTGTTTTTATATATCTTGCACTGAGGAGAGGCTTCCATCGGTCATTCTGCCATAAATCGCCGACTGGTAGAGGGCTGCACTTGACTTTGTGGAACTTTCTCCCTTTTCTCTACTGCATCTCTGGAGCTCAGCCACAGTGATCTTGGGGTTCTTCTTTACCTCTCTCACCAAGGCTCTTCTCCCACGATTGCTCAGTTTTGCTGGACGGCCAGGACTAGGAAGACTTCTGGTGGTCCCAAACTTCTTCCATTTAAGGATTATGGAGGCCACTGTGTTCTTTGGAGCCTTGAGTACTGAAGAAATTCTGTTGTAACCTTGGCCAGATCTGTGCCTTGCCACAATTCTGTCTCTGAGCTCCTTCGTCAGTTCCTTTGACCTCATGATTCTCATTTGGTCTGACATGCACTGTGAGCTGTGAGGTGTGTGCCTTTCCAAATCAAGGCCCATCAGTGCTTTGTGACTTAAATATGAAAGTCTGAGCAAAAGGTCTGAATACTTTTGACCATGTGATTTTTCAGTTTTTCTTTTTTTAAAAATTTGCAAAAATTTCTACATTTCTGTTTTTTTTCAGTATAGATGAGGTGCAGAGTGTACATTAACCCCTTTACCCCCAAGGGTGGTTTGCACGTTATGGACCGGGCCAATTTTTACAATTCTGACCACTGTCCCTTTATGAGGTTATAACTCTGGAACGCTTCAACGGATCCCGGTGATTCTGACATTGTTTTCTCATGACATATTGTACTTCATGATAGTGGTAAAATTTCTTTGATATTACCTGCGTTTATTTGTGAAAAAACGGAAACATGGCGAAAATTTTGAAAATTTCGCAATTTTCCAACTTTGAATTTTTATGCAATTAAATCACAGAGATATGTCACACAAAATACTTAATAAGTAACATTTCCCACATGTCTACTTTACATCAGCACAATTTTGGAACCAAAATTTTTTTTTGTTAGGGAGTTATAAGGGTTAAAAGTTGACCAGCAATTTCTCATTTTTACAACACCATTTTATTTTAGGGACCACATCTCATTTGAAGTCATTTTGAGGGGTCTATATGATAGAAAATACCCAAGTGTGAGACCATTCTAAAAGCTGCACCCCTCAAGGTTCTGAAAACCACATTTAAGTAGTTTATTAACCCTTCAGGTGTTTCACAGGAATTTTTGGAATGTTTAAATAAAAATTAACATTTAACTTTTTTTCACAAAAAATTTATTTCAGCTCCAATTTGTTTTATTTTGCCAAGAGTTACAGGAGAAAATGGACCCCAAACCTTGTTTTACAATTTGTCCTGAGTACGCTGATACCCCATAAGTGGAGGTAAACCACTGTTTGGGCGCATGACAGAGCTTGGAAGCGAAGGAGCGCCATTTGACTTTTTAATGCAAAATTGACTGGAATTGAGATGGGACGCCATGTTGCGTTTGGAGAGCCACTGATGTGCCTAAACATTGAAACCCCCCACAAGTGACACCATTTTGGAAAGTAGACCCCCTAAGGAACTTATCTAGAGGTGTGGTGAGCACTTTGACCCACCAAGTGCTTCACAGAAGTTTATAATGCAGAACCGTAAAAATAAAAAATATTTTTTTTTTCACAAAAATTATCTTTTCGCCCCCAATTTTTTATTTTCCCAATGGTAAGAAAAGAAATTGGAACCAAAAAGTTGTTGCACAATTTGTCCTGTGTACTCTGATACCCCATATGTGGGGGTAAACCACTGTTTGGGCGCATGGGAGACCTCGGAAGGGAAGGAGCGCCGTTTGACCTTTCAATGCAAAATTGATAGGAATTGAGATGGGACGCCATGTTGCGTTTGAAGAGCCACTGATGTGCCTAAACATTGAAACCCCCCACAAGTGACACCATTTTTGGAAAGTAGACCCCCTAAGGAATTTATCTAGAGGTGTGGTGAGCACTTTGACCCACCAAGTGCTTCACAGAAGTTTATAATGCAGAACCGTAAAAATAAAAAATAATTTTTGTGAAAAAAAATGATCTTTTCACCCACAATTTTTTATTTTCCCAATGGTAAGAGAAGAAATTGGAACCAAAAAGTTGTTGTACAATTTGTCCTGAGTACGCTGATACCCCATATGTGGGGGTAAACCACTGTTTGGGCGCATGGGAGAGCTCGGAAGGGAAGGAGCGCCGTTTGACTTTTCAATGGAAAATTCACAGGAATTGAGATGAGACGCCATGTTGCGTTTGGAGAGCCACTGATGTGCCTAAATATTGAAACCCCACACAAGTGACACCATTTTGGAAAGTAGACCCCCTAAGGAACTTATTTAGATGTGTGGTGAGCACTTTGACCCACCAAGAGCTTCACAGAAGTTTATAATGCAGAGCCGTAAAAATAAAACAAAATTTTTTTCCCACAAATATTATTTTTTAGCCCCCAGTTTTGTATTTTCCCGAGGGTAACAGGAGAAATTGGACCCCAAAATTTGTTGTGCAATTTGTCCTGAGTGCGCTGATGCCCATATGTGGGGGGGAACCACCGTTTGGGCGCATGGGAGGGCTCGGAAGGGAAGGAGCGCCATTTGGAATGCAGACTTAGATGGAATGGTCTGCAGGCGTCACATTGCGTTTGCAGAGCCCCTAATGTACCTAAACAGTAGAAACCCCCCACAAGTGACCCCATATTGGAAACTAGACCCCCCCACGAACTTATCTAGATGTGTTGTGAGAACTTTGAGCCCCTAAGTGTTTCACTACAGTTTATAACGCAGAGCCGTGAAAATTAAAAAATCTTTTTTTCCCACAAAACTTATTTTTTAGCCCCCAGTTTTGTATTTTCCCAAGGGTAACAGGAGAAATTGGACCCCAAAATTTGTTGTCCAATTTGTCCTGAGTGCGCTGATGCCCCATATGTGGGGGGGAACCATCGTTTGGGCGCATGGGAGGGCTCGGAAGGGAAGGAGCGCCATTTGGAATGCAGACTTAGATGGAATGGTCTGCAGGCGTCACATTGCGTTTGCAGAGCCCCTAATGTACCTAAACAGTAGAAACCTCCCACAAGTGACCCCATATTGGAAACTAGACCCCCCCATGAACTTATCTAGATGTGTTGTGAGAACTTTGAGCCCCCAAGTGTTTCACTACAGTTTATAACGCAGAGCCGTGAAAATTAAAAAATCTTTTTTTCCCACAAAACTTATTTTTTAGCCCCCAGTTTTGTATTTTCCCAAGGGTAACAGGAGAAATTGGACCCCAAAAGTTTTTGTCCAATTTGTCCTGAGTACGCTGATACCCCATATGTTGGGGTAAACTCCTGTTTTACTTTTTCAACGCAGAATTGGCTGGAATTGAGATCGGACGCCATGTCGCGTTTGGAGAGCCCCTGATGTGTCTAAACAGTGGAAACCCCCCAATTATAACTGAAACCCTAATCCAAACACACCCCTAACCCTAATTCCAACGGTAACCCTAACCACACCTCTAACCCAGACACACCCCTAACCCTAATCCCAACACTATTCCCAACTGCAAATGTAATCCAAACCCTAACCCTAACTTTAGCCCCAACCCTAACTGTAGCCTTAACCCTAACTGTAGCCTTAACCCTAACTGTAGCCTTAACCCTAACTGTAGCCTTAACCCTAACTGTAGCCTTTACCCTAACTGTAGCCTTAACCCTAGCCCTAACCCTAGCCCTAACCCTAACCCTAGCCCTAACCCTAACCCTAGCCCTAGCCCTAACCCTAATTGGAAAATGGAAATAAATACATTTTTTAAATTTTTTTATTTTTCCCTAACTAAGGGGGTAATGAAGGGGGGTTTGATTTACTTTTATAGCGGGTTTTTTAGCGGATTTTTATGATTGGCAGCCGTCACTCACTGAAAGACGCTTTTTATTGCAAAAAATATTTTTTGCGTTACCACATTTTGAGAGCTATAATTTTTCCATATTTGAGTCCACAGAGTCATGTGAGGTCTTGTTTTTTGCGGGACGAGTTGACGTTTTTATTGGTAACACTTTCGGGCACGTGACATTTTTTGATCGCTTTTTATTCCGACTTTTGTGAGGCAGAATTAGCAAAAACCAGCTATTCATGAATTTCTTTTGGGGGAGGCGTTTATACCGTTCCGCGTTTGGTAAAATTGATAAAGAGTTTATTCTTCGGGTCAGTACGATTACAGCGATACCTCATTTATATCATTTTTTATGTTTTGGCGCTTTTATACGATAAAAACTATTTTATAGAAAAAATAATTATTTTTGCATCTCTTTATTCTGAGGACTATAACTTTTTTATTTTTTTGCTGATATTGCTGTATGGCAGCTCGTTTTTTGCGGGACAAGATGACGCTTTCAGCAGTACCATGGTTATTTATATCTGTTTTTTTGATCGCGTGTTGTTCCACTTTTTGTTCGGCGGTATGATAATAAAGCGTTGTTTTTTGCCTCGTTTTTTTTTTTTTTTCTTACGCTGTTTACTGAAGGGGTTAACTAGTGGGCCAGTTTTATAGGTCGGGTTGTTGCGGACGCGGCGATACTAAATATGTGTACTTTTATTGTTTTGTTTTTTTATTTAGATAAAGAAATGTATTTATGGGAATAATATTTTTTTTTTTCTCATTATTTAGGATTTTTTTTTTTTTTTACTTTTTTACTTTGTCCCAGGGTGGGACAATACAGATCGGTGATCTGCCAGTTTGCACAGCACTCTGACAGATCACCGATCTGTCTGAGAGCAGTGCAGCGTTATCAAGTATGGAAACAGGAACACATGGGCTACTTGCACAGTGAACAAGTCTGCAAAAAACGTATCAACCAAATACCCTGTTTTTTACATCTTTTACTAGCACTTGCGGATTACTGCAACATTTTTTCAAACTGAGTGTTTTTGGTTTTACTATTCTCTTTTGTGTCTTCAGGTTTCTTGGTGGTGTGTGAACATGATTATACAGACTTGTTCACTGTGCAAGTAGCCCATGTGTTCCTGTTTCCATAATTGTTCTCTTGTGTCTACAAGACTGGGGAGTTCCACCACTCCTCTTGGGCTATCTGCACAAAAGCTGTTCTACCCTGTATGCACACATGGATTTTTCCTCTCTGAACCCTGTTCACACAGGTTATATACAGATGATCAGGTTTTTAAATACATCAGATAGGGATTGCATACATTAGTTAGGACTGCTCTGATAAGGGTATACCGTGAAGATTGGTAGAGCAGCTTAGTATACATTTTTTGCAAAAAACGTATCAACCAAATACCCTGTTTTTTACATCTTTTACTAGCACTTGCGGATTACTGCAACATTTTTTCAAACTGAGTGTTTTTGGTTTTACTATTCTCTTTTGTGTCTTCAGGTTTCTTGGTGGTGTGTGAACATGATCATACAGACTTGTTCACTGTGCAAGTAGCCCATGTGTTCCTGTTTCCATAATTGTTCTCTTGTGTCTACAAGACTGGGGAGTTCCACCACTCCTCTTGGGCTATCTGCACAAAAGCTGTTCTACCCTGTATGCACACATGGATTTTTCCTCTCTGAACCCTGTTCACACAGGTTATATACAGATGATCAGGTTTTTAAATACATCAGATAGGGATTGCATACATTAGTTAGGACTGCTCTGATAAGGGTATACCGTGAAGATTGGTAGAGCAGCTTAGTATACATTTTTTGCAAAAAACGTATCAACCAAATACCCTGTTTTTTACATCTTTTACTAGCACTTGCGGATTACTGCAACATTTTTTCAAACTGAGTGTTTTTGGTTTTACTATTCTCTTTTGTGTCTTCAGCGTTATCAAGTGCCTGCTCTGAGCAGGCACTTGGTAAGCCACCTCCCTCCCTGCAGGACCCGGATCCACGGCCATCTTGGATCCGGGACTTGCTGCAGGAGGGAGGTACGGAGACCCCCGGAGCAATGCGATCACATCGCGTTGCTGCGGGGGTCTCAGTGAAGCCCGCAGGGAGCCCCCTCCCTGCGCGATGCTTCCCTGCACCGCCGGCACATCGCGATCATGTTTGATCGCGGTGTGCCGGGGATTAATGTGCCGGGGGCGGTCCGTGACCGCTCCTGGCACATAGTGCCGGGTGTCAGCTGCGCTAAGCAGCTGACACCCGGCCGCAATCGGCCGCGCTCCCCCCCCCGTGAGCGCGGCTGATCGCCTATGACGTACTATTCCGTCCTTGGGAAGTAAAGCCCACCCCACATGGACGGAATAGTACGTCTGATGGCAGAAAGGGGTTAATGAGAAAAAAAATGAACTTTTTTGAATTTACCAAATTGCTGCAACGAAACAGAGTGACAAATTTAAAGGGGTCTGAAAACTTTCCGTACCCACTGTATATAATTATATACATGAGATGCCCAGGTTATACCAGCTGTACATATATAATTATATACTGGAGATGTCCAGGTTATGCCAGCATTTTTGATCACTAAATACAAATGATGTGGTTTAAAATCAGTCCAGTTCCCTAATACTACTGAGCATTCATTAAATATCAAATTAAAATATTATATCCAGATGTAGTCAAATTGTGCAAAAAATCTAATCAATGCCTTTTTTAAGTTCATGTGAAAAATCACATCTTTAAAGTGAATGAAAAGTCATTAAGAAGTATACATTTAATATACACACCTCGGAGACAGCTGACATGTCGGAAGAGAGACTTTAATATCATTGTCTTCCCTATAGGCTGTAAGAGGTGATGTGTCTGTAATTACTACTATTAGTCACACTAATACCATCCAGATGAGACAGCACCGGTAATGTCAGCCAGCAAAATTGGAAAATACATTTATAACAATGGGAGATAAAGAATTGAAAGTCGCCTAGAGAATGTGACAGTCACTTTAAGCAGATAATCATTTACAGTCTTCCTTCACTTAGCAAAACCCTGCTGACAGGTTCACTTTAAGTAAACTATAGACAGTGTCAGGTTGGCGCTGTTAAACTGACTAAAATGATACATGGGGTGAAGAAATCCATCTTGTGGTTTTTGTGTAATCAGTGTTAGAAGTTTTCATTTTGTGTTTGTTAACTGTTTGTGCTTCGGGTGGCCTGTGGGCAGGTCTTTCCTTGGTTTCTCTGGCCTAGAGCCCAAAGATAAGATGGATCGCCCTACCAGGGCAGCAGGGTACTTGGTCCCGGGTCCCGTCTTAAATGGGATGTCACGGTGGCTGCAACCCGGTCCGTGGCCCTGGGCGCCCAATTAAAGGGAAAGGTCTTTAAGGGGATTTGTGAATAAAGCCTATTGTTCGTGACGCCACCTGTGGTGTTCAGTCAGTGGGGACCGACGCTACTTAAAGGGGTCCTCTGGGGTCATCATATGCAGCAAGATGGTGACGCTTCCCACATGTGAAGTGGGGTCCCCAGGGCTTCCCAAGTGTAGGGCACCAATAGTGTGGTGGATGGTATAGCAAAGAACGAGGACACAGGTTTGCAGTCTTTACCTGTTTTACTGATGGTAGTATTATCCTCAGTCCAGGGTACCAAGTGCAGGGTAGCTACGGTCCGGCCGGCTTGGAGGCAATAGGAGATCCCTCTCCCAGGTGAGGTCCGTAAGCCTTTCCTACTTGCGCTATTTAGTTGATTAGGTCCCTGCCACTTGAAGCTTATTGCAAGTCCCCCCTCTCCTGTCCTAAGACAAATGTCTGTACGATAGGCAGTTCAAGCCTGTTTATAGGGTCTCTATTATGACCCGGGCTCTAAGGTTACTGCTTCACCTTCAGACTTGATGCAGGCAATTGACATACAGTCCTATGCCCTCCGGTTCTGCCGTGCGTCCTGTAGAACAACATGACTTCGGGCTCCCGGTACCCGGCTTCTGCGCTCTAGCTCCCAGGGTGTCCTTCCGCTGTTCCCCTGCTGAGCCTCTTCCTCCTCTGTGCTTCTTCCCTCTAAGCTCCTCCACAATTCAACTTTCCTTCGGATTCTCCCTCTTTCTGGGGGTAGCAGCTCCCTCGTGGCTGCTCGGCCCCTATGTCTGCTCCAGACGTCCATCTACTCTCTTCACTCCTCTACAACTCTCCAAGACTGACTGGCTCCTCCTCCAGACCAGGATACATAAAGTGTTAGGGAGCTCCCTTTCCGGGCCTAGATTCAGATGTGTTGAATGTGAGTGCCATACCTGATAGAGAGAATCTCCCTTGCCTCGAAGCGTGACATCACCCTCCTGGAAAGGAAGGCAACATCACTGCAACAATCGGTTACCTGGAGTGTGGCAAAGACCCTGCCCACAGTCCCGCCCTGGAGTACAGGCATATCATTAACTGAAAATTTCCAACACTGATTACACAATCAGTTTATCAGTACCAACCTGTCAGTGTCTGTAGTTTACTTAGCAAAATTCTACTGAAAGGTTTGCTTTAAATGGGCTGTAACCACTTCAGCTTAAAATATATTTGCCTATAAAGCTCTGCTATTCCTGTGTCTAACTTCACTCCAGCTAGAAAGATATCATTTTTCTATAAAGCTCTGCAATTCCAGTGTGTAAGCACGCTTAAGATGGAAAGATATGATTTGCCTATAAAGCTCTGCTATTCCTCTGTGTAACTGTACTTCAACTAGAAAAATATCAATCTACAATATAATTGTCTAAGGGTCACTTCCGTCTGTCTGTCATTCTGTCTGTCTTTCTGTCTGTCTGTCACGGATATTCATTGGTTGCGGCCTCTGTCTGTCCTGGAAATCCAAGTCGCTGATTGGTCGCGGCAAAACAGCCACGACCAATCAGCGATGGGCACAGTCCGGAAGAAAATGGCCGCTCCTTAGTACCCACAGTCAGTGGCCGGCGCCCGCATACTCCCCTCCACTCACCGCTCACACAGGGTTAATGCCAGCGGTAACGGACTGCGTTATGCCCGTTTTGCACTCTGTTACCGCCGCTATTAACCCTGTGTGTCCCCAACCTTTTACTATTGATGCTGCCTATGCGGCATCAAAAGTAAAAAAATGTAATGTTAAAAATAATAATAAAAACAAAAAACCTGCTATACGCACCCTCCGTTGTCCGTTGAGCCGCTCGCGCCGGCCGCCATCTTCCGTTCCCGGTGATGCATTGCGAAATTACCCAGAAGACTTAGCGGTCTCGTGAGACCGTTAAGTCATCTGGGTAATTTTGCAATGCATCCTGGGAACGGAAGATGGCGGCAGCCGCGCGCCTATCTCCGGAGCTCTACTGGATCCCAGGAGGTGATATAACTATTTTTTATTTTAATTATTTTTTAACAGGGATATGGTGCCCACACTGCTGTATACTACGTGGGCTGTGTTACATACCGCGTGGCTCTGTGCTGTATACTACATAGGCAGTGTTATATACTCCGTGGGCTGTGCTATATATTACGTGGCCACTGTTGTATACTGCGTGGGCTGTGCTATATACTACGTGACTGGGCAGTATACTACGTGGCTCTGTGCTGTATACTACGTAGCTGGGCAATATACTACGTGGCTGGGCAATATACTACGTGGCTCTGTGCTGTATACTACGTGGTTCTGTGCTGTATACTACATCGCTGGGCAATATACTACGTGACTGGGCAATATACTACGCGACTGGGCAATATACTACGTGACTGGGCAATATACTACATGGCTGGGCAATATACTACGTGTCTGTGCTGTATACTACGTGACTGTGCAATATACTACGTAGCTGGGCAATATACTACGTGACTGGGCAATATACTACGTGGCTGGGCAATATACTACGTAGCTCTGTGCTGTATACTACGTGGCTTTGTGCTGTATACTACGTCACTGGGCAATATACTACGTGGCTGGGCAATATACTACGTGGCTCTGTGCTGTATACTACGTGGCTCTGTGCTGTATACTACGTCGCTGGGCAATATACTACATGGCTGGGCAATATACTACGTGTCTGTGCTGTATACTATGTCGCTGTGCAATATACTACGTGGGCTGTGCAATATACTACGTAGCTGGGCAATATACTACGTCACTGGGCAATATACTACATAGCTGGGCAATATACTACGTGACTGGGCAATATACTACGTGGCTGTGCAATATACTACGTGGCTGTGCAATATACTATGTGGCTGTGCAATATACTATGTGGCTGTGCAATATACTACGTGGCTGGGCAATATACTAAGTCGCTGTGCAATATACTACGTTACTGGGCAATATACTACGTAGCTGGGCAATATACTACGTGACTGGGCAATATACTACGTGGCTGTGCAATATATTATGTGGCTGTGCAATATACTACGTTACTGTGCAATATGCTAGGTGACTGGGCAATATGCTATGTGGTTGGGCAATATACTACGTGACTGGGCAATATACTACATGGCTGGGCAATATACTACGTGTCTGTGCTGTATACTATGTCGCTGTGCAATATACTACGTGGGCTGTGCAATATACTACGTAGCTGGGCAATATACTACGTCACTGGGCAATATACTACATAGCTGGGCAATATACTACGTGACTGGGCAATATACTACGTGGCTGTGCAATATACTACGTGGCTGTGCAATATACTACGTAGTTGGGCAGTATACTACGTGACTGCGCAATATACTACATGACTGGGCAATATACTACGTGGCTGTGCAATATACTACGTCGCTGTGCAATATACTACGTGGCTGGGCAATATACTACGTGACTGGGCAATATACTACGTGACTGGGCAATATACTACGTAGCTGGGCAATATACTATGTGACTGGGCAATATACTACGTGGGCTGTGCAATATACTACGTGGACATGCATATTCTAGAATACCCAATGCGTTAGAATCGGGCCACCATCTAGTTGTCTATAAATCTCTGCTGTTCATATGTGTAGCTGCACTTCAGCTAGAACGATATCAGTTACCTACAAATCCCTGCTATTTCTTTGTGTAATTGCACTTCAGCAAGAAATATAGCTGCCTACAAATATCTGCTATTCCTGTATGTAACTGCACTTCAGCTAGAAAGATATCAATTGCTTACAAATCTCTGCCATTCATGTACTGTATATAAATGCTTTTCAGCTAGAAAGATATCAGTTACTTATAAATCTCTACTATTCCTGTGTATTAATTCACATCAGCTAGAAATATTTCTGTTACCTGTACATCTCTGCAGTATCTGTACTATCCGCACATCTGACTTAGCTGCATCTAGTGCTTCCAGCTTGGCTCATCCATCTGCCATCCTGCATGCTCTGCTATATTGCCCTTCACTGATCCATGCACAGTTTGGCAAGTCCTGCTCTACTGCATTGTCTCTATCCCGTGCTGCTACTGTGGAGCCCCTGGGGTCCAGTCGCTACAGAGGTACTGCACCTCATCCAGAGGTGTGGTGTCCCACTCTCAGGTAAGGAGGGGGCACTACCCAGGACTCTAACACTCACATCCAACACACACCAGTTCACTAGGGGCACCTGGGCATACCCTTAGGGAGGAAGGCCTCATCCCAGACAAGATAGGAATGGGTGGAGGGAGTGGGTGGGGTAGGTAGGAAATAGGGGAGGAGCTTACAAGGCGGGAAGAACAGTGCAGAGAGGAGTCTGTGACGAGAAGTGGAGCTGAGCAGACATGAGGGTCTGCAGCTCCTGACAGCCTGAAGAGAGAAGTGTGGGGGAGAGACAAAAAGAAGCTCCCGGGAAGACAGAAGGGGTCCTAGGGGCATGGGAAGTGCAGTAGCCACCCGTGGGACTCGCATCCACGCTGACAATTGCCAGGTTGAGGGACCAGGTCGCAGTCAGGGGACCGGCCCCAACTTAATGGAAAGCTTCAAGTTCAGCTAAGAAACCGAAGGCTGTGGCGTCTTTAGGAGTCATATCCACATCCACCCATAACTCGCCAAAAAAGCTGGATAGAATCCAGGCGACTCAGAGAACGTCTCCCAACAGGGGGTTCGTGGTTGCTGGCTTGGGACACTGTGGATGGGATGTTGGGCAAGAGAACTGGAAGTCAGTGTAGTGAGACGACCACATAAAGGCATAAGAAAGGAGTCCTGGAAAGGTGCACCCTTCCTGGGAGTTTGCTGGACCACTGACCCTGGGAACACAGCATCCGGCTGTTTGTGGACTGGAAACTGTAAGTAAAAGTGGAAACTGCACCTTGCTGTGTCCTTTGAGTCATTGCTGCGTCACCTGCCTGGCATAACCACAACAGCCATCTTAACACTTAACCCCTACAACTGCCATGGGGCTAGTTCTACCCGAGGAGGGCTGCACTATCTTTGCTGCACCACCATCGCCCCAGAGGATCTGACTGCAGCATCGGCCACCATATCAGTGCCGAATAACATGGGTGGCGTCTTGAACATTTTTCCCATAACCTTTATACCGTCCACAACACTACAATTTCTTTATGGACGCCCAGGACCGGGTCACTGCTGCCGTGACCTTCCCCTTTAAGAACTGCCATGTCGGACCTGGTACAGAGTATCCCATGGCCTTATGGGGTGCTCCATTATGTCTTAAACAATCCACCTCACCAAGTTAGCATTAACAATGTATTTCTGTAGTTCTGTGACTGAATAAGCTGTGACGTGCCCTAGAGGTTGGACCTTCACAGATCCTAAGAATAGGCCATCAATTAAAAATCCTGGAAAACCCTTTTATCAACAAGTCTTCCTGTGGGAAAGTCTTGCTCTCTCCAATGCCTTCCAGTGTTGGAAAACCCCAATAAGTGTAGATTTTGTTAACAAAAATGTATCTTAAAACAGATGAATTAAAACATCTTGATAAAAATTAAGATGATTGATAGAGGGTTAATATTATACTTTGTGCAAGTTTGTAATGTTTCCTGGAATTTAGTGAGGAAGGATCATATGTCTGTTTTGGAGTTGTGTATAGTATGATAATTTAGACCATTTGGGTCAGTGTGAAAGCACATGTGGCATATTTTATATGATATTACATTAAAGGGATATTCCCATCTTGTGCACTTATGTCACAAAAAATATATAATGCAAGTAGATCCCACCTATAAGACCCACATCTACTTTGAAGATAATTTAACCCCCTAGGTTTAAAAACAAAACCCCCAAATTGCCATTTTTCATTAGCAATATCTCTGCAAAAAAAGTGCCATC
This sequence comes from Ranitomeya imitator, assembly GCF_032444005.1. Classification (NCBI taxonomy): domain Eukaryota; kingdom Metazoa; phylum Chordata; class Amphibia; order Anura; family Dendrobatidae; genus Ranitomeya; species Ranitomeya imitator. The sequence goes on along the minus strand of NC_091282.1, from coordinate 645,220,656 downwards.
AAAAGTGAACCTAATGTTGCATGTACTCCAAAATGGTATAATTAAAAACAGCAGGTCGGCATACAAAAAAAAAACAACTCATACAGCTCCACTGACTAAAAAAATAAAAACAAACCCCTTTATGTACATTATATTGTAAAATGAATGGTACAAATATCAAAAGACTGACCATCACTTCCAAATAGAAATCAGGTGTGAAAAGGTGCTTACTAAGAGCAGCCGACAGAGAGGTTCCAGAGAACCGCAGCGCTCTGGGCCTCGTTCACACACAGTGAACAGAAGCTCTTCTCCTGTATTCTGACCTGGCTGCTTTGTGCCAGCAGTGCAGGAGTTAATCTTGTTGCTGAGTTGCTATGAGCTGGGTCTCTCAGCTGAAGGTGATTTTGTAATATCCTCCTCTATATAGACTCAGCCTTGACTTCAGCTATTGTCAGTGATCAGTTCAGCTGCCTGGCTTGGAGGTTGAAGGAGCGTGGTGTATTAGGAGCTTGGAGGTTTATTTACAGAGATTGGTGTCTGCTGTTTTGGTTGCATATTAAACCTGTTTTCCTTCCTAGTTTTTTCCTTCTCTTTCCTTCTATATGTTACCTCTGTGGTAGTGTGAGCATTTGGTGAGTTTGAGACTTTAGTTACCTTGTCTGTATACCCTGTTTATTGTTGTATTTATACACTGGTGCAGTCCGCCTCCTTTGGGGGGTGAGGGGGCCATTGATAGGGCCTGCACAGGAGACAGGGATACGCTGGCGGCTCAGGCCTCCTAACCATCATAGGTACCCCTGAGATAAGGGAAAGTCAGGGCCCCATTATAGTGGCAGGGACAGGTGCGGGTCCCAGTACGCCGTCCTGACCCTTTATTGCCGTTAACAGCGTGACAATATAACTAACAAATAAAGTAGCACTCTGTAGCACTATAGCATGCAAGCATGAAATATGAAATTTGAGCTGCATTACTGCTCTAGAAAAATAGAAAAATTGAGAATACTTAGCGTATAAACTGGCCAATTCATGTGTACCCGGTGACCGCCATAAGGCGATTCTCTTTGCTGGGAACCTTCCCAATGTGAATCCTTTCTTGGGCTAAAGCCTACATTTATATGGGAAGGTAGGATCCTGCTGTAAATAAAAATGCCTGCCGATATTCAACATAGCTGTATGAGGGCAAGTTTTTTTGGGGGAACTAGCTGTACAGTATGTTTGAATGACACCATTCATTTTACCAAAAAATAAATTAGCAATCTAGTTGTAGTTGAAGCCTTTGGAAGAAGGGAATTAAAAATGAAATCGTAAAAACAAAAATTGACTTTGGCAGGACGGGGACTAACTCTTTGTAATTAGCAATGTTATTTGCCTATTATACAAAGCAATAAATTACGACATTAATTGGTCAATAAATAATGATGACTTCGGTTTACACAGATCCGTTATGCTAGAGAACTGGGTGAATGCAGCATTGCAGGAAATGACCTTCCTGATCATATTCCTGGCCTGCAGGAATCTGAGTGAGCACAACAATGAATGCATCCTGGGCCTGACTCATCTTCATGTATCATGGGCTTATGTAGACTCATGCGGTAAATGACTGCACAGAGGACATCATAATTCACCATGGATACAGGGAAGCGAATAATTTACTAAAAAAGTGCACACCGAGCAAACTTGGTATTAATTATGTGCAAAGTACAGGAGCCATTTAAAGGGGACCTACCACCAGGTCTAAAATGGCTAGTTTTGGGCATCATAATTTTTCTACTGTGTATTCTGTTTTTACTTTCTTTTAAATCTGCCATGGAGGTCCAGAGATATAGGTTTTTTTTTAATTTAGAGCATTGCGCATAGGATCCTCTGGGGTGGGTCTTTAGGATGCTCTGCATAATTACTCTGGACACACCCTCTTAGTAAAGAGCGTAAAAAAGAGCACCAGATAAATAGGCTTATATTTCTGGACTTATATGGTGGTTTTAAAAAATACCGTATTTTTCGGATTATAAGACCCACTTTTTTCCCTCAAATTTGGGTGGAAAATGGGGGTGCATCTTGTCATGCGAATGTACCTTACCGATACTGTTGCTGCAGGCTGCAGGCTGGGATGAAGGGGTGTCCGCTGGTGCTGTGGGTGTCTGGCGCTGCTACCCAGCCAGTGGTCCGCTGGTGTCTCTGGTGCCCGGTGGCGCTGTGGGGGTGTCCGGTGGTGCTACTGCGGGTGTCCGGTGTTGCTGCCCGGTGCTCTGCTTGTGTCTCTAGTGCTGCGGGTGCACGGCCGGCACTGCCTGATGCTGCTGCGGCAGTCTCTGGTGCTGCAATGGCCCACCCCGGCAGTCCCATGGATTCCTGTGCGGTGGACTCCTGTAAAAATGGCCGCCAGGCGGGGCAGCACATAAGCGGATGGAGATTTCAGCGCTGAAATCTCATCTCCTGAAATCTCGGTGCCGAGATCTCCATCTGCGCATGCGCTGCTGCCCCGGCGGCCATTTTCCCAGAGTCCACCACACAGAAAATCATGGGACAGCCAGGGCTCTGGCCTTTCACAAAATGTCGGCAGAACCCAGGCAGCACCTAAGACCGCTGCAGCAGTACCGGGCAGCACCGTCCGGGCACCCGCAGCACCAGAGACACCAGCAGAGCACGGGGCAGCAGCGCCAGAGACCCGCAGCAGGACTGCCGGACACCCTTTCATCCCAGCCTGCGGCCTGCAGCATCTCTCCATTCCTGCTTCCTCCAGCAGCGACCCTGGGTCCCCACTTCACCGCAGCCAACACCCCCGGTAAGCAATAAGACGCATAGATTATAAGAAGCACCACCATTTTATGAAAAATTTTTCCTATTTTTCTCCTCAGAATTTTGGGTGCGTCTTTTAATCTGGAATGTCTTATAAAGCGAAAAATATGATAAATAAAAACTGAATATTCAGGGGAGCAACAGAAATAAAATAAAAGCAAAAACTGCTCAGTTTTCACTTTATTATTATTATTATTATTGCATCATTTATTCCATGGAGCTTTACATGTGAAAAGGGGTATACATAATAAAAAACAAGAACAAGGGGGGGCGTGGCCAGCAGCCGAAGTAGCAGGACGTGCCTCTCTGAGCTCCCTTGGTTGCGGTGTCAATCCGCCGGTCTATCGGCACTTTAGAGGCCCATCCAAGCTGCAAAAAGCAGCAGCACATAGCCCCTAGGCCACACAGGCAAAACCGGGCCGTGGTGGTGAGAGAGGCGGACCGGAGTTGCGGCACCAGATTGGGGCCTACTGCCGGGCCTGAAGCCTGTGAGGCCTGAGAGACGCCGGCGAGGCCCATCTCTGGCCAGGAGGCTTTGGGCGCCTCCCCGCCCCTTGGGAACTACCCGGACTGTGCCTCCTTGAGAAGTCCGTCCCGGCCGCCCAGAGTGGAGGGACCCCCGCCGCCGAGGCATAGACGCGGCCGGAAGCCGCCGCACGGTGAGTCGCAGTGGGACCGCGCTCTGCTCGGCCTCCTCCCGCTCCTTGGAGGTGACATCGCGGACCCACGGCTCGCGCTGCTGGAGCAAAGGCGGTGCTTACCTGCCGCCGGCGGTCCCGGAACCCCTGCTGGACTGTGCCGCTCGCTCCCCCATGCGCTCTCCTCTGTGGTGTGGGCCCTGCGGTGATCGCTGCTGCCGCTGGGAGGCGGGTGGCCCACGCTGGAGGCCGGATCCCTGCGAGACACACAGCCACCAGCTGCGAATCTGCGGGCGCAGCACACCGGATCTCTGGGGCTGCTGCCCTGAACAGCTCTGCCAAAAAAGAACCCAGCACCCCCCGGTGGACGGCAGGCTTATCAGCACCTGCTAGCAAAGGTGAGAGACATTTGCTCTACCCTCACCCCCCCCCCCCCCCCGTTTGAACTACCAGTGAGGGGAGTGGGATCTAGAGGCAAGGGATCTATCATTCCCCCCAGGCTAGGCGCACACAACTCGTGAGAGTCTGGAACTCTTGCAGTGCTCTGGCTCCCGCTGAAAGCACCGCACGCCACTGGCCTCACGACCTGCTAATCCTTCTCCACTGGCTCTAATGCAACACCTGCCTAGTAAGACCCAGCCTACAAAATACTCCGTAATGGTTGCAATGCCCTAACCTTCCCCTCAAACAACTGCTAGGGGATACAGCGCAATATGCCATATCCTAGACCTCACTCTCTTTAATACGGAACATACATCACGGGGATATACTTCCATCCAAATTCTAATCGCCCTTATGCCTAAAGCGCGTAGAGCCAATTCAAAACAACCTAGTAACAAGTTTGCCGCATTAACAGACTTGGACGCCGACATGTCTTCTGGACCATTTTCACAATCGGAGTCCTCCAACTCCTCCATGCCTGACAGAGCAGACTCTGAGATGATTCCGGCTTCCACCACCAAAACCCCAAGCACCCCTACTCCGGACCAAACGGCTCTACTGTCGCAGTTCCAATCTATTTTACATTCCGAATGGCTCAAGATGTCGGACAAAACTAAAGAACAGCTCCTACAAGCGGCAAGAAAATCTTCACCGCTATCATTCCAAGGTCACCCATACGAGCTGTTCTCAGACCTGGCCCCTACCACCATCGCCAAGCGACGAGCTATGAAGCCATATCTGGAGATTCTACGTTATAATAACATCATATATCGCTGGGGATTCCCCTTTAAACTAATATTTTCCCACCTTGATATGACCCACACAGTTCTCTCCCCTGAAGGAGCGAGCCGTTGCTTGGCCAAATTGCAGCTCATGGATCCCTCCTGACCCCCCCCCCCCCGCTTGCCTCCTCTCAGCCTCGGCCAGAGAGTCGCCGATCTCGACCACGAGCTCCACCTGATCCCCCGTGATGAGCAATACAACCGCTGGCTTTATTCTGGGCCTCTGATACCATACAGGCAACTCTGCCTGACACTCCTACAGTTCCAGGATGACATGGTTATATATGTTTTTCAGTTTATTTTCGCAGAAGTTCCTGAACTGCACAACTCTAACATTCCCTCACCGGATACTACTGCGCCTTTTACATCTACTGAAACCCTGGACTGGAGTGATCCTACCTTCCGACTTGATCTTCACAGCAAACATGTGAATATCTTCAACCCATAAGCTAATATAGTGTTTGTTTGGTTTTTTTTTTGCTCATTTTTTTTTCTCCCCCTCTTTTTCGCCTATTGATTGTTAAATTCTAGCGACAGGTTACATACATTCTATTCTACCACAATGTTTCAAATACAACACATAGTTATATAATGGCTTCAGTTAGTTATGCTATTGGGCGCAGTTGTTATTTTTCGCACTGGTACAGTATTCCTAAAGTCCACAAAGATGTGGAAAAACCGCCTGGACGCACGATAATCTCGGGGAAGGAATCGTTAACAGAATCGCTCTCCTAATTCCTAGACTGGTTATTAAAACCGTTGCTTTCAAAAATTCCTTCTTTTGTAAAAGATTCAGGGGACTTTCTATTGGCTCTGAAAGATTTTAAGTGGCAACCGACCTTTGCGCTAGCCTCTATTGATATAGTCAACCTCTACAGAAGAATTCCACAGAAAAAGGGACTAGAGGCAATTCATCGGATCTTGGCAAACACGGAAAAAGATCATGATTTCATTTCGTTCGTAATGGACAGATTAGAGTTTGTACTTTAGCATAATGCGTTCAAATTTTTAGACAGATGGTATCTCCAAAAGACCGGTACCGCAATGGGTACTCCGGTGGCATGCATTTTCGCGAACCTGTTTTTGGCAGCGTTCGAGGAAAAGCATGTCACCGGACCCCAAAACCCATATCTTAAACAAATAAAGGACATTTTTAGCTGAAGACAGATGGTGAGTGCCGCATTTCTTTCTTATACCTGCTCACTTTGATTCCTGGATTCTGTATCCAGAACACCACCTGGATCTCATCAGAGGCCAGTAGCGTTCACTCCATGTAAGATCACATGTAAAATTGCTTTGATACACAGCTTTTCAGTGCTGGTCACATTTTCTCTCTATCGATTGTGGACTTATCTATGAAACCGTCAAGCCCCCACAGGCTTAGATACACTTAATTAGATAAACTTAAAAAAAAAGAATATATCTTGATCGGATCCCATCATGTGGATCCATTGTGAAAATTGTGGTGTGAAATAAAAAATGGTGCAGCTGGGGTTAGTTTGACGAATGAAATGCTGATACCCAGGCATCATGCTGCATCTAGTTGAGAGGGAAAGCTTTGAGGGTCTCTAAGTAAACGTATCACAGTTGACTATCATGAATTATGATGGAACGCAGTGCGGTTTGTGATGTAAGTATGGAATAGTGTATGAAAGTGTAAGCAGGTTAACAATTTAATTTAACAGAAAGAATACTCCTTGCAGGGAGATGAACAGTTAAATGGCAAATGATAGGGCACATAAACTACAACAACGTGATAACAGTCCACTCAATAAACTTATCGTGTTCGTGGCTTCCTCAGCCGTGGATGATCCGATTGAAGCGATGGCCGGGGGACCACCACGGTGCAGGAAAACTACTGTACACAAGATGAGGTGCAATCATCAAAGGGTAGATTTATTGGAAGGCAAGGAATGAAGGGAGGGAAGGGAATGAGGAAGATGCAAACAGGAGTACGGAATGGCAAAACACAATTTAAAAGAGTAATAAACTTTATCTTTTCCGTAAAATAGCACGGTGTTCCAGCTATAACAGACTCAAAATATGTAAACCAGAAAAAAAGGCAGCATCACAAGAATGGGATAACCACAAATCGATTACACAAAAATATATCCAATTTTTATTAGAACCACACCACACAAACAACCGTAGTAAAAACAGTTAAAAACTCCCGCAAACAATGGGAGATAAGGGTCCATGCAATACACAGTATAATACTACAAAAGCATATTAGAGTCTAATCACAACAAAATAGTATCGGCTTAACAGTCTGGATAATGGGAGAAAAAGACAATTGTGAGATATACATGAAACACAACCCCTATGTGCATGCTGTGTCACCTATAATAATCTGGTTAGCCTCCCCACCTATATTTCAAAGGTGTGGGACACATGCTACCCATGCAGACTTATAAGGGTGTGCTAAAAAATCCAGAGGGACCTAACTGGGATCGACTACAAGATGGGAAAAGAGCCGCCCAGAATAAAGTACCCTACCCACAGCAAGAACATATAGCCGATTTAGATAAATTCCAAGACCCTAATAATGCATGACCCACGCGTATCGACGCTGGAGGCGTCTTCCTCAAGGTCCACAATCGTCTGGTGGCGTGGACCTACTTTATATAGTATACATAAGATTAAGTAACACATACCAGGTGAGCAGCGAGGTTGCGGCCGCGGCTTACAGGAAATCCAAATGGCGTACACAAAACCACAGGGCGCAGGCGCAAGAGACAATTACCATAGTGCACTGTGCAAGCGTCTGTTGGCATATAAGGTTACCAAGGCAACCCAGATAAACACGAGGTTCACAAACAAGCGGTGTGAGGTAATGGCGTCGGTACAGATAGTGCGCGCAGGCGCCACCCGGAGTTCAACTGCGCAAACGCCGGCTAGGCGTAATGGTTGCCTAGGTGACCCATGTAAGCACAGCACATGTACACAAGAACTGTTACCTTTATTTCTGCAATATGGCCTGGGAGAGGGAGCTCCCTTATGCTATTCCCCGTGTATTGTTGGCTTGTCAGATTACACCTAGCCCATTATTTAATATTTGTCCTTTTAGGCTCCTCGGATATCTATACTGGTGTGTATTTGCCCTCACTTTGGGCCCTGCGTTCCTTCCATTTATGCTAGGCCATAACGTGTAAAGCTAAGGTATCCATACTATTGGCAATTATTTGCTAAGTAGTAGACTGCACGAGCATGTCTCCATCTTTTGATGGATACAATTAAATGGGATCTCAGTTTCAAATATCATATCAAGTGTATATTTTTTCATATGATTCCTCACTGTGACATAATGTACTCTTTTGCATACTTCGCCGTATACTAGTGCAACTTTTTGCTCAGCTATTAACTGCGCATGCGCATATGGTATGGGGATGACTTGTGATAATAATATCTGCTTGACTAGATCCTAGCAAATATTATATGGAGTTACGCTGGGGGCCCGTTCACATGGGCACTGGATGCCTTATTCTAAGGGCCCTGTGTACTGTGGTACTTCCTTTGGGCCAGGTGACTTAGTGTGACCGGATGCAATTTCTGCGCGTTTGTGATCTCTGGCAGTTTACCAACTTATATGCTCGCTGATGTGGCGGATTGACGCCTGCGCAGTTTGACCTCTTCTTATGTCTGGCGCCAGCGCAGCACAATGACTACTCTCATGTACCCGGTCTGGGATTCAGAACAGATCGGTCATGATATCCCTTAGGCGGGTAGGTGCAGCACTGAAAAAATATACACTCGATATGATATTTGAAACTGAGATCCCATTTAATTGTATCCATCAAAAGATGGAGACATGCTCGTGGAGTCTACTACTTAGCAAATAATTGCCAATAGTATGGATACCTTAGCTTTACATGTTATGGCCTAGCATAAATGGAAGGAACACAGGGCCCAAAGTGAGGGCAAATACACACCAGTAAAGGACAAATATTAAATAATGGACTAGGTGTAATCTGACAAGCCAACAATACACGGGGAATAGCATAAGGGAGCTCACTCTCCCAGGCCACATTGCAGAAATAAAGGTAACAGTTCTTGTGTACATGTGCTTACATGGGTCACCTAGGCAACCATTACGTCTAGCCGGCGTTTGCGCAGTTGAACTCCGGGTGGCGCCTGCGCGCACTATCTGTCCGACGCCATTACCTCACACCGCTTGTTTGTGAACCTCGTGTTTATCTGGGTTGCCTTGGTAACTTTATATGCCAACAGACGCTTGCGCAGTGCACTATGGTAATTGTCTCTTGCGCCTGCGCCCTGTGGTTTTGTGCACGCCATTTGGACTTCCTGTAAGCCGCGGCCGCAACCTCGTTGCTCACCTGGTATGTGTTACTTAATCTTATGTATACTATATAAAGTAGGTCCATGCCACCAGACGATTGTGGACCTTGAGGAAGACGCCTCCAGCGTCGATACGTGTGGGTCATACATTATTAGGGTCTTGGAATTTATCTAAATCGGCTATATGTTCTTGCTGTGGGTAGGGTACTTTATTCTGGGCGGCTCTTTTCTCATCTTGTAGTCGATCCCAGTTAGGTCCCTCTGGATTTTTTAGCACACCCTTATAAGTCTGCATGGGTAGCATGTGTCCCACACCTTTGAAATATAGGTGGGGAGGCTAACCAGATTATTATAGGTGACACAGCATGCACATAGGGGTTGTGTTTCATGTATATCTCACAATTGTCTTTTTCTCCCATTATCCAGACTGTTAAGCCGATACTATTTTGTTGTTGTGATTAGACTCTAATATGCTTTTGTAGTATTATACTGTGTATTGCATCATGGACCCTTATCTCCCATTGTTTGTGGGAGTTTTTAACTGTTTTTACTACGGTTGTTTGTGTGGTGTGGTTCTAATAAAAATTGGATATATTTTTGTGTAATCGATTTGTGGTGATCCCATTCTTGTGATGCTGCCTTTTTTTCTGGTTTAGTGTTTGATGACTTTTGCATGCATCAGGTGATCCCCTTTTCAATTTGGTAGTGGATGGTGCCCGCTCTACCTTTGTCACCAGACTCAAAATATGTCTAAGAAGCAAATGTAAACAATAAACAAGTGATGATGCTACTCTACGTATAACCTCCCTGGCCTTTACTAAGCAGGCCACACGGCTTCCGTGTACTGACTATTGAAGCCTACACTAGGCCCTAACAGGTGCACCAAACAGGAACAAACTCACGGTGATGTTGGAGAATCAGGTCCAGTCCCAGGGGGCCCCCCAGCAGTCCAATACGGTGGTGCGCATGGCTTGCTGTCAGCTCTGTGAAACGTGGTCTTCTCCTTGCTTCTGGATCCTAGAGATGCTCCTGGAAACTGTAAATCCCTTTCTCTGTATCTTCGTGGCTCTCTTGCAGCTATATCAGGACACAGTTTTTCTCTCTTTCAGCTATCATCACAAAAAGTCCTCTCTCCAGCAGCCTCAGCTCACACACGCTGCTCCAGCTCCACACCTGCACTCTGCACCGACTAGTTCATTACAATGACTATTGCAGGGGAGAAGCAGAACATTCCATCACGCCAGACAAGGGGGTGCAGCCTCTTAAAGTGACAGCGTGTTCCTTACGGTCCATAACAGCACCACCCTCTTACATGCCTCCCTTCTTAATGATGGTCGTCCTCGGCCATCACAGCATCAGGGTCAAAGTGTAATGGAGGAACGTGCAATGCAGAAATAGCACCTATAGAGGAGGCAACAAAGGTGTAAAAACAGACAGAGCACACTGTTCTACATATCGGACTGGTGGAACCCCTGCATTAGACCTCTGGGATCTACGAAGCTCTTGGCTGTCAGGCAAGGCTTGACTATCTTCCAGAGGAACACTTGTTGCAGGAGACATTGTGAGCTCTTGTCTGGTCTCGTCCTCGCATGGCGGTACTGGTACATCCATGGGATTACTGTTATGGACCTGGTGGTTAGGAGCACCCGGAACGACCTGATGGTTAAACTGACACAGGACAAGCTCTGGGAAGTGGGAGCTCTGCTGACCGCAACCCCTAATCCTATCACACAACTAGAAATAGCCGTGGAGCGTACCTAACACTGCCTAGACGCCTCTTCACAGCCTAAGAGCTAACTAGCCCTAAAGATAGAAAATAAAGCCTACCTTGCCTCAGAGAAATCCCCCAAAGGAAAAGGCAGCCCCCCACATATATTGACTGTGAGTTAAGATGAAAGTCACAAACACAGAAATGAAACAGGTTTCAGCAAAGGGAGGCCAGAATTACTAAACAGACTGAGGATAGGAAAGGTATCTTTGCGGTCAGCACAAAAAACTATAAAAAGACCACGCAGAGTGTGCAAAAAGACCTCCGCACCGACTCACGGTGCGGAGGTGCCACTCTGCATCCCAGAGCTTCCAGCTAGCAAGGCAAAATCATGATAGCAAGCTGGACAAGGAAACAATAAACAAATAATTAACTAGCAGGGACTTAGCTTCTGCTGGAGTAGACAGGTCACCAGAAAGATCCAAGAGCGAACTGAACCAGTACAAGAACATTGACAGCTGGCATGGAGTAACGATCTGAGTGGAGTTAAATAGAGCAGCCAGCCAAAGAATAAACTACGTCACCTGTGGAAGGAACCTCAGAAGCAGCAGCTCCACTCACAGCCACCAGAGGGAGTCCATGGACAGAACTCGCCGAAGTACCATTCATGACCATAGGAGGGAGTTCGATAACAGAATTCACAACAGTACCCCCCCCTTGAGGAGGGGTCACCGAACCCTCACCAGAGCCCCCAGGCCAATCAGGACGAGCCAAATGAAAGGCACGAACTAGATCGGCAGCATGAACATCAGAGGCAAAAACCCAGGAATTATCTTCCCGACCATAACCCTTCCACTTGACCAGGTACTGGATTTTCCAGTCTCGAAATACGAGAATCCAAAATCTTCTCCACCACATACTCCAACTCCCCCTCGACCAACACCGGGGCAGGAGGATCAACGGAGGGAACCATAGGCGCCACGTATCTCCGCAATAACGACCTATGGAACACATTATGGATGGCAAAAGAAGCTGGAAGGGCCAAACGAAATGACACAGGATTGAGAACGTCAGAAATCTTATACGGACCAATGAAACGAGGCTTAAACTTAGGAGAGGAAACCTTCATAGGAACATAACGAGACGACAACCAAACCAAATCCCCAACACGAAGTCGGGGACCAACACAGCGCCGGCGGTTAACGAAACGTTGAGCCTTCTCCTGGGACAATGTCAAATTGTCCACCACGAGTCCAAATCTGCTGCAACCTGTCCACCACAGTATCCACACCAGGACAGTTCGAAGGCTCAACCTGCCCTGAAGAGAAACGAGGATGGAAACCAGAATTACAGAAAAAAGGCGAAACCAAAGTAACCAAGCTGGCCCGATTATTAAGGGCGAACTCAGCCAAAGGCAAGAAGGACACCCAATCATCCTGATCAGCAGAAACAAAGCATCTCAGATATGTTTCCAAAGTCTGATTAGTTTGTTCGGTTTGGCCATTTGTCTGAGGATGGAAAGCCAAAGAAAAAGACAAATCAATGCCCATCTTAGCACAAAAGGACCGCCAAAACCTCGAAACAAACTGGGAACCTCTGTCCGTACGATGTTCTCCGGAATGCCATGCAAACGAACGACATGCTGGAAAAACAATGGCACCAAATCAGAGGAGGAAGGCAACTTAGACAAGGGTACCAAATGGACCATCTTAGAGAAGCGATCACAAACCACCCACATGACCGACATCCTTTGAGAGACAGGGAGATCTGAAATAAAATCCATGGAAATATGCGTCCAGGGCCTCTTCGGGACCGGCAAGGGCAAAAGCAACCCACTGGCACGAGAACAGCAGGGCTTAGCCCGAGCACAAGTCCCACAGGACTGCACAAAAGAACGCACATCCCGTGACAAAGAAGGCCACCAAATGGATCTAGCCACCAAATCTCTGGTACCAAAGATTCCAGGATGACCCGCCAACACCGAACAATGAACCTCAGAGATAACTCTACTAGTCCATCTATCAGGGACAAACAGTTTCTCCGCTGGACAACGGTCAGGTCTATCAGCCTGAAATTTCTGCAGCACCCGCCGCAAATCAGGGGAGATGGCAGACAAAATTACCCCCTCTCTGAGAATACCCGCCGGCTCAGGAACACCCGGAGAGTCAGGCACAAAACTCCTTGACAGGGCATCAGCCTTCACATTCTTAGAGCCTGGAAGGTACGAAACCACAAAATCAAAATGGGAGAAAAACAGCGACCATCGAGCTTGTCTAGGATTCAACCGTTTGGCAGACTCGAGATAAGTCAAATTCTTGTGATCCGTCAAGACCACCACGCGATGCTTGGCTCCTTCAAGCCAATGTTGCCACTCCTTGAATGCCCACTTCATGGCCAACAACTCTCGATTGCCAACATCATAATTGCGCTCAGCAGGCGAGAATTTTCTAGAAAAGAAGGCACATGGTTTCATCACCGAGCCATCAGAACTTCTTTGCGACAAAACAGCCCCTGCTCCAATCTCAGAAGCATCAACATCGACCTGAAACGGGAGCGAAACATCTGGCTGGCACAACACAGGGGCAGAAGAAAAACGACGCTTCAACTCCTGAAAAGCCTCTACAGCCGCAGAGGACCAATTGACCACATCAGCACCTTTCTTAGTCAAATCAGTCAACGGTTTAGCAACATTAGAAAAATTAGCGATGAAGCGACGGTAAAAATTAGCAAAGCCCAGGAACTTCTGCAGGCTCTTCACAGATGTCGGCTGAGTCCAATCATAAATGGCCTGAACTTTAACAGGGTCCATCTCGATAGTAGAAGGGGAAAAAATGAAACCCAAAAATGAAACCCTCTGAACTCCAAAGAGACATTTTGACCCCTTCACAAACAAGGAATTCGCACGAAGGACCTGGAACACCATTCTGACCTGCTTCACATGAGACTCCCAATCATCCGAAAAGACTAAAATATCATCCAAATATACAATCATGAATCTATCCAGGTACTCTCGGAAGATGTCATGCATAAAGGACTGAAACACAGATGGAGCATTAGAAAGGCCGAATGGCATAACCAGGTACTCAAAATGGCCCTCGGGCGTATTAAATGCTGTTTTCCATTCATCGCCCTGTTTAATTCGCACAAGATTATACGCCCCTCGAAGATCTATCTTGGTGAACCAACTAGCCCCCTTAATCCGAGCAAACAAATCAGACAGCAGCGGCAAAGGGTACTGAAATTTGACTGTGATCTTATTAAGAAGGCAGTAATCAATACAAGGTCTCAAAGAACCATCCTTCTTGGCCACAAAAAAGAACCCTGCTCCTAACGGTGATGACGACGGGCGAATATGACCTTTCTCCAAGGATTCCTTTATATAACTCCGCATAGCGGCGTGCTCTGGCACAGATAAATTAAACAGTCGGCCCTTAGGAAACTTACTACCAGGAATCAAATTAATAGCACAATCGCAATCCCCATGAGGAGGTAGGGCACCAGGGGCGGACTGGGCCGGGTTGCAAAGGGGCATTTGCCCCCTGGGTCGGTCACCAAGCAGCTGATTAAGGCCGCCAGGGGGCCGCCTTGTTTTCTCTGTGCAGGCGATATCACAGTGGAGCAGACACAGATGCAGCCACAGCTCCCTGGAGTGGGGGAGCGCGGCTGTATCTTTTTCTGGCCGGAGAGGAGCTTGTGGGCGGCTCAGACAGGAGGCCTGCTGATGGTGAGTGCTGTAGAGCAGAGGTCCCCAACTCCAGTCCTCAAGGCCCACCAACATGTCATGTTTTCAGGATTTCCTTAGTCTTGCCCAGGTAATAATTGCATCACCTGTGCAATGCAAAGGAAATCCTGAAAACATGACCTGTTGGTGGGCCTTGAGGACTGGAGTTGGGGACCTCTGCTGTAGAGCTTCTGTGTGGTGAGGAGGGGACGCTGATAAATCTAGGGCCGGTCCTGTATAGAGTCAGCCGCCGGCCGCTGCTCTCCTGCTGATCACTGAGATTTATTGCAGGAAAGTGAACTTTCAGGGTCGCCCTGTCAGTGACAGGTTATCAGCTCCAGGGTCACCAGATCTGCAGGAAAGTTCAATCTCCTGCAATAAATCTCCATCCCTGTACCTCAGAGTGACCAGAGACACAATACTGAATCCTGCCCTGGACTGATCCAGCCGGAGCCTGGTACAAAGAATTATAATACAGAGATCAGAGGTTATACCCTGTACACACTATCCTAGATCTGTACGTACATATAGAAATGCGTATACTGTATAAGGCAAAGTTCACATTAGCGTTTGAGTCTGCAGCGTGGTGCTGCGGACTTCTTTCCTTAAGCTCCACCTACTCTGCATGCGTCCTGCGTACCTATCTTTAACATTGTGTACGCAGGGACATGCATTGTATGTGGATGCATCCGCGTGCATCATTTTGACGTCCCTTTAGAACGCAAGAAAATGCAACATGTTGCTGCAGGCACGTCAAAACGTCGCACAAGGATGCACCGCATAGAACACATGTCACTGCATACACAATGTTAAAGATAGGTACTCAGGACGCATGTGGAAGTAGGCAGAGCTTAAGAAGAGAAGTCCGCGGCACCACGCTGTGGACTCAAGCGCTAATGTGAACCCGGCCTAACAGTATATCAAATGCCAGTTATATGTTATGTTGTATGTGTTAGGGCCTGTGCACACGCTGCAGATTGTCGCAGATTTTTCTGCACAGATTTCTCACCAAACCTAAAGGAATTCCTAATGCCAGCAAGTGACTGAGAATGCTGATGTCTCGTGCAAACATTCCTTATATTTTTTTCTTGCAGATTTGGTACAGATGTAAATCTTCAGCATGTCACTTTTATCAGTGCTTTTGCTGCAGATTTCACTCAGACTAATAAGTGGGGAAAAATCTGCAATAAAAATGCATGTAAAAAAACACCTCAAGAACTACTATATGCAGTCTTTTTCCTGCAAAGACAGAAATGGGGCAGAAATTTCTGCACCAAATACTGTGGACATACCCTAGGGGTATGCGCACAAAGTAAAATTTCAACTATATATATAGAAAAGCCAGTAGCGCTTCTAACCTTAAAGGGACACTGTCACCTGAATTTGGAGGGAACAATCTTCAGCCATATGGGCGGAGTTTTTGGGGGTTTTTGATTCACCCTTTCCTTACCCCCTGGCTGCATGCTGGCTGCAATATTGGATTGAAGTTCATTCTCTGTCCTCCATAGTACACGCCTGTGCAAGGCAAGATTGCACCTTGTGCAGGCATCTACTACGGAGGACAGAGAATGAACTTCAATCCAATATTGCAGCCAGCATGCAGCCAGCGGGTAAGGAAAGGGTGAATCAAACACCCAAAAACCCCGCCCCTATGGCTGAAGATTGTTCCCTCCAAATTCAGGTGACAGTGTCCCTTTAAGGAACCCGCAGCAGGAAATGATACAAATCCACCCTGTTGTATCGTAATCTATGGAAGTACTAAATAATATTATACCTGCGCAGAGTAAAAAATCCTCCGTGTAATGCAACCTAGTATTACCCCAAAGGGAGGTGTATAATTGACCAGACACTAACCGTATTGTTAGACTGACCACAATGTGGGAAAAGTCCTGCTGTATAAAATGTTGTACTAAATGGATGTAACAGGTTATTACCTTTGTTTTCAACAATGATGACTTGCAGGCTCCCTGTGATGTTCTTACTGAACGGTATCGGCTATGTCTGCAATTCCGGTGAAGATCTTCAGGTAGAGCTGCTTTGGGCGCTGCCCCGGCCGGTGGCAGAACGCTCCAAGCCCGCCTACCACGCGGAGTAGATGAACGCTGGAGTAGCCGCTAGGTTCTCTGCCGAAGCAGGACCTTCCGTGACGTCACGATCACGTGAGTATACACGTGACTGGGCTAAGGAAAGCGGAAAGGACCAATTCCAACGCGTTTCGGAACTAGCGTGTTCCTTCTTTAGGGATCTGAGTAAAATTTCAGCCTTTCTTGGCAGGAAACACACAGCTACAAAACCGGTATTTTTTATCCCTGCGTTTTTAACTGATTTGACTGAAGTCAATGGTGAAAAACGCAGGGAAAAATGCACAGAGAATTGACATGCTGCAGATTATTCTCTGCACCGAATCTGAAAGGGTAAGTTCAAGCTATGCGGTTTTTCTGCAGCAAAACCTGATCTCTTGGCAGGAAAGAAGTTGCAGAAAAAAGTATGTTTTTCTTGCGTTTTTTTATGAGGTTTTTGCTGCGGTTTTGGCTTGCTAGATTTGTCTCTTGTGCATGCTGATAAAGTTTAGTATTGAAAAAAAAGTCCTATTCTATAAAATCAGGGTTTTGGCACAAAAAATGCAGCAAAACCTGATACCTGAGTTTTTGGTGTGTTTTGTCAACATTTTTTCACCACCCATTCATTTCAGTGGGTAAATAAATGGTGAAAGTGACAAGCTCCATTGTGCAATAAACATGCAAAGCACAAAATCCTGATGACAAAAAAAACAATGTGTGCATGAGATTTCTGAAATCTCATAGACTTTGCTGGTTCTGTAAAATGCAGCTGAAAATTTGCATAAGAAAAGCATCAATGACATACATTGCAAAAACGCCCTGTGTGAACGAAGTCAAGAAATACTCAACATCTGCAGGACACTTCAGGTTTCTCATTCACTTTGCTGCCATCAGGTTTTGCTTTAGGTTTTGTTAACAAAACAGAAAAAAACATGGCAAATATGCGCAAGTGTGAACATAGCTGTATACTTTGTGTACAGACATTAGATGTCATGCGCAAGTGTGAACATGGCCTTATACTTTGCGTACAGACATGAGATGTTATACAGTATACACACTCTCATGTATACGTATCTACACACATACACACATGTATACTGTATAACATCTGATGTTTGTATGACAGTAATATATTATCCTATATGTGTAAGGGCATGTTTCCACGTGGCATAATACATCAGGATTTGCTGCGGATTGGACACTGTGTATATCTGCAGCGTCCAGATATTACCGCATAGTGGAGGAGATTTTATGAAATTCCATCTCCACTATGCGTGCAGGGACGCATCTGGCGGCCCTGCATTTACACACATGCGTCTTTCTAGACCGCAGCATGTCTATCTTGCGGAGAAGACGCTCCATCTCCGCAAGATAAATAACCCACTCTATGTACAGGATGCGGTGATTCCGCATGCGCATGTGCTCAATGAACACAGGCGGAATCACCACGCATACAAAGGGGGGCAGCACTTTGGGCGGAGCGGGGTATCCGCTGCATCCAAAGCGCTACGTTTCCTGACCATGGAAACATACCCTTATACTATGTGTACAGACATCAGATGTTATATAGTAGATAATATTGTATGTGATGGTCAAATACCTGATGTCTGTACTCGTAGTATAATATACAGTATAGCAGACACACACTATCCTGTATATGACATCTGATGTTTGTAGATATGTCTACAAATATCACCCACCAGTCACATATCCTGTATACTGTATGTAATATACTACATGCACAGATATCTGATGGTATATACTGGATATGTGACTGGTGTAATATCTGATGTCTGTAGTCATTGTGTAATATACACCACTCACATAGTATCCTGTATACATAGTGGGTACGGAAAGTATTCAGACCCCTTTAAATTTTTCACTTTTTGTTTTATTGCAGCAATTTGGTAAATTCAAAAATCTTAATTTTTTTCTCATTAATGTACACTCTGCACCCCATCTTGACTGAAAAAAACAGGAATGTAGAAATTTTTGCTAATTTCATAAAAAAGAAATACTGAAATATCACATGGTCATAAGTATTCAGACCCTTTGCTCAGACACTCATATGTAAGTCCCATGCTGTCCATTTCCTTGTGATCCTCCTTGAGATGGTTCTGCTCCTTCATTGTAGACCAGCTGTGTGTAATTAAACTGATAGGACTTGATTTGGAGCGGCGCACACCTGTCTACATAAGACCTCACAGCTCACAGTGCATGTCAGACCAAATGAGGATCATGAGGTCAAAGGAACTGGCCAAGGAGCTCAGAGACAGAATTGTGGCAAGGCACAGACCTGGCCAAGGTTACAGCAGAATTTCTGCAGTACTCAAGGTTCCTTATAGAACAGTCGCTTATAAATGGAAGAAGTTTGGGACCACCAGAAGTCTTCCTAGACCTGGCCGTCCAGCCAAACTGAGCAATAGTGGGAGAAGAGCCTTGGTGAGAGAAGTAAAGAAGAACCCAAGATCACTGTGGCCGAGCTCCAGAGATGCAGTAGGGCGATGAGAGAAAGTTCCGCAAAGTCACCTATCACTGCAGCCCTCCACCAGTCGGGCATTTATGGCAGAGTGGCCCGATGGAAGCCTCTCCTCAGTGCAAGACATATGAAAGCCGCATAGAGTTTGGTAAAAAACACATGAAGGACTCCCTGACTATGAGAAATAAGATTCTGTGGTCTGATGAGATGAAGATAGACCTTTTTGGTGATAATTCTAAGCGGTATGTGTGGAGAAGACCAGGCACTGCTCATCACCTGCCCAATACAATCCCAACAGTGAAACATGGTGGAGGCAGCATCATGCTATGGGGGTGTTTTTCAGCTGCAGGGACAGGACGACTGGTTGCCATTGAAGGAAACATGAATGCGGCCAAGTACAAAGATATCCTGGATGAAAACCTCTTCCAGAGTGCTCTGGACCTCAGACTTGGCCGAAGGTTCACCTTCCAACAAGACAATGACCCTAAGCACACAGCTAAAATAACAAAGGAGCGGCTTCAGAACAACTCTGGGACCATTCCTGACCGGCCCAGCCAGAGCCCTGACCTAAACCCAATGGAGCATCTCTGGAGACCTGAAAATGGCGTCCACCAACGTTCACCATCCAACCTGACGCAACTGGAGAGGATCTGCAAGGAAGAATGGCCGAGGATCCCCAAATCCAGGGGTGAAAAACTTGTTGCATCATTCCCAAGAAGACTCATGGCTGTACTAGCTCCAAAGGTGCTTCTACTCAATACTGAGCAAAGGGGCTAAAGACTTATGGCCATGGGATAGTTCAGTTTTTCCTTTTTCATAAATTTTAAAAAATTTCTACATTTCTGTTTTTTTCAGTCAAGATGGGGTGCAGAGTGTACATTAATGTGAAAAAAATAAACTTTTTTGAATGTACCAAATGGCTGCAATGAAACAAAGAGTGAAAAATTTAAAGGGGTCTGAATACTTTCCGTACCCACTGTATACAGAGCTGGTTGGGAACTCAGAGGACATTATTTGTTATAAATAGGGAAATTAATATTTTTCATAGGGGCACCTGAATGAGAAAAAACGTCATCTGTAAGTTACTATATATGACTGTACTGTAATCACATGTATGTGCAGGACTGTGATCTACCAATATACGGTTACTATAAGGTGGTATTATTGCTCTTTAGTAGCATTTTTTTTAAATTTAGTAACAGTTTAATGTGTGTCAGTCATTATGTAGTAGAAGGTGCATAGTGGTGTCATTGGTATTTATATAAAGTGTTTTGTTATGTAGAGGCAATGGTAATGTTATAATATTATGTATTCGCTATGTAGTGGTTATGGTAGTTGACATTGTATAGCCGTATTATTTGGCATTTTATAGCCGTAATTTTATAATATTGGTCACTGCATTGTGTGTTTTTGGTTAGCAACAGTATATACTGTAATTATACACGTATAGATGCTATTTTAAATAGCTATAGGGGGGTCGTATGGGGAGACATGCACTTTGGGGCTTGGGCCCCTGATCTTTTATGGCCCTAGCAACACCCCTGCCATACTGTGTGTTTTACATGTCCGTGTTTCTGGAGTTGCATGTATGTTTGTAAATCAGCTCAGTTATGTTACCATATGTAAGCAGTAAGCTTGGTTCTGGTACTGTATCAATGTAGTAATCTAGATTCTGGTACCATATGTATGCGGTAAGCTTGGTTCTGTTCCCATATCTACGTAGGAGTCTTGGTTTTATTGCTCTATCTATGTAGTAGACTTAGTAAGCGAAAGCTTGGCTCTGCTCCTTTATCTCTGTAGTAAGCTCCGTTCTTTTCCCATAGCTTTGTAGTAAGCTTGATTCTGCTCACATATCTTTTTTGTAAGCTCATTTCAGTTCAGGTATGTATGTAGTAATCTTGGTTCCATTCTCGTGTTGATGCAGTCAGCTTGCTTCTGTTGCAGTATCTATAGTTAGGGCCAGAAATATTTGGACAGTGACACAATTTTCGCGAGTTGGGCTCTGCATGCCACCACATTGGATTTGAAATGAAGCCTCTACAACAGAATTCAAGTGCAGATTGTAACGTTTAATTTGAAGGGTTGAACAAAAATATCTGATAGAAAATGTAGGAATTGTACACATTTCTTTACAAACACTCCACATTTTAGGAGGTCAAAAGTAATTGGACAAATAAACATAACCCAAACAAAATATTTTTATTTTCAATATTTTGTTGCAAATCCTTTGGAGGCAATCACTGCCTTAAGTCTGGAACCCATGGACATCACCAAACGCTGGGTTTCCTCCTTCTTAATGCTTTGCCAGGCCTTTACAGCCGCAGCCTTCAGGTCTTGCTTGTTTGTGGGTCTTTCCGTCTTAAGTCTGGATTTGAGCAAGTGAAATGCATGCTCAATTGGGTTTAGATCTGGAGATTGACTTGGCCATTGCAGAATGTTCCACTTTTTGGCACTCATGAACTCCTGGGTAGCTTTGGATGTATGCTTGGGGTCATTGTCCATCTGTACTATGAAGCGCCGTCCAATCAACTTTGCAGCATTTGGCTGAATCTGGGCTGAAAGTATATCCCGGTACAGTTCAGAATTCATCCGGCTACTCTTGTCTGCTCTTATGTCATCAATAAACACAAGTGACCCAGTGCCATTGAAAGCCATGCATGCCCATGCCATCACGTTGCCTCCACCATGTTTTACAGAGGATGTGGTGTGCCTTGGATCATGTGCCGTTCCCTTTCTTCTCCAAACTTTTTTCTTCCCATCATTCTGGTACAGGTTGATCTTTGTCTCATCTGTCCATAAAATACTTTTCCAGAACTGAGCTGGCTTCTTGAGGTGTTTTTCTGCAAATTTAACTCTGGCCTGTCTATTTTTGGTATTGATGAATGGTTTGCATCTAGATGTGAACCCTTTGTATTTACTGTCATGGAGTCTTCTCTTTACTGTTGACTTAGAGACAGATACACCTACTTCACTGAGAGTGTTCTGGACTTCAGTTGATGTTGTGAACGGGTTCTTCTTCACCAAATTAAGTATGCGGCGATCATCCACCACTGTTGTCATCCGTGGACGCCCAGGCCTTTTTGAGTTCCCAAGCTCACCAGTCAATTCCTTTTTTCTCAGAATGTACCCAACTGTTGATTTTGCTACTCCAAGCATGTCTGCTATCTCTCTGATGGATTTTTTCTTTTTTTTCAGCCTCAGGATGTTCTGCTTCACCTCAATTGAGAGTTCCTTTGACCGCATGTTGTCTGCTCACAGCAACAGCTTCCAAATGCAAAACCACACACCTGGAATCCACCCCTGACCTTTTAACTACTTCATTGATTACAGGTTAACGAGGGAGACGCCTTCAGAGTTAATTGCAGCCCTTAGAGTCCATTGTCCAATTACTTTTGGTCCCTTGAAAAAGAGGACGCTATGCATTACAGAGCTATGATTCCTAAACCCTTTCTCCGATTTGGATGTGGAAACTATCATATTGCAGCTGGGAGTGTGCACTTTCAGCCCATATTATATATATAATTGTATTTCTGAACATGTTTTTGTAAACAGCTAAAATAACAAAACTTGTGTCACTGTCCAAATATTTCTGGCCCTAACTGTATGTAGGTAGTAAGCTTGCTTGTGTTCCCATATCTATTCAGCAAGCTCCGTTCTGTTCCCATATCTATATACCATCCCATTTTTTAAAGCATGTTATTTCTGCTGCTTTAATGCAGGGACCAGAGATAAGCAGGGCAGGGGTGGTCCATCGCAACTGGTGGGCCACTGCCTTGTGATTGCCCCCCAGGCTGAAAAGTGCCAGCCAGCCCCTGTAGGGCACCGGATTTGGGCTCTTCAAATACATCCCGGTAATCTGACAAAAACTCAGGGACTTCAGAAGGAGTGGAAGGCGAAATTGACAGCAATGGAACATCACCATGTACCCCCTGACAACCCCAGCCGGACACAGACATAGATTTCCAATCCAATACTGGATTATGGACCTGTAGCCATGGCAACCCCAAAACGAGCACATCATGCAGATTATGCAACACCAAAAAGCGAATATCCTCCTGATGTGCAGGAGCCATGCACATGGTCAATTGAGTCCAGTACTGAGGCTTATTCTTGGCCAAAGGCGTAGCATCAATTCCTCTCAATGGAATAGGATACTGCAAGGGCTCCAAGAAAAAAACCACAGCGCCTGGCAAACTCCAAGTTCATCAAATTCAGGGCAGCGCCTGAATCCACAAATGCCATAACAGAATAGGACGACAAAGAGCAAATCAGAGTAACGGACAAAAGAAATTTAGACTGTACCGTACCAATGGTGGCAGACCTAGTGAACCGCCTAGTGCGCTTAGGACAATCGGAGATAGCATGAGTGGAATCACCACAGTAAAAACACAGCCCATTCCGACGTCTGTGTTCTTGCCGTTCAGCACTGGTCAAAGTCCTATCACATTGCATAGGCTCAGGCCTATGCTCAGAGAATACCGCCAAATGGTGCACAGCTTTGCGCTCACTCAAGCGCCGATCGATCTGAATGGCCAAGGACATAGACTCATTCAGACCAGCAGGCGTGGGAAATCCCACCATGACATCCTTAAGGGCTTCAGAAAGACCCTTTCTGAAAATTGCCGCCAGGGCACACTCATTCCACTGAGTATGCACAGACCACTTTCTAAACTTCTGACAATACACCTCCGCTTCATCCTGACCCTGACACAAAGCCAGCAAGATTTTCTCTGCCTGATCCACTGAATTTGGTTCATCATAAAGCAATCCAAGCGCCAGAAAAAACGCATCTACATCAAGCAATGCAGGATCTCCTGGCGCAAGGGAAAATGCCCAGTCTTGAGTGTCACCACGCAACAAAGAAATAATGATTTTTACTTGTTGAACGGGGTCACCAGAGGAGCGGGGTTTCAAAGCTAGAAACAGTTTACAATTATTTTTTAAATTCAGGAACTTAGATCTATCCCCAGAAAACAAATCAGGAATTGGAATTCTAGGCTCTAACATCGGATTCTGAACCACAAAATCTTGAATGTTTTGTACCCTTGCAGTGAGATGATCCACACAAGAGGACAGACCTTGAATGTCCATATCTACACCTGTGTCCTGAACCACCCAGAGGTTTAGGGGAAAAGAAAGACAAAACACACTGCAGAGGAAAAAAATGGTCTCAGAACCTCTCTTATCCCTCTATTGAGATGCATTAATACTTTGGGCCAGCTGTACTGTTATGGACCTGGTGGTTAGGAGCACCCGGAACGACCTGATGGTTAAACTGACACAGGACAAGCTCTGGGAAGTGGGAGCTCTGCTGACCGCAACCCCTAATCCTATCACACAACTAGAAATAGCCGTGGAGCGTACCTAACACTGCCTAGACGCCTCTTCACAGCCTAAGAGCTAACTAGCCCTAAAGATAGAAAATAAAGCCTACCTTGCCTCAGAGAAATCCCCCAAAGGAAAAGGCAGCCCCCCACATATATAGACTGTGAGTTAAGATGAAAGTCACAAACACAGAAATGAAACAGGTTTCAGCAAAGGGAGGCCAAACTTACTAAACAGACTGAGGATAGGAAAGGTATCTTTGCGGTCAGCACAAAAAACTACAAAAAGACCACGCAGAGTGTGCAAAAAGACCTCCGCACCGACTCACGGTGCGGAGGTGCCACTCTGCATCCCAGAGCTTCCAGCTAGCAAGGCAAAATCATGATAGCAAGCTGGACAAGGAAACAATAAACAAATAATTAACTAGCAGGGACTTAGCTTCTGCTGGAGTAGACAGGTCACCAGAAAGATCCAAGAGCGAACTGAACCAGTAAAAGAACATTGACAGCTGGCATGGAGTAACGATCTGAGTGGAGTTAAATAGAGCAGCCAGCCAAAGAATAAACTATGTCACCTGTGGAAGAAACCTCAGAAGCAGCAGCTCCACTCACAGCCACCAGAGGGAGTCCATGGACAGAACTCGCCGAAGTACCATTCATGACCACAGGAGGGAGTTCGATAACAGAATTCACAACAGATTACCGTCTCTGTGCAGCTGAGGACCTTCTGCTGTGTCAGGGACAGTCCACCACTCATCATCGATTTCACCATCAGGCATGACAGATTCAGGAAGTGGAGTAGCGCCTTCAGGCGACAATGGCGTAGAACAGACCTCAGACCGACAAGGCCGCAGCATAATTCTGTGAAGTACTCTAGGGGCGGATTCCCCAGTATCAATCTGTACCTTGTAGACAGGGCCATTAGCATACACTCGCTCCATAACTTTGTACGGCTGTACTTCCCATCTCTCACTTAGTTTTCCCTTGGGGCGTTTCTCTCTGACTAATACTCGGTCTCCAGGTTAGAGCGGTAACTCTTGAGTCGGTTTGCGGCCCGTATGTTCTTTTTCTTGCAGCTGCTGACCCGCCAACCGCCGTATCGTTTGCAATCGTTGCCGATGCTCTTTCACCCATGAGGTGACAGTTCACCCCATCAGCTCCTCTGGCTGTTCCAAATTCAGCTGAATGATCTCTCGTCCAGCTCTTCCAAACAACAGTAGATAGGGGTATAACCCGTGGTGGAGTGGACCAATTCCAGCAGATAGTCTGGCCAACATGCCTTCTTATCCTCCTCCAACGTTCTCAGCATTTGAAGTAAGGTTCGGCTGAAGCGTTCACAAGCTCCGTTGCCTTGAGGGTGGTAAGGGGTGGTCCGGGACCGCTCGATGCCATACATATGATACAATTCTTCCATCACCTTGCATTGGAAACATGCGCCTTGGTCTGAGTGGATGCGCTTTGGGCACCCATACACCCGGATGAAGTCTTGACAGATGGCTCGCGCCGCTGATTCCGCAGTCTGATCTCTAGTCGGAGTGACTACTGCAAACCTAGAGAAATGATCGGTCATCACCAAACAGTATTGCAGCCCCTGGGCCGAGTGTCCCACGAGGAGGTAGTCGATCATCAAGACTTCTAGTGGTTCCTTAGTTTGTATAGTCTGGATGGGTGCCCTCTGTTCGGTACTCTTAATGAGGTCACAAACTCGACATTGCCGGCAAACCTCTTCCACCACAAACTCCAAACGGGGGCAATACACATACCGTTGTAACCATTGGTAGGTCTTCTTGGGGCCAAAGTGCGCTCCAAATTCGTGGGCTTCTTTAGCTACTTCTTTAGCCATTCTTCCTGGTATAACAACTTGCCACCTTACTTCCATATCTTTTGGCTGTTGCCTCTTACGATATAGCACTGACTCTCGCACCTCCAGTCTATCCCACTGATGTAACACACTCCTCATTTCAGAGTCCAGATCATCTCTCTCTTGTTTGCCAGGCTTCTGCTTTTGAGTTACCCACCATTTCATCTGTCTCAGCCCTTCGTCGTCATCCTGAACATGTCCCCATTCCTCATTGGTTCTCCCCAGGGACCGGCGTAATGCGCAGGCCTCCCCTCTTGACTGGGCTGCAACCATTGGGGGCTTAAACTTGCGAAAGTCTGGGGTTTCCTCCTCTTGAAGTTGCTCATCAAGATCCCCCACTGGAGTCTCCACAGTCACTCTTGACAGCCCATCAGCATTTGCGTTTTCGGTAGCAGAGCGATAACGAATGGTAAAGTCAAACTTGGCCAGGTGAGCCACCCACCGTTGTTCTAAGGCCCCCAATTTAGCATTCTCAAGGTGGGCCAGGGGATTATTGTCTGTTCGAACTTGAATCTTGGTACCTGTCAGGAAGCCTGCAAACTTTTCTGTCATGGCCCACACCAGGGCCAGGAGCCTGTTGTGAATTCTGCTCTTGGGCTCCCTCCGGTGGTTATGAGTGGTAGTGCTGCGGTAGTTGGATCGCAGCATTTATCAGGTGTATCTATTTTTTGCAATTTGGGCTGGGCTATATAGCCTTGCTTGATCCTTTAGTCAGTGCCAGTTGTCCATTGTTTTTGGAGGATTCACATCCCTTCTGGTCTCTCCTGTTTGCTGTGCTTTTCCTCAAAGATAAGTCCTGGCTTTGTTTTTGCTGTCCAACTGCTGTGGACCTTATAGTTCTGTGCATTTTCATGTTTTTGTCTTGTCCAGCTTAGTCTGTGAAGGATTTTTTGCAGCCTAGCTATTTCTCTGGAGATGCAGATATACCCTCCATGTCTTTAGTCAGATGTGGTGTTTTGTATTTTCTGTGGTGGATATTTTCTAGTGTTTTAATACTGACCGCATAGTACTCTGTTCTATTCTTTCTTTTTAGCTAGTATGGCCTCCTATGCTAAATCCTGATTTCATTTCTGCGTATGTTATTTCCCTCTCCTCTCACAGTCAATATTTGTGGGGGGCTGTCTTTCCTTTGGGGATTTTCTCTGAGGCAAGATAGGTTTCCTGTTTCTGTCTTTAGGGGTAGTTAGCTCTTAGGCTGTGTCGAGGGGTCTAGGGAGTGTTAGGTACCCCCAACGGCTACTTCTAGTTGCGCTGTTAAGTTCAGGGTTTGCGGTCAGTACAGGTTCCACCTTCTCCAGGGTACATCTCATGCTGCTCCAAGGCCACCAGATCATAACAGGAGCCCTAACTGGAAGGAGCTGTTATTGTGAGGGTTTCCTTCGCTGTCTCGCAGGGACCTGCTAGTATACCCGATGACTCTCTCATGTCCACCCTGTATCTGAGCAAGTGCTACACCGAGTCCATGAAGGCTACCATCTGTGTACAACAGGAACGGTTGATCGAAGTCTGCGTAGGCCAAAATTGGGGCTGAAGTAAGGGCACTCTTTATAGCCTGGAAGGCCTCGTCTTGTCCCTGTGCCCAGAGGATGCGCTGGGTCTTTGGCACTCCAGCGGTCCCCCTCAGCAACTCATCGAGAGGACCCACCACCTTCGCGAAGTCTTTAACAAACCAGCGGTAGTATCCAGCGAGTCCCAGGAAGGCCTGGAGTTCTCTCACTGTTCGAGGGACTGGCCACTTCTGAATAGCAGCCACTTTTTCTGACGAGGGTAGAACTCCATCTTGTGACACTATGTGGCCCAGGTACTCGATCTCTCTCTTGAAGAGGTGGCACTTTTTTGGCTTCACCTCCAGGTTATGAGCCCGCAGTCTTCCGAGTACCTGTCCAAGCCGGGCAAGGTGTTCTTCGAATGAGGCCGAAAACACAATTACTGTATATCATCCAGATAGATCAGGGTAGCCTCAAAATTTAAGTCTCCCAAACACTTTTCCATCAGCCGTTGAAATGTGCCTGGAGCATTGGAGAGCCCGAAGGGCATCCGGTTAAACTCGAACAGCCCCATAGGGAGGATGAAGGTGGTTTTCCTTCTGAGGCGCAGAAGCCCGGTAGCCGGAACACTGAAGGAGCAACGACCTTTATGCCTTGCTCCAGACACCGGCAGGACAGCTAATTTCACGTTACCTGTTCGCCCTACACCCAGGAGGCACGGTGGCAACCTTTGGAGGCCAGGGCACGCTAGACTCCCTATAAACAGCCTCTAGCCACCAGTCATACGGTTTGTCCTATCATATATTAGGGACAGAGAGAGAGACATTACATCTGTGAGGACCTTATGTGAAGCCTTAGGCAGTAAGGAACTACAACACTGCAGCGCAAGGGAAGGCTACTGATTTCCACCTGGACAAGGGGACTCTGGACTTGCCTCCAAACTGGCCGGACTCTGCCTGCCCTGTGATCTGGTGCTCTGGACTGTAAATGTTGAAGTCTTCTGTAAAGGTAAAGAGACTGCAACCTTGTGTCCTCGTCCTTCTCTGCTCCTCTCATCATCCACCATCTACACACTGGGAAACCCTGGGGTCAAACTTCACCTGAGGGAAGGTATTCCATCTAGCTACCATAACATCACCCCAGCGGACCCCTTAAAGCAGCGTCGGTCACTCTGACTGAATACCACAGATGGCGTCATGAACACAAACTTTATCTCTTTAAAGACCTTTCCCTTTTACACGGACGTCCCAGGGCCACGGACCAGGTCAGCCACCGTGACATCCTCCTGTGAACCGAAGGACCAGGTACTGAGTACCCCACGGCTCCATGGGGGCGCTTCAAACTTTGGCATCACGAACAGGATCTACTGAAGCCTGAAATTTGGGTCATGTGCGCCTAGAGACTGTACCAGAACTGTGCCTAACCGTGATTTATGCTAAAAGACTGTGCGACTAATGAACTGTGATTTGCCGCAAAAAAATTCTGCCAAAACCGCCACCATTACAGCGCCATGAGGAGCGCTGGAGAAGAAGGGTGTGCCAACATGGGAGGAGACTACCAAATCAGCGCCAAAAGCAATGAACACCCCCTCCGACTGCTGCTACGTGATGAGGACGTACCCATCAGCCAGGGAGGCCCACCTCCTGATTTGCAACGGCGGGAACAAGGAGGAGTTCCGCCCCCAGAAAATGGAGGAGCAGCTTGCATGTGCGGCTGCATACCCAGGAACAGGGATGGCAACCAACGAGTACCTGAACGACGACGAAGTGACCCGGGACCATCCCAAGCCACTCGGGAAGGACCCAAAACCACCACTGCTGAAGAATCCGGACTTCTGGGAACCGCAGGTGGAGGAACTGAGCCACCAGCTCCTGGACGCAGAGCTGACCGTGGTGAAGAAATGGAAGTCGGCCCTGTGCAGGAAGATCGCGCTGGAAAAGTCACAGTTCGGGCAGCAGCTGACCCTAGCATCCTCATCAGCGGAGAGGACCAGCATCGGTGGAACCACATCAGACGCGGGTACAGAAAACGACCCTGCCCCGGTGACCGATCCTGCTCCAGTGACAGTTCCTCTCCCAGACTATGACCGGACCTCCACCTTCGCTCCTGGTGCAGTGACTCCCAACACCACCGACGAGACACTAATTTCGCTCCTAGCGACCAAGGGCATACCGCTGGATGTGAGCCCTGAGGGGGTGATTTTCCGAAGGGACGTGTTGGGAGCCAGGTTGAACGGGATCTGTGCAGAGGGGATCATGTGACTTACACCCGACACAAGGATGAAAAGGGCTGGTGCGCTCGAAATGTTAAGAAACGCGCACCCACCCCAGCGCCACCTAGTGGCAAAGTTGATACCACCACTATTCCTCCAGTTACAGAGCCAGCAACCCCTCAAACCAACACTACCACTATAGTGTTCATAATCACCACCACTGAGTCAACTGCTGTAGCAAATGCAATTGCTGACATCCGTACTCAAGCTACATGAACATTGATAGCAGCTAATGACTTGACCATACATGAGAGACAAACCCATGATGGTTACTTGGAACCAGAAGAAGATCCGGATACCCAGTTTCCCAGGCCAGGAAGTGTTCGATACGACTGGTGCCTTGCCTACTGCTATAATAGAAAAAAACAAACTTGAACACTGACTGTAAATAGTTCACTGTTAACTTTTTTTCTACTTAAACCCAACCTGGGTAATTCTTTAAAGGGGTCCCATGTTAAAGGGATCCTCTGCTTACAGAGTTTCGTTTTTCTTCAAGGACATTTAGATCATGGACAGTGAATGGTCCACAAACTTTCCATTGCACATAGTTGGCACCCACAAGGTGCACCTTGGTTCTGCCCACTTGCTGGCATGGGTAGGGCCAGACTTGCTTGTAAATAGTTTGCACCTTCTTAAGGGTGCTTCCTACTGGTTTTACAAAGGAAGCTTTTACAGAGACTGCTTGTAAAAGAGACTGTTTCTAATCTTGTTGTGAGAACTGCTTTGCTTTACAGAGACCTGAAGAAAAACCCATTTGGTGCGGCAGAGGTCCGGGTCTGGATGCACGCCTTGTAGCCTGCCCAAGCCCAACATTGGGGGTTAATAACGGGTCCCTCGCTTCGTTATTGCTGTTCTAAAGCTTTAATTGACTTGAGTATTAATACTTTGCACTACCTCAGTAAAAGAGACTTGAATACTGTTTAAATACTTAAAGGGAATGTTTACTAGTTGAACTTTGCTAGAATATATTAAAGAGATAATGAAGTAGATAGTATTGACAGTTGAAACTTGAATCTAGTTAGACTGATAATGAGTATTGATATCCTGATACACTCTTGAATAAAATAGAGAACATAAAGTAACCCATGGGGGTTAGTCAGAAACTTAGCGCTTGAAGAAGAATAAAAGTAATAAGATGTTGATTTGCACTCTGAAGTTCTAAGATAGTATACCCGTTCGGGTAATTGTATTTCATAGTGAGCAACTGTTCTCCATTCTTATTAAAAGTGTGCACACAATGTAAATATGTTTTGTTATGCAACTTTCAAGAGTCCTCACCTCCCTTAAAGGGAAGCATCAGTTCATATTAACTTGTTTTATAGCATTTAAAAATTTGTATGTCTTTTGCTAACCTGTAACTGTTGTTTTCTTTTCCCAGTCCGGGAGTACTGGATTTAATGGGGGGTAGTGTGGCGCCCCAGGGTCCTGGTCATTGCAGTGGTATTACTTTCCTCTCAGGGAGAGTGATGCTACGTTTGGAAGCAAAGAAGGATAACTGCATCCAGGTATCACAAACATGCAACACATTTCACACTCCTGGCCACCAGGGGGAGCTCTTGCTCCTATTTATTAGGTCCCTCCCCACATTGGTAAAACTGGTCGCCTGTAGGGAAAGTTAGTCAGTTGCTGGCTGAGCTCCGCTCAGGTAGTTGGTCTCTGACAGGGGTGGGATCCTGTCAGAGAACGAAGGAGAAGGACACAGAGCTGTGCATGCCCTCAGAGCTGCAGCTCCTAGAAAGAGACACACAGAAGGCAGAATTGTATTGCAGCGAGCGGGAAGGAAGTCGTAGCAAAGGAGTGGATAACAGAAGGGGACAAGCCCTACACAGGCTGCCTCCTTCTGAGGCGCAGAAGCCCGGTAGCCAAATCACCGAGGGAGCAACGACCTTTATGCCTTGCTCCAGAGACCGGCAGGACAGCTAATTTCACGTTACCTGTTCGCCCTGCACTCAGGAGGCACGGTGGCAACCTTTGGAGGCCGTGGCGTGCTACAGTCCCTATAAACAGCCTCTAGCCACGAGTCATACGGGTTTGTCTTATCCTATATGGGGGACAAAGAGAGAGACATTACATCTGTGAGGACCTTATGTGAAGCCTTAGGCAGTAAGGAACTACAACACTGCAGCGCAAAGGAAGGCTACTGATTTTCACCTGGACAAGTGGACTCTGGACTTGCCTCCAAATCGACCGGACTCTGCCTGCCCTGTGATCTGGTGCTCTGGACTGTGGATGCTGAAGTCTTCAGTAAAGGTAAAGAGACTGCAACCTTGCGTGCTCGTTCTTCTCTGCGCCTCTCACCATCCACCATCTACACACTGGGAAGCCCTGGGGACATACTTCACCTGTGGGAAGGTATTCCATCTAGCTACCATAACATCACCCCAGCAGACCCCTTAAAGCAGCGTCGTCAGTCACCCTGACCGAATACCACAGGTGGTGTCATGAACACAAACTTTATCCCTTTAAAGACCTTTCCCTTTTACACGGACGTCCCAGGACCACGAACCAGGTCAGCCACCGTGACATCCCCCTGTGAACCAAAGGACCCGGTACCGAGTACCCCACGGCCCCATGGGGGCGCTCCACTAAAATAATGAAAAAAAACGAAATAACTTTGGAATCAATGTAATCGTACAGACATGGAAAATCATATTGCAAGGACTTTTTTCCCGCATAAAGACAACTCCCTCCCCAAAAATCATTGTTGGAATTCCAGGGTTTTTTTTCTTTATCATTTCACCTCACTTGGATTTTTTTCCCATATTTTAAGACATTATATGGAAAAATGGTGTCATTCAAAACTACAACTCGTCTCTAAAATAAGAAACCCAGGAATATACAAAAAAGTCATGGCTCCTTGAAGAAGAGGAGTAAAAACAAAAAATTGCAAAAATTAAAAAAAAAATGGCTGGAAAGTGAATGCAAACAGTATCACACCTGATAGACTTAGATACACCAGCCTGTGACGCATCCTAAGCTTAGAAATGACCAGTACATGGTCCTTGTTAATAATTTCAGAATTTTAGCTGCCATGATAACCCATCGGTGCCCTGTAATGGCGTTGCGAGCGGTCGATTGGAGCCAATGCACATGCACAACAGATCAATTTAGGAGATTTATAGTGGCATTTAAATAGTTAACAGCAGCTGCCAGAGCTGGCTGTTATGAGGTTAGATTCGGGTACAGGCCGCTTTATCGTTCGTTTATGCCTTTTTGGCATGAATACATAAGCCAATCATGGCAGCCATGATGGTTTTTTGTATTGTGTGCAGCACAAATATATTATGAAAACTGCTTCTGAGAAAGAGGTGTGGGTGTTACCCATAGCATCCAATCAGCTTTCGTTTTACTGCAGCAGTCAAACCAATCGACAGTCAGCTTTCACTTTACGACTGTAGTCAAACAAATGGGCAATCAGCTTTCACTTTACCACAGGAGTCAAATCAATCCACAATCAGCTTTCACTTTACTACAGCAGTCAAACCAATCCACAATCTGCTTTCATTTTACCAGAGCAGTCAAACCAATCCGCAATCAGCTTTCACTTTACCACAGCAGCCAAACCAATCCACAGTTCTCCTTTTACCTCAGCAGCAAAAAAAGGACAAACCCATAAAAGGTGAATGATTGCTGTGAGCTACGGGACCTAGTCTCATAAAGTATGCACCATATTTTTCCAAGTATCCAGTCGGCAATTATTTTTGCTATTGCAGACCTCCAAACTGTCCCGGATCCAGCAGGGCAGTCCCGATGTTGAGAGTCTGCCCCGCGATCATGGCCGAGATCTTACTTTTCCCGCACTGCACTGACTGTGATGCTGTAGGTTACTGTCTTGAGGCTTAAATTAGTGGGTTTTATATATACCCCCCAAAAGCCAGTACAGGGTGGCATTAGGGGGACATTTTGGATTTTACCTCTTGGTGCCATTCACCATATACTTATGGTACTAGTGCCATGTAGTTAGCACTAAACACCTTGAGGATAATCCCCGAGGCAGCCTCTTAAAGCTGAAGTGGCCAGGGATCAAAGATGACTCTGATCCTGGTCAGCACCAATGGGTCTTCATGGCCTCTGGAGTCATGATAAAGGCGCTAAATCTGCAAACATGACGAGAAAGAGGGCACTGCACAGAATAGCTGGCAAGCATCCAGTTGACATCTATTGAAGGTTAAGACCGCCTTAAAGGGGATGTCAGGGAGTTAAACTGCCGATTGACAACCGCTGAGATTTGTAGTCCTTCAAACTTTTCACTATTCCATAGTATTATTATTATTATCATTATAGTATGTGGTTAAGTCTTAATATAGACAGAGAGGTGGGAGAAATAGATCATAGAGGGGTGAGGAAATAAAAATGATTTTTGTATGCTCCCGGGCACCTTTAACACTTCGTCCTGCTGTGATTTAGCGCCCCTGACAACCTTTAATCGTCTCGGTAAAGAAGCATGTCCTCCTTATTATGGGTAGGTAATTTCACAAACCTGCGATTAATACAGTAACGTCCATACTTAACAGCGGAACACTCGGGGATAGCACTGAACCGCAGAGCTGACAATCTATTCCATGTTTCTCAGGGAGCATCGAGCATCGGAGCAGCAGAAACCCGCCAGCAATTTGTCAGATGGCAGCATCTATAAATCCTAAAGGAACCCGAAGTCAATGGCTTCATCTATTGAAAAATAACCAAGATATAAATCATCCCGCAAAAGGTAATTCACTGCTCTCCGGCTCCATGCTCTTCTGGATAACGTAATTTAAATGCTTTATTCTGGATCAGTAGTTACAATCAAACGTAGGATTTGATGGTACGGGAGAAAATTTCGGTTCATGGAGATGTCTATTTCCACCCATTCTTGCATTTGATTAAAATTTAGTCCCTAATATTCCCTTAAAGAGGACCAGCAGTAAATAATTTGGAAAATACGTGTTTTTTTTCCAGTGATGGCAAGCAGAGGTCTTGCAAATGGTAAGAAATTGAAAAGCAAATTTGAAAATGTATACCATATTTATGCTTCACTTACAAATTGTTGTTATGAATAATTTTTTGTTGTTGTTCGATGAGTTGTCATTTTTAGAAAGTACCATTTGGGGAGACATGTATTTTTTTGGGAAAGAATACAATAAAAAATATATAATGCGTCAATGTCTTTTAATAATTCTCCATATCTAATAGGAGCAGAAAGGTCGAAAATCTGGGGCTTTATTAGGCCCTCACCCCACATTGTGTGAGAATTGCCATGTTTGTAGTTATCTAAGGGATTATACGATTGGGATCAGAGTTATTCCAGCCTTCTCCCTCAATCTGTTGGTTTCACATAGATGTCACTGTTCCTATTGAGTGCATCAAGATTTAACTCTGATCCATTAAACTCTGATCTCGGATGATGGTCCATTAAACTCTGATCCCGGATGTTGGAGTTGATTAAACTCTGACCACGGATGTTGGAGTCCAAAAAACTCTGATCTCGGATATTGGAGTCCATTAAATTCTGATCCCGGATGTTGGAATCCAAAAAAACTCTAATCCCGGATGTTGGAGTTCATTAAACTCTGATTCTGGATGTTGGAGTCTATTAAACTCTGATCCCGGATGTTGGAGTCTATTAAACTCTGATTCTGGATGTTGGAGTCTATTAAACTCTGATCCCGGATGTTGGAGTCTATTAAACTCTGATCCCGGATGTTGGAGTCCATTAAACTCTGATCCCAGATGTTGGAGTCCATTAAACTCTTATTCCGGATGTTGGAGTCCATTAAACTCTGATCCCGGATGTTGGAGTCCATTAAACTCTGATTCCGGATGTTGGAGTCCATTAAACTCTGATTCCAGTTGTTGGAGTCCATTAAACTCTGATCCTGGATGTTGGAGTCCATTAAACTCTGATCCCGGATGTTGGAGTCTAGGCTCATTTGGAGAAAAAGAGTTAAAATACAAGGGACCATACCCTGCATTGATTGAATGAGAGCAGGGGCACCTTCTTTGCTTTTACGAAATACAAATTAGATTTTGCTATTGTGCATCTAAGGGATTAAATGACTGGAATCAGACGTATACTCCATCATGGAAAATCCATGCATAGAAGCAGAAAGTTTGCAAATGGGTAGCCTTTATTAGGCCCTCACCTTATATTGATGAGGTGACTGAAGAAACTCCCTCCAGCATCTAAGGAATTAAATGGCCAGGATCAGAGATCTATATTGGGTGTTTGAGCAAAGGTTCATATTTCAAGCTTAAATGGGTTAAGGGGCTTTATTAGGCCTTCCCCTTGATGGGGTGGCATAGGGAGCTCTTGTCTATTGGCTTAATTAAAGAGGTTGTATACTATTCAGACAACACCTACACTCACCTCTGGTGCTGACGCCATTCCAGCGATATCTGCACTGACTCTCCCGGGGCTTGCATGACATAAAGTCACGCAATCCCTGCAGCCACTTCATTGTCCCCTCCTTCAGACAAATAAGACATCTAGAGGAAGTAAGAGCAAAGCCACAGATTTCACTTCCTCCAGATGTCAGTTACTTCTGAAGGAGGGGAGTGAAGTGGACGCTGATTGGCCACCGCGATCTCATGATGTAACACTACCACGAGAGGCAGTGCAGACACTGCTGGAACAGAGCCAGCACCAGAGGTTAGTATAGGTGTTATTATTTTACTTGGTTGAAACATAGTGATTGAGAAGCGGTTGTCTGAGTAGTAGACAACCCATTTAAATGCCACGGTTGATAACGAAAGCATCTAAGGGATTAAATGACCGAAAACAAATTTATCTCTGATCACAGCTATGAATATAAATTTGTTGTGGATGATCTGGATGGAGCTGATTGGAGGCCATATTGGATGTCGCCAGCCGATGTCGTATTAGATAATTGTGTAATATTTTCTGACAATGTATAAATGGCAGAAGGTTGCTAGCGCCACAATGTAGGATAATGCAGCTTTTCTCTTGAACCCTTCCATCCTCTGCTGACGATTATCTGACCTCTTCCCGGATTTACCTTCTGTCTGCCAGTTCTGTAAGTAACATGATGGAATCTTTCGGCTTTCACACCGTTCCGCTCTAATGCAGTTCTATTCAGACCCCAGGTCATTCCTGTCTCATTTCATTTTTTTCACCCCGTACAGTAGTGACACAAGCTCATCATCTTAGCCGTCTTGTATACATCCTGCAGCCAGTGCCGCTGCGGGAGCAGAGTAGCTGCAAGAACAGCTCCTGGCCAGCAGTTAATTAGCTCAGAATGGAGGTCGCTCCTGAGAGCGCGGAGTGGGATTGGGGAGGGTTATGATGTGAGATATGGGATATGAGGGACCTTATTCATGTCACGCCGATCACAACCAAGATGTTGCAGCTCTCTGATGTCTTCTAAACACCATTTTGTCAATGTCAGCAAATTAATTGAAGAAAAATCACAAGTGACTTCCTGGGAAAATGTCCGCAGCTGTTTATAACTACTATATAGTTCTGGATATTGTGTCTGGAAATGGTCAGAGAAGCCAGGCATACTTCTTATATTACAATACTGTAGATCTTGTTTTTAGTAAATGACCATAGTTTTATCTGATCCTGGGCTGTAATTACCATAATAATATAATAGTAATATACCTCGGCCAGTCCAACAACCTGTAAAATTCTGATTGCAGGTTGTTAGTCGTTGTAAGGTCACATTTTCCTCTTTAAGGCCGGCTTCACACTCAGCGTATGAAAATACGGTCCGTATATTACGGCCGTAATACGCTGAAATGTCCCGAAAATAGTGGTCCGTAGCTCCTCCGTAGGCAGGGTGTGTCAGCGTTTTTTGCGCATGGCATCCTCCGTATGTAATCCGTATGGCATCCGTACTGCGTGGTTTTCTCGCAGGCTTGCAAAACCAACATACCGCTATAGAAATGATCCATGTGTCCCAAAAAGAAAAAAAAAAATATATATACTGTCTATATATATATATATATATATATATATATATATATATATATATGTCATTAGACACATATATGTATATATATTAATATTTTTTCCAGCGCTATACAGCTTGAAAGCCGGTAATTCAATTACCGGCTTTTTCTTTCTCCTTCCTAAAACCCGACATGATTTGAGACATGGTTTACATACAGTAAACCATGTCTTCTCTCCATTTTTTTTGCAGATTCCACACTACTAATGTCAGTAGTGTGTATCTGCAAAATTTGGCCGTTCTAGCTCTTAAAATAAAGGGTTAAATGGCGGAAAAAATTGGCGTGGGCTCCCGCGCAATTTTCTCCGCCAGAGTAGTAAAGCCAGTGACTGAGGGCAGATATTAATAGCCTGGAGAGGGTCCACGGTTATTGGCCCCCCCCTGGCTAAAAATATCTGCCCCCAGCCACCCCAGAACAGGCACATCTGGAAGATGCGCCTATTCTGGCACTTGGCCACTCTCTTCCCATTCCCGTGTAGCGGTGGGATATGGGGTAATGAAGGGTTAATGCCACCTTGCTATTGTAAGGTGACATTAAGCCTAATTAATAATGGAGAGGCGTCAATTATGACACCTATCCATTATTAATCCAATTGAATGAAAGGGTTAAATAAAACACAAACACATTATTTAAAATTATTTTAATGAAATAAAAACAATGGTTGTTGGAGTATTTTATTCTACGCCCAATCCAGTCACTGAAGACCCTCGTTCTGTGAAAGAAAAAACATAATAAACCAACAATATACTTACCCTCCGCAGATCTGTAACGTCCAACGATGTAAATCCTTCTGAAGGGGTTAAAACATTTTGCAGCAAGGAGCTTTGCTAATGCAGGCTGCTCCTCGCTGCAAAACCCCGGGGAATGAGTCTAAATATAGATCAATGAGCTATATTTAGCTTCATTTGCGGTGAGGCGCCCTCTGCTGGATGTTCATAGATCGTGGGAAATTTCCTAGAAAGCTCCCAGGCTTTCTAGGCAACTTCCCACGATCTATAAACAGCCAGCAGAGGGCGCCTCACCGCAAATGAAGCTAAATATAGCTCATTGATCTATATTTAGACTCATTCCCCGGGGTTTTGCAGCGAGGAGCAGCCTGCATTAGCAAAGCTCCTTGCTGCAAAATGTTTTAACCCCTTCAGAAGGATTTACATCGTTGGACGTTACAGATCTGCGGAGGGTAAGTATATTGTTGGTTTATTATGTTTTTTCTTTCACAGAACGAGGGTCTTCAGTGACTGGATTGGGCGTAGAATAAAATACTCCAACAACCATTGTTTTTATTTCATTAAAATAATTTTAAATAATGTGTTTGTGTTTTATTTAACCCTTTCATTCAATTGCATTAATAATGGATAGGTGTCATAATTGACGCCTCTCCATTATTAACTAGGCTTAATGTCACCTTACAATAGCAAGGTGGCATTAACCCTTCATTACCCCATATCCCACCGCTACACGGGAATGGGAAGAGAGTGGCCAAGTGCCAGAATAGGCGCATCTTCCAGATGTGCCTGTTCTGGGGTGGCTGGGGGCAGATATTTTTAGCCAGGGGGGGGCCAATAACCGTGGACCCTCTCCAGGCTATTAATATCTGCCCTCAGTCACTGGCTTTACTACTCTGGCGGAGAAAATTGCGCGGGAGCCCACGCCAATTTTTTCCGCCATTTAACCCTTTATTTTAAGAGCTAGAACGGCCAAATTTTGCAGATACACACTACTGACATTAGTAGTGTGGAATCTGCAAAAAAAATGGAGAGAAGACATGGTTTACTGTATGTAAACCATGTCTCAAATCATGTCGGGTTTTAGGAAGGAGAAAGAAAAAGCCGGTAATTGAATTACCGGCTTTCAAGCTGTATAGCGCTGGAATAAATATTAATATATATACATATATGTGTCTCACTGACATATATATATATATATACCTATTCTATGTGTACACATTTATTCTACCTATTCTACTGTAAGCTGTCAGTGTGATTTTACTGTACACCGCACTGAATTACCGGCTTTTCTCTCTAACAGCGCTGCGTATTTCTCGCAAGTCACACTGCTTGTCCGTGTGAAATCCGTATTTTTCACGCTTCCATAGACTTTCATTGGCGTATTTCTTGCGCAGTACGGTGACAAACGCAGCATGCTGCGATTTTGTACGGCCGTAGAAAGCCGTATAATACTGATCAGTAAAATACGGCAGATAGGAGCAGGGGCATAGAGAATAATTGTGCCGTATTTTTTGCGAGTTTTACGGACGTAGTTTCTGCGCTCTTACGTCCGTAAAACTCGCAAGTGTGAAGCCGGCCTAATAGTTAATTATCTCATTTGAATGATGATGTGTTAAACACAAAATCAGCAAATCACTCAGAAAAAATAGTAAAACGCCCTACAAAGTGCCTACCGATAGCTGTAGCTCTCTCTGGTCTAACCTGTTGTCCACTGCCTGTTGTTAG
The DNA here is from genome assembly GCF_032444005.1 of Ranitomeya imitator. Taxonomy (NCBI): domain Eukaryota; kingdom Metazoa; phylum Chordata; class Amphibia; order Anura; family Dendrobatidae; genus Ranitomeya; species Ranitomeya imitator. Next base: position 645,180,409 of record NC_091282.1, on the reverse strand, counting down.
AGGGGTTGTCCCATAAACAAACTACATTTTAATTAATAGATCTTGGAATAATAATAATTTCCACAATTGGATGTGTTTAATAAAAATGTTCCTATGCCGAGATAATATTATAAATTTGCCCCTGCTGCGTACTGTGTAATAGCCATGTCTGACAGTGCAGGAACATGGTCTGATCAAACCACAGATACTGGGCAGGGGAGGACGCAAAAGAGTATACAGACAGGACAGCACAGGATCACAGATAATTCTCTTTGTGAGTAAAATATATCACTGACTGTTTTTAAGCAATGTCTTAGGCTAGGTTCACATTTGCAGTTGAGTCCGCAGTGTATCGTCCGCAACTGCAATGCAAAACGCATGTAAACGCATGATAATGCTGCGTTTTTTTTCCGCAACTACTTACGTTTATACGCGTTTTTGCATGTGTTTGCGCTTTTTATGCGCAAGCGTTTGATAGGAAACATTGCTTCAAGAGCAATTTCCTTGGAACAAGCCACGCCAAATGGGGGTGGCTCATGGAATTTCTCTATATAAACCCTTGTACAGATGAAATCCTCACATTTTGCGCCTATATCCTGCGTCAAGATGGATCTTCCATTGGAGAGTTTCTATCGGAATCTGGATTTGGATGTCAACTTGTTTCTTTCCTTTGCATTTGCTTGTGAGCAAGAATGGAAAAGAGAAAAACAGAGAAGATGGCGTCAGCGCTTTTGGCAGCACCCGATTCTTCAACTCCGACAGAGCCATGGAGCCAACCACTCCTTATTCAGTGAGTTCCGTGAAAACCCACAGAAATATTTCGAGTACACGAGGATGTCTCAAGACAGCTTTATGGAATTGCTGGACCGTGTACACGGAGCCATCAGGAGGCAGGACACCCAGCTCCGTAGAGAAATTCCTGCTGAGGAACGTCTGCTGGTGACACTAAGGTACGTAATATTTAAACATTAACACCTATTATAATTATTATTGTTCTGCAATGTACTTAATATTTTCCCCTTTTTAGTTTAGCTTAAATACTGTCCTAAATATTATTGTTCTAAAAGCCATGTTCTTTCTCTTTCTTTTTTTTCTTGCTTTAAAAACCCAAGTAATAAAAAATATTGTTCTGATTATATTTTTCTTTCTCTTTTCGGCAGATTCCTGGCTACTGGAGAGAGCCTATCATCGTTCCATCAGTTCCGGATAGGAATCACCACACTTTCTGGGATTGTCGCAGACACCTGCCGAGCTTTGTGGGATGTTTTCCGTGCGGAATTTATCCCCCTACCCACTACGGAAATCTGGCAGCAAACTGCAGACCAATTTTTTGACGTGTGTGATTTCCCCAACTGTTTGGGAGCAGTGGTCGGAAAATATATCAGGATTACCAAAGCAGCTGGAACTGGATCCGAGTACTTTAATTATAAAAAGTATTTTTCCATAGTGCTCATGGCGACTGTAGATTTGTCGCCGTGGACATTGGATCTTTTGGTTGTGACTCCCAGGCATTTAAAAACTCGGACATGGGCCAAAGGTTATATGGGAATCATTTTCATTTCCCCTGGCAGAACCTCTTCCCAACACACAAGGTCTGCCAATGCCATTTGCTGTGGTTGGGGATGAGGCCTTTCAGATGTGTGGAATCCTCCTGAAACCATACTCCACTCGGGATTTGAACCACACAAGAAGGATTTTTAGTTACAGACTGACCAGGGCAAGAGCTGTTGAGTGTGCCTTTGGTATCCTTGTCTCAAAATGGTGCATTTTAGGGACAGCCATTAATCTAAAAATTGAGACAGTCAATGAGGTGGTCAAGGCGTGTGTGGTACTGCACAACTATATAATGGCAAAAGAGCTACCCAACGTTGAACTTGATGAACCTGTTTCTAACCCATTGCCAGATTACCAGCATCACCCTCTCAGGACCACAGTTGAAGTTGCCCAAATGATGGATACATTTGCGTCCTTCTTTGTCTCTGAGTGTGGATGTCTGTCCTGGCAAGATGACATGGTTTAGTGTTCTTGTAATGTTGTGCAATGTTATGTACCTGTAATTATTAAAATTTACTTTAATGTTTTCTGACAATAAAACACATATAGTTAAACATCTGTTCCAAGTGTCCTCTATATTAGAATAATAATTTTTAGAGGTTAATAAAGTGATCACCGGTTCACAACTACAGTTTTTATATAGTTCTCTCGCTGCATCATGCAGATTGCATGAGACAGGGATTGGAATATAACCAAATTGGGTTATGTAACCCATGCTTTACACTACACCTCTTCTCTCTGAGGCCAGTGCTGTGGTAGGTGACATTGGATTAACTCCATTGTCTCTTCAGTCTGCTTTTCTCTTTCTCTATATATCACTGCAGACTAAAGAGATGATGGAGCTAATCCACCTCATATTTTTACCCACCTGCCTTGTGTCAGAACTAGTGCACTCAGGATGCAGAAAACACTAAATCCTGAGTGCACTAGTGCTGACACCTGGACAGGTGAGCATTGTTGACCCCTGACCTTTTTTGCTGTATTAATATATATTTTTTGAGGATTTTCTTTCCTCTTTGTGTTTTTGCCACCTCATAGCTCCATTACACACACAAGAAGCAATGCTGCTGTGTAAATCAAATAAAAAAGGAGCTGTAGATTATGTGTTATGGAGATATGACAGTGTGTGTATATGACGAAATGTGTATTGACGGTGCATGATGCGTGTTGCCGGCGATGATAGAGACAAAGATCAAGCAGAGATTGGGGGAAAGCAACACAAATTTATTTACAAAAAAAAAATAACTTTTATGAACTGAGGGGGAAATGTTATGGACCTGGGGGGTGTGGAGCTGGGAGGATTGGCTACGAGTGGACAATGAAGGGGTTCCAGGGTAAGGGGTAACTAAACTTGTGGGGTCTGAGATGTCAAGGATGGAAGTAGACACATTAGGAGTGGAAGCATGGGACGGGAGAGACACATTGGAAGGGAGAGAAAAACTGGACAACACAGACACATTGGGAGGTGATGGTGGAGGTAGTACGACACTTCTGCCTTTAGTCCTTTTTAATTTATGTCCACTTTAATGTGACATCCTCCTTTTTTTGTTTCTCCTTGGGAGGGTGGGAGTGGAGGGGTCAGCAGGGCGTGTATCTACTCGACTTGGCTTGGTGGTGGTGGTGGTGGACAACCGTACAGGTACTTTTTGCAGGCTACTGGTGGTGGCGGTGGGCAGTCGTGCAGGTACTGCTGGCGGCCTACTGGTGGTGGTGGTAGGCAGCTATGCAGGTACTTGTGGCAACCTAGTAGTGGTGGCGGTGGGCAGTCATGCAGGATCTTCCGGCGGCCTACTGATGGTGGCAGTGGTCAGCCGTGCAGGAGCAGGACTCGGCATGGTGGTGGTGGTGGAGTGGATTGCAGCAGCACCCGGCATGGTGGTGGCGGTGTAGTGGTGTGCGGCAGGACTGGGCATGGTGGTGGCCATACAGTGGTATGCAGCAGAACTCGGTATAGAGGTTAAGTGTGTAATTGGTGGCACAGGTGGAAATACCACCTGTGCCTGGTGGTAGTACCGAGTCTGCTGCATAGCCTGAATATAAGCAGCGTTGCAAGCTTGCATAACGTTGAGCTGGAGTTCAGGTGTAAGGTGTTCCAACATGCCCTGCTCTATCTTCTTAAAAAAATGGTGTGCTGGTCTCTGGAGGTCAGCTTACAAACGGTTAAGGCGCTGGTTGACATCCTGGAAAAGTGTGTTAATATGGGTCAGTCCACTATCCAGTCTATCTCCCAGCGCCTTCAAGCCATTCTGGAAGACTGAGCTCAAGTGAATAAACTTAGGCATGAGTGACCTGTCCGAGGCCTTCTGCCGCTGGCGGGAAGAGCCCCCCAAAAAAGAAGCAGAGGACTGGGACAGGGGAACACCTGAAGGACCAGCTGCCTGTTCTCCAGCCTGTGATGCTGACCCACTTGCTGCGTCGCTGGTGGATGGCTGGGACTGGTCCGTGGCAGTTTGACGAGGGACCGCTACAGAGGAAGATCCACGCTCGAGGGTGCTGCTACATGTTCTGTGAAAAGAAAAGAAAAACATTACTACCAAAAAATAACAATTGTAAAAGTGCCAACTCCTGTGGAGTAGAAATATTCAGATTAGGGAATACAACACAAAAAATACTTACGTTCTCTGAGCAAGGACAGGCCTCAGGAAAGCCAGCAGCCGGTGGTTCTTGTATTTCCCGATCCTTGCTGCAGCACCACTGCGAACTTGGATCTCCTGTCTCAGGTCCTTGTTGAAGCGATCCTTCATCGAATACCAACAGGTTTTGACTTTGTTCACTGTGAATAGGGAAAAATCTATGTAGCTTCAAATCTAAGAGAGACAGAAGAGTCTGGGAATATAAACTGATGACGACCTTTGACAGTCTCACTGCAGGAATGAATGTGTCGCACGGATTTATCTCTTTTTACATCAACCAAGGAACTTGCCCCTCAGACTATGAGGGGTCATCACAACAGAACCAGACCCCAATCAGAGGACAATAAAACATTCCTTATCTAAGAACTGGTCCAATATTTATGGACATAACTGTTTATCACTCATGGTAATTCTGCTTCATGTCACCTGTCTTATCCATGGTTTTTCCTTTTTTTTTTTTTTTATGTGCTATGTTGTGCATAAATATGTGATTCTTCAGAATTTCTTTTAGTCTTTGCCTGATGAAGAGACCTGTGTAGTCTCAAAAGCTTGCAATTTGTTACCATCTTTTCAGTTAGCCATTAAAAGGTATCAACCACTGAGGATTCTCAATCCTAAATATTTTTCTAGGGAAAAAAAAGAAATTATTAAACAATGCACTGTAGGCAGGGATCCCACAACCGTGTGTGATGTGACAAACTCGCAGGTTCACTGCCGCATCAGACCACACTAAAATACTTCCGAAAAGCCTTTCTGACACATGACGTGGCATTGTCCCAGTCATCTATCAGCGCTTGGGCCACCTCATTCCACAGCCACCAAATCACCACAGTATCCGAGTGCTGCTGCTCCCAGGTGTCCCAAAACGCAATTCGCTCCTGCACCAAAGTAATGAGGAGGTTGTTGTCAATAAAGTCATCCTCACATTGTGGGACCTAGAAATGAAAAAAGAATGTTAGAAAGTTAAAACACTAGGGCAGAGACACACTGCCGTATTTCTCGTGCGATAATCGCATTGTAAAACTGGCTGTCGGCTCTCCTGACATGAGCTTGACAGCTGCATAGTAATCCATCATGCTGTCAAGCTAGGGGTAGGAGAGGTGCCGGCCAGTCCGTGCAGTGTTATGCGATTATCATTATCGCAGGAGGAATAAGGCAGTGATTCTCTGCCCTTAAAACAAAAACAGTCAAAAAAAAGTCAGGTGTCCCAAAAAGAATAAATTAAAAAAGGCAAGAGTACCAACAACAGTCAAAAATAAATAAAAACAGTCACGAATACTTACACGCTGTCTTGCCACCGGAACTTGGGCCTGAGTCTGCTGCTCCTGTTCATCTGCACTGGAAGGGTTCTGTAAAAATAAAAATAAATATTTTGCCACGTGTATAATAGTGACAGTGAATAGTTACCAATAGCAGCAAATATACTCACTTCAATCTCTTATCCAGTGTGTGAGCACTGATCTTCAGTGGAGGACATGGTGAGGAATGCTGCAAGAAAGATAGAAATGATTACAGATTGCAGGGAGAAAAACAGACAGGCAGACATATAGCTTGTATACTCACATTTTGCTACAGTCTTCCACACTTGAGGCTGCAAGTCTTGTATCGCTTCCAGAGTCTTGAGAGTAATGGACTTCCACTGCCCACACCTTCTTTTATAACCTTTGTTTGGGGGTGGCTTCAGACAAGTTCCTAGACATGTTTACTCAGAAGAACCCATGCGTAGGCAAGCGCAAGCGAACGCAAGCACTTGAGCGTGCTTGCGTTCCCATAGACTGTAATGCATTTTTTTGACGGATTCCTTCTGCAAGCATCCGCATGCATATGATGGCGGAAATTTGCCGCCACAAAAATTCTAACATGGTGCGTCAGCTGCACACCGCGAAAAAATGCATGCGTAAGCAAACGCAGCCTAACGCATGCACCTGCGTCTACAATGTTAAAGATATGAAATTAAGACGCATGCGGATTTATGCATCCCAAACGCTGAGGACACAACCGCAAATGTGAAACCGGCCTTACCTCAAAGAAAGAATCAGCTGTGATCCCGCACGTTAATGTCTGTATACTCTTTTGTGTCCTTCCCTGCCCAGGAGATGTGGTATGATCACACCATGTTCCTACACGGTCAGAAACAACCATTACACAGTACACAGCAGATAAGATTACCTTAGCACAGGAACATTTTTTCTAAACACATCCAATTGCGGAAATTATTATTCTAACATCTGTTGATTAAAATTAACTTTGTTCATGTGAAAACCGCTTAAATATAGTGTCTGCCTCAAGCTACAAAACTGCTGGGATGAATTACAGGAAATGATGGGCCATATCTTTCTGTCTTTACAGGAAGAGAGGGCACGTCATTGTTTCTCTACTGGAAATATGAACAGGTCTTTATCTCCCTACTGGAAATGGGAGTAGGTATTTTGTCTCTCTACGGGAAGTGGGGGTGGGTATTTCTCTCTCTATAGGAAGCGGGGGTGGGTCTTTTTTCTCTCTACAGGAAGTGTTGGTGGGGCTTTCTTTTTCTACAAGAAGTGGGGATGGGTCTATTTCTCTTTACAGGAAGTGTGGGTGGGTCTGTTTCTCTCTACAGAAAGTGTGGATGGGTTTTTGTACCCTTACAGAAATTGGAGCCAATATTTGTCTCTCTACAACAAGTGGCAGTCGGTATTTGTTTATCAACAGAAAAGAAGACTGTTCGTTGTTTCTCCAGGAAGTGGGGGAGACCTTTGTCTTTCTACAAGAAGTGGGGGTATGTCTTTGTCTCCCTACAGCACACCTGGCGTACAGGTTGATTATATTTGGTCTCCAAATGCACTGCACTGCCCCCCATCATACTTTATGGAGGACTTTGTGGGCCATTATACTGTATAGAGAGCTTTGTGGGGCCATCATATGGTATGGAGGACTTTGTGGGGTCATTATACTGTATGGAGGACTATGTGGTGCCCATTATACTGCGTGAGGATCACAGTTGGGGCATCATACTGTGTTGAGGTTACCATACTTTACTGGGGAGTACAATAGGGTCATCATACTGTGCGTGTTGAGGAGACTGTGGGGGAATTCACTGTAGGTATGTGTTTGGGGAGGCACCTTTGTTGGCATCATCATTTATTATTTGTATTATTTATTAAATCAAGGTTTTTAGCCTTTATTATTACATATTAGACATTATTTAATAGATATCAATGTTGGCCGCGACTTTGTCCAAGTTTTCTATTTTGTCCCTCTCTATATTTGAGTTTGACATCCCTGCGCTACAGGAAGTGGGGGCAGGTCTTCATTTCTTTACAGGAAATGGGGCGGGTTTCTGTCTCTTTACAGGAATTGGGAGATTACTCTTGTCTCTCTACAGGAAGTGCCCATCAGTCCTTGTTTCTCTTCAGGAAGGCGAGTGGTTCGCTGTCCAGGAAGTGGTAGCCATTCTTTGTCTCTACAGGAAGTTAAGGTTGGCCTTTGTTGCTCTATGTGAAATGGGGGCAGGTCTTTGTCTTACTACAGGCATTGGGTGGCTTTATGACTCTATGTTCCTGCTCTCCTGCCTGTGAAACTGCATCCTGGCTTAACCGAGAGGTGTGCTTTCAGTTGATGCCAATTAAGTCATTGGACAACAACCAGTACAATGCACATTAGAAAGTGTGAGAAAGGAAACTCACAATTGCAATAGTACTGGCAGAATATTGATGAAGAGTTACCATTCACTGAAGAAAATTACAGAGCATGACAATTCAGGCAGTTCCTGAACATATTAGACTGGTGTATGAGCGAAAAATGGTTTTCCATTGTGGGTTGATAAGGGCAGCAAGACTGTGATTTTTCTGTAGATTTTGTTTGACAGGACAAGTTGGTAAGTGCTGCATTTTCCTTTAGAGAAGAACAGAAGAATTTTTTTTTATCAAATACGTGTCTATTTTTATACAATACGAGTCAGTGGCCAAGATATGTCACATTTGGATTATTTCCTAAGTAATGCAACATATGCAAAAAAAAGAGGATCCGGGATCTTGGAAGGTAAGAGATTCGCAGAGCTTCGTCCACCAGCCAGAGCTTATTGAAATCGATCCACCCATGTTTAGTTGAGATATGTCTGCTACTTGATATCTGTGCATCATTTATAAGGACTGTTATCTGAAGTGCTACCAAATTTGCTGATTCTGGGGATGATAATTCTGATGAATTTATCCTCTGCAGGAAAAGTAATTCTTGTTTTTTTTTCTTGTGGTGGTCATCATAAAATACATTTTCATCCTAGCAATTGCCAATTTTCATCATTGCATTTGAGCATACCTTCAAGGTTCTAGCAATTTTCCGAATTACCTGATCTACATGTCTTAAAGTAATGTGCTAGACTGTGGTTTCTCTTCACTCAGTTGAGTGGCTCTTGCCTTAGGCTAGGTTCCCATTGCGTTAATGGGACCGCGCTAACGGACAGCGTTGCACGGCAAAATTAACGCTGTGCAATGCATCCGTTAGCGCGCCAATTAACAGCAATGGGGACGCGCATCACTAGCGCGTGCCATTTTCGGCACGCGCTAGCGATGTCCCGGTGTTTTGTGGCGTGCCCACGGTCCGTTCCCCGCTCTCGCAGATCACATTGCTAGCTCTAGGCGCTAAACGGATTGCACTAACGCAATCTGAACCCATTCTGACTTAGAACAAATGTGGAACAAGGCTCCACACTGTATGGTTGATTTTGCTGCCTTCAGTCTGAATCTACAATGTGCACATTCCAATAACAATTACATGAGCAGCTGTGCCCAAACTTTCGACCGATACTGTACATATATATATATAATATATATAACCTAGATATTATAGTCTGAAATTTCCAGCGTCATAGTGAGCGATGTACCAGCAGCACAAAGCCAGCGTCTCTTCTCTCCACATTTCTGACTGCAGTTCTCTGTAGGTTTCTCCTGCATTAGGCATTATCATAACTCACCGGCAGAGACAAGAAGAACGTGCCATTCTCCACCTAGAAGTGAGAGGCTCCGCACTCCGGCAACAGCGCAAATCCCATCCTGAGAAAACCTTAACTTGACACGGGTGTAATTAAATCTCTTCCCACACGCACACCCCTCTCCGCTGCTCGCCACTTGAACACGATTTTCTTGACTGATAATAATGGTCTGAGACCCCAAACGATCCACTGTAGGCGACTTATAATTAGTGACAATTCATCGTAACTTCACGTAGAATTACCTCACTCAATCTCTCTCTCTCCCAAAAGCTCTTGTCAGCAGCCAACGCTCACATCTGACACTGCAGAGAATCATAGCTGCCACTGAGTGATAGGAAATAAAGATGGATCATATTTAGGGCAGTCAATAAATCGTCCCAGCAGGTCGAACTCATCTTTTATAGATGTGGCTACCAGCTGAATATCTCATGAATTAATTGATTTGCTTTATAATAATCTGATATGATACGCCAACAGTCCCCCCCCCCCCACATGACCCTCAACACATGGTATACAGCCCTCATAGAGCACGATACACTAATAATCCCATTACAGAGCACGATGGCCCCACAGCCACCCACAACAGTATGATGGCCCCCCACATAGCATGATTGTCCCCCACAAATTCTCATAAAGTATTATGCCCACAGCCACCCACAAAGTATGATGGCTACCACAATCTCTCACAAAGTATGACAGTTCCTCAGAGCCTGCCACACAGTGTTAAGGCCCCTCAAAGCTCCCCTCACAACATGATGGCCTCTCGCTTTCCCCAACAAATTATGAAAACCCTACAGTCCCCCACACAATGTAATGCACCCATAACCCACCTACAAGGTATGATGCCCTCCTTCAATATGATGGCTTTGCATACAGTATGATGGCCCCCACAGACCCTTGTAAAGTGTAATACCCACAGCCTCTCACATACAGGGTGAGCCATTTACAGTATATGGATACACCTGGGTGGGCCATGTATATGGATACATCTAAACAAAATGGGAATGATTGGTGATAACTTCCTGTTTGTGGCACATTAGTATATGGGAGGGGGAAAACTTTTTAAGATACGTGGTGACCATGGCAGCCATTTTGAAGTCGGCCCTATTTTAATTCAACTTTATAAATGGCCCACCCAATTTTTAGGTGGGATTTATACAAATTCCGCCCCGTTTTGACACAGGATGTCCCCAAATTTGTTAAGAATGTATCTGAAACTACAAGACAGTTGGCAGCTATTCTGTTTTACATTGGCATAAGGATTTACTTGACAAAAAACAACCATACTACCCATATCAAAGTGCAGTCACAATATTTCTGTGACTCTGTCAACGACATTATCCCTATGATAGGGCCAGTCCCAATCACTCTTAACAGCCACAGTACATGACACTGTCTAGTCATAGTGCCTCCATACCAGAGCCAGCCACAGTAATGCCAAGTTCAGCCCATGGTGAAGCCAGATGTGTCAACACCTTAGGAGTTGGACCAGGAGATGAGCCCGCTCCACACAGCGAGTCTGCTGGCTGTGTTATACAGCTGGCAACCAATAGTTGCTAGTTGCTCAACTTCTTAGATACTTCTGCCAATATTAACAATGGAATTTAGGTGATTAGGAACACAGAGTATTGATTCTGATGTCCATTGCCCCTAGCGTCGCAATCATGGAGGGTCGGTGGGTTTTCATGGCAGCCGCCATATGTGACTTGCTACTACTCATACAAAATCCATCCTGGACTTCATAGGAGGTTGTCAGTTTACCAATACAATGCAATACTACAGTATTGCAGTATATTATATAGGCCTCCAAGCATTGCATGTTCAAGTCTCCTCAAGGAAATAATAAGCAAAAATGTGAAAAACATTAAAAACAGTTGTGCTCAAAAGTTTACATACCCAGACAGAATTTTTGCTTTCTTGGCCTTTTTTCAGAGAATATGAATGATAATACCAAAACCTTTTCTCCACTCATCGTTAGTGGGTGAAGCAATTTATTGTCAAACTACTGTTTTTTCTCTTTTTAAATCATAATGACAACCAAAAACATCCAAATGACCCTGATCAAGAGTTCACATACCCCATTTCTTAAAGGGAACCTGTCACCCCCAAAATCGATGGTGAGGTAAGCTCACCTTCATTAGGGGCTTATCTACAGCATTCTGTAATGCTGTAGATAAGCCGCCGATGTTACCTGAAAGATGAGAAAAAGAGGATAGATTATACTCACCCAGGGGCGGTCCCGCTGCGGGTGGGCGTCTCAGGTCCGGTCCAGGGCCTCCCATCTCCTTACGATGACGTCCTCTTCTTGTCTTCACGCCACGGCTCCGGCGCAGGCGTACTTTGTTTACCCTGTTGAGGGCGGAGCACAGTACTGCAGTGCGCAGGCACTGGGCCTCTCTGACCTTTCCCGGCGCCTGCACACTGCAGTACTGTGCTCTGCCCTCAACAGGGCAAACAAAATACGCCTGCACCGGAGCCGCAGGGTGAAGACAAGAAGAGGACGTCATGGAATGAAGATAGGAGGCGACGGAGCGGACCTGAGACGCCCATTTGACCGAACCACAGCGGGACCGCCCCTGGGTGAGTATAATCACCCGGCTCAATACACACAAAGGTTACCAAAATTGGTTTTCCTGTTTTGTAGAACTTAAACTGGGCCTAATGGTGTCACCCCCACATGCCAAACCTGTGACTTAATACCACCACACCATGACCAGACCACATAGTGACCGAATAATACTACATACAAGGGACAAATACCACAACACCATTTCCAGACCACATATTACCACCACATAGTGACTGAATACTACAATACTGATCAGTAATAAAAAAAACCCACAATACTATCACCATAAGTGCCAGTATTCACAGGAGATCTGTACTTAGTATGCAGTGTCTGTGTAGAGGTAATACAGAGATCACAGGAACTCTGTATATAATGTATAGATAATACAGTGATCACTGGTGACATTGTACACAGGACCGCTGTATATAGTATACAGTGTATAGTGTCAGTGTATAGGTAACACTGACTCACCAGTGACGTCTCTAGGTGAAGTCCTTCATCTTTCATCCAGCACAGACCGCCATCATTCCTTCCAGCCAGGACTCGTTTCTGCAGGAAATAACACAGTTATCTCGAGCTCCGCTTGCAGAACACATTACTTAATTTTTCACAACTTCTACATTACACCACATGAAGAAAAAAAGGTGATATAGTGTCACTCTGCACAGTAACAGGACCGCCCCCTCATTTAAAACAGTATACTCAAAAAATAAAATAAATACATCACTGCAGTAATATCCCTTAATTAGCCCCTATGGTAATACTATTCCCCACCCTGGCCCCGTTTATCTCATTCCTGGCTCTAGCCATATGTTCTGGCATCCTGCCCTCATGAGTATCCATTCTACACCATATGATCTCCCCATTCTGCCCCACCAGCCTCCATCGTATCCGTCCTGCCCCATGATCCAATCCTGCCCCGTGTCTCCAATCATGCCCCGTATCTACATTCTGCCCATGCCTCAAGTCCTGCCCCCAGTGTGTCCAGCAATCTGCCCCAGTGTGTCCAGCATATTACCCCCAGTGTGTCCAGCAATCTGCACCAGTGTCCAGTATTGCCCCAGTGTGTCCAGAAATCTGCCCCAGGGTCTCCAGCAATCTGCCCCAGTGTGCACAGCAATCTGCCCCAGTGTGCACAGCAATCTGCCCCAGTGTGCACAGCAATCTGCCCCAGTGTCCAGCATTGCCCCAGTGTCCAGAAATCTGCCCCAGGGTCTCCAGCATTGTCCCAGTATATCCAGAAATCTGCCCCAGTGTGTCCAGAAATCTGCCCCAGGGTCTCCAGCATTGCCTCAATGTGTCCAGAAATCTGCCCCAGGGTCTCCAGTATTGCCCCAGTGTGTCCAGCATTGCCTCAGTGTGTCCAGCATTGCCCCCAGTGTGTCCAGCAATCTGCCCCAGTGTCCAGCATTGCCCCAGTGTGTCCAGCAATCTGCCCCAGTGCCCAGCATTGCCCCAGTGTGTCCAGAAATCTGCCCCAGGGTCTCCAGCATTGCCCCCAGTATGTCCAGCATTGCCCCCAGTGTGCACAGCAATCTGCCTCAGCGTGCAAAGCAATCTGCCCCAGCGTGCACAGCAATCTGCCCCAGCGTGCACAGCAATCTGCCCCAGCGTGCACAGCAATCTGCCCCAGCGTGCACAGCAATCTGCCCCATCGTGCACAGCAATCTGCCCCAGCGTGCACAGCAATCTGCCCCAGCGTGCACAGCAATCTGCCCCAGCGTGCACAGCATTGCCCCAGCGTGTCCAGCAATCTGCCCCAGTGTCGAGCATTGCCCCAGCGTGTCCAGCAATCTGCCCCAGTGTCCAGTGTCCAGCCGGACTTTCCTAGAAAGCTCCCAGGCTCGAGTTCATATGAGGACAACCAGCAGAGGGCGCCCTCTTATGATCTCGAGCCTGGGAGCTTTCTAGGAAAGTTCCCACGATCTAGGAACAGCCAGCAGAGGGCGCCTCACCGCAAATGAAGCTAAATATAGATCATTGACCTATATTTAGCTTCATTCGCCGGGGTTTTGCAGAAATGAGCATCCTGCATTAGCGGAGCTCGTGTCTGCAAAATATTTTAACCCCTTCAGATGGATCTACATCGCTGGACGTGCCAGATCCTCGGAAGGTAAGTATATTGTTGGTTTATTATTATTTTTTATTTACAGATCGAGGGTGTTCAGTGAGTGGATTGAGAGTAGAATAAATTAATACAACAGCCTTTGTGATTTTTTCAATAAATTAATTTTTAATAATGTGTGTGTTTTTTTTTAACCCTTTACTAGTATTGGATTAATAATGGATAGGTGTCATAATTGACGCCTCTCCATTGTTAATTTGGCTTAATGTCACCTTACAATAGCAAGGTGGCATTAACCCTTCATTACCCCATATCCCACCGCTACACGGGAATGGGAAGAGAGTGGCCAAGTGCCAGAATAGGCGCATCTTCCAGATGTGCCTTTTCTGGGGTGGCTGGGGGCAGATGTTTTTAGCCAGGGGGGGGCCAATAACCATGGACCCTCTCCAGGCTATTAATATCTGCCCCCAGTCACTGGCTTTACTACTCTGGCGGAGAAAATTGTGCGGGAGCCCACGCCAATTTTTTCCGCCACTTAACCCCTTATTTTACTAGCTAGAACGGCCAAATTTTGCATATACACACTACTAACATTAGTAGTGTGGAATATGCAAAAAAATGGGGATATGAGATGGTTTACTGTATGTAAACCATGTCTCATATAATGTCGGGTTTTAGGAAGGAGAAAGCAAAAGCCGGCAATTGAATTACCGGCTTTAAAGCTGTCTAGCGCTGGAAGAAATATTAATATATATACATATATGTGTCTCACTGACATATATATATATATATCTATTCTATGTGTACACATTTATTCTACCTATTCTACTGTAAGCTGTCAATGTGATTTTACTGTACACCGCAATGAATTACCGGCTTTTCTCGCTAACACCGCTGCGTATTTCTCGCAAGTCACACTGCTGGTCCGTGTGTAATCCGTATTTTTGGGGCTTCCATAGACTTTCATTGATGTTTTATTTGCGCAATACGGTGACAAACGCAGCATGCTGCGATTTTCTACGGCCGTAGAAAGCCATATAATACTGATCAGTAAAATACAGCAGATAGGAGCAGGGGCATAGAGAATAATTGTGCCGTATTTTTTGCGAGTTTTACGGACGTAGTTTCTGCGCTCTTACGTCCGTAAAACTCGCAAGTGTGACGCCGGCCTTAGAGCGGGGGCCGGGGGTGGGGGGAGCCTGGTCTTGGCGGCGGACGGCGCCGCCCGAAGATTTAAAGGGCCCGGGGTTTTTTTTGTTTTTCTTCCTCCTCATGCAGCGCCGGCCGCCCCCTGCATTGTGCCGCCCGGGGCGGCCCGCCCCCCCCGCACCCCCCTTTCTACGCCACTGCTCCCGATGAATGCCAGATGCCACTCCAGGACAGACAAAAGGACGTGCAGCAGCTGGAGCCAGAGGACAGAGTGGAGGGAGCAGCTGGCAGAGTTTGATTTAGAATGGAGCAGACAGAGTTCGCATCAGAGTGCAGCAGACAGAGTTTGCATCAGAGTGCAAGAGACAGAGTTCACATCAGAGTGCAGCAGGCAGTGTTTGTATCAGAGTGTAGCAGGCAGGATTTGCACCAGAGAGCAGCAGGCAGCATATGCATCAGAGAGCAGCAGGCAGGATCTGCATCAGAGTGCAGCAGGCAGGCTTTGCACCAGAATGCAACAGGGACAGGTATGCAACCTTACATAACTTAGACTGCTAAACAGGAAGGTTGCTCAGTCACCTCCCCAATGGGGAGGAAGCAATATATACATAATGTCCCACAGCAATTGGCTCGGGAGGAAATAGCAAGTGCATGCGCTGACCCTTTAAGAGGGTGGAAGTGCAAGTGCGCATGCCCTAAGCAAATGGCTAAAGGCCTGGCTGGAAGCATGCAGAGCATGGGGAAGGGAAGAACTGACCGCAGCACAGGTGAGTGAAGTGACACGCCCGAGACTCTCCCTGTCAGAGCAGGACTCCGGCGTGGTGCTAACAGATATTGAGGTCAGGAGACTGAGATGGCCACTCCAGAACCTTCACTTTGTTCTGCTGTAGCCAATGACAGGTCGACTTGGCCTTGTGTTTTGGATCGCTGTCATGTTGGAACATATAAGTACATCCCATGCTCAGCTTCTGGGCTGATGAGTGCAAATTTGCTTCCAGTATTTGCCGATAACGTGCTGCATTCATCTTTCCTTCATCTTTGACCAAGTTTCCCGTGCCTTTATAGCTCACACATCCCCAAAACATTAGCGATCCACCTCCGTGCTTTACAGTTGGAATGGTGTACCTTTCATCATAGGCCTTGTTGAATGTAATGTTTATGGTTATGGCCAAAAAGTTAAATTTTGGTCTCATCACTCCAAATTACCTTGTTTCAGAAGTTTTGATGCTTGTCTCTGTGCTGTTTTGTGTATTGTAGGTGAAATACTTTGTGGCATTTGTGCAGTAATGGCTTTCTTCTGGCGACTTGACCATGCAACCCATTTTTGTTCAAGTATCTCCTTATTGTGCATCTTGAAACAGCCATACCACTAGTTTTCAGAGAGTCCAGTATTTCAGCTGATGTTATTTGTGAGTTTTTCTTTGTATCACGACCAATTTTCCTAGCAGTTGTTGATGACATTTTTGTTGGTCTACCTGACCGTGGTTTTGTTTTTAGAGCCCATGATTTTCCATTTGTTACTCAGTTTGAACACTGCTGACTGGCATTATCAGTTCCGTGTATATCTTTTTGTATCCCTTTCCTGTTTTAGGCAGCTCAACTACCTTTTCCCGCAGATCCAGTGACAATTCTTTTGCTTTCCCCATGACTCACAATCCAGAAACGACAGTGGCTGCATGTAAGATGCAAGAGTCTGTCTGGATCCCAGAAACTCACTCAGCTTTTATGCACACACACTGGTTACAAGCAAACAGGTCACAGGTGAGGATGTTACCTTTAGTAGCCATTCACACCAATTTGTGTCAACGTCTGTGCATGTTATCAGGCCAAAATCACTAGAGTATGTGAACGTTTGATCAGGGTCATTTGGATGTTTTGCGTTGTCATTGTGATTTAAAAAGAGAAAACACAGTAGTTTGACAATCAATGGCTTCACCCAACCACTAACGATGAGGGGAGAAAAAGGTTTGGTGTTATCATTCACATTCTCTGAAAAAAAGCCAAGAAAGCAAAAATTCTGACGGGGTATGTAAACTTTTGAGCACAATTGTTTTTAATGTTTTTCACATTTTTGCTTATTATTTCCTTGAGGAGACTTGAACATACGATGCTTGGAAGCCTATATAATATACTACAATACTCTAGTATTGCATTGTATTGGTAAACTGACAACCTCCTATGAAGTCCAGGATGGACGTTGAGTAGTAACAGGTCACATATGGCGGCTGCCATGAAAACCCACCGACCCTCCATGAACGTTTGAGCACAACTGTATATTAAAAAAAACATAAAAATAAAAACAACAAATCTAAAGAAAAAAAATTGCCAATGTATTAGTGGCTAAAGTTCCTGCTGTTTAGTAGTCCAAGACAAAATATATCAAAAGACGGACCTGATTTCTTCCACCTGAAGAAAATTGCCACATTTTCCATGTGAAGAATATGCCCTTTTCTCCATTAAAATATTATCAGGCTGCTTATTACCTTCCTAGACATCTGCAATAAGTCATAACTGACTGGAAGGGAACTACTTAAAATGGAGGCCTGAGGGTATTACAGCATTAACTCCTCCCTGCCTGAACCAAGTGATCTGACATGAACAAATGATCCAACACCTTCATACAGTCTCAATACAAAAACTGCCCAAACATTAAAAGGGGTAAATTAATATAATTGATTATCTAGTGACAATTGTCCACTATCAGAGGAACAGTAAACTCTTGAATTTACAACTGGGATTTAACAGGGTTTTCTGGGCACACAAATTTTATTAAAGCATTGTAATGCCCTTCAGCTAAAATTCTGTTCTTCTGCGGAACTCTTTACTCCATGCTGCAGTTCGTTCAAAGCACAGAGTACAGAGATGTAGGTAAGGGAATGGGTACACTACTAGTCAGATAGTAATTCAGAAGTAGGGTGCTGCGTCCTGCATGAAAAAATATGTAAATGAGAGAGGAGAAAAAAACCATGCCATATGACGCTGCCATATGACGCGCACACGTAGAGTATATGATATGAAAAAAATAACTTTATTGCATCAAATAACAGGCAATTAAAATCACATAAAAAACACGAAAAAAAGTGATGTACATATCATCCCCTGGCAGGGGCGCATATACCTCATGTGCAGCCGGTGCGGCTGCATCGGTTCCCAGAGGCTCCGGGGTGCCCCTGCAGGGCGGCTAATAATGAGGGCAATCTGGCCTGTTCATTCGGCCCCCAGGCCCCGGTTGGCCCCTGGCCAGATTGCCCTCATATGCGGTGGGCAGGGAGAGATCCCTGCAGCTCCGCTGCCTACAACAGATAATGGCAGCCGAGCTGCAGTGATCTGTCCTGCTTCCTGCCTGCACTTCCTGTCTCACACAGCAGTCAGCAGCGCGGCTGGATGACATCATCATTCAGCGCCGCAGCCGCTGTGCCAGTGAGAGGAAGCTGTCGGTGACGGTGAAGCTGTGGCTGCGGAAGAGCGTGCGGAGAGGTGAGACTGAGAGGTGTTGTCTGCTGGGTGTGTATGTGTGTGTGTGTGTGTGTGTAGAGATGAGTGGTGGTGGTGTGTGTGCGTGCGTGCGTGCGTGTGTAGCACTGCAGGGGAATGTGCAGAGAGGTGAATGGTGCAGTGTGTGTCTGTGTGTAGGTGGAGAAGAGGGCAATGATGGGGGTGATGGGGAGAAGGCAATGATGGGGTGACAGAGATGGCAATGATGGGGGTAGTGGGGGAGAAAGCAATGATGGGGTGGTGGAAAGGGCAATAATGGGTGGGGGAGGAGAAAATGATGGAGGTTGTGGTATGGGGAATGATGGTGGTGGTGGGAGAGAAGGCAATGATGGAGGTGGTGAAAAAGACAATAATGTTGGTGGTCGAAAGGGCAATAATGGGGTGGTGGGGAGGAGGAAGTGATGGAGCTTGTAGAATGGGCAATGATTGGGTGGTGGGGAAAAGGCAATGATGGTGGTTTTGGAAAGGTCAATGATGGGGATGGTGGGGGAAGAGGAAATGATGGAGGTGGTGGAAAGGACAATGATGGAGTGATAGGGGAGGAGGAAATGATGGAGGTGGTTGAATGGGCAATGATGGGGTGGTGGGGCAGAAGGCAATGATGGAGGTGGTGGAATGGGCAATGATGGGGTGGTGGAGAGAAAGCAATGATAGAGGTGGTGGAAAGGGCAATGATGGGTTGCTGGGGGAGAGGACAATAATGGGATGTGGGTGGAGAGGACAATGAGGGGTGTGGGATTGGGAAGGGAGGAAGGGGGATTTATAATAGATTTAGGAACAGGGGGAGGTGGAGGAAGAAGACGTTATTATCGCTTATTATGTTTAACACAGTCCCTTAGAATATAGTATACTCATTTACTATACATAGCAGAGCCCCTTAGTATATAGTGTAGTCACTTTTTATGTATAGCACAGTCCCTTAGTATATAGTGTACTCACTTATTATGTATAACATCATCCTTAGTTGCATAATTTCCTCTTTTATCATGTATAACAACGTCCCTTATTACATACCATCCTCTCTAGTTCCTGACACTCATAATGTGGTGGTGCACCATCTTGTGTGTCAGGTCCGAGCATTCCTACATGAAAAGTTTCCTGGAAAGTGGATTGGTCGTCGTGGGCCAGTTGAATGGCCACCTAGGTCTCCCGATTTGACCCCATTAGACTTTTATGTTTGGGGTCATCTGAAGGCAATTGTCTATGCTGTGAAGATACGAGATGTGCAGCATCTGAAACAATGGATACTGGAAGCCTGTGCTAGAATTTCTTCTGCGGTGTTGCTATCAGTGTGTCAAGAGTGGGAGAAGAGGTGTATCCATTATAAATGGCCCACCCATTTATATGGACAGGGTCCTGTTCCAATTTTTGTTTTGCCCATTCTGCCCTTTCAGCACACCGATATGGCATCAGTCAAACATCCCTTTGGCGGATATTAGTTACTCACAAATGGTACCCTTACAAAATCCAGCTGCTGCAGCATCTCATTGAGGATGACCCAGATCGGCGCGCTGAATTTGCAGAAAATTCCAAAAATTGGAACAGGACCCTCAGTTTACACAGAACATTATGTTCAGTGATGAGGCAAACGTTTTTGGTGGGCCATTTATATGGATACACTTAAATAACATGCGAATATTGACAGTTTTCTTGCGTAGGGTGTCTTGCATTGGAATCTGCTGCAATGACCCGGGTACTGCGTTCACCAGACAACAACACAATTTCTATCCGCTCCTCACGTGTTAACCTATGCGACCTGTAAATGGCTGTAAACAAAGAGAAACTTGTAAATAACTCATGAAAGAATAAAGTTACGTTAAAATCAAGCACACCATTGTTTTTTCTTGTGAAATACTCAATAAGTTTGATGTGTCATGCAACCCTCTTCCAATTGGAAAAAATAAAGTTGGATCCAAAATGGCCAACTTCAAAATGGCCACCATGGTCGCCACCCATCTTGAAAAGTTTTCCACCTCCCATATACTAATGTGCCACAAACAGGAAGTTGATATCACCAACCATTCCCATTTTATTTAGGTGTATCCATATACATGGCCCACTCTGTATAATGCACCCCCATAGGCAGCCTCTACAGTGTCATGCACCCCATAGGCAGCCTCTATAGTTTAATGCACCCTCATAGGCAGCCTCTATAGTGTAATGCACCCCAATAGGCAGACTCTACAGTGTAATGCACCCTTAGGCAGCCTCTATAGTCTAATGCACCCCAATAGGCAGCCTCTATAGTGTAATACATCTCCATAGGCAGACTTTATAGTGTAATGCAGCCCCATAGGCAGCCTCTAATGTACACTGCATCACCAGTGTGACGGACTCAGTGCTACAGGACCCTTGCAGACTTCGCCTACTCCAGACTGCTTCTGCACCTTTTCTACCCTCCATTAGAAGTGTGGTTTTGACAAAGACCAGCCTTGGTCGAAACGTTAACCGTAACTTAAAGTATCCGTCATTTTCTCTGAACACTAATAAGCATTGGGTGATGCCTGTACTAATAATAAAAAATACAACTTTCACGTAAAAACCTGCAAGTCTTGAGTGTGCGGCTGTTTTTTCTATAGACACTGTGACTTTGTGTTCAGCCTGCACCTTTTTTCCATGCGGAGTGCACCACATCTCTTGTACTGCCTAATGCACCCCCATAGGCAGCCTCTACAGTATCATGCACCACATAGGCAGCCTCTATAGTGTAATGCACCCCAATAGGCAGACTCTACAGTGTAATGCACCCCAATAGGCAGCCTCTATAGTGTAATACATCTCCATAGGCAGACTTTATAGTGTAATGCAGCCCCATAGGCAGCCTCCGCGTCTCTTACAGGCACACTTCACCTCTCTCCTGCATAAGTGGAACTTTTTCCCTGTTGGTTACTCAGACGCCACTCTCTTTGTGTGCCCAGAGACATTTTCTTGTCTCCTTCCGTTATTTCACACACAGTACGTTACTGATGAAGGTCCGGTGTGTTGGACCGAAACGTTTATTTTGGGTACTACATTAAAAAATTCACTAAGAGCATAAGTTGAGTGCAAGGTTTTTCATTATTTATACTGTAAGGTGTGGGAACCTACCTTTGCAACATCATCAGTAGTGCACACGTCTCTACTATTTAATCTATAGTATAATGCAACCCCATAGGCAGTTTCTATAGTGTAATGCACCCTCATAGGCAGCCTCTAGTGTAATGCACCCCCATAGGCATCCTCTATAGTGTAATGCACCCCCATAGGCTGTCTCTATAGTGTAATGCACCCCCATAAGCAGCCTTTATAGTGTAATGCACCCCCATAAGCAGCCTCTATAGTGTAATGCACCCCCATAGGCAGCCTCTATAGTGTAATGCACCCCCATAGGCAGCCTATATAGTATAATGCAACCCCCATCAAAATCTTCTTTAGTGTAATGCATAGTGTAATGTACCCACATAGGCACCCTCTATAGTGTAATGCACCCCTATAGGCAGCCTCTATAGTGTAATGCACCCCCATAGGCAGCCTGTATAGTATAATGCACCCCCCATAAGCAGCCTCTATAGTGTAATGCACCCACATAGGCAGCCTCTATAGTGTAATGCACCCCCATAGGCAGCATCTATAGTGTAATGCACCCCCATAGGCAGCCTCTATAGCATAATGCAACCCCATAGCAGCCTCTATAGTGTAATGCACCCTCATAGGCAGCCTCTAGTGTAATGCCCCCCATAGGCAGCATCTATAGTGTAATGCACCCCCATAGGCAGCCTCTATAGCATAATGCACCCCCATAGGCAGCCTCTGTAACATAATGCACCCCCATAGGCAGCCTCTATTGTGTAATGCATCCCCATAAGCAGCCTCAATAGTGTAAGCCACCCACATAAGCAGTGTCTATAACATAATGCACCCCCATAGGCAGGCTCTGTAGTGTAATGCAGTCCCATAGGAATCCTCTATAGCATAATGCACCCCCAAAAGCAGCCTCTATAGTGTAATGCACCCCATAAGCAGCCTCTATAGTATAATGCACCCCCATAGGAAGTATCTATAGTATAATGCATGTATTAAAAAAAATACTCATACTCCGCTGCTCCAAGCTCCCACTTATCTCCAGACCACAGATCGTGCCACTGTCAGTGTCAGCATCAGTGACGTTAGATGCTGACAGGGAGATGATGGGAGGGGAAGCGTAGCACTCCTTCTCTCATCAATGCGGTCAGTTGCATTGGCTAGATGCCGATACAGTTGAACCTGTGATGACGGGCGGGGCCCACTGCTGGCATCGGGTCCCCCACCGCCTGCTCAGGGGCCCAATAGCTGCCTGGTGGCATAACAGGGAGATCTCCCTGCTCTGCCACAGAATGTAATTGTATCGGCGTGCTCCGGGTGGGCCACCTCAGAAAGTGAGGCTCGGGGCCACCACCCTCTCTGCTCTCCCTCGGTGGACACATCCCTGGTTTGGTAACCATGCACTCAGGCACTTTATCGGAGAGCTACCTCTAGAGCCTTACACACTTTGGCCTCATATGCTGCCTTTATTATTTCACTACTAGGCAGGAATCCTTTACAGTCCCTTTGTCCTCACCATAGGACATATGGATCTTTGTCTATGTATTTGTATTCTTTGAGGCCATGGTTTTTCTCACTTGCTACAGTATGATAACATCCTTATAGCATTGTATTTATTCCAAGATTACTGACCTTTACGCTAACCCCGCGCTATAATCATTTTGATTCCATTTAATTGATAGCAGAGGTTGGCTTGAGGCTGCTACTTTATTATTAATGTGAGGACGCCCACTACTATACTATATATATGTAATTGCATATTATTTTGATCCATTTATAACTGTTTACATGTTTATTATTGCTTATGCTTGCACACATTGTGGTCTAGAATTCTATTGATCTTGTGTAGTTAGCCACTTACCAGTGTTTCACATTCATTTCAATTGTACCAGGGGATGATATGTACATCACTTATTTTCGTGTTTTTTTTATGTGATTTTGTCT
Source organism: Ranitomeya imitator (assembly GCF_032444005.1). Lineage (NCBI taxonomy): Eukaryota > Metazoa > Chordata > Amphibia > Anura > Dendrobatidae > Ranitomeya > Ranitomeya imitator. The sequence goes on along the minus strand of NC_091282.1, from coordinate 645,156,992 downwards.
GTCATTTAGTGGAATAAAGTTGTTAATTTTTTCATATCATATAATCTAGGTCTGCATGGCATGGTCTTTTTCTCCTCTCTCTTTACAGAGTACAGAGATTTCCTGTCGGTGCTTTGAACTGCCCAGCCGACAGCTCTATAGTCCATGGTAAGGTCATGGGGGTGTGGCCTGTGATTTTAGTTAAGTTTGTAGTCACTGGGGATGTGTACAGGGAAAGAGCACATTGCAGGCTCCACGCAGACCAAGTAATCTCTTGTTACTTTGTCCAGAGTTGACGGAGCTGTGCGTTTAAAGTGCTATAGTAGTCACTGCTCCCCTACAGTATAGTGAGTAGTGTTGAGCCACCTGGGTTCGGTTTGGTTCGTCGAACAGGGACGTGTTCGACGAATACCGTCGAATCCCATTGAAACCAATGGCAGGCAAACACAAACACATAGAAAACACCTTAAAAGGTGTCCAAAAGCTGACAAACTGCTCAGACGACACAACAAACACATGGAAAAGTCACAACTACATATAGTCATGTGAAAAGAAAAGAGGTGGAGTTGTAAAAGGAGGAGGAGACACAGATATAGGCATGTCATGCCCTTCTAAAATCAAGAAAGGCTGGAGTAAAAATCTAAAATCACTCTACCAACATCCAGACGTCTTGACAAAAAAAATAAATAAATAAAAATCTTTAGGTAGAATGGCGGCGGGTCCATTCAGAACACTTTCCTTAGAAGACGTAGTGGTACCACCGTTGGGAGTTGTGCCAAGAAATGAACCCAATACATTCAGACTAATCCACCATTTGTCATATCCAAGGGGCAGGTCAGTAAACGACAACATCGACGCAAAACCAAGTACAGTACTATGTACTGTATCTCCTTTGACGAGGCAATCAGGCGGGTCAAGAAGTTGGTAAGGGGCACCCTAATAGCCAAAACAGACATTGAGGGGGCGTTCCGGTTACTACCTATGCCTCCGAATAGTGTCTTCCCATTGGGCTGCTTCCGTGAAGGAGCATACTACATAGATCGCTGTTTGCCCATGGGGTGCTCCGTATCCTGCTCACTATTTGAGGTGTTTAGTTGCTTCCTCAAATGTTTCGTCATGGACGTTTGTAAGGCGGCACATATTATCCACTAGATTGTGGCCCGATTCTAACGCATCGGGTATTCTAGAATATGCATGTCCCCGTAGTATATGGACAATGATGATTCCAGAATTCGCGGCAGATTGTGCCCATCGCTGATTGGTCGAGGCAACCTTTATGACATCATTGTCGCCATGGCAACCATTATGACATCTACGTCGATACTGTGCCCATCGCTGATTGGTCGAGGCGAATTCGCGGCAGACTGTGCCCTTCGCTGATTGGTCGAGGCAACCTTTATGACATCATCGTCGCCATGCTGTGCCCGTCGCTGATTGGTCGAGGCCTGGCGGCCTCGACCAATCAGAGACGTGGGATTTCCAGGACAGACAGACAGACAGACAGACGGAAAAACCCTTAGACAATCATATATATAGATTACCTCGACGACTTCTTATGCCTGGGCCCAAAAGATTTGTCACAGTGTGAAAACATGCGGTAGTCCACCTGTGAGAAGGAGAGAGCTGGAGGGATAGTGGACACCCCAGAGCCGAGGGGTTAGATTGAGAAAGGAAGAAGGTGGTGTAGCTTGCTTCATGGGTGGGGTACTCTGCTGAGTAGCAGAAATTGCTACTAGGCCCAAAAGGATTTCCTGGGCTAGATGCCGTTAAAAAATAGTACTTAGGTAAGCCGTTAAAAAATAGTACTTAGGTAAACAGGCGGTGTAGCTTGCTTCATGGGTGGGGTACGCTGCTGCTGAGTAGCACCAAATTCTACTAGGCCCAAAAGGATTTCCTGGGCTAGATGCCGTTACAAAATAGTAGTTAGGTAAACAGGCGGTGTAGCTTGCTTCATGGGTGGGGTACGCTGCTGAGTAGCACTAAATTCTACTAGGCCCAAAAGGATTTCCTAGGCTAGATGCCATTACAAAATAGAACTTAGGTAAACAGGCGGTGTAGCTTGCTTCATGGGTGGGGTATGCTGCTGAGTAGCACCAAATTCTACTAGGCCCAACAGGATTTCCTGGGCTAAATGCCGTTACAAAATAGTAGTTAGGTAAACAGGCGGTGTAGCTTGCTTCATGGGTGGGGTACGCTGCTGAGTAGCACCAAATTCTACTAGGCCCAAAAGGATTTCCTGGGCCAGATGCCGTTAAAAATAGTACTTAGGTAAACAGGCGGTGTAGCTTGCTTCATGGGTGGGGTACGCTGCTGAGTAGCACCAAATTCTACTAGGCCCAAAAGGATTTCCTGGGCTAGATGCTGTTACAAAATAGTAGTTAGGTAAACAGGCAGTGTAGCTTGCTTCATGGGTGGGGTATGCTGCTGAGTAGAACCAAATTCTACTAGGCCCAAAAGGATTTCCTGGGCTAGATACCATTACAAAATAGTACTTAGGTAAACAGGTGGTGTAGCTTGCTTCATGGGTGGGGTACGCTACTGAGTAGCACCAAATTCTACTAGGCCCAAAAGGATTTCCTGGGCTAGATGCCGTTACAAAATAGTATTTAGGTAAACAAGCGGTGTAGCTTGCCTCATGGGTGAAGTACGCTGCTGAGTAGCACTAAATTCTACTAGGCCCAAAAGGATTTTCTGGGCCAGATGCCGTTAAAAATAGGACTTAGGTGAACAGGTGGTGGGTGGCTGGGCTACTCTGCTGATGTTGTGTGTGACATGCTGGTGTAGCGCAGGCACAGCTTTCTTTGAGAAGTAGTGGCGACTGGGCATCTGGTACTGGGGCACTGCAACGGACATAAGGTCTCGAAAATACTCTGTGTCCACCAGGCGGAAAGGCAGCATTTCTGTAGCCAACAGCTTGCAGATGGAGAAATTTAACCTCTTAGCTTTGTCATGGCTAGGAGGAAATGGTCTTTTACTTGTCCACATCTGAGGGACTGAGGGCTGGCTACCGTGCTTAGACGGAGTTGAGTAGGGTGTCCCCGGCAAACTGCTGGTCTGTGAGGAAGGTGCAGGCGGAGATGTTATGTTGCCTTGATCAAAATGTGGTGTCGATGTCGGAGAGCGCTCTGCAACAGCAGGTGTTTCCACTTGCAAATGTCCTGACGACCTGCCAATTACACTGGCTGTTGCGGGTAAAAAGGTGTAAGGTCTGCGTCCAAAACCATGTGCGACTGCTGTCCCCACAGTCACAGAGGATGAAGAGGATGCGGATGCACTTGATGGGGCAGACGGTGGTTGAGTCGGCCCACTAGGCCGCATTGTAGCACAGTGAGCTTCCCACTGCAACTTATGCCTCATATCCATGTGACGTTCATGCATGAAGTACTCAAGCTAGTAATTTTTTGTCCTCTACTGAGATTTTGTTGACAAATCTTACAGATAACATGAGTTGGGTCATCCTTTGCAATGTCAAGAAATACCCAGGCAATGCAAGGCTTGGAGCCCGTGCAACCTGAAGAGCCACCACGACTTCTGGTCTGAGGCACAGTTGGGGTTGAGGATGCAGTTGTTGACGTGCTTCCAGTACTCTGTCTCTGTCCAGGAAGGCGCAACGTAACCTCGTCGTCAGACTCCTCACTAGCATCCTCCTCCACCTCCTCTGCTGACCTCATGGACTGACAGACTGGGGGTTGACAGTAAGTGGGGTCTACAACCTCGTCATCATCATCCTGTGTGTTCTCACACCCGTCGTCCTCAGAGCCAACCTCTTCCTGCCCTGACCAAAAAGTTAAGTTTTCGTTCCAATCAGGTATCTCAGTCTCATCATCATCTTCCTCATTGTCTCCACCAACAGGAGTTACAGTTTGGGAACGAGGGTCTACATTATGCTCAGAACCTTCTTCCTCTGGGCCTGGATCCGACTCACAAAGACTCTGGGCATCAGTGCAAATCATTTCCTTGTCTGGATTCACAGAAGCTCTGGAGCAGACCTCTGATTCCCAGGCTATAGTATGCGTAAACAGCTCTACAGACTCAACCATGTGTGTTACCCCATGCTCAGACGGGCGGCTGGAGAATTGGGAGCTGTGAGGAAGCAAGTGCGATTGGGGTGACAACTCTGAGGACTGGAGTAGTTGTGATGTTGAAGTTGACATGGAGGAGAGCCCACTTGAACGAGCACTTGATATCCGTTCAAGCACCTGCTGTTTTTGTGCCTCATCTGGAATTTTTGGTGATGCTTGTAGCGATGGTTGTAAGAAAGGGATCATATCAGATTGTCCACAAAAATAAGTAGACATCTTACTTTGGCTGGAAGATGGTCTTTCTTCTGCAGATGTTACTGTTGCTTTACCACCTACCCCACGGACACAACCTTTTTTTCCCTTACCAACACGCCTATTCCCCTTTCCACCAGAAGCAGGCCTTTTGCCACTCGTTTTAGTGCTTAACTAATTGGAAACTCTGTATCTGTAGTTGTTGGCACAACAACCGATGGATGAAAGCCAAGCAGAACTGAGTGGCCAAACTGTGGTACTAGGCCCAAAACTATTAACTGTATTAGATGCAGTAAAAATAGAGATACCCAGGCGGTATAGTTAGTTTCACAGGCGAGCTACTCTGCTGACATGCAGACACTGCTCCTAGGCCCTAAACTATTAACTGGATTAGATGCAGTGAAAATTGAGATACACAGGCGGTGTAGTTAGTTTCACAGGCGGGCTACTCTGCTGACGTGCAGACACTGCTCCTAGGCCCAAAACTATTAACTGGATTAGATGCAGTAAAAATTTAGTTACACAGGCGGTATAGTTAGTTTCACAGGCGGGCTACTCTGCTGACGTGCAGACACTGCTCCTAGGCCCAAAACTATTAACTGGATTAGATGCAGTAAAAATAGAGATACACAGGCGGTATAGTTAGTTTCACAGGCGGGCTACTCTGCTGACGTGCAGACACTGCTCCTAGGCCCAAAACTAATAACTGGATTAGATGCAGTGAAAATAGAGATACACGGGCGGTATAGTTTGTTTTACAGGCGGGCAACTCTGCTGATGTGCAGACATTGCTCCTAGGCCCAAAACTATTAACTGGATTAGATGCAGTAAAAATAGAGATACACAGGCGGTGTAGTTAGTTTCACAGGCGGGCTACTCTGCTGATGTGCAGACACTGCTCCTAGGCCCAAAACTATTAACAGGATTAGATGCAGTAAAAATTTAGATACACAGGCGGTATAGTTAGTTTCTCAGGCGGGCTACTCTGCTGACGTGCAGACACTGCTCCTAGGCCCAAAACTATTAACTGGATTAGATGCAGTAAAAATTTAGATACACAGGCGGTATAGTTAGTTTCACAGGCGGGCTACTCAGATGACTTTCAGACAATGCTACTAGCCCAAAAGGATTGGCTGAGCTAGATTACACCAAATGCTGTGACAAACACTTGCACAGCGCTGGCACAGACCTGCCTGGCAAACAGTGCTATGAACTGCTGTAACCTGCCCTTAAAAGGGCTGATATTACAACTAGTCCCGACTCCTCCCGACTCCCTAAACCTATCTCTCTGAAAATTCGGTCCAAAAAAACACTCTTGGACTGTATAGCGCCCACAGCAGCGGTGCCGTCTAAGACTAAGCTGCAGCAGTGAGGAAATGGTGGCGACGGGGCAAATGGCTGGTTCTTATAGGGCAAGGACATGTGACATACACAGCCAATGACACATGCCCTTGCTTGTGTGCATCACATGCACATTGCTGTGTGTTTGCACTGCTGATAGGCTGAGGGACTGCACCGCCCCACTGTAAATGCGGGAAAGAAAAAAAAAAGGAGATCGGCGTTATTTCAGCACAGATCTATCCCCCGCCCCGCCCACTATACACTGAAACAGTGGGACATTTACCAGGACTTGGGCACGCCATAGGTAATATACCGGTACTTATATATGCACTTACAACCCCGTCTTCCACATGGTTTAGGTTTTGCGTACAATTAGGATTGGTGTTCCTTTCAGCTTTTTTGCTACTAAGGCTATTATGTCAGTGGCTTTTTGATGTTGTATTTGAGTTTCACATAGACCATTTATTACTCTGCATAAACCTGGGCCATTTTGTGTGCGGTGCAGCATTTGATGTTTATTGTGTCCAATTCCTGGTGACCTCTAGTTTGTTTTTTGAGGTACCTAGGTCTCATCCTTTATATATGTATTTTTTGTGAATTGGTGAATTTTACATTCCTTGTGCCATAGAGATTTTTTTGTGGTTTTGTGAATTGACATAGTTCTACGGAATGGGACCAAGCTGTTTTTAGCTTAGGTCAATAGGATTAATATGTATGTATTAACAATGATAAACAGTTTTAATGTGCAAATCAAGCGAGGCTTTTGCTGAACAAACAGTTATCGAACAGAAACTCTAACAGCCGAATTTTAAGCAAATTGTTCGAGTTCGTCGAACGACTCGAACACCGCCCAAAACAGCTCGAATTTGAAATTGGTGAACAGTTTGACTCGAACACCGCTCATCTCTAATAGTGAGCCTGTGTCATGCAAGTGACATTACCTGTAACAGCAGCACGTTAGGATAATAGATACTAAAGTGATGTGGAAGTAATATTATGAAGAACTGATTTGGCAACAATTTATCTTTCTTGAGAGTGTATACAATTCTCAGGATGGTGCTTTGTAGGTATTATAGTTAGTGTATGTAGATTTGGCTCTGTGGATTCGCAGCAGTTTTCCATGCGGTGTACGGTACCATGTAAACCTATGGGAAACCAAATCCGCTGTGCCCATGCTGTGGAAAATTCCGCGTAGAAATGCTGCGGTTTAACTTCCGCAGCATGTCAATTCTTTGTACAGATTCCGCAGCGTTTTACACCTATTCTATTATAGGAATCCACAGGTGTTAAAACGCACGTGAAATCCGGATGAAATCGGCACAAAATCCACCGTAAACCCGCAGGGAATCCACTGGTAAAACGCAGGTCATTTTACCTGCGGATTCTGCAGAATCCGTGGGGAAAAATCCACAATGGAATCCGCAACGTGTGCACATACCCTTATACTCAGCATGTGTGGTCCTTGTACCAGCACCTTTAACAGCAGAGTGTTAGGAGAGTGCATACTAGGTGATGTTGGAGGAATGCAATGAAGGAGAACTGTTTGGGCAGCGATTTATCCTTCTTAAATGGAATCTGTCACCCCATTTTAGGCCTACAAGGTAAGGCCACTGCCCTCCGCATTCTATAATGCTGTAGCTAAGCCCCCAATGTAACCTAAAAGGTAAGAAAAACAAGTTATATTATACTCACCCAGGGGCGGTCCCGGTGTGGTCCGGTCCGATGGGCGTCACAGGTCCGGGTCCGGCGCCTTCCATCTTCATACGATGACGTCCTCTTCTTTGCTTCCTGTCGCGCTTCAGGCGCAGGCGTACTTTGTCTGCCCTGTTGAGGGCAGAGCAAAATACTGCAGTGCACAGGCGATGGGAAAGGTCATAGAGGCCCGGCACTGCAGTACTTTGCTCTGCCCTCAACAGGGAAGACAAAGTACGCCTGTTCAGGAGCCGCGACAGGAAGCAAAGAAGAGGACGACATCGTATGAAGATGGAAGATGTCGGACCCGGACCACGACGCCCATCGGACCCGAACCGCACTGGACCATCCCCTGGGTGAGTATAATATAACTTGTTTTTCTTCTCTTTCAGGTTACATCGGGGGCTTATCTACAGCATTATAAAATGCTGTAGTTAAGCCCCTGATGGCGGTGGCCTTAGCTTATAGGCCTAAAATGGGGTGACAGATTCCCTTTAAGACTGTATAGGCGTCTCAGAATGGTGCTTTCTAGGTATTATCGGTATATTGCGTCTATGTAATGCAACTACCAGCACCTGTAACAGCAGTGTGATAGGATAGTAAATACTGAGTGATGTAGGAGGAATATAATGAAGGATAACTATTTCATCTGCAATTTATCCTTCTTGAGACTATATAGGAGTCTCAGGATGGTGCTTTGTAGGTATTATAGCTATACTAAGCATGTGTGGTGCTAGTACCAGCACCTGTAACAGCAGAGTGCATGGAGAATACATACTAGGTGATGTTGGAGGAATTCAATGAACGAGAACTGTTTGGGCAGCGATTTATCCTTCTTCAGACTGTAAAGGATTCTCAGGATGGTGCTTTATAAGTAGTATCAGCAAGCACTGAGGGTTTTAGCTCAAGGGTACAAAAAGTAGTAGGCAAGGACGTTGGGGACCGATTGGAGGCACAGCCAGATCATTTTTTTGTGTGTCTAGAAATCCCTTTTTTTTAAAACCCTGTTTATTAAATGCATACAAGTACATACAGGCAATGATATCCAACAAATACCATAAATGTAACACTTAAATTTAAGACTATGGTATTGGAACCCAATTATGAAGTGTCTCAAGTAAGTACCATGAGTTGTGTTCGAATTGTTTCCTCAATCTATCTGTTGTCTGGTAATGTGGGATTGAACGCGCCTATCTTAGAAATCCCTTTTAATGGATCTGCTTCTAGTGCTTTGGTGGTTCAGACACAATTATCACTGTGCATCTGTGAACAGGTTTTTGGCTGTTACCAATCACTGTCAGCAAGGAGAGATCTCTTGAAATAGTGATTAATGGAAGCACAAAGTATATTAGAAAATCAGTATATGAAATGATTTCCGCTTTAACAGAAAAAGTGTTTCCTCCACGCAATTCTGAGTCAGAGGATGAAAGCCTGACAGATTCGTATATTCTTCCCCCCTCCACCTCAGGGTAATTAACCAGCTTTCTACCTCCCATCTGCTCAATTTACATCTCATAACCGGAGCCCCAGCTGCGATGCGCGTTCTCTGGGTTATTCTGACACTTCTCACAGTCATCTGGGGATGAACACATACAAGTCAATGTCTCTGAGGGATTTTACATGGTCAAGTAGCTCTCTTGACCTTGCTGTCTTGGCGGAGGAATCTGGTACCTCATGGAGGAATGCACACGCACTAGTAATCAATAAATACATATTTAATGTGTCCTGTGGTTAATGACGTCATGTCACACGGACATGGCTTATTATACCGCCACGATATGCTACTGCGGTATCTCATTATCTGTATTAATGACGTGCCTCTTCTATTAGTACCGTGCGGTGTAATGACCTTTATAATGAGGGACTCTCCAGAGAATACAGATTCAGAATAGGAATGTGCAATGTTACATGTTGGAGGGAGTAGTACTGCTGGCTAGGGTTAATATGTTTCTCACTCTTTCCAATAATGCAACATCAGTCCAGATCACTGCATCAATAACACTCTCTGTCCTCCCTTCTAATATGCTCTAAATTCCTAACATTCCCTTACATTTATTGAAAACACAAGTTTGCACATCCCACGTCTTTAACCTCCAGCCTCTTCCATATGTACCGAGCGCTCCTCTTATATATTCTCAAACTAGACATGTCCCCTGTGAAGCTCGAGATTAAAGGCATAACTCAAAGCGTAGATCTGTCGCCAGATTTCACAATACAATCTGCATACATTTTTATATAGATCCCTTACACCTGAGGAGGAGGGTGTACTTACTGTGAAAATCCATACCATCAAATCTAGGAGCTCTATTGAATACTGTATACAGTATATAATTTAAAATCTAATGAAAAATCCAATTTAAACCTCCTGGGCCACGATGCAAACTACCCCTTCTAACATGCCGCTTCTAATATTGGTATCTTCTTATGTTATAAGTACAACTGCTCCCTCAGCATCGCCCAAAATACACAGAAACATACTCGCGCCATTTTATCTCACCTACTAGTTGGTGAAGAAGCTGTGTATATATATATATATATATATATATATATATATATCACAACCTTATCCTTTGGATCTTTTATTATAAAAATGAAAAACATAACAATAATAAAACAAAACAAAATTATCAAAGGAGAATCCTTTGGATATTTTATTATAAAAATGAAAAACATAACAATAATAACCAAAACAAAACAAAATTATCAAAGGAGAAAACAATATAATGACACTGGTCCAGCTGCTCATTCTCTACTCACACACATATTATACATATATACAGAATTAGAACTAATAATAACTTCTTTCACCTTCTAGTCCAGATACCAAAGAAAATAATAACCAACAAACAAATAAAATAAACAATAGCAGACAAAGATCTATATACATAATTGTCTAAGGGGTACTTCCGTCTGTCTGTCTGTCCTTCTGTCACGGTTATTCGTTCGCTGATTGGTCTCGACAGCTGCCTGTCATGGCTGCCGCGACCAATCAGCGACAGCCACAGTCCGATTAGTCCCTCCCCTACTCCCCTGCACTCACTGCCCGGCGCCCGCTCCGTAATCCCCTCTGCTCACACAGGGTTAATGGCAGCGGTAACGGCCCGCTGTGTAACGCGCTCCGTTACCGCTGCTATTAACCCTGTGTGTCCCCAACTATTTACTATTGATGCTGCCTATGCGGCATCAATAATAAAAATAGGTCATGTTAAAAATAATTAAAAAAAACCAAACCTGCTATACCTCACCCTCCGCCGCCTTTCTCGCTCCTCTCCACGCTCCCGGGACCGCTCCATTGCAAGCGGCAGGTTCCGCTCCCGTCCCAGGGCTGGTGTGGGACAAGGACCTGCCGTGAGGTCACGGTCGGTCATGTGACTGCGACGTCATCATAGGTCCTGCTCACACCAGCGCTGGGACGGGAAGCTGCCGCTTGCAATGGAGCGGTCCCGAGAGCGTGGAGAGGAGCGAGAAAGGCGGCGGATGGTAAGTATAGCAGGACTTCAACGGGCTATAGGTGAGTATATGTTTATTTTTTTTTTAAGTCTCTATACTACGTGGCTCTGTGCTGGGCAATATACTATGTGGCTCTGCTATATACTATGTGGCTAAGCAATATACTACGTGGCTGGGCAATATTCCTCTCAGCATGGACCTGTAGAAGCGCCGATCGGGCGTGAAACAGCTGTCGTCCTCGTCTGTTCACTCCTCACTCCATCGTACTCCCCCGTGCCGTGAAGATTTATGTGTTCACACAAGCGTTAATAAAGACAAGCTTTGCATCACAGGACCGGTGAGTGTTGCCGTGTTTTGCTCTTATCTATCGGATACTACGTGGCTGGGCAATATACTACATGGCTGGGCAATATACTACGTGGCTGGGCAATATACTACGTGGCTCTGTGCTGGGCAATATACTACGTGAATGGGCAATATACTACATGGCTCTGTGCTGGGCAATATACTATGTGGCTGGGCAATATACTACGTGGCTGGGCAATATACTACGTGGCTGGGCAATATACTACGTGGCTGGGCAATATACTACATGGCTGGGCAATATACTACGTGGCTGGGCAATATACTACGTGACTGGGCAATATACTACGTGGCTGGGCAATATACTACGTGGCTGGGCAATATACTACGTGGCTGGGCAATATACTACGTGACTGGGCAATATACTACGTAGCTGGGCAATATACTATGTGGCTGGGCAATATACTACGTGGCTGGGCAATATACTACGTGGCTGGGCAATATACTACGTGGCTCAGTGCTGGGCAATATACTACGTGGCTGGGCAATATACTACGTGGCTGGGCAGTATACTACGTAGCTGGGCAATATACTATGTGGCTGGGCAATATACTACGTGGCTGAGCAATATACTACGTGGACATGCATATTTTAGAATACCCAATGCGTTAGAATCGGGCCACCATCTAGTAAATACATAAACTTTATATATATATATATATATATATATATATATATATATATATATACGAACAGCACCAGACCAAATACCTTATTGCGTGCACGCTTCCCTGGCCATATATATATATATTGTGACAGAGTCACTGGCATAGTATTTGAAGGGAGATACATGTGACTGTGCATACTGTGGTCAGTGATGTAAAACCAGAGTGTTTTTTTCCTCCAGCAGGCTAAGTGCTGAGAGGGTTAATAGTAACCTATGATATGGGCTGGTTTTAGTGGACCTCCATAGAGCAGGTGGGCAGAGGTCCACTGTATCTCCACATGCAGAGTCCTGCCAGGACCTGTGTGAGGTCAAGGTCATGTGACCATCACATGGGTGTTAAATACCTGGCCATGAGAGTCAGTGTGTGTTGTGTATTGAGAAAGCAGGAACTCCCACATAGCTCCCCGAAGGAGCTAAAGAACTGTGCGGGATTACTGCAGGTGAACCTTGCAGGGAATGGACTCATAAGGACTGTGTTTTTGTTTGTTTTACCGTTATGCCATCAAGGCTCTGTTTATTTTGCTGAACCCTGCTATGGTTTATGCTACTCACAATAAAGCAGCAGGTGATTCTCTACCAGAACAGTTCCTGTGTCTACCTGAGGAAGCAGCTAAGTGTGTCAACCCCTCACATGTGGTGGAGAATACGGGCAGCGTTCCAGGAACAAGCATGGAGGAGCTTGTGAAGCATCTCGTTCAAGCACAGCAGCAACATCAGCTCACCAGTAAGCAGCAGCAAGCGGCGCAGCAAGAGCCGAATAAGCTATTAGCACAGCAGCTTCAACACCAAATACAGCAGCAGCAACAGCAGCAGGAGGTGCTAACATGACAAATGGAGCGCCTCGCAGAGGCGATTCATGTAAAACCTGTGGTCTCCTTTCTATCTCCAGGTGATAACGCACACGTCTGGAAAAACGGTAAGACGAGCCTTATAGAAAATGACCCCGGGGAAATTATGTCGAAGCCTTTTTGACAGTGTTCGAGCGGGTAGTGGAGCGTGAGAGGCTACCACCAGAGCAGTGAGCGGAGGTCCTAGCCCCTTATTTGACTGGTGAACCCCGAAAGGCATATTATGACCTAGCCCTCCAGGATGCCAAAGAGTACGGCAAATTAAAAACTGAAATTCTGGCATGCCTAGGAGTGTCAATGTCTGTAAGGGCTCAGCAAGTCCATCGTTGGGCGTATGCTGGTGACAAACCCCCACGCTCCCAGATGTTTGATCTGTTGCACCTGGTCCAAAAGTGACGGCAGCCAGAGTCTTCCACTCTGGCCCAAATGGTTGAACGTGCGGTGATGGACAGATTCATCCACTCCCTCCTCAGGCCAATACAGACCTGGGTTGCCCAGGGCAACCCCCAGAATGCAGATGACTTGGTCGGCCTGATTGATAGATACCAGGTTGTGGAGAAATCCTTCTAGAAACCTCACCTTGCTACTTCCCAATACTGGGATACCCATAAGGAGCGGATTCACCACAGAGGGCGGATAGACCCACAAATGGGGGTCGTCCCAATCCTGCTGAAGGGTCCCCTAAGGCTGTTATGAAGGGTGTGGTCTGTTGGTGGTGTCACAATCCTTGACACATAGCCGCCCGGTGTCATATGTCCCCTGAACTCATGGACTGCAGCCTAGGCAGGCGCTGTTCCTATTATGTCTATCCGGCCTGCAGTGTGGACTGTCAACCTGGCGATGGTCCCCAGTCATGTCAATGGGGTAATGGTTCTAGGACTGTTGGACTCTGGAAGTCTGGTAACCCTAATCAGCGCTGCACTGCCCCACCAGTTAATCTCTAACAAGTTTGTGGGCATCTGCTGCATACACTGAGATGCAAAGGACTACTTTGTAGCCCGAGTAACCATGGGAACAGACTGTGGTGATAAATCCCATGAGGTTGGGGTAGTAAGAGACTTAATCCATCCTGTCATACTGGGATGGCATTTTGCTCTTTTTGGAACTTATGGTAAAAGGGGCTGTACAGAGTGCCCCGGTCAAAAGCCAGGCCCCTCTGTAGGTGACTCCATCAAAATTAGAGGTGAAGGAGTTTCTCCTCTGCGTCCTCGCTGGAGAGGAGGACGAGACGGTAACAGAGGAGCCCAGATTCCCTATCTTAGAGGTGCCTGAAGAGAACTTTGGGACTGCTCAACTTCAGGACCTTACATTGAAGGGTGCATTCGGGAATGTGACTGTATGTAATGAGGTTGCTTAAGAGCCGGGGGCTGACACCAGGTTCCCTCATTTTGCAGTAGAGGACGAGTTATTGTATCAGGTGACCAAACTGAGGTGACATAGTGGAGCAGCTGTTAGTACCAGGACCCTATCGACGAAGGGTTTGAGACATGGCCCATTCGCATGTGTTGGGTGGACATCTCGAGGTAGAGAAAACTCAGGAGAAAGTGCTACAGTGGTTCTATTGGCCAGGGTGTTACTAACAGATCCTAAATTATTGTAGATCCTGCCTCACCTGTCTGATAACTGCTCCTTCTTCTCACTTCTAAAGCCCCTTAGTCCCACTGCCTGTGATAGAGATCCCCTTTGAAAGGATTGCTATGGACCTGGTAGATCCATTTGTTAAATCTGCACGTGGCCACCATTACATCTTCGTGGTCATGGATTATGTGATCCGGTACTCAGTAGCGTTGCCACTGAGGAACTCTTCGGCTAAAAATATCGGGAGCTTGTCTATATCTTTGCCCGGACCGGTTTGCCCAAGGGGATCTTGACTGACCAAGGTGTCCCATTTATGAGCAAAGTAATGTGGGAGCTGTATAGAGTCCTCCAGATTGCCCAATTGCAAACCTCCGTTTACCATCTGCAGACCAATGGCCTGGTGGACCGCTTCAACAAGACCTTGAATGCCATGCTCAAGAGAGTCGTGGAAATGGACAGTAGAGACTGAGACTATCTGCTCCAGTTCCTACTGTTTTCTATCAGAGAAGTCCCATAGGCCTCTACTGGCTTCTCGCCATTCGAGCTCCAATATGGCCGACATCCATGAGGGCTCCTAGACATTGCCAAGAAAACCTGGGAAGCCGAGGTCATGCCACACCGGAGTGTCATTGAGCATGTCTCCCAGCTGCAGGAAAGTATGGCACATGTAATACCTATTGTAAAGGAACACCTTCTCCAGGCACAGGAGGCCCAAGCAAGGGTATACAACCGATCAGCAAGGCTAATGCAATTCTATCTCGGGGACCACGTGCTGATTCTTATCCCTACGGTGGAGAGCAAGTTCTTGGCCAAGTGGCAAGGCCTGTATGAGATCGTGGAAAAAATCGGGGATATGAATTACATGGTACACCAGCCCGGTCGCAGGAAGCCGCACCAGGTATACCATGTGAACTTACTCAAACCTTGGAAGGACCGTGAGCCGCTGTAAGCTCCTTGCCTGGGGGCCCGTGCCAAAGCCAAGGTGGAGGAGGTTGTGATTGCTGAGATGCTAACGCCGGCCCAGAAGCATTAACGTCGGGAACAGCTGCAGCAGAACCTGTACCTGTTCTTGGAGTTGCCAGAGTGCACACAGGTAATTGAACACAACATCCTAACAGAGCCGCAGTAAGGGTAAACCTCAAACCCTACAGAATCCCCGAAGCATGCCAGGAGATTATTTCCAAGGAGGTGAAGAGAATGCTGTAGCCCAGGGTGATAGAGGAGTTAAGAAGTGGCTGGTCAAGTCCCATAGTCCTCGTACTGAAGCCCAATGGCGAGTGGTGGTTTTGTAATGATTACCGCAAGCCAAATGAGATGTTCTGTTTTGACACGTACCCGATGCCCCACGTGGATGAACTCAGTGAGCGACTGGGGCCTGCAAGATACATCACCACCCTCGACCTGACGAAAGGGTACTGGCAGATTCGCATGTCCCAGAGCGCCAAGGAGAAGACGGCCTTTTCGATGTCGGATGGGTGTTTCCAGTACACCAAAATGCCCTTTCGGACTACAGGGAGCCCCAGCTACGTTCCAGAGGGTGATGGATAGAATTCTGTCTCCACATAAGAAGTATGCCGCAGCCTACTTGGATGACATAGTCATTTTTAGCCCTGACTGGAGTTCACACCAGCCAAAGGTATAGGCGGTCCTCGATGCATTGAGGAAAGCTGGATTCACCATAAATCCCAAGAAGTGTGCCATAGAGAAGGAAAAGGCCAGGTACTTAGGCTACATCGTCGGGAGAGGCGAGATAAAGCCCCAGTTAAATAAGATTGGCAATCCAGAAGTGGCCGCAACCGCTATCCAAGAAACAAGTGAGGGCGTTTCTTGGGATTGTGGGGTATTACCGGCGTTTTGTCCCAAACTTTGCCATAATTGCCGCACCATTAACGGATCTAGTTCTGGGCACCAAGTCGACGATGGTGAAATGGATTCCTGACACAGAGATGGCATTTCAAACACTTAAGCGGTCTCTGTGTAAGTATCCAGGTTCTGGTCGCACCAGACTTTAGCAAAGAGTTTGTGGTCCAGACCGATGATACAGATGTTGGGTTGGGAGCCATACTGTCACAGGAAATAAATGGAGAAGAGCATCCCATCCTGTACCTGAACTGAAAACTCTCTGCTTGCGAGAACTACGCCATAGTTAGAAATAGTGCTTGGCAATAAAGTGGGCCGTAAACACCCTGAAGTACTACCTGCTAGGTCGTAGGTTCAAGTTAGTGTCAGACCATGCCCCTCTGCGATGACTGAGAGAGAAGAAGGGTAAGGACTAGTGATGAGCGAATATACTTGTTACTCGAGATTTCTCGAGCGCGCTCGGGATCCTCCGAGTATTTTTTAGTGCTCGGAGATTTAGTTTTCATTTCCGCAGTTGAATGATTGCTGAATGATCTCAAGCTTCCCCGACTTGCCTCAGAGCCGTACGTGCTGCACATATGCTTCTGGACAAAACTTCTGATATCATCCTAGGACATCCGATTCTCTTAATGGCTCCACATGGCATAAAAGCTATCCTTGACCAGACTCAACCTAAACACCTGTTGCTGCAGCATCAAACGAGACTCCAATGTTCCCTCTTGATTCCAGATAATGTCACTCTTGTCCGCTGCACCATCCTCAACATGTCCATGCTGCTTCCTGTTTCCAGGGGGGATGTGGATGTTGATACTGATGCTCTCAGTGAAGATGCCTTTACACACTCGAACAAATACAGGAAGACGCAGTCTCCAAGAAAAACATGTCTGAAGACCCATTCCCACATGTTGACCTGAAGTTCTTCACTGATGGTTCCAGATTTGCAGATGAAACATTAATATTCCATACAGGATATACCATGGATACACATGACCAGGTCATCTCAGCCAGATCCCTACCACCGCACATGTCTGCACAAAAAGCGGAACTTAAGGCTTTGACACTGGCTTATCAGGAAGCAACGGAGAAGGTGGTCAACATCTATACGGATTCAAGATATGCTTTTGGAGTGGCTCATGACTTCGGCAGTATCTGGGCAGCCAGAGGATACCTAACGTCCAGGGTAACTCCTGTAAAACATCCTGCTACCATACAAGAACTTGTGGCCGCTGTAGATCTACCTTCGGAGGTTGCAGTGATCAAGATCAAAGCTCACGGGAGATTGGATTCTCCAGAAGCAAGGGGGAACTTCTTTGCTGACGAAACAGCAAAAATTTATGCTGCGGATCCATTTGGGAAAGAGAAAGCAGCGGTGTACGTGTCACAACACATTGAAGAAGGGCCGCAAAGCCCTCTTATGAGGTTTCTCCATCTACATCAAGGCAAGAAACCACATGATGAAAATAATTTGTGGCAAGAAGGAGGAGCTAAAAAGGATGAAGATGGAGTCTGGAGGATGAACAAAAAGATCTGTTTACCCCATAATCTGTACCCTTCAGTGACAGAATGGGCATACGGTATCACCCATAGAGGCAAGAATCAGATGAATGATTTGATTTGGAAGACTTATATGGCACTTGGGATCTCTACTGTCACCCAAAAATATTGCAAGTCCTGCCTTGTGTGTGCAACATGCAATCCAACACCGCGTCAGAAAGTTACTCAGAAACATTTGGCTAAACCACTCTATCCCTTTCAGAGAATTCAAATCGATCATATTCAAATGCCAAAAGTAGGGAAGGACGAGTATGTACTGGTAGTGACTGACATGTTCTTAGGATGGCCCGAAGCCTATCCAGTAACTATCTTGACTGCCGGAGTGACTGTTAAGAGACTGATGACTGAAGTAGTATGCAGATAATTGGTACCAGAGGTAATTGAGAGTGACCAAGGACCTGCATTCATTGCAGCACTGACTAAGGAACTAGTGACATTGGTAGGGGCTGATTTGGGTTTACATACTCCATATCATCCCCAGAGCAGCGGAAAAGTAGAAAGACTGAGTGGCACCTTCAAAAATAAAATACTGAAACAGTCAAGAGGTTACACTTCATGGACAGACATTTTGCCCATTGTCTTATACTCAGTCAGAAACACTCCAAGGGGTCCCACTAAACTCACATCATATAAGGTTCTTTTTGGGGGGCCTCCAAGGTTGGGTCAATATTTTCCACAACAGCTAGCCTTAGGAAGAGATAATCTTGCAAATTATGTCATTGCCCTTACTAAAGAAGTGTCAGTAACACATGCACAAGTTTTGTCATCTATTCCAGATCCAGATTCCAGGGAAGGTACCCATACTTTCCAACCTAGTGACTACGTGCTGGTAAAGAGGTTCATCAGAAAGACATCCCTGGAGTTGAGATTTGAGGGTCCTTACCAAGTGCTCCTGACCACTCCTACTTCGGTCAAACTTGAAGGAAGACCGACGTGGATACACGCATCTCACTGCAAGAAGTTTGTGCCTCCATCAGAATCTTCAACATAATGTTGCATATCCTTTACTTTGTGTGTTGTGCCATTCTATACTCCTTTGTAGGAGCAAAACAGGTCACAATTACTCAAGTGGGGGGGTGATCACATTCTGGTATAACACCACTGCACACGTTGCTTCTTTTAAATTCAATTATTGTGATGTAGTACAGTGTGACACTAAATGGGTTTCCTCACCTTCCACAATGATTCAACCAGCACAGCTGAGATCAGGACAACAATTTATATGTGTTACGGGTGATGGATGAGGGCAAACTTGTAGTTCATGGAGATTGAACTGGTGAAGATTGGGTGTATAGACCAAACACAGCCTCAAGAAAACAAGACTCACAGGGCAAATCCCTACTCACTAGGATGACACTCTCCTGTATAAAAGTCCTCAAGCCCTGTGATACCATTGGCCGTGCAATATGACTTAAGGTAAAAGCCAAATCAGTATCTCAATTTGCAGACACGGTGTTTCGGGCTGTTGGCCCTCGTCAGTGCGAAGCATGAGAACTGATTTGGCAAGGTGAGAGGCACTGGGCTGGGGTCTAAGTGGTAACGTTTCTCCTTATGGAGAGTGACATACCAGCTGGCTTGTCAAGGTAAGGAGGCTGCGAATTGAGATACTGATTTGGCTTTTATCCTAAGTCATATTGCACGACTGGTTAAAGGGTTGATTGTGACTTGTAGGATCGCTACTTCCAACAGGTGGCGCTATAGAGTTAAGTCCTCTTTTTCTCAGAAGAAGCAATTTGCATATTTAATTTCCCAAAGGAGCATTGCACGGCGAATAAGCCTCCTTACCTTGACAAGCCAGCTGGTATGTCACTCTCCATAAGGAGAAACGTTACCCCTTAGACCCCTTTTTACTTAGGAATTTGCCCCTCAGACCATGTGGGGTCATCAAAAGAAAACCAGACCCCAATCAGAAGACAATAAAACATTCCTTATCTAAGAACTGGTCCAATATTTATGGACATAACCTGTTTATCAGTCATGGTAATTCTGCTTCATGTCACCTGTCTTATCCATGTTTTTTTTTCTTTTTTTTTTTCTGTGATGTGTTGTGCATAAATATGTGATTCTCCAGAATTTCTTTTAGTCTATACCTGATGAAGAGGCCTGAGTTGTCTCGAAAGTTTGCAATTTGTTACCATCTTTTCAGTTAGCCATTAAAAGGTATCAACCACTGAGGACTCTCAATTCTAAATATTTTCCTTACTTCCAATTCATTTATCTCAAGCTTAAGTTTCTTTACCTCCTTCTGGAGTTGCATCTTCCTCAATTTGGAGGAACCTGCAGCTTTGGCGCTTGCGCAGCTCAGCTCCTACCGGAGCCTCCTGATGGTCTTGCTCGCTTCTTCATACTCACGGAGGAGGCTCATGACACGGGAGCCATAGGTGCACACAGACTCCCAGGGTCTCTGCAGCCCCAACTTTCCTCAGTGAGGTCGGCCTCACCTCCGTGAGCACTCAGCTTTCCTCCGGAAATACACGCTGGCAGGCTTATCCTCCATGTTGGTAGCCTTGTGACTTCCCTAGGTCTCCGCAGACTCCGGGGGAATAAGAGCCACATTGCTGCGACTCCTGTTGTCCTCTGATGTGCAGGGCAGGCCGGTTGCTGGTTTCTCCTGCCCCCGCTGGCCTGGTTCAGGGAACAGGAACCTGAGTCTTTTAACCAATCAAAAAAACTACTTGAAAATAAATAATTTAAGAAAAAGTATATAAAAATTCAAAATATTTTTTATTGACACCAATAGAACAATACACACATAAAATAATTAAAAACAAGAGGAGCAGTTTCGGACATTAAAAGTATCAATATATATAATAATTTGTAAAATGATATATCCAATTCTAATATTTGAGTACTGGTAGTAACAAAAAGATAATACAACTGCTTCTAGGGCTGTTATATTAATATATTACCACTGTGGGCCATAAATGAAGGGAAAAAAGTGCAACAATATCTATATCAAAGTAAGGACTCTAATGATAGCCTTTCATATCTTGCACCTGTTCCTCACATAGAGCAGCTTTGAAGCAAAAAAAGTGCATAGTGCAAAAGATGTGCATACTAACCAGTAGTCATGACAAATGTGCCGAAGCTGCCTCCTCACACTCCAACGCGCGTTTCACACGTCTTGCTTCTTCTTATTGTTACTACTAGTACTCAAATATTAGAATTGGATATATCATTTTACAAATTATTTCAAGTAGTTTTTTTGATTGGTTAAAAAATTTGTGTATCTGCTTGAAGCTTATTTATTGTTACTTTGGGATTTTTTCCTTGTCGGATTAAAAAGGAACCTGAGTCTTGTCTCAATTGTTCATCCTGGAAACCCACACCTCTCTGGGTAAGAGAGCAGCAGGTCCCCAGGTGGAGAGATGGTGTTTCTCAGAGCTCTGGAGCACCCAGCGGGCTCAGTAGCAACCACACCTACAATCACCACAGTGAGCAACAGCTGAGCAGAGCTGCACTCACTGTTCTGCTGGTGCTGTTGTAAGCAGAAGGACTGGGCTGGGGTACTTTTCTGGTACCGGGTCCGGAACTGTTGGGGCTCTCTCCTCTGTTGTCCAGGGGAAAGCTTAAGCAACCGGACAGACCTTTGCACCCAGCAGGAGGGGGCGTAGTTAGCTTAAAAAGAGCAGAGCATGCACAGAAGAGGGCAGACTTGGCGGGAATGGACGGCGTGCAGCAGATAGGCGTGAGCTCTCCTGCCCAACGCGACGCAGTCCCGCATCTGAATTTCCCCGCTCCTGCCAGCAGAACTTGTGAGCAAAGACGTGCAGTGCGCCCGCTTATCATGACTAAGCAAGAAGCTGAGCGCTCCAGGCCCGTGAGTACAGTGCGGGTTGAGAGAGAGCAAGAGTGGAATTGCTGGCAGCGCTCTGCTTCCTCCAGTATACTTTTGCTGGTCTAAGTTAGGTTCAGAGCGTGCGGTGGCATCCATCCTTCCAGTCACACTGATACAAGGACTAGGGGCTCAGCGGAAGGTACTGCATACCAACTACTGCCACCAGAAGACGGAACACCATTACTTCCAGGACCTCCATGGACCAGCATTGCGTCAGACTTTGTTGGCACCATCACCACTCTACAACACCCACAGCCCGAGGATCAGCGGACAGGATAAGTTAACCCCACAAGAACTGTCCCCTCTGCCTGTAAAAGATGTTTGGGCTTTTCTGGGACTCATCGGATACTGCCGGCGATTTTTGAAGAATTTCACCCACATTGTCAACCCTTTACTGGAATTGCTGAAGGGTGCACTGTCGGGTGCAAAGAACAGAACCATTTTGTGGGGTGACCTTCAAGAGGAGCCATTTTGAGCTTTGAAGATGGCATTAACCGAGGCACCTGTATTGGCATATGCAGACTTTTCCAAACCGTTTATTCAACACACCGATGGAAGTCTACATGGGCTAGGAGCTGTGCTGTCCCAAATACAGGACGGAAGGGAGCAAGTAATCGCCTACGTAAGCCAGTCTCTCCACGACTCTGAATGAAATGACAGTTCTTTTAAACTGGAGCTGCTTGCGTTGGTGTAGGCCATGACTGAGTTTGATGAATACCTGTCTGGGTCCGAAGTCCTAGTGCGCACTGACAAAGCCCTTTAGCTCATCTGGAGAATGCAAAACTGGGGGCACTGGAGCAGCGGTGGGTGCCCCAGATGGATAAATACCGGTATAAAATCGCTTACCGAAAAGGAGCTGAGAACACCTACGCAGATGCTTTGCCCCGAGTGACACACGAGCGACCTGGACCCAACCGGAATGAAGAACTGGAAGCTGAAGAAATCCTTAAGTTCCAACCTTCGATGGCAGCTTCAGCAGGAGGATGGAGAATGCACCCAGATAAGGCAGTGGGTGGCTCTAAAACAGCTACCCAACGAAGGGTAGAAAGGCTCCCTGTCCACAGGAACTTTGCAGATCCTTCGCCAGTGGGAGAGACTTCAATTGCGGAATGCTTACTATATCGGAAGATCCAGCTGAATCCAGAACTGTCAATCACCTTTCAGGTGGTGCTCCTTGAAACGCTGCTTCAAAAAGTGGCCAGTGAATCCCATGAAAGAGGGGCCCACTTTGGCCAAGAAAAGACATTTCAGTGGTTACAAAAGACAGTTTACCATCCCCGAATGAACACCGCTGTGGAGGAAGCCTGCAGGCAGTGTAGAGGCTGTGAGTTAGCCAAACCTCCCTGAACAGAGAGCTCTTATGCAGACCATCGTAACTTCCACCCCCTTGGAAGTGTTGATGATAGATTATTTTCTTGTAGGCCCAGCTCATCTATACAGACATTGTCTGGTGATGACGGACCACTTCACTAAGTTCACTGTAGTGACTCCGACCCGCGATCAAACTGCTGAATCTGTGGCCCAGGCTATCTGTAGGGACTTCATCCAGGTTTATAGCTGCCCAAAGAGAATTCACTCTGATGATGGAAGAGCTGCATTGCCTGTATCAGATCAAGAAATCTCGGACAACACCTTACCACCCTCCGGGAAATCAGGCCTGTGAATGGTTCAATCCTACCTTGATCCAGATGCCAAGAATGCTGGAGGAAGACAGGAAAGTACGCTGGCCTGATTTTGTAGCTGAGTAAGTTTGGGTGTACAATAACCGAGTACATCGCACCAGTAGATATACGCTCTGCACCTTGCTATTTTGCCGACCGGGACGAGAGACCAGCAAGCTGAAGTTGGATCCAGAGGAGGACTACCCACGGACGGGGGTGTCCACCTGGGTCCAAGAATATCGTCACCATTTGCAAAAGCTCCATTGGCTGGTGCAGACCAAGTTTCGAGAACCTGAACATCCAGAGACAGCTCCTCTACACGGGAATGCTCTCTGGGTCGGAGGTCATGTGATAGTCAGAGACAAACATCCTTAAGGCAAATTGGAGTATTGGTGGGAAAAAAACCCGTACCAGCTAAAGCGAAGGATCAGCTCCGAAGATCCGTCTATGAAATTCAACTTGAAAGTGAGGGAGACGCTCCCCCTCAGGTGGTTCATCAAAATATGTTACATCCTTGCATCTCAAAGGACCCTAATTAAACAGAAGAAACACAAAGTGCACCCAAAGTACTTCCTCCTGCAGTTGTTGACTCTGATGGGGAAGAATTCCTTGACTCGCCCCATGCTAACCCAGAAGAGGAACAAGTTCTTGAAGCTCCGGAAATGGCTGTTCCACTGGATCTGGACGTGTCCCAGTCCCCACCCGCTCCACCTGATTCGACTACTCAACCTGACTCTAACTCGCAATCTGACTTACGCCGCAACGAACGAGCAACAGCTGGAAAAAACTCCAACATATGCAATCAAGACCAATTTATTTGGCAAAGAATCATCCAAGAAATAGAAGCATGTCAACGGTTGTTACAAGAACTCTCGACTGTGAAATGGCAAGCGAAAGGAGAGGGGGAGTGTAAGCAGAAGGAATGGACTGGGGGTACTTTTCTGGTCTGGAACTGTCAGGGCTGTCTCCACTGTTGTCCGGGGGAAAGCTTAAGCAACCGGACAGACATTTGCACCCAGCGCCAGCATAGTTAGCTTAAAAACAGCGGAGCGTGCACAGAAGAGGGCAGACTTGGCGGGAAGGGACGGTGCGCAGCAGAATGGCGTTAGCTCTCCTGCCCAAGATTCCCGACTAGATGCAGCAGAACTTGTGAGCAAAGTCGTGCAGTACACCCGCTTATCGTGACTAAGCAAGAAGCTGAGTGCTCCAGGCCCGTGAGTACAGTGCGGGTGCCGCTTGAGAGAGACCGAGATTTGAACTGCTGGCAGTGCTCTGCTTTCCCCAGTATACTTTTGCCAGACCAACTTGGGCTCAGACTGTGCGGTGTATTTCAGCCACAATGATATATGGACTAGGGGCTCAGCGGAAGGTACTGGAGACCAACCACTGCCGCCAGAAGAAAGAACACCGTTGCTTCCAGGACGTCCGTGGACTAACGTCACATCAGCCATTGTTGGCGCCATCACCGCTCTACAACACCCACGGCCTGAGGATCAGCGGACAGGGTAAGTTAACCCCACAAGAACTGTCCCCTCTGCCTTTACTGTTCTTTAACCCTGCCCACAATTGCACCTTTGTACTGTTGTTTTCCTTGTTTAACCCTTTATCTCCCTGCGTGGAGTATCCCACTTTTGATTAAATCCCAGTTAACCCTTGCTCTGGTTCCTGCCTGTCACTGCATCCCGCAACCTGCTCACACAGTCACTGTGTACATACATTACATAATATTACTTATCCTGTACTGAGTGATCCTGAGTTACATCCTGTATTATACTCCAGAGCTGCACTCACTATTCTTCTGGTGGAGTCATTGTGTACATACATTACATTAATGATCCTGTACTGATCCTGAGTTACCTCCTGTATTATACCCCAGAGCTGCACTCACTATTCTGCTGGTGCAGTCACTGTGCACATACATTACATTACTGATCCTGTACTGATCCTGAGTAACATCCTGTATTATACCCCAGAGCTACACTCACTATTCTGCTGGTGCAGTCACTGTGTACATACATTACATTACTGAATCTGTACTGATCCTGAGTTACATCCTGTATTATAAACCAGAGCTGCACTCACTATTCTGCTGGTGCAGTCACTGTGTACATACATTACATTACTGATCCTGTACTGATCCTGAGTTACATCCTGTATTATACCCCAGAGCTGCACTCACTATTCTGCTGGGGCAGTCACTGTGTACATATTTTACATTATTGATCCTGCACTGATCCTGAGTTACATCCTGTATTATAAACCAGAACTGCACTCACTATTCTGCTGGTGGAGTCACTGTGTGCATACATTACTGATCCTGCACTGATCCTGAGTTACATCAAGTATTATACCCCAGAGCTGCACTCACTATTCTGCTGGTGCAGTCACTGTGTACATACATTACATTACTGATCCTGAGTTACATCCTGTATTATACTCCAGAGCTGCAATCACTATTTTGCTGGTGCAGTCACTATGTACATACATTACATTACTGATCCTGAGCTACATCCTGTATTATACTCCAGAGCTGCAATCACTATTCTGCTGGTGCAGTCACTGTGTACGTACATTACATTAATGATCCTGTACTGATCCTGAGTTTTAAAGTTAGAATCAACTGTTGTTAGTACGAGGTCAGAGCTAGGGTTCTTAACATTACGAAGGTGCTTATGTAGGTTTACGTATGGAAGATCTTTTGTCGCGGCAGCATGGCAGGGGGTGGTGGTCCACGAAGTTGGTGGAAGTGGAAAATGGCGGATTGATGGGGGGGGGGGGGAATCTCAATAGGTCCTGGACTCCCCGGGGTGATTTGAAATGGTAAAAGGGGTATAGATAATCCCGTGGAGGGGATTATTAGGGGAACCACAAACAGGTGTGCGGTTTTGGCCTGGCGGGTGGAGTTTGCCTCCGAGCTGGTGCATAGCGGCTGGGGGTAAGGCGGATATAAGGCCAAAATAGGTGGGACGGTTGGCTGGAAAATGTTCAATACATGTTTCGGGCTTCGAGGATCATCCACTTCCGGGGTTTATTGTTATAATATTGTTGTATGTTTAAATGTTAATAAACGGCTGCTGTGGCCAATTAATCCAACCTAATTGTTGTGTGTTTTAATAGGGGGTATTCTCTTGCCGCTGGAAAAGGGGGAGGTGGCCGTTATCCCTGGGGTGTTTTGAGGTAAGATAAAGGGTATTTATTCTAGAGCTCACAGGAGTCACGGATACCCGTTGTCATGAGTTACATCCTGTATTATACTCCAGAGCTGCACTCACTATTCTGCTGGTGCAGTCACTGTGTACATACATTACTGATCCTGAGTTACATCCTGTATTATACCCCAGAGCTGCACTCACTATTCTGCTGGTGCAGTCACTGTGTACATACATTACTGATCCTGAGTTACATCCTGTATTATACCCCAGAGCTGCACTCACTATTCTGCTGGTGCAGTCACTGTGTATATACATTACTGATCCTGAGTTACCTCCTGTATTATACTCCTAAGCTGTACCCTGTGATTGCGGGAGAGATGCACTACCTTTCAGGGAATTCAGCAGAATGTCCGGCACTGCACCTCTGGGCTGATGATTGGTGTCCATGGTGCGAATGGAGAGTCCACCGATCTGATATTGATGAGCTACTTTGGGCTCAGGGTTACATATTATATTTTTAGAAATTCAATTAAATGCTCATTTTTCTATAGTGGCACAGAAATAGTAAAAGTACATGTCTGCTCCATTGTTAATCAGCTTCTCCTGTCGAATGTGTCACTGGCGCTCCAGAACCAATCACTTTCTGCTCTCATAATATTATCATTTTATAGTTAATGCACTCCATCTTATTACAGCCACAAACAATTACCATTCCTCCCCGACGTGGGAGTGACATCAATATGCTGTGCAATTATACAATAATGAAATTGCTTCTGTGAGAGATGTTTGTTTTTAATTTTGTACGGGAACCTCTAGACATACTAATGTTCCTTCCCCTCAGCTGTCTGCAACAATCAGCGAGAAGGATCGGCGGCCTAGATGTGACCGCTGTCTCTAGGACTGAAAGGCTTGCATCCTTCAGTATCTGCCTGCTAAAATAAAGGTTACCTTATATCTTCTATCTACTAGCATCCAAAATGCTGCTCTCTGTTATCAGCCATTTCAGGCTGTCTGCAGTCTTCTTTAATGTCATCATGGCTGAATGGATGGTCAAAAATCCATACGTCTAAGGCTGCGTTCACATTTGCGTTGTTGTGTGCTGCGTCGGCGACGCAACGCACAACGCACGCAAAAACGCATGCAAAACGCAGCAAAATGCTGCGTTTTGTGACGCATGCGTTCATTTTTATAGCGCAAAAAAAAATGCAACAAGCAGCGTCCTCTGCGCCCTGACGCTTGCACCCAAAAAACGCATGCGTCACAAAACGCAACACAACGCATGTCCATGCACCCCCATGTTAAATATAGGTTGTAAGTATATGTTGCGCCCGACGCACCGCAAATGTGAACGTAGCCTAAGACATTTTTTTTACAACACAAAGACCTTAATTTTTTGGAGACGTCCTGTGGTCTGATGAAACTAATATTGAACTTTTTGGACATAATGTCCATTGTTACATTTGGAGGAAAAATGGAGAAGCTTGGAAGCCTAAGAACAGGTTACATGTACGCCGCACGGTGCTTCTTAGAGGCACATTGACTAACAGTCTCTTTTGATAGCACAGTTCAGCATAGATCTAGACTCTTTACCAGTGGCGTAACTACAAAGTTATGGGCCCCGGTGCAAACTTTCAAATGGGGCCCCCCACCATGCCAAAATATTTTCCACCCAAATTCACATTTTCCCTATTAATATTGCACACTATAGCTTTATTGCAAAGTTGTATAGTGTGACCTCAGTTGCATAACTATCCAGTGCCCCATCCTGGCATATATTTGTCCCCCGTACTGCCATTGTTATGTAATGTATAAAAGAAAATAAACCATTATACTCATCAGGGGCTAACATAGAAGTCATGGGGATCCATATAAGAAGTATAATGCACCCCCATAGTACTCCTTATAGTATAATACACTCCCTATAGTCCCCCATATAGTATTGTACACTTCTCAGTCCTCCATATAGTATAATACACTCCTCCGTATATTAAAATACACTCCTCATAGTGCTCCATATAGCATAATACACTCTTCGTAGTGCTCCATATAGTATAATACACTCCTCCGTATATTAAAATACACTCCTCATAGTCCTCCATATAGCATAATACACTCTTCGTAGTGCTCCATATAGTATAATACACTGCTCAGTCCTCCATATAGTATAATACACCCCTCATAGTCCTCCATATAGTATAATACACTCCTCAGTCCTCCATTTAGTATTATACACTCCACATAGTCCTCCATATATTAAAATATACTGCTCAGTCCTCCATATAGTATAATACACTACTCATAGTGCTCCATATAGTATAATGCACCGCCATCGTCATCCATGTTGTACAATTCACTTCCCATAGTATGATGGACCATAGTTCTTCATATAGTATAATATATTCCCCATAGTCCTCAATTCAGTATAATGCAGCCCACATATAGTATAATACAGCCACCCCACAGAGTATACTGCAGCCCTGCCATACAATACAATGTAACCCCCATAGAATATAATGCAGCCCCCATCACAGTGTAATGCAGACCCTCCATACAGGGGCAGTGAGAAAGACATGAGCAAATGGTGACTAGGGGGCAGGGGACAAGGACACAAAGGGAGTAGGGGAGACAGGCACAATGGTAACATAGGGGGGCCAGGGAGCAAGGAAGACAGGCACAAGGGGACACATGGGGGCAAGGAGGCAGGGGAAGGTTACAAGGGGACTAGTGGGCAAGGGAGACTGACAGAAGGGGACAAGGGAGACTGGCACAAGGGGACACAAAGGGACTAGTTGGCCAGGGAGACTGAAAAGGGGACACACAGGGACTAATGGGCAAGGAAGACTGGCACACAGGGACAAGGGACACAAGCATAAGGGGACAAGGGAGACAGGCGCAAGGGGACACACAGGGACTAGTAGGCAAGGGACACTGACACAAGGCTACACACGGGGACAAGGGATAGAAGCACAAGGGGACTCATAGGGACTAAGAGGAAGGGGAGAAGGGCACAATGGTACACACGGGGACTAGGGTGCAATGGAGACAGGCACAAGAGGACACAAGGGGACTCCGAGGTCAGAGTAGATAGGGACGCAAGGGGACAGAGGAAGATGGTGGGGTAGACTTGGGAGGAGGGAAGAAGGGGGCACAGGGATTACAAGGACAGGGTAGATGGAGAACACACGGTGAGAAAGGGGACAGGGGAGACTTGAGAGCAGGGCAGATGAGTCACACGGGGACAAGGGGCAGGGAATGCATGGGGGGTGCAGGAGGACTCAGGGCATGGGAGATGAGGAGCATTGGGAGACCAGGGGAGGAGGAACAAGGTGTGTACGGGGAGCCCAGAGGAGCACCATGACCTGAACCTGGGGACCTACTAGAACATGGGGCACGGGACAGCAGGGAGGAAACGGGGCTGGTGTCACAGGGGGCCAGGGACGCTGGGGGCCGAGACGGCGACACACGGGCAGCAGACACACCTCACTTCCGCCGGTCC
Organism: Ranitomeya imitator; assembly: GCF_032444005.1. Lineage (NCBI taxonomy): Eukaryota > Metazoa > Chordata > Amphibia > Anura > Dendrobatidae > Ranitomeya > Ranitomeya imitator. The sequence goes on along the minus strand of NC_091282.1, from coordinate 645,127,239 downwards.
CGTACACCTCCATGTTTATCCCTGGATCCTCCATATAGCTGAGCTGCTGCGGCATCCCCCTCCTGGGCGGCTTGGTCCACATGCCCCCCACTAGCTCCGGAACCGCCTGTTCCCGGTCCCAGCAGCCGCCACAGGCTTTGCCAATATGGCGGCCACCATCACCTGTGCAGATGCTGCACTGCCTGGGCCCCACACACAGCGGGTGCGCGATGAAGTGATGTCATCACGCACCCGCAGTGTCAGAGGCAGAGGGGAATGATGGGAGAGGGAGCATCAGCTGACGCTCTCTCCTCCATCATTGCTTTGAACTGTACCGGCATCATAAACGCCGGTATAGTTCACTGCGGCGGCTGCGACAGGGGCAGTCGGGTGCCTCTGACCTATCAGGCCCCTGACTTGCCAGTCTGTCGTAATTACGCCCCTGCCCCACACACACCACAGATATCACACACACACTTCAGATATCACACACACACACACTACATATATCACACACACACGCACACACACACACTACAGATATCACACACACTACAGATGTCATATACACACTACATATATAACACACGCACTACAGATATCTCACACACACACACACACACACACACTACATATATAACACACACACTACAGATATCACACACAAACACACCAGCTCATACACACATCTCCCACTCCTCTCTGGTAAAGGGGAGGCTGATATTAACCTGCAGCTCCTCAGCGTCTCCTGCTTGCACACCGCTGTCATGTCCCGCCCCTCCCCCGCTCTCCCCTTCAGTCCTGGGGCTCAGAGCAGGAGACGCTGTCACAGTCTCACAGACAGTGCTGACTGGAGCTGCTTCCAAGTTCCTCTCCCATACCCCGGCTGCCCCCTCCCCCTAGATACGCCTGGGAGTGTTGCCGTGCGGGAGGGATCTCCTCCTGCACTGCAACATGGTGTCGGCCAGTGCCTCTGACCTGCCGGGCGGAGGGCCCCTGACCAGCCGGGCCCCGTCGCAATGGCGACCGCTGCGACCGCGGTAGTTACGCCACTGCTCTTTACAAAGACACAGTAGTACAAAGCATTCCTTCCAGCACAGTGTAATGGAGGATGGGAGGTGGGTTTGCTGAGGGAGATTATCCCTGTAACACAACTTCTTACAGTTCTTGTCTTCCTGCTCCTGTTAGACTTCCTCAACTAGCAGTATAGGGATAGCCCAACTCCACCCTGTATTGGAATCCTGTGTCCTGTGTCCCTATGGTTCACTTGCCTGAACTTTTGTGAGACAGATCACAGAAACACACCACTCATCCCTTTGGTTGCTGCCAGAACAGTAAACAAGTTTACCACAATCTCCCTGGGGCTCTGCTAACCACTCCCTGTCTCCTGTCTCCCTCTAGTTTCTGGATACTTGTGAAGCAACATCAGTTAGCGCTATTTCTGCATGTCAAAAACACCATCTCAACAGAAAGGCCGTACTGGGCCTCTGGCCCTTGGGGGAGGCCGCCATGACAGGGTGACGTGGGACAATAGGGAGCTCGTAGGAAGTTGGGGGGTTATAGGGTTAACAGAAGCTAAGAGGAGGGACGGAGTTTTTTGAATTTGAAAAAGGAAGGAGGGGTTGGAGACAGGGCAAGGGGGGGGCTATATAAAAGGGGGTGGCCACATGGAGGGGGCAATCATTTGGGTACTCACCAGCCACAGAAGAGAAGCTCCTTGTACCCAAGCGATGGATGTCGAGGCCTTGCTTCAGCAGCTCCGGGTGGAAGCAGCCGCCCAAGGGACGGATTGGCTGCAGGCTTCTGTGAACAGCCTGCTTCAGGGGTCGGTAGCCGGAGCCTCCATCGCCCCTCCAGCAGGACTCCGGCCGCGGAGGTCTCGTCCTCTGGCGCGCCTTAGTCCTGAGGCTACCCCCCGGGTCCGGCGCCGCATACGGAGCCCCTCCAGGGACCCTCCAGCCAGGGCCGGTGGACGCGGTCCCCCTGCTCCCCGCCCGCAGGCTGGGAGGAATCCATCTAACAGGCGGGACCTACAACAGGGGCCGGGTTCCCCCCCCCCGCGGCACAGAGGCGACGGGATACAGGACCAGGAGCGGCGGGTGTCAGCGGCTCTGCAGGCCCCGCTCGGCGTGGAGGAGCGCGTGGAGGTGCGCGAGGTGCCAGGGGGCGGGCTCCTGTGCGGCGACGTCCCAGCGGCCGGCAGCCGGCCGGCCTGTCTCCCAGCACGCCGGATGGAGCGGCGTACCGAGGATCGTCGGCTCAGGGAGCGATGGAGGCGGCTCCGGTGAGCAGCGGGCAGCGTTCGGCTGCCTCGGTCAGCAGCGCTGCAGCGGCGCCACTCTCCCAGGACTTCATCCAAGATGGCGCCGCTGCAGGAAGTGCGGCACCACATGCGAGAAGTCTCCGGCAAGATGGCGCCGGATCTGGGAGCCCGGCGCCTGCGCACCAGCACCAAGGACTACAACAAGATGGCGGCGCCCTGTGGAGACCTCCCCAAGATGGCGGCGCCCTGCAGATCACGGCGGCAGCTCCGAGGGGCTCTGCACTTCTTGCCGGCTCGCCTGCTTCTGGCGGTGGGCAGCCGGTGAGGCAGGTTGACCCGGGAGCTGCGGAGCCACCAGCAGACGGAGCCAGCATGGGACCAGCACGCCTTCGTCAGGACCCAGGACCTTCGGCTGCTGGGTTCACAGCGCCCAGGCAGCCAGGTGAGAGCCAGCAATTTACTAATTTTAACCCCTCCGTAGCTCCCAGTGAGAGTAGGGAACGGGAGTTATTTATGGGGGGGGGGCTAGCGGGGGATGGGCCTAATATTACATGGCCTTAGAGATTTAGCCAGAATATGGTACGGGGGCCCTCAAGGGGGGGGTCACCTGCAGCGGCGTGGTTAGGAATCGCGGAAGGGCCAGTGGGGATAGAGGGGTTAACAAGCCCTGAGGTAGTGTCGCAGTGTGGGGGCCAGGGTACAGCGGTCGCAGCTACATCAGGGGGGGGCGGCAGTGAAGCAGGAAAGGGGACGGGGTCAACAGACGCGGGAGGCCATAACGAAGGGGCTAGCAAAGATAAGGAAAAAAAAGGACACGGTGCGTCTGGATGATTCCGCTAGGAGCGAAGTATACGTTTGTTTTGAGGGACCGCTGGGGTCACATTTGCGGGAGGAGGTGAAGGAAAAGATCTGGAAGGGGGATTACGTAGATATTTTTTCATTACTACCGTTGGAAAGATTTAATCTGGATAGGTTAAGAAGAGACGATTCCAAGAAAGATGACGAGGAAAGGAGGCGGTACCGCCTAATCCCTCGTTCTTTTTCAAACTGGTTGCAGGCGTTTGCTATATTGGCAAGTGTGATAGGCGAAAAGGCACCCGAAAATTGTTCAGGACTTTTTTGCTATATGGACGCGATTGGGGAGGCTTACAGGGTATATGGCGGTTTGGGATGGTTAAGGTACGACGAGCAGTTCAGGCAGCGCAAAGCGGTACGACCAGGTATACGTTGGGATCATAAGGATATAGCATTGTGGATGAGAGTTATGGCACCGGTTAGAGCGAATCAGGGAACCCAGCCATTTCAGGGGGGCGCCGGGGGTTCAGGGCAGTCAGGACACTCGGTCGCCATGCAGAAGGGACTGTGTTTCTCCTTTAATGAGGGGACATGTAGATTTGGGAGCAAGTGCAAGTACAAGCACGAATGCTCAAGTTGTGGGGGCACACACGGGGCGGCTAGATGTTTCAGAGGGGGAAAAACAAGAGGGGGAGACGGTGCTGAAAAAAGGGGAGACACCGGTGCGGCTGGACGCGATGGAAGCTTATCTAAATAGATACCCAGATGTAGCAGCAGCGTCACTTTTGAGGGAAGGTTTTGGTTATGGTTTTAAAATTCCGTTTATTGAGCAGGATGTTTGTTTGTCAAGAAAGAATCTAAAATCGGCACTGCAGTTTCCTAGCGTTGTTTCTAAAAAATTTAAAAAAGAGGTTGATCTGGGTAGGATGGCCGGACCTTTTCCAACGGCTCCAATCAGTAATTTGAGGGTGTCACCGCTAGGAGTGGTTCCGAAGAAGGAGCCTAACAAATTTAGGCTTATTCACCATTTATCCTTCCCAAAAGGTCTGTCAGTAAACGACGGTATTGATCCTCAACTGTGTGCAGTTTCTTACATGTCTTTCGATGCAGCAATTAATCTGGTACGGTTGTGTGGTAGGGGTGCTGTGATGGCAAAAACGGATATCGAGGCGGCGTTTCGTCTGTTACCAGTGCATCCGGAGAGCATGCACCTGTTAGACTGTTTTTGGGACGGAGGTTTTTTCATTGATCGTTGTCTTCCCATGGGCTGTTCGCTATCATGCGCCTATTTTGAAACGTTTAGTACATTCTTGGAATGGGTTGTTAAGGATGTATCTGGTTTGAATTCGTGTTTGCATTATCTTGACGATTTTTTGTTTGTAGGCCCGCCACAGTCCGCGGCTTGCTCGATTCTACTGCACACAATGGAGAGGGTAGCAAAAGGTTTCGGAGTTCCATTAGCGGCTGATAAAACGGTTGGGCCAGTGATGACACTAAGTTTTCTAGGCATAGAAATTGATACCGTTGCAATGGAATGTAGATTGCCTGATGACAAATTAGTTGCTTTTCGGGAAGAAGTTAGAAAAGCAAGTACCCGGCGCAAGATAACGCTGCACGATTTGCAATCTTTATTGGGCAAGCTGAACTTTGCTTGCAGAATTATGCCGATGGGCCGTGCATTTTGTCGCCGTCTATCTTTGGCGACGGTGGGGGTAAATTCTCCCCTGCATTTCATCAGACTGACTAAGGAGTTGAAACAGGATTTGAAGGTGTGGGCTCTTTTCCTGGAAGAATACAATGGCAAATCCATTTGGATTCAAACAGTTGAAAACACAGTAGATCTAGGTTTTAGCAATAACGTGATTGAAAAGCGTGGTTTCAATTTGTTGTATCGCGGTCAGGTGTTGGTGGCGGAGTGGCCACTCGATTGGCGCGAATGAGGTTTATTACAAAACCGGGTCCTACTACAGTTATTTCCTCGAGTAGTGGCGTTGTCAGTGTGGGGCGAGTCAGTGATGAATAAAAAGATCTGTTTTTCTTGCGAAATTGTGACTGTCGTGGAAGCCATCAATTCGCTGTCTGCAGCGTCTCAAGAAGTAGTTAGGGTACTGCAGCACTTGGTTTTCTTGGGGCTAAAGCTCAACTTGTGGATTGTAGCGGATTGCAAGGCAATTGAGCCTACTAACGCTGATGATGTCCTTTTCCATTCACAGTGGCATAAGTCTCAGGGGCCGAGGCCTTACTTGGATTCAGTGTGCCGGGAATGTCCAGCGGAGCTGTGGAACCTGCCTTTAGGGCCGTGAAGGAGCTATTTGCTAGATCACTGTCAGAAAGGTCTTGGCTGCAGTACGAGCAGGTCTGGAGTACATGGGAAAGTTGGAAGGTGTCTTACGGGTCCGTTATGGACGACGAGAGCAAGCTGTTGTTGCTAGTAGGGCATGTGTGGGAATCGGGTTGGTCGGTGTCCAAAGTGAGTAAGTTTCTAGCTGGTTTAGCATTTGGTTTCAAGGCTAGAGGTTTAAACGATGAGACGAAATCATTTATGGTAATGCAAGTGGTAAAAGGTTTGAAAAAAGGGCAGAAGTCGTTCGATGGTAGACGACCGGTCTACTTTGAGGTGCTGTTAACAATCGGAAGGCAATTACGAGTGGTTTGTTTTTCGGATTGGGAAGTAATTTTATTCCAAACGGCTTTTGCGTTGGCGTTTTTTGGGGCATTTCGCTTGGGGGAGTTGGTTAGCCCTTCAAGATATAAGGGAGGGGGTTTACGGAGAGAAGACGTGGATGTTACGTCTGACAACGTGGTGGTGTTTATTAGGTCGTCAAAAACGGATGTAACTGGCAAAGGGTGCAAATTAGTGTTATTTCAAGTTCCAAATTGTCCATTGTGGCCGGTAATCTGCGTGGATAGGTTGATGAGGAGAGGGGGTGTATTATCCGACCCACTGTTGGTTCATGCAGATGGTTCGTTCTTGTCGCGCTACCAATTTGTTTCAGTTTTTCAGAAGTGTTTGGAGACAGGGGGGATTTCGCCAGCGAAGTATAGCGGCCATTCATTCCGGATAGGGGCAACAGCCAGGAGAGGGTTGGGGGATGAAATGGTTAAAAGAATTGGGCGGTGGGAATCAGAAAGGTTCCGGTCTTATGTTCGCCCGGATCTGGTTTAATTTTACATGGTCACGTATTCGATGGGTTTTCTCGAAATGATCGGTGTTAATGTTTATTTTCTTACAGAACACGATAGAAGGCTGGTGTGGATAATGGGACACTCGTTCGTGTTCTGGGCGGCGGAGAGGGCAGCGGTTCGCCCGGATGGCCTCCAATTGGGTTTTTCGCGGGACGTCGCAACGCTGAGATGGATCGGGAAAAGGGGGATGACTTGGAGTCAATTTTTAAAGGACTTCCATCGTTTCGTGCGTTGGGACCAGGCCCCACAAATTTTAGTTATTCACCTGGGGGGTAATGACCTGGGGAAAAGACCATGCAGGGAACTTATAAAAGACATTAAGTTCGATGTATTGAGGTTATGGGCGATGTTTCCAAAGGTCTCGGTGGTTTGGTCGGACATCGTACCGCGGAAGGTTTGGCGGGGTGCTAGGTCACCAGAAGGGGTGAACAGGGCAAGGATTAAGGTGAACAAAGCTGTTTCGAGGTTCATGGCAAGGAACGGAGCGGTAGTGGTGCGTCATATAAATTTGGAGTCCGGTACGGGAGGTTATTGGAGGTTGGATGGGGTGCACTTGAATGCAGTTGGTGTCTGGCGATCCAGGAGGGCATCGAAACAGCTTTGAAGGTGTGGAGGGACATAAATGGCTAAGGGGTTAGTACGTTTATGTTTGTGGCTGGGGTGGTGGTCCTCGAAGTTGGTGGAAGTGGAAAATGGCGGATTGCCGGGGGGGGGGGGATCTCAATAGGTCCTGGACTCCCCGGGGTAATTTGAAATGGTAAAAGGGGTATGGATAATCCCGTGGAGGGGATTATTGGGGGACCCACAAACTGGTGTGCGGTTTTGGCCTGGCGGGTGGAGTTTGCCTCCGAGCTGGTGCTTAGCGGCTGGGGGTAAGGCGGTTATAAGGCCAAAATAGGTGGGACGGTTGTCTGAAAAACGTTAATACTGGTTTCGGGCTTCGAGGACCATCCACTTCCGGGGTTTACTGTTATTATATTGTTGTATGTTAAATTTTAATAAACGGCTGCTGTGGCCAATTAATCCAACTTAATTGTCGTGTGTTTAATAGGGGGTATTCCTCTGTCGCAGGAAAGGGGGAGGTGGCCGTTATTCCGGGGTGTCATAAGGTAAGGTAAATGGTTTTATACTAGAGCTCACAGGAGTCACGGATACCCGTTGTTATGAAAGGCAATTCAGAATCACAATGGACATGGAGGTCAGAGCACATACAGTGAACTGACAATAACCCAAAATAATAGAACGAGCTCTGAGACGTGGGAACTCTGCAGACCGCAATCCCTAAGCCTATCAAACCACACTAAAGGTAGCCGTGGAGCGCTCCTGACCAGAACCTAGGCGCCTCGTCACAGCCTGAGAAACTAGCTAATCCTGAAGATAGAAAAATAAGCCTACCTTGCCTCAGAGAAATTCCCCAAAGGAAAAGGCAGCCCCCCACATATAATGACTGTGAGTAAGATGAAAACACAAACATAGAGATGAAACAGATTTAGCAAAGTGAGGCCCGACTAGCTGAACAGAACGAGGATAGGGAAGATAACTTTGCGGTCAGCACAAAAACCTATAAAAAACCACGCAGAGGGGACAAAAAGACCCTCCGCACCGACTAACGGTACGGAGGTGGTCCATCTGCGTCTCAGAGCTTCCAGCAGGCGAGAAAAACCAATAAAGCAAGCTGGACAGAAAAATAGCAACAAAGTAACATAAGCAAAACTTAGCTTTGCAGAGCAGCAGGCCACAGGAATGATCCAGGGAAAAAACAAGTCCCACACTGAAACATTGACAGGAAGCATAGATCAAAGCATCAGGTGGAGTTAAGTAGAGAAGAAGCTAACGAGCTCACCAGATCACCTGAGGGAGGAAACTCAGAAGCTGCAGTACCACTTTCCTCCACAAACGGAAGATCCCAGAGAGAATCAGCCGAAGTACCACTTGTGACCACAGGAGTGAACTCTGCCACAGAATTCACAACAGTACCCCCCCCTTGAGGAGGGGTCACCGAACCCTCACCAGAGCCCCCAGGCCGACCAGGATGAGCCACATGAAAGGCACGAACAAGATCGGGAGCATGGACATCAGAGGCAAAAACCCAGGAATTATCCTCCTGAGCATAACCCTTCCATTTAACCAGATACTGGAGTTTCCGTCTTGAAACACGAGAATCCAAAATCTTCTCCACAATATACTCCAATTCCCCCTCCACCAAAACCGGGGCAGGAGGCTCAACAGATGGAACCATAGGTGCCACGTATCTCCGCAACAATGACCTATGGAATACGTTATGTATGGAAAAAGAATCTGGAAGGGTCAGACGAAAAGACACAGGATTAAGAACCTCAGAAATCCTATACGGACCAATAAAACGAGGTTTAAACTTAGGAGAGGAAACCTTCATAGGAATATGACGAGAAGATAACCAAACCAGATCCCCAACACGAAGTCGGGGACCCACACGGCGTCTGCGATTAGCGAAAAGTTGAGCCTTCTCCTGGGACAAGGTCAAATTGTCCACTACCTGAGTCCAAATCTGCTGCAACCTGTCCACCACAGTATCCACACCAGGACAGTCCGAAGACTCAACCTGTCCAGAAGAGAAACGAGGATGGAACCCAGAATTGCAGAAAAACGGTGAAACCAAGGTAGCCGAGCTGGCCCGATTATTAAGGGCGAACTCAGCCAAAGGCAAAAAGGACACCCAGTCATCCTGATCAGCAGAAACAAAGCACCTCAGATATGTTTCCAAGGTCTGATTGGTTCGCTCGGTCTGGCCATTATTCTGAGGATGGAAAGCCGAGGAAAAAGACAAGTCAATGCCCATCCTACCACAAAAGGCTCGCCAAAACCTCGAAACAAACTGGGAACCTCTGTCAGAAACAATATTCTCTGGAATGCCATGCAAACGAACCACATGCTGGAAGAACAAAGGCACCAAATCAGAGGAGGAAGGCAATTTAGACAAGGGTACCAGATGGACCATCTTAGAAAAGCGATCACAGACCACCCAAATGACTGACATCTTTTGAGAAACGGGAAGGTCAGAAATAAAATCCATAGAGATATGTGTCCAAGGCCTCTTCGGGACCGGCAAGGGCAAAAGCAACCCACTGGCACGAGAACAGCAGGGCTTAGCCCGAGCACAAATCCCACAGGACTGCACAAAAGCACGCACATCCCGCGACAGAGAGGGCCACCAAAAGGATCTAGCCACCAACTCTCTGGTACCAAAGATTCCAGGATGACCAGCCAACACCGAACAATGAAGTTCAGAGATAACTCTATTCGTCCACCTATCAGGGACAAACAGTTTCTCCGCTGGGCAACGATCAGGTTTATTAGCCTGAAATTTTTGCAGCACCCGCCTCAAATCAGGGGAGATGGCAGACACAATTACTCCTTCCTTGAGGATACCCGCCGGCTCAGATAAACCCGGAGAGTCGGGTACAAAACTCCTAGACAGAGCATCCGCCTTCACATTTTTAGAGCCCGGAAGGTACGAAATCACAAAGTCAAAACGGGCAAAAAACAACGACCAACGAGCTTGTCTAGGATTCAAGCGCTTGGCAGACTCGAGATAAGTCAAGTTCTTATGATCAGTCAATACCACCACGTGATGCTTAGCTCCTTCAAGCCAATGACGCCACTCCTCGAATGCCCACTTCATGGCCAGCAACTCTCGGTTGCCCACATCATAATTACGCTCAGCAGGCGAAAACTTCCTGGAAAAGAAAGCGCATGGTTTCATCACTGAGCAACCAGAACCTCTCTGCGACAAAACAGCCCCTGCTCCAATCTCAGAAGCATCAACCTCGACCTGGAACGGAAGAGAAACATCTGGTTGACACAACACAGGGGCAGAAGAAAAACGACGCTTCAACTCTTGAAAAGCTTCCACAGCAGCAGAAGACCAATTGACCACATCAGCACCCTTCTTGGTCAAATCGGTCAATGGTTTAGCAATACTAGAAAAATTGCAGATGAAGCGACGATAAAAATTAGCAAAGCCCAGGAACTTTTGCAGACTTTTCAGAGATGTCGGCTGAGTCCAATCATGGATGGCTTGGACCTTAACAGGATCCATCTCGATAGTAGAAGGGGAAAAGATGAACCCCAAAAGTGAAACCTTCTGCACACCAAAGAGACACTTTGATCCCTTCACAAACAAAGAATTAGCACGCAGGACCTGAAAAACCGTTCTGACCTGCTTCACATGAGACTCCCAATCATCCGAGAAGATCAAAATGTCATCCAAGTACACAATCAGGAATTTATACAGGTACTCTCGGAAGATGTCATGCATAAAGGACTGAAACACTGATGGAGCATTGGCAAGTCCGAACGGCATCACGAGATACTCAAAATGACCCTCGGGCGTATTAAATGCAGTTTTCCATTCATCACCTTGCTTAATTCGCACCAGATTATACGCACCACGAAGATCTATCTTTGTGAACCAACTAGCCCCCTTAATCCGAGCAAACAGATCAGATAACAATGGCAAGGGGTACTGAAATTTAACCGTGATCTTATTAAGAAGGCGGTAATCTATACAAGGTCTCAGCGAACCATCCTTCTTGGCTACAAAAAAGAACCCTGCTCCTAATGGCGACGATGACGGGCGAATATGCCCCTTCTCCAGGGATTCCTTCACATAACTGCGCATAGCGGTGTGCTCAGGCACGGACAAATTAAACAATCGACCTTTTGGGAATTTACTCCCAGGAATCAAATTGATAGCACAATCACAATCCCTATGCGGAGGTAGGGTATTGGACTAGGGCTTATCAAATACATCCCGGTAATCAGACAAGAACTCTGGGACCTCAGAAGGAGTGGATGACGAAATTGACAGAAATGGAACATCACCATGTACCCCCTGACAACCCCAGTTGGACACCGACATGGATTTCCAATCTAATACTGGATTATGGGCTTGTAGCCATGGCAACCCCAACACGACCACATCATGCAGATTATGCAACACCAGAAAGCGAATAACCTCCTGATGTGCAGGAGCCATGCACATGGTCAGCTGGGTCCAGTATTGAGGCTTATTCTTGGCCAAAGGCGTAGCATCAATTCCTCTCAATGGAATAGGACACTGCAAGGGCTCCAAGAAAAACCCACAACGCTTAGCATATTCCAAGTCCATCAAATTCAGGGCAGCGCCTGAATCCACAAATGCCATGACAGAATATGATGACAAAGAGCAGATCAAGGTAACGGACAGAAGAAATTTTGACTGTACAGTACCAATGGTGGCAGACCTAGCGAACCGCTTAGTGCGCTTAGGACAATCAGAGATAGCATGAGTGGAATCACCACAGTAGAAACACAGACCATTCAGACGTCTATGTTCTTGCCGTTCAACTCTGGTCAAGGTCCTATCACACTGCATAGGCTCAGGTTTAAGCTCAGGTAATACCGCCAAATGGTGCACAGGTTTACGCTCACGCAAGCGTCGACCGATCTGAATGGCCAAAGACATAGACTCATTCAAACCAGCAGGCATAGGAAATCCCACCATGACTTCCTTAAGGGCTTCAGAGAGACCCTTTCTGAATATTGCTGCCAGCGCAGATTCATTCCATTGAGTGAGCACTGACCACTTTCTAAATTTCTGACAATATACCTCTATCTCATCCTGAGCCTGACAAAGAGCCAGCAAATTTTTTTCTGCCTGATCCACTGAATTAGGCTCATCGTACAGCAACCCAAGCGCCAGGAAAAACGCATCGATATTACTCAATGCAGGATCTCCTGACGCAAGAGAAAACGCCCAGTCCTGAGGGTCGCCGCGCAAAAAAGAAATGACGATCCTAACCTGTTGAATTGGGTCACCAGAAGAGCGAGGTTTCAAAGCCAGAAATAGTTTACAATTATTTTTGAAACTCAGAAATTTAGTTCTATCTCCAAAAAACAAATCTGGAATAGGAATTCTCGGTTCAAGCAAAGAATTCTGGACCACAAAATCTTGAATATTTTGAACTCTTGCCGTGAGCTGATCCACACATGAAGACAGACCTTTAATGTCCATTGCTACACCTGTGTCCTGAACCACCCAAATGTCTAGGGGAAAAAAAAAGACAAAACACAGTGCAAAGAAAAAAAAAATGGTCTCAGAACTTCTTTTTTCCCTCTATTGAGAATCATTAGCACTTTTGGCTTCCTGTACTGTTATGAAAGGCAATTCAGAATCACAATGGACATGGAGGTCAGAGCACATACAGTGAACTGACAATAACCCAAAATAATAGAACGAGCTCTGAGACGTGGGAACTCTGCAGACCGCAATCCCTAAGCCTATCAAACCACACTAAAGGTAGCCGTGGAGCGCTCCTGACCAGAACCTAGGCGCCTCGTCACAGCCTGAGAAACTAGCTAATCCTGAAGATAGAAAAATAAGCCTACCTTGCCTCAGAGAAATTCCCCAAAGGAAAAGGCAGCCCCCCACATATAATGACTGTGAGTAAGATGAAAACAAAAACATAGAGATGAAACAGATTTAGCAAAGTGAGGCCCGACTAGCTGAACAGAACGAGGATAGGGAAGATAACTTTGCGGGAGAGAGCAGTCGCACATCACAGGAGCTCCTGCGGGGTACCTGCTACCTACGGGTATATCTCTACCCCCACAGCGATATACCTGACCCCAGGAAATACGGTGGTGCAGCGCTTACCAACAGAGGTCCCGGAGAGCTGCCGCCGCAACCAACACCAGCGCGGGACCCTCTGATCTCGGCAGACGGAGGGAGAGGAAGATCGAGCCGCCGCCATCTTGGAGGTCTCACGGACCGTACATAGCAAGAGGGAAGTACTAAACACCTATCTCCCTGATAAACTCCCCTGTTCCCTACAAGGCTGCCGTAACAGATGCTCCCCGAGGTCCGGTCCGCTCTGTGAGCTCCAGGGCACGTGTGCTCCGGTCACTGCTCCCCGCCAGTGGGACCGGATTAAGTCTGAACCGCGCCTGTCAGCAATATTACCGGAAGAGCCCGCTGTTGATTGCAGCGCTCTGTGCCCTGTTTGGCCCGGCGGCTGTGCAGAGGGGACAGCGCGTCTCTGGGTGAGGAGACGGACTGGGGAGATTTCCCGCCAGTCCCGACGCCATCTTGAAGCAACACAGAGTGAGGGGAATCACCTACAAGCAGCGTTCGCCCTGTGAACGCTCTCCCTCCATATCACACCACTGTGCATTCTTTATTGCTGCTCCTTACCCACCCCCTTGGCATATCCTACGCTGGGAATAAACTTGAACTGGTCTCGGACAAGTGGCCATAAGCTATTTAAAAGGCGCTGTGTCCTGGTTGCCTATACCCTAGGGGAGGACATTAAAAAGGGGCCACTGCTGTCCCATCATCACAGTGGCTGAAGGAATCACTGTAGCTGCTATTGCCTGACATTTGAAGCTGCCCACACAGGACCCACATAAAGATACCCCTATTTACAGGGAGCCACGTTATAAAGAAACAGTGGGACCTGCTGGGCCCCAAAATCTCTATTCCCTCCCTGGCCCGGCTATCCGGACACATCCAGCCCGGTTATCTATCTCCGGGGTCGCAGAATAAAGCAGCTTACCCTCCAGGAAACCCTTTTAAAGACCCCCTCCATAGCGACTCTTCCCCTACTTCCTCCCCTCACTCTTATAACGTAAAATGTAACCTCCATTGAGGGAACCGGAGGGGATCTGGGAGTTTCTCTTATTTTTGACTTGCAGCGGGTTTGTTCACAATGGTTAAATCCGCACAAAAATCAACAAGATCAAACTCTAAATCTGTCAGTTCTACCCCCCAAGCTGACATAGAAAAATTCTTAAAAAAGCAAAACAGCTCAGCCGCCATCACCAAACTCCCTCAATCGCAAGAAAGAGATGTGGAGGCACACACAGAATCTGAATGTGAAAGTGATGGAGATACAGATGATCAAGACAGAGGCGTCCAGGTTACCAGATCCTTTATCAAAAGAATCTTAAGCAAGGCTTTAGACCCTATAGGCAGAGACCTCTCAACTATTAAACAAGACCTTAACCAACTGGGGCATAGAATTGAAGCGGTAGAAGCTTCCCAATCAGAATTAGCCCAATGCACTAACTCTTCCTTGAATTGCCATGTACAGCAGGAAGAACACATCAATCGGATCTACAACATATTGGAAGATCACGAAAATAGGGAAAGAAGGAATAACCTGAGGCTAAAGGGCGTTCCAGAATCTATTCTCCCAGAAGCTCTGATCCCTACCGCCATTGAAATTTTTCGCTCAATCCTCAACCCATCAGATCCTCTTGAAATTGACCTGGTGAGAGTTCATAGAGCTCTAAGACCAAAACCAAAACCGGATGAGACTCCTCGTGATGTCCTATGCCGTTTCTTGGACTATAGAACTAAAGACCTATTATTAAAGAGAGCCCGAGAGGCGGACCAAATCACCCACGAGGGTACCTCAATTCCAATTTTTCAAGATCTATCTGCCTCTACACTCTACAAGAGACGCCTCTTAAGACCTCTCACCTCCGTCCTTCAACAAAGACACTACCCTGGCTATTTCCCTTTGGCATTTCTATATCAGCTAAAGACCGGAAATTCCTCATCAAATCCACGACTGATATCAAAAATGTTTGTAAAGAGCTGGAGATCCAACTTGACCACCCGCTCGTCCTGGAAACAGTTCACGAGGCACACAGGTTGAAACCCCTGCCTATTCCCACTCCTTGGCAGGATTCCTCTGTCTCTAAGCCTGCCCGAGCAAGGCGTCGCTCCTCCAAGACTACACCACCAAGGGATAGAGACCTCGACCCAGACTGATTTAATCCAATTGGAAAGAGAAAAATGTCTGAAGAAAAATATAGAACCATTTTTTTTTTTTTTCTCTCTCTTGCCGGGTATTTTTTACCCCTTCTCATCTGTTTTTTGATCTTTTTTGCTTCCTGTTTAAAAAGTTACAGAATTTCAGCTGTTATACCTAGTCTGTATTGATCCATAGTTGTGTAGCGAACTTGCTGCAACCACTGGAGTATTACTCTCCAGTATCCAGTATCTTGTTGTTGTATTGACTCCCATTTCCGACCTCCTCCCTCCACCTCTCCTATGCTAAAAGTTATGTGGTATCTCATACCGTTTAATGATACCTCCCCACATGTGTTTATATTATGCACCTTGTTTTCTCATGTCTTCTTAATCCTAACCTTTTTTCTTTTTCTATCCTTACTCCCGTTCATCCTTCTTCTCCACATGATCCACAGGACGAGTCATCCCTCTGCTCGATTCTACCTCTACTACACCCGCCATGGCAATAAACCGTAAGTCTTTTCAAATTATATCACACAACGTGCACGGACTAAACTCCCCAATCCCTAGGTCGCAAACCCTAAACTTTTTCAAGAAATCTAAATATGATATTTTACTTTTACAAGAGACCCACTTTACCAACAACAAAATTCCTTCGTTTGAAAAATGCTTTTTTGATAGATGGTATCACGCTATCTCCCCCCAGAAAGGCTCGAGAGGCGTTTCGATAGCATTTGCCAAAGATATCCCTTTCCTTCTCTTAGAGTGTCTACCAGATCCTGAGGGCCGTTATATCTTTATTAAGGGCCTCGTAGCTGGTAATATGGTTACTGTAGGCAACGTGTATGCCCCCAACAAGCACCACTTAAAATGGCTACGCAAATCCTTAATTAAACTACGTTCATTCCAAGAAGGCGATGTTATCCTAGGCGGCGATCTTAATGTAGCTTTAGACCCCGCTTTAGACACCTCAACCAAAAAAAGCTCTATCTCTTTAAAAGATTTGGCCCGTCTCAAATTACTTATTCACTCCCTCGAGTTGGTCGATGCCTGGCGTTACCTACATCCAACAGATATCGACTACACTTATTACTCGCACCCCCATAACTCTTACCATCGCCTAGATTACATCCTAATCTCTAAATCCATTCTCCACTCTACCATCAATACTAATATAATCCCCGCTATTCACTCCGACCACTCTATAGTTCTGATTGACTTAGAATTCCACAAACCGTACTCCAGATCTAGAACATGGAGGCTCAATGAGTCGTTATTACAACGCGAAGATATCAAAAGCCGCATTCGTGAATCACTTCAAGAGTTTTTTAAAATTAACACTACCCCTGATGTGGATCCCCCGCTGTTGTGGGAGGCTCACAAGGCCACGATTCGTGGAGTATTCATCTCAATAGCTTCGTATCTAAATAAACTGAAAAAAGCAGAAACACTAGCTTTATATGAAGATATTGTGGCATTGGATGCTTCCCATAAGAAAGAATTGTCACCTGATATACTCTCCCAACTGACAAAAAAACCCCAGGCCCTAAAAGATCTCTTGAATATCCGTACCTCTAAACACTATTTATCCTGGAAAAACAAAATCTTTGCTCATGGAGACAAAGCCTCCAAACTTATGATCTCCTTGATCAAAAAACGCCAAGCCCGAACTTTTATCCACAAAATCAAATCTGTAGACGGCCAGTCCCTGCAGCAATACAATCAGATCACCGATGCCTTCTTGACCTTTTTTAAAGACCTGTACCAATTACGTCAAAATGATACAACAGAAGACCAAAACCTAAGACAATCCAAGACCCAAGCCTTTTTATCCTCCCTACACCTCCCTCAGTTATCTGCTCTTCAACAGGAATGTTTACTCAGACCCTTTGACCTTTCTGAGCTCCAGTCCACTCTGTCGGGAAGGGCAAAAGGGAAATCACCAGGCCCGGACGGGCTTCCCAAAATTTATTATAAATCCTTCTTCGACATTCTAGGCCCCCACCTAATAAATGCCTGCAATGCAGTTCTGGGGGGAAAACCCTTCCCTTCCCAATCACTAGAAGCTCATATTTCCCTCCTTCATAAATAAGGGAAGGACCCAGAAAGTTGTGGCAGCTATAGGCCTATTTCCTTGCTGAACGTAGACCTTAAAATGTATGCAAGCCTTATCGCGAGGAGATTGGCCGAGCTATTACCACAACTCATCTCCCCCAATCAGACAGGTTTTGTGATGGGCCGAGAGGGTAGGGACAATACCTCTAGAATTCTTCACCTGATTCAATATGCGAAAGTCCACAAAACTCCTCTAGTTTTATTGGGAACAGACGCCGAAAAGGCTTTTGACAGGGTGGACTGGACGTTCTTACACGAAACTCTCCTTGCATTCAATATCCCCTCCCAATTAGTCGATGCAATTTTTCAAATGTATACCACTCCTTCAGCCCGACTAAAAATTAACAACTTGTTATCAGACCCCTTCTACATTCTGAATGGTATGAGGCAGGGGTGTCCTCTCTCCCCGATCCTATATGTGCTGGTCATGGAGCCTCTTATCCAGAGCATCCAACAAGACGCAGATATCAATGGGATCCAAATAAGTGGTTACCACCACAAATCCGCAGCATTTGCAGATGATCTCTTGGTGGTGCTGTCTGACCCAGGGAGAGGTATTCCAGCCTTCGTCCGCACGCTGGAACTTTATGGGAACCTGTCCAACTACAAAATTAATATTACAAAATCAGAAGCATTAAGCCTCAATATTTCCAAACCTGAAATTGATAAACTGAAAAAACTCTATCCCTTCAAATGGCCAACCAGGTTCATAACAAATCTGGGTATCAAAATTGGAAGATCGATGGGGGAACTCCTAGAACTCAATATTACGCCCTTACTAAAACAGATTACCTCCACGGTCTACTCCTGGAAGGCTCCCTTCCTGTCCTGGATGGGTAGAAAAAACCTCCTGAAAAGCATTATACTACCTAAATTCCTGTACCTTTTTCAGATGCTTCCCATCTACATTCCAAAGCATTACTTATCCAGAATCAACTCCTTCTTTGTTAATTATATTTGGAACAATAAACGCCCCCGAATTAACGCGAATACACTAGCCCTACCAAAATCAGAGGGAGGTATGGGGTTCCCTGATATTTTCAAATATTACAAAGCCGCCATGCTCACCAGGGTAGTTGACTGGATCAGAAGACCCTCTGAAAAATTATGGTTACCTATTGAAGAACACCTCGCCCCCATACCCTTAAGGTCCATGGCATTATTATATGACTACTCCAATCTTAACCAATTGCTCTCCAATGATTTAACAATAGCTATACTTAAAGTTTGGAGATCTGAATTTTTTAAACTCACCCCACCTATTTCCCCAATCTTGATGATACAGGATGTCATAGGCCCTATTCCCCTTAAACCGCCTCATGGGGGCGTACCCAGACAGCTCCTGCCAATTGATGACTTTTTCATTGAAGGCTCAATGATGAGCTTTTCAGAATTTCAGGCATCCAATCCACATCTAAATGTCACCTTTCTTCACTATAACAGACTGAGGGACTACTGCTACAACAAAAAAGACCAACTTAACCTATTCCGCCCACTCACACCCTTTGAACAACTCTGCGCTCAACACAACCCGCCTAAAAAGATCCTATCAAGGCTTTATAAAAGTCTGATAGTGGAAAAAACCGTTGCCAAAAGAGCATACATAGGATTATGGGAACGAGATCTAAACATCCTTTTCACACAAGACCAGATCACCTCCATTTACAATAATTCTCACGGCCCCTCCCAATGTGTGAAACTACAAGAAAGCTCTTATAAAGTGATATCAAGATGGTATCGTACCCCCTCCCAGATTCATTTATGGCACTCACCCACCTCCGACAAGTGTTGGAGATGCTGTGCAGACTTAGGTTCATACCTACATATCTGGTGGTCTTGTCCAAAAATTATGTGCTTTTGGCAACTAATAGCAGACATAATATCCACCGTAATAGGCCGAACCCCATCCCTTGACCCCCAGTCTGTCCTACTTAACCTCCCCCTATGGCCCAAGGAACCATCACCCTCCAAACTGGCTTGCAATATTATTGCAGCCGGGAAATACCTAATTCCCTCCCTCTGGAAGTCCACTCTCACTCCCACTAAAAAACAAGTCCTTGGCAAAATAGATCTATTGTACAGCACAGCTGAGTTGGTTGCATATACCCAGGAATCCCTTACTTCTTTCCGGAACATTTGGGAGCCGTGGTCCGTGTATCGCTCAAGTTCTGACTTTCTGTCCAGCTTTTCAGCAGCCTCAGGAGACTAATCATTACTTGCTCTCATTTACCTTTATTCATGGGATGACTCGTCCTGAATTAACATCTTCCCTCGGATCCTCCCTTCCTTTCCCTCATACCTTCCCCCCTCTTGTTCCTTCTTCTCTATACTCTGTATTTTCAGATTATTGACACTTCAAGTGTTAAATATTTTCTCGGAATCACTATAAGCCATTCTGCCTTTGGTTCACTAGGCTGGCCTGTGAATTAGGGGTTGGGGGTTATCTACATAAATCTCTTCCAATTTAACTTCTTTAAAGTGATTCTTTACAATTCCTATCTGTTTGTGTTTTATTACATTATTATTATCTGCTAACGCATTTTACCATTTTATTACTCTCTTCCTTTCCTGTATTATACCATATCTTTAATAAAAAGAACGTTGAAAGAAAGAAAGAAAGAAAGAAAGAAAGAAAGAAAGAAAGAAAGAAAGAAAGAAAGAAAGAAAGAAAGAAAGAAAGAAAGAAAGAAAGGGAAGATAACTTTGCGGTCAGCACAAAAACCTATAAAAAACCACGCAGAGGGGACAAAAAGACCCTCCGCACCGACTAACGGTACGGAGGTGGTCCCTCTGCGTCTCAGAGCTTCCAGCAGGCGAGAAAAACCAATACTGCAAGCTGGACAGAAAAATAGCAACAAAATAACATAAGCAAAACTTAGCTTTGCAGAGCAGCAGGCCACAGGAATGATCCAGGGAAAAAACAAGTCCCACACTGAAACATTGACAGGAAGCATAGATCAAAGCATCAGGTGGAGTTAAGTAGAGAAGAAGCTAACGAGCTCACCAGATCACCTGAGGGAGGAAACTCAGAAGCTGCAGTACCACTTTCCTCCACAAACGGAAGATCCCAGAGAGAATCAGCCGAAGTACCACTTGTGACCACAGGAGTGAACTCTGCCACAGAATTCACAACACCCGTTCTCAAGAAAGGCCGTACTGGGCCTCTGGCCCTTGGGGGAGGCCGCCACGACAGGGTGACGTGGGACAATAGGGAGCTCGTAGGAAGTTGGGGGGTTATAGGGTTAACAGAAGCTAAGAGGAGGGACGGAGTTTTTTGAATTTGAAAAAGGAAGGAGGGGTCGGAGACAGGGCAAGGGGGGGGCTATATAAAAGGGGGTGGCCACGTGGAGGGGGCAACCATTTGGGTACTCACCAGCCACAGAAGAGAAGCTCCCACTCACCCTCCCTTTGTACTTAAGGTTCAAGGGTAGTAGCAACTGTTGTTAGTATGAGTCGTTGTTAGTATGAGGTTAGAGCTAGGATGCTTAACATTATGAATGTACTTATGTAAATTTAAGTATGGATGATCTTATGTCGCGGCAGCATGGCTGGGGTGGTGGTCCTCGAAGTTGGTGGAAGTGGAAAATGGCGGATTGCCGGGGGGGGGATCTCAATAGGTCCTGGACTCCCCGGGGTAATTTGAAATGGTAAAAGGGGTATGGATAATCCCTTGGAGGGGATTATTGGGGGACCCACAAACTGGTGTGCGGTTTTGGCCTGGCGGGTGGAGTTTGCCTCCGAGCTGGTGCTTAGCGGCTGGGGGTAAGGCGGTTATAAGGTCAAAATAGGTGGGACGGTTGGCTGAAAAACGTTAATACTGGTTTCGGGCTTCGAGGACCATCCACTTCCGGGGTTTACTGTTATTATATTGTTGTATGTTAAATTTTAATAAACGGCTGCTGTGGCCAATTAATCCAACTTAATTGTCGTGTGTTTAATAGGGGGTATTCCTCTGTTGCAGGAAAGGGGGAGGTGGCCGTTATTCCGGGGTGTCATAAGGTAAGGTAAATGGTTTTATACTAGAGCTCACAGGAGTCACGGATACCCGTTGTCATGTGAAACACGGGGGTGGCGGCATCATGTTGTGGGGTTGTTTTGCTGCAGGAGGGACTGGTGCACTTCACAAAATAGATCGCATGATGGGAAAAGGAGAATATGTGGCAACACTGAAGCAACTTCTCAAGACATCAGCCAGGAAGTTAAAACTTGGGCAAAAATGGGCCTTCCAAAGGGACAACGACCTGAAGCATACTGCCAAAATGTTAACAAAGTGGCTTAAGGATAACAAAGTCAATGCTTTAGAGCCGCCATCACAAAACACTGATCTCAATCCTACTGAACATTTATGGGCAAAGCTGAAAAAGCTGGTGCAAGCAAGATGACCTACAAACCTGGATCAGTTACACCACTTTTGTCTGGAGGAATGCGCCCAAATTCCAACCAACTATTGTGAGAAGATTGTGGAAAGAGATCCCAAATAACCCAAGTCATTCAGTTTAAGGGCAATGGCACCAAATGCTAATGAAATATATGTAAACTTTTGACTTTGCAGCAATAAGAATGCCTTAAAGGGAACCTGCCAGCAGGATTGTGCACAGTAACATACACACAGTGTCAGGTCGGCACCATTATACTGATTAAAATATCATGATTGTTCTTTAATCTTTATTTTCAGTTTTGTGTTAATGAGATTCTCGTGCCTTAAGGCTGGGTCGGTGTATGTGGTGCTCTGATTAGATATTCATATTGTTATATTGTGCTTATATTGTGCTTCGGTGTTTTCTTTTTTTTTTTTTATACTTTCCAAATGGTCTGCCATTCTTCCTAATTTCGCACATACAGTATGTGTCAAAAATAACCACAATTATGATCAAGTATCTATAATAGTTACCCAATAACGCTCAATGATATACAGTGCCTTGCGAAAGTATTCGGCCCCCTGGAACTTTTCAACCTTTACCCATATCATGCTTAAAACATAAAGATACCAAATGTAAATTTTTGGTGAATAATCAACAACAAGTGGAACACAATTGTGAAGATGAATGAAATGTATTGGTTATTTTACATTTTTGTGGAAATTCAAAAACTGAAAAGTGGGGCGTGCAATTTTATT
This sequence comes from Ranitomeya imitator, assembly GCF_032444005.1. Classification (NCBI taxonomy): domain Eukaryota; kingdom Metazoa; phylum Chordata; class Amphibia; order Anura; family Dendrobatidae; genus Ranitomeya; species Ranitomeya imitator. The sequence goes on along the minus strand of NC_091282.1, from coordinate 645,105,006 downwards.
CGGCCCCTTTAACTTAATACTTTGTTGCGCCACCTTTTGCTGCGATTACAGCTGCAAGTCGCTTGGGGTCTGTCTCTATCAGTTTTGTACATCGAGAGACTGAAATTCTTACCCTTTCTTCCTTGGCAAACAGCTTGAGCTCAGTGAGGTTTGATGGAGATCGTTTGTGAACAGCAGTTTTCAGCTCTTTCCACAGATTCTCGATTGGATTGAGGTCTGGACTTTGACTTGGCCATTCTAACACCTGGATACGTTTAATCGTGAGCCATTCCATTGTAGATTTTGCTTTATGTTTGGGATCATTGTCTTGACTCCAACAGGTTTTCTTCAAGAATGGTCCTGTATTTGGCTCCATCTATCTTTCCATCAATTTTAACCATCTTCCCTGACCCTGCTAAAGAAAAGCAGGCCCAAACCATGATGCTGCCACCACCATGTTTGACAATGGGGATGGTGTGTTCAGGGTGATGAGCTGTGTTGCCTTTATACCAAACATATCATTTGGCATTGTTGCCAAAAAGTTTGATTTTTAGTTTCATCTGACCAGAGCACCTTCTTCCACATGTTTGGTGTGTCTCCCAGGTGGCTTGTTGCAAACTTTAAACAACACTTTTTATGGATATCTTTGAGAAATGGCTTTCTTCTTGCCACTCTTCCAAAAAGGCCAGATTTGTGCAGTGTACGACTGATTGTTGTCCTATGGACAGACTGTCCCACCTCAGCTGTAGATCTCTGCAGTTCATCCAGAGTGATCATGGGCCTCTTGGCTGCATCTCTGATCAGTCTTCTCTTTGTTTGAGATGAACGTTTAGAGGGACGGCCGGGTCTTGGTAGATTTGCAGTGATATGATACTCCTTCCATTTCAATATGATCACTTGCACAGTGCTCCTTGGGTTGGTTTAATGTTGTGGAAATCATTTTGTATCCATATCGGCTTTAAACTTCTCCACAACAGTATCACGGACCTGCCTATTGTGTTCCTTGGTCTTCATGATGCTCTCTGTGCTTCAAACAGAACCCTGAGACTATCACAGGGCAGGTGCTTTTATACGGAGACTTGATTACACACAGGTGGATTATATTTATCCTCATTAGGCATTTAGGACAACATTGGATCATTCAGAGATCCACAATGAACTTCTGGAGTGAATTTGCTGCACTGAAAGTAAAGGGGACGAATAATATTGCACGCCCCACTTTTCAGTTTTTGAATTTCCACAAAAATTTAAAATAACCAATAAATTTCGTTCAACTTCACAATTGTGTTGCACTTGATGCTGATTCTTCACCAAAAATTTACATTTGGTATCTTTATGTTTGAAGCTTGATATGTGGGAAAAGGTTGAAAAGTTCCAGGGGGCCGAATACTTTCGCAAGGCACTGTATATGTATTGTGAGTATTCAGTTTGCTTTGTTATTTAAGTTCTCACTGTGTTTTGCACAGGCTCTCTTTCTTTCTGAAAATGGATTGTAAAAAGCCAGGGAACTTTCCTGGCAAGGACAAAGTAATGCAGTTTTTGGCAATGGTGGTGCCGCTACTCAAGGTTCTACTAGTCTACAGTTTGATACATGGTATACAAATACTAATGCATAAAACAACCAACCTGTGGTGAAATCGAGCATTTCTTGGAAATTATATTCTTAAAAACCTCATACCAAGGGGTAAAATGATCCGGGTCACTCCATCCTTTGTGGTGGATGATGATACCTTCATTAACCCCTTTACCCCCAAGGGTGGTTTGCACGTTAATGACCGGGCCAATTTTTACAATTCTGACCACTGTCCCTTTATGAGGTAATAACTTTGAAATGCTTCCATGGATCCTGATGATTCTGACATTGTTTTTTTTGTGACATATTGTACTTCATGTTAGTGGTAAAATTTCTTTGATATGACTTGCGTTTATTTGTGAAAAAAATGGAAATTTGGCGAAAAATTAGCAATTTTCCAACTTTGAATTTTCATGCCCTTAAATCACAGAGATATGTCACACAAAATACTTAATAAGCAACATTTCCCACATGTATACTTTACATCAGCACAAATGTGGAACCAAAATGTTTTTTTTGTTAGGAAGTCATAAGGGTTAAAAGTTAAACAGCGATTTCTCATTTCTACAACAAAATTTTTTCTTTTAGGTTTTTTTAGGGACCACATCACATTTGTAGTCACTTTGAGGGATCTATATGATGGAAAATACCAAAATTATACACCATTCTAAAAACTGCACCCCTCAAGGTGCTCAAAACCCACATTCAAGAAGTTTATTAACCCTTCAGGTGCTTCACAGGAATTTTTGGAATGTTTAAAAAAAATGAACATTTAACTTTTTTTTTTTACAATAAAAGTTACTTCAGATACAATTTTTTTAATTTTCCCAAGGGTAATAGGAGAAATTGTGTTATGGACCTGGTGGTTAGGAGCACCCGGAATGACCTGATGGTTAAACTGACACAGGACAAGCTCTGGGAAGTGGGAGCTCTGCTGACCGCAACCCCTAATCCTATCACACAACTAGAAATAGCCGTGGAGCGTACCTAACATGACCTAGACGCCTCTTCACAGCCTAAGAGCTAACTAGCCCTAAAGATAGAAAATAAAGCCTACCTTGCCTCAGAGAAATTCCCCAAAGGAAAAGGCAGCCCCCCACATATATTGACTGTGAGATAAGATGAAAGTCACAAACACAGAAATGAAACAGGTTTCAGCAAAGGGAGGCCAGACTTACTAAAGAGACTGAGGATAGGAAAGGTATCTTTGTGGTCAGCACAAAAAACTACAAAAGACCACGCAGAGTGTGCAAAAAGACCTCCGCACCGACTCACGGTGCGGAGGTGCCACTCTGCATCCCAGAGCTTCCAGCTAGCCAGGCAAAATCATGATAGCCAACTGGACAAGGAAACAATGAACAAATAATAACTAGCAGGGACTTAGCTTCTGCTGGAGTAGACAGGTCACCAGAAAGATCCAACAGCGAACTGAACCAGTACAAGAACATTGACAGCTGGCATGGAGTAACGATCTGAGTGGAGTTAAATAGAACAGCCAGCCAAAGAATAAACTACATCACCTGTGGAAGGAACCTCAGAAGCAGCAGCTCCACTCACAGCCACCAGAGGGAGTCCATGAACAGAACTCGCCGAAGTACCATTCATGACCACAGGAGGGAGTTCGAAAACAGAATTCACAACAAAATTGGACCCCAAAAGTTATTGTGCTATTTGTCCTGAGTATGCTGATGCCCCATATGTGGGCACAGTTTGGGCGCGTGGCAGAGCTTGGAAGTGAAGGAGCGCAGTTTGACTTTTCAACGCAATATTAGCTGGAATTAAGATCGAACACCATGTCGCGTTTGGAGAGCCCCTGGTGTGCCTAAATAGTGGAAACCTCTCACAAGTGACCCCATTTTGGAAACTAGACACCCCCAAGGAACTTATCTAGATGTGTAGTGAGAACTTTGAATGCCCAAGGGCTTCACAGAAGTTTATAACTTAGAGCCGTAAAATTAAAAAATCATATTTTTTTCACAAAAGTGATCTTTTCACCCCCAATTTTTATTTTCCCAAGGGTAACAGGACCCTAAAAGTTATTGTGCAATTTGTCCTGAGTACGCTGATACCCCATATGTGGGGGTAAACCACTGTTTGGGCACATAGCAGAGCTCAGAAGGGACGGATCGCAGTTTGACTTTTTCAATGCAAAATTGGCTAGAATTGAGATTGGATGCCATGTTGCATTTGCAGAGCCTCTGATGTACCTAAACAGTGGAAACCCCCCACAAGTGACCCCATTTTGGAAACGAGACCCCCCCAAGGAACTTATCTAGATGTGTGGTGAGAACTTTGATCCCCCAGGTATTTTACTTAAGTTTGTAATGCCCTGGGCGTGAAAATAAAAAAAAATCATATTTTTTCCACAAACATGATCTTTTAGTCTCCAATTTTTTTTTCCCCAAGGGTAACAGGAGAAATTGGACATCAAAAGTTGTTGTCTAATTTACACTGATACCCCATATGTGGGTGAAAACTTATCTAGATGTCTGGTGAGAACTTTGAACCCCCAGGTGTTTCACTAAAGTTTATAACGTCCGAGCGTGAAAATACATTTTTGTTCCACAAACATGATTTTTTCGCCCCCAATTTTTTATTTTCCCAAGGGTAACAGAAGAAATTAGACCCCAAGAGTTATTGTGCAATTTGTCCTGAGTATGCTGATACCCCATATGTGGGGGTAAACCACTATTTGGGCACATGGCAGAGCTCAGAAAGGAAGGAGCGCCAGATTTTACTGTTATAGTTTGCAGGTGCCATGACCCACTGGGAGAGCCCATGAGGTGCAAATCAGCAGAACCCCCATAAGTGACCCCATTTTATGAATTACACCTCTCAATTAATTCATCTAGAGGTGCAGTGATCATATTGACACCATGGGTGTGTCACAGAATGTTATACCATTGGACAGCCATGCGGAGAGACTCGGAAGGAATGGAGCACTATTTGCCTATTCTAGTGAAGATTCTGTGCACATGTCAGTGTGTTTCCACAGACCGTGTGTCCATGGGCAAAACATGCTGACATGTCCATTTTTTAATGTCAGCACAGGCCACAAAACATCCAGTACACATGCATACGCATAACACACATGTATGCCATCCATGTGACACGCATCAGTGCCGGGGAAGAACCGTCCTTGTGGTACTGATGCGGCACACGCAAGCCACATGTGTGCCACAAACAACAAAACCACTAAAAGAAACTAGTGCCATTGTCCTAAGTATATGCAAAACAGAGAATTTATGATAAATACAGGAAAGCAACAAAGAATATGGGAATAAAAATTGGGGAACACGTAATAACATATAATATGGAAGCAAGGAGCAGGGTGGTAAATACTGCGTAAAAACAAGGTATGTACTGCCACAAGAAACATATCAAGCTAGATGCATACAAAATTCATACTGACAATAATCCAATAAATATTAATCCAAGTGGGAAATATGTCATATGGCACCACAGTATAAACATACCGGTATATGCAGGAGACCATGCTGACTCGAACCCACCCTGACGCGCGTTCTGTGTTGTCCTTCTTCAGGGGGCGTGCCATGAACAGTCCCTCCCAAATTTTATAGCAAACGGGATGTCTAACCTGACCAATGCGCAGTCACCCCCGCAAACATCGATCCGCCCGCCAGCGGCGGAAGCCACGGGCCCATGTCTCCCAGCGCGGGACCGCGGACCGGAAGCTGAAGGGGAAACAAGTAGTGAGCTGCGCATGACCGGAAATACAGCCGCGGCCATTATGATTAAGGGCACAATGAACAACCACAACAAAATACCGACGATCTATGTAAGGTACCCATATATAGGGGGCATATATATCATTATTAATTAATACATGCTAGCCACCTTAGGGAGAGACCCAAGTTGGGCTAAATGTAGCGGGACGAAAGAGACCGAAAAGCCCTCTACTTAAAGGAAATACATAGTGGATGCTTTCCTAAAACGGAAAGTACTTGCAAGCAGCATAATACAAAGAATAGCAGGTTTACCCAGAATCCTTTGCAGTAGGCGGAGCTATGCAAATTATCTCTTTCCACCCCAGTCTAATCCACAGCGCTTGGAACCGCCAAGCGTGCAATGCTGCGGATTAGTTTCTAAATTTACACAGCCAACCAATTCCTACCTGTGGACACGTGTTTCGGGCTTTAGGCCCTCATCAGCACAGGGCTGGAATTGGTTGGCTGTATGGAGTGGGGCTCGGTGAGCAAGCGATACACACATGCTAGCCACCTTAGGGAGAGACCCAAGTTGGGCTAAATGTAGCGGGACGAAAGAGACCGAAAAGCCCTCTACTTAAAGGAAATACATAGTGGATGCTTTCCTAAAACGGAAAGTACTTGCAAGCAGCATAATACAAAGAATAGCAGGTTTACCCAGAATCCTTTGCAGTAGGCGGAGCTATGCAAATTATCTCTTTCCACCCCAGTCTAATCCACAGCGCTTGGAACCGCCAAGCGTGCAATGCTGCGGATTAGTTTCTAAATTTACACAGCCAACCAATTCCTACCTGTGGACACGTGTTTCGGGCTTTAGGCCCTCATCAGCACAGGGCTGGAATTGGTTGGCTGTATGGAGTGGGGCTCGGTGAGCAAGCGATACACACATGCTAGCCACCTTAGGGAGAGACCCAAGTTGGGCTAAATGTAGCGGGACGAAAGAGACCGAAAAGCCCTCTACTTAAAGGAAATACATAGTGGATGCTTTCCTAAAACGGAAAGTACTTGCAAGCAGCATAATACAAAGAATAGCAGGTTTACCCAGAATCCTTTGCAGTAGGCGGAGCTATGCAAATTATCTCTTTCCACCCCAGTCTAATCCACAGCGCTTGGAACCGCCAAGCGTGCAATGCTGCGGATTAGTTTCTAAATTTACACAGCCAACCAATTCCTACCTGTGGACACGTGTTTCGGGCTTTAGGCCCTCATCAGCACAGGGCTGGAATTGGTTGGCTGTATGGAGTGGGGCTCGGTGAGCAAGCGATACACACATGCTAGCCACCTTAGGGAGAGACCCAAGTTGGGCTAAATGTAGCGGGACGAAAGAGACCGAAAAGCCCTCTACTTAAAGGAAATACATAGTGGATGCTTTCCTAAAACGGAAAGTACTTGCAAGCAGCATAATACAAAGAATAGCAGGTTTACCCAGAATCCTTTGCAGTAGGCGGAGCTATGCAAATTATCTCTTTCCACCCCAGTCTAATCCACAGCGCTTGGAACCGCCAAGCGTGCAATGCTGCGGATTAGTTTCTAAATTTACACAGCCAACCAATTCCTACCTGTGGACACGTGTTTCGGGCTTTAGGCCCTCATCAGCACAGGGCTGGAATTGGTTGGCTGTATGGAGTGGGGCTCGGTGAGCAAGCGATACACACATGCTAGCCACCTTAGGGAGAGACCCAAGTTGGGCTAAATGTAGCGGGACGAAAGAGACCGAAAAGCCCTCTACTTAAAGGAAATACATAGTGGATGCTTTCCTAAAACGGAAAGTACTTGCAAGCAGCATAATACAAAGAATAGCAGGTTTACCCAGAATCCTTTGCAGTAGGCGGAGCTATGCAAATTATCTCTTTCCACCCCAGTCTAATCCACAGCGCTTGGAACCGCCAAGCGTGCAATGCTGCGGATTAGTTTCTAAATTTACACAGCCAACCAATTCCTACCTGTGGACACGTGTTTCGGGCTTTAGGCCCTCATCAGCACAGGGCTGGAATTGGTTGGCTGTATGGAGTGGGGCTCGGTGAGCAAGCGATACACACATGCTAGCCACCTTAGGGAGAGACCCAAGTTGGGCTAAATGTAGCGGGACGAAAGAGACCGAAAAGCCCTCTACTTAAAGGAAATACATAGTGGATGCTTTCCTAAAACGGAAAGTACTTGCAAGCAGCATAATACAAAGAATAGCAGGTTTACCCAGAATCCTTTGCAGTAGGCGGAGCTATGCAAATTATCTCTTTCCACCCCAGTCTAATCCACAGCGCTTGGAACCGCCAAGCGTGCAATGCTGCGGATTAGTTTCTAAATTTACACAGCCAACCAATTCCTACCTGTGGACACGTGTTTCGGGCTTTAGGCCCTCATCAGCACAGGGCTGGAATTGGTTGGCTGTATGGAGTGGGGCTCGGTGAGCAAGCGATACACACATGCTAGCCACCTTAGGGAGAGACCCAAGTTGGGCTAAATGTAGCGGGACGAAAGAGACCGAAAAGCCCTCTACTTAAAGGAAATACATAGTGGATGCTTTCCTAAAACGGAAAGTACTTGCAAGCAGCATAATACAAAGAATAGCAGGTTTACCCAGAATCCTTTGCAGTAGGCGGAGCTATGCAAATTATCTCTTTCCACCCCAGTCTAATCCACAGCGCTTGGAACCGCCAAGCGTGCAATGCTGCGGATTAGTTTCTAAATTTACACAGCCAACCAATTCCTACCTGTGGACACGTGTTTCGGGCTTTAGGCCCTCATCAGCACAGGGCTGGAATTGGTTGGCTGTATGGAGTGGGGCTCGGTGAGCAAGCGATACACACATGCTAGCCACCTTAGGGAGAGACCCAAGTTGGGCTAAATGTAGCGGGACGAAAGAGACCGAAAAGCCCTCTACTTAAAGGAAATACATAGTGGATGCTTTCCTAAAACGGAAAGTACTTGCAAGCAGCATAATACAAAGAATAGCAGGTTTACCCAGAATCCTTTGCAGTAGGCGGAGCTATGCAAATTATCTCTTTCCACCCCAGTCTAATCCACAGCGCTTGGAACCGCCAAGCGTGCAATGCTGCGGATTAGTTTCTAAATTTACACAGCCAACCAATTCCTACCTGTGGACACGTGTTTCGGGCTTTAGGCCCTCATCAGCACAGGGCTGGAATTGGTTGGCTGTATGGAGTGGGGCTCGGTGAGCAAGCGATACACACATGCTAGCCACCTTAGGGAGAGACCCAAGTTGGGCTAAATGTAGCGGGACGAAAGAGACCGAAAAGCCCTCTACTTAAAGGAAATACATAGTGGATGCTTTCCTAAAACGGAAAGTACTTGCAAGCAGCATAATACAAAGAATAGCAGGTTTACCCAGAATCCTTTGCAGTAGGCGGAGCTATGCAAATTATCTCTTTCCACCCCAGTCTAATCCACAGCGCTTGGAACCGCCAAGCGTGCAATGCTGCGGATTAGTTTCTAAATTTACACAGCCAACCAATTCCTACCTGTGGACACGTGTTTCGGGCTTTAGGCCCTCATCAGCACAGGGCTGGAATTGGTTGGCTGTATGGAGTGGGGCTCGGTGAGCAAGTGTGGACAATGAGGGACAATGAGGTTGCATATAAGGTATATACAAAGCATACACTTGATAAAAGTAGGGGAGGTAGGTCTAAGACAGTGGTGTCTGTTCTATTGGTCCCTCCATTCCTTTGGGGCTGTGTAAATTTAGAAACTAATCCGCAGCATTGCACGCTTGGCGGTTCCAAGCGCTGTGGATTAGACTGGGGTGGAAAGAGATAATTTGCATAGCTCCGCCTACTGCAAAGGATTCTGGGTAAACCTGCTATTCTTTGTATTATGCTGCTTGCAAGTACTTTCCGTTTTAGGAAAGCATCCACTATGTATTTCCTTTAAGTAGAGGGCTTTTCGGTCTCTTTCGTCCCGCTACATTTAGCCCAACTTGGGTCTCTCCCTAAGGTGGCTAGCATGTGTGTATCGCTTGCTCACCGAGCCCCACTCCATACAGCCAACCAATTCCAGCCCTGTGCTGATGAGGGCCTAAAGCCCGAAACACGTGTCCACAGGTAGGAATTGGTTGGCTGTGTAAATTTAGAAACTAATCCGCAGCATTGCACGCTTGGCGGTTCCAAGCGCTGTGGATTAGACTGGGGTGGAAAGAGATAATTTGCATAGCTCCGCCTACTGCAAAGGATTCTGGGTAAACCTGCTATTCTTTGTATTATGCTGCTTGCAAGTACTTTCCGTTTTAGGAAAGCATCCACTATGTATTAATTAATAACAACTTTACAGCATAAGGAGTTAATTACAATTAATCCATATATATAAATGTACGGTATCAAAAAAGTTGTGATGTCAAAATAGCATGGAAAAAGATTTGTCACAATAATCCCATTCATAAAAAATGGAGAACTGATATAACAACATCCATAACAAAATAATCCCATACCATATGAATATATATACAAGACACAATAACCCATTAATATATAATATACAGGTAAATATATGTTTATAAAAACACAAAAATAGATACAATGTAACCAATACATAGAAAGAATACAGAACAACATATATCACAAAATAAAGTAAACAACAGAAGTTAACTCAGATATGTCTATAGTCCAAATAGATGTCTTCAAATGGTCAGTAAATAGTGCAGCCTCCCGGAACCAAGAATTTCCATTATGGGCAATATAGGGAATTATGGCAGGATAGCAGTAAACACTATAACATAAACATAAAATTAAAATCAAATAAAAGAACAACCATGAAAATGATAATACGTGATATAATCACAACAGCCGGAAGATCAGAGAAAAGCTGCAAAAGAGAGACACTCATTTAGGCCAAACGGATGAACAGTGTTGAGTTGCCAGATCCACCTGGTCTCTAGTCTCCCCAGACGCCTGGACAAGTCACCACCCTGAATATTAATCCTGATGGCGTCAATACCCCGTACCATCAATAGGGTACTATCACATCCGTGCGATTCCTTAAAATGACGGGGTATAGTTTTAAGGGTGGAAAGCGTGGGTGACCACCGCCTCAATCCCCAAAACATGTTCTCTGGTACGGACTTTGAGCTGTCTCGCAGTAAGTCCAACATAAATCAGACCGCACGGACACATGGCATAGTATACCATGTATCTAGTCGTGCAGTTGATATGTTGTCTGATTTTATAACTCTTGGTCCCATCAGAGATAGTAAAAGTATTGCAACGATCAATATTGGGGCAGGCCACGCAGCCACCACACGGAGCACACCCCACCCTTTTCGTAAATCTATCCAGGAATGTGGGTCTATGATAAGTAGCATAATGACTAGAGACGAGATGGTCCTTCAAATTTTTGGCACGTCGGAAAGCAATAGAGAGATTAGTAGGGATAAATTTGGAAATAATCGGATCCACCTTCAGAATCGGCCAAGCGCTCTGGAGGATGGATCGGACCCTCTCGGACTGAGAATTAAAGGTGGTAATAAATCTCAATACCTGCCTATCACCAGGTCTATCAGATGGTCTATTATTATAAAGCAGATCGTGGCGAGAGGCATGTTTAGCCCTATGATAGGCACGCTTGATCATCCTCTGACTATAACCACGTGACCTAAACCATTCCTTCAGTTCCACTGCTCTTTGTTCAAAAGCCTCATCAGATGAGCAGATTCTACGAATCCGAAGGAACTGACTAATTGGGACGGATCGGATCATATGTCATGGATGGCCAGATGATGCATGCAGCAATGTGTTTGTAGAAGTTTCCTTTCTGAAAATGTCTGTCTGCAACATACCAGAGGGGTCCCTCCTAATGGTAACATCAAAGAAGTCCAAAGACACCGCACTGGATGAGAATGTAAGATGGATGTTAAGGTCGTTGCTATTCAATAATTCAATAAGCTGCACAAGGTCGATCGGGGTGCCCTGCCAGACAAAAAAGATCTTGTCTATATAGCGTGTCCAAAAAGTAACACGCTCCATAGACCCAAATTTGTCTGACAGGAAGAGGTCCCTCTCCCACAGCCCCAGGAAGAGGCCAGCGTAGGACGGTGCAAAGGCCGCCCCCATGGCAGTCCCCTGGAGCTGCAGGTAGAAGGACCCCTTGAACACAAAAAAGTTGTGAGTGAGGATGAACTCCAACAGTTCCAGCAGAAGGTCTCGAATCTCAACCGGCAACGAAGAGCCGTCCAGAAAAAATGTAACCACGGCCAACCCATCGGTATGTTTGATGTTGGTATATGGGGACTCAACATCTGCTGAAACCATAGGAGTATCACCCGCCAGATGCAGCCCGTTGACCCTACGTAGCAAATCCCCTGTATCTTTGAGGAAGGAAGGAAGGCCCGAGACTAGGGGTTGTAGATGTAATCTATCCATTTATTAATGTGTTCCAAAAAATTACCCCTACCAGAGATGATTGTTTGCCCAGGTAGTGAGGTGGGATTCTTGTGGATTTTAGGGAGCAGATAGAGGGTTGAAATTGTAGGTTCAGGAACCACCAGAACCATAGATAAGTCTTTTAAGATAATGCCGTCCTCTACTGCCCGTTTGATGATAGTGTCTAATTTAGAAGAGTATGCTGAGAGGGGAATGTACGTCAACTTCCGATAACAAATAGTATTATTTAATTGTCGGAAGGCCTGCATGTGTGCCACAAGTATTGCACAAAAGGACACTGACATTTCCGATACCGTAAATATCAGGATGTGTGAAAGAGGCGTTATAGCAGGTTTTTATGTTTGGCTGCTGTCAGAAACTAAAAGACGTTTTTTATTGCAAAAAATAATTTTTGCATCACCATATTTTGAGAGCTATAATTTTTCCATATTTTGTCCCACAGAGTCATGTGAGGTCTTGTTTTTGGCAGGACGAGTTGACATTTTTATTGGTACCATTTTCGGGCACATGACATTTTTGATTTTATTACGATTTTTGGGAGACAGAATGAGCAAAAAGTAGCAATTCATAATAATAATATAATAATAATAATTTTTATTTATATAGCGCCAACATATTCCGCAGCGCTTTACAAATTCATAAATTTCTTTTGGGGGGGGCGTTTATACCATTCTGCGTGTGGTAAAATTGATCAGGCAGTTTTATTATTCGGGTCAGTACGATTACAGCGATATCTCATTTATATCATTTTTTTATGTTTTGGCGTTTTTATACAATAAAGACTATTTTATATAAAAATATTATTATTTTTGCATCATTTTATTCTGACAGCTATAACTTTTTTACTTTTCCCTGATGACGCTGTATGGTGGCTCTTTTTTGCGGGACAAGATGATGTTTTCAATGATACCATGTTTATTTATAATCGTCTTTTTGATCGCATGTTATTCCACTTTTTGTTTGTATGATGATAAAGCATTGCTTTATACCTTGTTTTTTTATGGGGTTCACTAAAGGGGTTAACTAGTGGGACAGTTTTATAGGTTGGGTCATTACGGATGCGGCGATACCAAATATGTGTACTTTTATTGTTTAGATTTTTTTTATTCAAATATGCATTTAATGATAGAATAAATATTGATTTTTTATTATTATTTTTTATTTTTTTATATTTTTACAATTATTTTTAAAAAATGTTTTATTTAATTCTTATTTTTACACTTTGTCCCACTATGAGACACTCATTTTGTGCAGGCTGATCGCTTCTATAGCATGCAGATGAAGCAGCATCTGCATGTTACAGAAGCTGTGAGCGCTGCAATCCCTTCACACTGGCCTGAGAGACTTCCTAACATGCACTGCGCATGACAGAAAGTTTCTTAGCTCTGGTAACCTGGATGTTGTCATAACAACATCGTGCTACCATAGCAGCTATCAGGACGCTGTGTCACGCCGCGGGGTCTCCGATCCAAAGGCAAAGGTATTGTCAGCCCTCTGCCTGCTCCCGAAATTCTGTGATCATGTTCGATCGTAGTACTCCGGGAGTTAAAATGCCGGTAGCGGTCTGTGACGGGTGTCACTATTCCATCCATGGGAAGTAAGTCCCAGGTCACATGGACAGAATAGTACGTCTGATGGCAGAAAGGGGTTAAAGACTGGGAAAGTATATGCAATGAGTTGTGATGAGCGAATATACTCGGTACTCGAGATTTCCCTAGCACGCTCGGGTGTCCTCCAAGTATGTTTTAGTACTCGGAGATTTAGTTTTCAGTGCCGCAGCTGAATGATTTACATGTGTTAGCCAGCATAAGTACATGTGGAGATTCCCTTGCAACCAAGCAACCCCCACATGTACTTATGCTGGCTAACAGATGTAAATCATTCAGCTGCGGCGCTGAAAACTAAATCTCCGAACACTTACAAATACTCGGACGACACCCGAGCATGCTCGGGAAATCTCGAGTAGCGAGTATATTCACTCATCACTAGTAATGAGGCTTCTAAAAACTAATGGAACTTTTGATTAGATTTAAACTTAAAACCATTAATAGAAATTAACAAAACATTGGAGGCAACATATACTACTGCCAAAGCCGATCTGTCATCCGATTAATTACAATTGATTGATTTGCAAATGAATAAACTAATTGACCAATGGGTCAAAGAAATTCAAGATAATCGAATCAATAAATTGAATAGGGACCAAAAGGATTTTGCACTGGGAAGAGTTTATAGGTGGAGTCGACAACCAGCAGCTAATCATGATAGAGAGAGGAGAATCTCCGTATCCTCTAATCCCTCAATAAGTGAGACATCTGAAGCCTCTTCGTCTGTCTCCATCCTGACACCTAAACGTAAAGGAGATGTACGATTTCTACCTAACAAAAGGAATTTTGAGTCATCTCCAGATAACAGGAGCGATTTGAAGGTAATTAATCTCAGCTGCTCTCATATTTTTTCGTCTACTGAGATTTCTTTGCTGAATAGGGGCCTTATGTTTTGTCCTACGGCCCATTTTGATCACTTTAATGCCATCGAAGACCTCCATTTATTTGCTCGGAGGTTATTTTTTAAGCGATACTTTCACGATGAAACAACCGCCAAATTGTTCCCTACAGAGATGGAACAGGAGGTACTTGTGACTCTTGAAGAGCTGGCCAATGAACATATAACAGGGAAGTAAGATTCCTCCGTCGATAAAAACTGGTTCTGGTAAGTTCCCTCCTTTATCCACCTGCCTAACGATTGAGATCTTTGTTAAAATGGTCAGTCGTGATTTTGAAAAAATCCCAAGGTACCCAAAAACTGACAATTTGAATAAGGATGAACGTGATGGTCTTAAGAGACTTTAGGGACTTAATGATGTGGTGTACAAACCAGCAGATAAAGGTGGAAGCATAGTAGTATGGCCTAAAACTATGTATGAATTGGAAGTATTTCGCCAGCTCAAAGATTCCACTTGTTATCGGAAGATGAAGTTTAATCCTCTGATTAAATTTCAGACTGATTTATCAACCATTCTAATAACAGCTAGGGAAAATGACACTATCACTAGAGAATTACTTCTTGCATTACAGGTCAGTGAACCATCAATCCAGACACTGTATTTGCTGCTCAGAATTCATAAAAATCAGGATAAACCACCCGGTAGGCCCATTATTTCGGGACAGGTTAATTACTTGGAAAACGTTAATAGATTTATCGATACTGAATTTTAACCATTGGTGGAATCACTTCCATCCTTTACTAAGGATACAAGTGAATTCCTGAGAAAGATTGAAAGATTGCACATTGAATCCAATACACTACTTGTCACATGTGACGTGGAGTCACTTTATACAAACATCCGGCATACTGATGGATTGTGTGCTACACAATTTTTACTGCAATCATCACCTGTGACACCAAAATTTCAGGATTTCATTTTACAACTTTTGCAATTTACTTTATCACACAGTTTTTTAATTTTTAAGGGGTCCATCTATCTACAGCTCCAGGGAACTGCCATGGGAGCATCTTTTGCGTCAGCAAATGCCAGCTTGTTCCTGGGGCTGTGGAAGAGGGACCTCTTCCTGTCAGATCAACATGCATCAATTGACCGCATCCTTTTTTGGACGTGGTACATTGACGACATCTTTATGATCTGGCAGGATTCTACTGACTCATTACACCAATTCATGTCTGCTTTGAATGACAATAATCTCAACATCCATATGACATATCATTTTGATCGGTTTACTAAAGATTTCTTGGATGTGAGGATTACTCGTGATGACCAAGACTGCTTACAGACTGATCTTTTTCACAAGCCGACATCTGTTAACGTAGTCCTGCACACTTTGCTCTGTCATCCTCCTGCCATGATTTGTGCCATTTCAAAGGGCCAATTTTTAAGGGTACACAGAATTTGCTCTGACCCTTTGGACTTTGAACGGCAAGCGGATGATCTCAAACTTAGATTTCACAATAGAGGATACAGCAAACGCTCTGTCAAGAGAGCTTATAATAGGGCTATGCATACCACCAGACATCAGGCACTTTATTCTCAGAAATCCAATACTTCAAATCAATGTGTGAGATTTATCACACAATATCATGAACAGACTACCTTGATGAAGCATGCCCTACAGAAATCATGGCCCATATTATTGTCGGATCCCATACTCACCAACTATCTAGGCCCTTGTCCCAGCATTACTAACTGCAGATCTCTAAACATGAAAGACTAATTGGTAAAGAGACACTATACCACTGAACCAACTGCCTCCTTTTTTACACAATTTTTACCTACTTGGCGGTCGAAACCATGTGGTAAATGTGTGGCTTGCCCTAATATGGCACATGCAAATATGTTTTACAGCTCAGACAGATCTAAGGTGTACAACATTACACATTCCATTACATGTACCACTCAAGCGGTAGTATATTATGCCACATGCCCGTGTTCAATCATATATGTAGGCCTTATTACCCGCCAACTGAAACTTCAAACACGTACTAGGGATTAGTGCAGCTCATGAAGCTGATGACATCACCACCTTAAAGACTCTGCCATGCCACTTTAGAACACATCACGATAGTGCCCCTGCTGGACTTAAGATCAATCCAATTGACCGTATCCTACCCAGTGTTAGAAGTGGTAAAATCACCACTCCACTCACTAGACTTGAGACAAAATGGATCTTGACCCTTAAGACTTGGACTCCCTATGGGCTTAATTAGAATTTGAGTTTTGTATCCTTTTTGTAGATCTTTTGTGTCCCCTAAATCCCCGGGAGATGACTCACACTTTTTATTGTATGTACACTACCCTTCAAATGTTGGGGTCACCCAGACAATTTTGTGTTTTCCATGAAAGCTCATACTTTTATTAATCAAATGAGTTGCCAAATGAATTTAAAATCTAGTCCAGACATTGACAAGGATAAAAAAAAGATTTTTATTTGAAATAATAATTGTCTCCTTCAAATTTTGCTCTCGTCAAAGAATGCTCCCTTTGCAGCAGTTACAGCATTACAGACTTTTGGCATTCTAGCAGTTAATTTGCTGAGGTAATCTAGAGAAATTTCACCCCTTGCTTCCAGAAGCCCCTCCCACAAGTTGGTTTGGCTTGATGGACACTCTTTGCATGCCATACAGTCAAGCTGCTCCCACAACAGCTCAATGGGGTTGAGATCTGGTGACGGCGCTGGCCACTCCATTACAGCTGCCTGCTTCTTCCCTAAATAGTTCTTGCATAATTTAGAGGTGTGCTTTGGGTCATTGTCCTGTTGTAGGATGAAATTGGCTCCAATCAAGCGCTGTCCACAGGGTATGGCATGGCGTTGCAAAATGGAGTGATAGCCTTCCTTATTCAAAATCCCTTTTAGCTTGTACAAATATCCCACTTTGCCAGCATCAAAGCAACCCCAGACCATCACATTACCTCCACCATGCTTGACAGATGGCGCCAGGCACTCTTCCAGCATTTTTTCAGTTGTTCTGTGCCTCACAAATGTGCTTCTGTGTGATCCAAACACCTCAAACTTGGATTCGTCTGTCCATAACACTTTTTTCCAATCTTCCTCTGTCCATGTCTGTGTTCTTTTGCCCATATTAATCTTTTCCTTTTATTAGCCAGTCTCAGATATGGCTTTTCTTTGTCACTCTGCCATGAAGGCCAGCATGCCGGAGTCGCCTCTTCACTGTAGACGTTGACACTGGCGTTTTGCGTGTACTATTTAATGAAGCTGCCAGTTGAGGACCTGTGAGGCATCGATTTCTCAAAAACAGACTCTAATGTACTTGTCTTGTTGCTCAGTTGTTCATCAGGGCCTCCTACTTCTATTTCTACTCTGGTTAGTGCCTGTTTGTGCTCTCCTCTGAAGGGAGTAGTACACACCATTGCAGGAAATCTTCAGTTTCTTGGCAATTTCTTGCATGGAATAGGCTTCATTTCTAAGAACAAGAATAGACTGTCGAGTTTCACATGAAAGCTCTTTTTTCTGGCCATTTTGAAAGTTTAATTGAACCAACAAAAATAATGCTCCAGATTCTCAACTAGCTCAAAGGAAGGTCAGGTTTATAGCTTCTCTAATCAGCCAAACTGTTTTCTGCTGTGCTAACATACTTGCACAAGGGTTTTCAAGGGTATTCTAACCATCCAACACTGGAGTGATGGTTGTTGGAAATGGGCCTCTATACACCTTTTCTTTCAAAAATAAGGAAATTTCTAAGTGACTCTAAACTTTTGCACAGTAGTGTATATATATATATACATTTATCTTTGATTTTATTTTTTGCTTTCCGTCCCTCTTTCCACTCACTTTAGTTGACATATAACTTACTGTGCATGCTAGATCTGTTTCTTCATCTGCCTCATGTCGTCTGGAGTTCCTTTTGTGGATTCCCTTGGTTCTAGCATTCCAAGCATTATCATATGAGTGAAGAATTATAAATGAGTAAATCCTTTCCCTTTTCCCCCTCCGTTTCCATACCCCTACCCAGGGCCGGCGTCAGCACCCGGCGCACCTGGGCAAATGCCGGGGCCCTGGGGAGAGGGGGGGGGCCCACTCATGCTGTCATAGATACAGCTGGGAGAGCAGAGCAGGAGATAACATGCTCTCTCCGCCCACAAAGTCACTGCTGGCTGCATTCTCTTAACCCCTATGTGCCAGCTCTGACACAAGCATCTTCTCACTCAGTCAGTGCAGCCAGGCAGGCACACATAGGGGTTAAGAGAAGGCAGCCAATGTGACATTGTGGGTGGAGAGAGCACTTTCTCCTGCTCTGGCCCCTGGCTGGCTGCATGCTGCTGAAGTTTATCAGGCAGATTCTGGAGCTCCTACCAGTGACTGAGTGAGTACTATGGTATCCAGCAGTGAATGCAGATGGACTTGTGGCTCAGTCTGCTGCTGTCTGTCTCCGCTGCCTAAAAATGTGGGTGATGTCTGGAGGAGCAGCTGGTGGGGTGCAGCCTGCAACCTGCAGCCACCCAGCTCTCCCAGAATACATGCATGCCCCACCCGAACCTGCACCAGTGGGGTAGGAAGAAGCTTAACCCCTTCCCATCTGTATGAAGGTTATTGCTAAACCTTAAAGATAACAATCCGACCCGCATAAATGGGGTTAACCAGATGCCAGGAGGAAGGGGAGCTGCTGCCATGGATAAAATTGAGCTGTGGGCTGTACGTTGGGGCCCCGTGGCCCCAGGCTGGTGACTGGAGGGACTCTGCCCAGTGCTGGCATGTGGGTGATTTCTGCTCCGGAGTCTCAGCTTCTCTCCTCCAGGTCACACTGTGCAATCACAGCAACATTGGTTGTCTCTGTCCAAGTCCCAGCAGCTGCCACTGCTCCCACCAAGGACATGGCATCACTTAACCCTTCCCCTGCAGCCACCGGCAACAAATCCACATTATTCCTTGATTAAATCAGGTTCCAACCCAATAGAGGAGCAGACATTTCCTACTGCCATTAGGGTCCGGGAGGGGGTGACATTGGCTGCCCTGCTACTCTGTAGTGGGGGGTGACAAGGGTAACATGGGGTAACGATGAAGGAGAAATGCACAGGATAATAGTGAGCGCGACAGAGGGCAGTGTATGGTATGGAGCAGTCAGGGGGTGGGCTGCAGGATCCCCCCATACTGTACATGACTACTCAGGACAGGGAGGTGTTTAATGAGGTTCTAATGACGGGGCACTAATTGGGTCATTAGGGTTTGTGGAAAGGATTCAGCATCAGGTCCCTCATTAATGCCCGAGCCGCCTGTTACTTTGTAGCACAGATCTGTTGGGGCCGCAAAACCAAACAACATTGTTTATGTAGAAAAGTCTTTGTTTCATAGAAAAACTCAAAACAAAAGATTTTCTGATACAACAACGCCCTGCTCACGACACTGCACAGCACCTCTCCCCCTGTATATATACACTGCACAGCACCTCTCCCCCTGTATATGTACACTGCACAGCACCTCTCCCCCTGTATATATACACTGCACAGCACCTCTCCCCCTGTATATATACACTGCACAGTACCTTTCCTCCTGTATACAGTGGGGCAAAAAAGTATTTAGTCAGTCAGGAATAGTGCAAGTTCCACCACTTAAAAAGATGAGAGGCGTCTGTAATTTACATCATAGGTAGACCTCAACTATGGGAGACAAACTGAGAAAAAAAAATCCAGAAAATCACATTGTCTGTTTTTTTATCATTTTATTTGCATATTATGGTGGAAAATAAGTATTTGGTCAGAAACAAACAATCAAGATTTCTGGCTCTCACAGACCTGTAACTTCTTCTTTAAGAGGCTCCTCTGTCCTCCACTCATTACCTGTAGTAATGGCACCTGTTTAAACTTGTTATCAGTATAAAAAGACACCTGTGCACACCCTCAAACAGTCTGACTCTAAACTCCACTATGGTGAAGACCAAAGAGCTGTCAAAGGACACCAGAAACAAAATTGTAGCCCTGCACCAGGCTGGGAAGACTGAATCTGCAATAGCCAACCAGCTTGGAGTGAAGAAATCAACAGTGGGAGCAATAATTAGAAAATGGAAGACATACAAGACCACTGATAATCTCCCTCGATCTGGGGCTCCACGCAAAATCCCACCCCGTGGGGTCAGAATGATCACAAGAACGGTGAGCAAAAATCCCAGAACCACGCGGGGGGACCTAGTGAATGAACTGCAGAGAGCTGGGACCAATGTAACAAGGCCTACCATAAGTAACACACTACGCCACCATGGACTCAGATCCTGCAGTGCCAGACGTGTCCCACTGCTTAAGCCAGTACATGTCCGGGCCCGTCTGAAGTTTGCTAGAGAGCATTTGGATGATCCAGAGGAGTTTTGGGAGAATGTCCTATGGTCTGATGAAACCAAACTGGAACTGTTTGGTAGAAACACAACTTGTCGTGTTTGGAGGAAAAAGAATACTGAGTTGCATCCATCAAACACCATACCTACTGTAAAGCATGGTGGTGGAAACATCATGCTTTGGGGCTGTTTTTCTGCAAAGGGGCCAGGACGACTGATCCAGGTACATGAAAGAATGAATGGGGCCATGTATCGTGAGATTTTGAGTGCAAACCTCCTTCCATCAGCAAGGGCATTGAAGATGAAACGTGGCTGGGTCTTTCAACATGACAATGATCCAAAGCACACTGCCAGGGCAACGAAGGAGTGGCTTCGTAAGAAGCATTTCAAGGTCCTGGAGTGGCCTAGCCAGTCTCCAGATCTAAACCCTATAGAAAACCTTTGGAGGGAGTTGAAAGTCCATGTTGCCAAGCGAAAAGCCAAAAACATCAGTGCTCTAGAGGAGATCTGCATGGAGGAATGGGCCAACATACCAACAACAGTGTGTGGCAACCTTGTGAAGACTTACAGAAAACGTTTGACCTCTGTCATTGCCAACAAAGGATATATTACAAAGTATTGAGATGAAATTTTGTTTCTGACCAAATACTTATTTTCCACCAAAATATGCAAATAAAATGTTAAAAAAACAGACAATGTGATTTTCTGGATTTTTTTTTCTCAGTTTGTCTCCCATAGTTGAGGTCTACCTATGATGTAAATTACAGACGCCTCTCATCTTTTTAAGTGGTGGAACTTGCACTATTGCTGACTGACTAAATACTTTTTTGCCCCACTGTATATACACTGCACAGTACCACTCCTCCTGTCCTGTATATATACACTGCAGAATTTACAATAGCTGTCACTCATGTAAGAAGTGAAATCTGGCATTGTACTATACATTTCTCTGCCGTATCTGTGCATCATAAATCGGGGTATGTGTTAAAGGGGGGGGCCACTGAGACTCTTTCGCCCGGGGCCCTCGAAAACCTGGAGCCGGCCCTGCCCCTACCCCTTTCCCTTTCCTCCAATCCTCCAACTTCCTGACCCCACTCTTCTCTAATACATGTGTATGTATTATTTATATTATTTATTCATTTTGTAAGGTGTATGGTCCCTTGCACTTTAGTATAATCATATATGTTGGTACGATTATTGTACCATATAGACACCGTCATTTTATATTGCATTTGTGTTTGTTTGTATTCTTTGCCACATGTGTGGGTATTAAATATTGATTTATTTATACAGTCTTATATATGATGTTTTTATTCGTACACTTTCATGTTTTTTCTTTTTTTAATTATATTATACTATTATACTTTTTCTGCGCAGGCTGGTTTTCTGTGCGGTTTTTGTACACATTTACGAGTATACCGGTACATATTTCTAATGTCACATATTTCCATAACACTCATTTTTATGTTTCCCTTTCTCAATCATGCTTTTCACCCACCCCTTTTCCCTTCCCCTCCCTTTTTCCTCTCCTTAAACCCCCTTTCTCTTCCCCTACACTCTAATAACGCTTTGCTGGTTTTGTGCACACACACCCTTTTCAATAGACATTTTTCACATTATGGGATTTATTGACATGTATTGTTTAACTGTGATATTTTGTATATCACTCCTACATACTTCATATACACTTTTATATAAATATTCCTTTATTCACCACAAACATATTGTACATTCCTATTTTACTAATTTCGTATTCGCTTTGTGTACCTTAATCCCGTTTCCCCGTGATTATTACCATTTCCTCCTCCATTTTCCCTTTCACTGTGGTGCATATACAGTATATCATTTGGTTTTCTCCATGTCGGCCTCCAGCGACACTTGGTTTCCATGGTCACCATTGTGTATAATTCTTTTGGCAGTGCGCATGCATCCACTCATGCTCCAGTTGCGCGCCACCCCGTGTTTCTCTATGTGTCCGTAAACGTTGAATCACGTGATAGTGCTCCGATATCATCAGCCACATGATGCGCGGGCCGACTGCTTCCGCTGACTATAAAAAACCCCTTGGTTCTTATCGGGCACCATTCCCTGACGAAGGATGCCGATCCAAAACGCGCGTCGGGGTATTTGTCCGCACTAACACGGTACACCACCAGGTAATATGAATATTATTTGTAATAACCATGTGATTTCTGCACTTGAATGGCACTTTTTCTATTAAGCATTGAATACATCTTGTGCATTCTTATCTATTTACAGTATATTGTCCATACCTCCTTTGGTCCAATGAGCTATTTAGATCACTGTACACATTCCATTGCTATACCTGATCAGTGCATAACTTAGTAATGGGAGATTTATTCCTACTTGTACATGACTCCATCATTTATCTCACCAGTATAGTTTGTGCGGTTACTGCTTGTTACATGTGATCCACTGTTTGGTACCTATAGGTGTACTGTACCATTGTTTACCATATTAATTTATTGTTTATGTACAGTACAGACCAAAAGTTTGGACACACCTTCTCATTTAAAGATTTTTCAGTATTTTCATAACTATGAAAATTGTACATTCACACTGAAGGCATCAAAACCATGAAATAATACATGTCGAATTATATACTTAACATAAGAGCGTGAAACAACTGAAATTATGTCTTATATTCTAGGTTCTTCAAAGTAGCCACCTTTTGCTTTGATGACTGCTTTGCACACTCTTGGCATTCTCTTGATGAACTTCAAGAGGTTGTCACCGGGAATGGTCTTCCAACAATCCTGAAGGAGTTCCCACAGATGCTTAGCACTTGTTGGCCCTTTTGCCTTCACTCTGCGGTGCAGCTCACCCCAAACCATCTCGATTGGGTTCAGGTCTGGTGACTGTGGAGGCCAGGTCATCTGGCGTAGCACCCCATCACTCTCCTTCTTGGTCAAATAGCCCTTACACAGCCTGGAGTGTTGTGAATTCCGCTCTTGGGCTCCCTCCGGTGGTTGTAAGTGGCACTTTTGTGAGTTCTGCTCTTGGGCTCCCTCTTGTGGTTTCAAGTGGTATGGCTGCTCCTTGGAGTTAGCTGTCATCAGCTGCCTCCACTTATCGTCTCTTCTGCTCGGCTATTTAGGCCTGGCTGTTCCTTCAGCCAGTGCCACTTGTAAATGGTTCCTGGTTGGATTCACATCTCTTTGGATTTCCCTGTTATCCTGACCAGTTCAGCAAAGCTAAGTTTTTGCTTGCGCTTTTCTGTTCACAGATTGTGGACTTATCCGTTCAGTGCTTTCTATGTTTGTCCAGCGTTATCAGTATGAATTAATTCTGTCTTGCTGGAAGCTCTGGGAAGCAGATTTACCCTCCACACCTTTAGTCAGGTGTGGAGATTTTTTTGTAAACTCTGCGTGGATTTTTGTAGTGTTTTATACTGACCGCACAGTATTCCATCCTGTCCTATCTATCAAGCTAGACTGGCCTCCTGTGCTCATCCTGGTTTCATTCTGTGTATGTCTTTTTCCTCTCCACTCACAGTCATTATTTGTGGGGGGCTAATCTATCCTTTGGGGATTTTCTCTGAGGCAAGATAGTTTTCCTGCTTCTGTCTTTAGGGGTAGTTAGCTCTTAGGCTGTGACGAGATGCCTAGGGAGAGTTAGGAGCATTCCACGGCTACTTCCAGTGTTGTGTTGAGCTTAGGGACTGCGGTCAGTACAGTTACCACTTCCTTCAGAGCTCGTTCCATGTTGCTCCTAGACCACCGCATCATAACAAAGTGGCACTTTTGAAGTTCTGCTCTTGGGCTCCCTCCGGTGGTTTTAAGTGGTATGGCTGCTCCTTGGATTTAGCAGTCTGCAGCTGCTTCCACTGATTGTCTTTCTGCTCGGCTATTTATGCCTGGCTCTCTCTTCAGCCAGTGCCACTTGTCAATGGTTCCTGGTTGGATTCACATCTCTTCTTTGGATTTCCCTGTTATCCTGACCAGTTCAGCAAAGCTAAGTCCTTGCTTGCTCTTTTCTGTCCACAGGTTGTGGACTTATCTGTTCTGTGCTTTCTATGTTTGTCCAGCTTGTCAGTATGAATTAATTCTGTGTAGCTGGAAGCTCTGGGAAGCAGATTTACCCTCCACACCTTTAGTCAGGTGTGGAGATTTTTTTAAACTCTGTGTGGATTTTTTGTAGTGTTTTATACTGACCGCACAGTATTCCATCCTGTCCTATCTATCTAGCTAGACTGGCCTCCTGTGCTCATCCTGGTTTCATTCTGTGTATGTCTTTTCCCACTCCACTCACAGTCATTACTTGTGGGGGGCTATCTATCCTTTGGGGGATTTTCTCTGAGGCAAGATAGTTTTCCTGTTTCTATCTTTAGGGGTAGTTAGTTCTCAGGCTGTGACGAGGTGCCTAGGGAGTGTCAGGAGCATCCCACGGCTACTTCTAGTGTTGTGTTGAGCTTAGGGACTGCGGTTAGTACAGGTACCACTTCCTTCAGAGCTCGTCCCATGTTGCTCCTAAACCACCAGATCATAACACTGGAGGTGTGTTTGGGGTCATTGTCCTGTTGAAAAATAAATGATGGTCCAACTAAACGCAAACCGGATGGAATGCCATGCTGCTGCAAGATGCTGTGGTAGCCATGCTAGTTCGGTATGCCTTCAATTTTGAATAAATCCCCAACAGTGTCACCAGCAAAGCACCCTGACACATCACACCTCTTCCTCCATGCTTCACGGTGGGATCCAGGCATGTAGAGTCCATCCGTTCACTTTTTCTGCGTCGCACAAAAACACGGTGATTGGAACCAAAGATCTCAAATTTGGACTCACCAGACCAAAGCACAGATTTCCACTGGTCTTTAGCCCAAACAAGTCTCTTCTGCTTGTTGCCTGTCCTTAGCAGTGGTTTCCTAGCAGCTATTTTACCATGAAGGCCTGCTGCACAAAGTCTCCTCTTAACAGTTGTTGCAGAGATGTGTTGTGAATTCTGTGGCAGAGCTCCCTCCTGTGGTCACAAGTGGTACTTCGGCTGATTCTCTCTGTGAGCTTCCGTTGGTGGAGGAGAGTGGTACTACGGCTTCTGAGTTTCCTTCCTCAGGTGATGTGGTGATGTTGTTAGGTGCTGCTCTATTTAACTCCACCTAGTGCTTTGATCCTGGCCTCCAGTCAATGTTCTAGTATTGGACCTGTTTCCTCCTGGATTGTTCCTGTGGCCTGCTGCTCTGCATAGCTAAGTTCCGCTTTTGCTATTTTGATTGCTGTTTTTTTCTGTCCGGCTTGCTATTTGTTTTTTCTTGCTTGCTGGAAGCTCTGGGACGCAGAGGGTGTACCTCCGTGCCGTTAGTTCGGTACGGAGGGTCTTTTTGCCCCCTTTGCGTGGTTTTTTGTAGGGTTTTGTGTTGACCGCAAAGTTACCTTTCCTATCCTCGCTCTGTTCAGAAAGTCGGGCCTCACTTTGCTAAATCTATTTCATCTCTACGTTTGTCTTTTCATCTTAACTCACAGTCATTATATGTGGGGGCTGCCTTTTCCTTTGGGGTATTTCTCTGAGGCAAGGTAGGCTTATTTTCTATTTTCAGGCTAGCTAGTTTCTCAGGCTGTGCCGAGTTGCATAGGGAGCGTTAGGCGCAATCCACGGCTGCCTCTAGTGTGGTTGGAGAGGATTAGGGATTGCGGTCAGCAGAGTTCCCACGTCTCAGAGCTCGTTCTATGTTTTTGGGTTATTGTCAGGTCACTGTATGTGCTCTGACTTCTATGTCCACTGTGGTACTGAATTACCTTATCATAACAGTACTGGAGGCCCAAAGTACTAATGATTCTCAATAGAGGGAAAAAAGAAGTTCTGAGACCATTTTTTTTCTCTGCACTGTGTTTTGCCTTTTTTTTCCCCTAGACATTTGGGTGGTTCAGGACACAGGTGTAGCGATGGACATTACAGGTCTGTCTTCATGTGTGGATCAGCTCACGGCAAGAGTACAAAATATTCAAGACTTTGTGGTTCAGAATTCTATGTTAGAACCAAGAATTCCTATTCCTGATTTGTTTTTTGGAGATAGAACTAAATTTCTGAGTTTCAAAAATAATTGTAAACTATTTCTGGCTTTGAAACCTCGCTCCTCTGGTGACCCAGTTCAACAAGTTAGGATCATTATTTCTTTTTTACGTGGCGACCCTCAGGACTGGGCATTTTCTCTTGCGTCAGGAGATCCTGCATTAAGTAATATCGATGCGTTTTTCCTGGCGCTCGGATTGCTGTACGATGAACCTAATTCAGTGGATCAGGCAGAGAAAAATTTGCTGGCTCTGTGTCAGGGTCAGGATGAGATAGAGGTATATTGTCAGAAATTTAGAAAGTGGTCCGTACTCACTCAATGGAATGAAGGTGCGCTCGCAGCTATTTTCAGAAAAGGTCTCTCTGAAGCCCTTAAGGATGTCATGGTGGGATTTCCTATGCCTGCTGGTCTGAATGAGTCTATGTCTTTGGCCATTCAGATCGGTCGACGCTTGCGTGAGCGTAAATCTGTGCACCATTTGGCGGTATTATCTGAGCATAAACCTGAGCCTATGCAGTGTGATAGGACTTTGACCAGAGTTGAACGGCAAGAACACAGACGTCTGAATGGGCTGTGTTTCTACTGTGGTGATTCCACTCATGCTATCTCTGATTGTCCTAAACGCACTAAGCGGTTCGCTAGGTCTGCCACCATTGGTACGGTACAGTCAAAATTTCTTTTGTCCGTTACCTTGATCTGCTCTTTGTCATCTTATTCTGTCATGGCATTTGTGGATTCAGGCGCTGCCCTGAATTTGATGGACTTGGAGTATGCTAGGCGTTGTGGGTTTTTCTTGGAGCCCTTGCAGTGTCCTATTCCATTGAGAGGAATTGATGCTACACCTTTGGCCAAGAATAAGCCTCAATACTGGACCCAGCTGACCATGTGCATGGCTCCTGCACATCAGGAGGTTATTCGCTTTCTGGTGTTGCATAATCTGCATGATGTGGTCGTGTTGGGGTTGCCATGGCTACAAGTCCATAATCCAGTATTAGATTGGAAATCCATGTCTGTGTCCAGCTGGGGTTGTCAGGGGGTACATGGTGATGTCCCATTTCTGTCTATTTCGTCATCCACCCCTTCTGAGGTTCCAGAGTTCTTGTCTGATTACCGGGATGTATTTGATGAGCCCAAGTCCGATACCCTACCTCCGCATAGGGATTGTGATTGTGCTATCGATTTAATTCCTGGTAGTAAATTCCCAAAAGGTCGACTGTTTAATTTATCTGTGCCTGAGCACGCCGCTATGCGGAGTTATGTGAAGGAGTCCTTGGAGAAGGGGCATATTCGCCCGTCATCGTCGCCATTAGGAGCAGGTTTCTTTTTTGTGGCCAAGAAGGATGGTTCGCTGAGACCTTGTATTGATTACCGCCTTCTTAATAAGATCACGGTTAAATTTCAGTACCCCTTGCCGTTGTTATCTGATTTGTTTGCTCGGATTAAGGGGGCTAGTTGGTTCACCAAGATAGATCTTCGTGGTGCGTATAATCTTGTGCGTATTAAGCGAGGCGATGAATGGAAAACTGCATTTAATATGCCCGAGGGCCATTTTGAGTATCTAGTAATGCCATTCGGACTTGCCAATGCTCCATCAGTGTTTCAGTCCTTTATGCATGACATCTTCCGAGAGTACCTGGATAAATTCCTGATTGTGTACTTGGATGACATTTTGATCTTCTCGGATGATTGGGAGTCTCATGTGAAGCAGGTCAGAACGGTGTTTCAGGTCCTGCGTGCTAATTCTTTGTTTGTGAAGGGATCAATGTGTCTCTTTGGTGTGCAGAAGGTTTCATTTTTGGGGTTCATCTTTTCCTCTTCTACTATCGAGATGGACCCTGTTAAGGTCCAAGCCATCCATGATTGGACTCAGCCGACATCTCTGAAAAGTCTGCAAAAGTTCCTGGGCTTTGCTAATTTTTATCGTCGCTTCATCTGCAATTTTTCTAGTATTGCTAAACCATTGACCGATTTGACCAAGAAGGGTGCTGATGTGGTCAATTGGTCTTCTGCTGCTGTGGAAGCTTTTCAAGAGTTGAAGCGTCGTTTTTCTTCTGCCCCTGTGTTGTGTCAACCAGATGTTTCGCTTCCATTCCAGGTCGAGGTTGATGCTTCTGAGATTGGAGCAGGGGCTGTTTTGTCGCAGAGAAGTTCTGATTGCTCGGTGATGAAACCATGCGCCTTCTTTTCCAGGAAGTTTTCGCCTGCTGAGCGAAATTATGATGTTGGCAATCGAGAGTTGCTGGCCATGAAGTGGGCATTCGAGGAGTGGCGTCATTGGCTTGAAGGAGCTAAGCACCGCGTGGTGGTCTTGACTGATCATAAGAACTTGACTTATCTCGAGTCTGCCAAGCGGTTGAATCCTAGACAGGCTCGTTGGTCGCTGTTTTTTGCCCGTTTTGACTTTGTGATTTCGTACCTTCCGGGCTCTAAAAATGTGAAGGCGGATGCTCTGTCTAGGAGTTTTGTGCCCGACTCTCCGGGTTTATCTGAGCCGGCGGGTATTCTCAAAGAGGGAGTAATTGTGTCTGCCATCTCCCCTGATTTGCGGCGGGTGCTGCAAAAATTTCAGGCTAATAAACCTGATCGTTGCCCAGCGGAGAAACTGTTTGTCCCTGATAGGTGGACGAATAAAGTTATCTCTGAGGTTCATTGTTCGGTGTTGGCTGGTCATCCTGGAATCTTTGGTACCAGAGAGTTAGTGGCTAGATCCTTTTGGTGGCCATCTCTGTCGCGGGATGTGCGTTCTTTTGTGCAGTCCTGTGGGATTTGTGCTCGGGCTAAGCCCTGCTGTTCTCGTGCCAGTGAGTTGCTTTTGCCCTTGCCGGTCCCGAAGAGGCCTTGGACACATATCTCTATGGATTTTATTTCAGATCTTCCCGTCTCTCAAAAGATGTCAGTCATTTGGGTGGTCTGTGATTGCTTCTCTAAGATGGTCCATTTGGTACCCTTGTCTAAATTACCTTCCTCCTCTGATTTGGTGCCATTGTTCTTCCAGCATGTGGTTCATTTACATGGCATTCCAGAGAATATAGTTTCTGACAGAGGTTCCCAGTTTGTTTCGAGGTTTTGGCGAGCCTTTTGTGCTAGGATGGGCATTGACTTGTCTTTTTCCTCGGCTTTCCATCCTCAGACTAATGGCCAGACCGAACGAACCAATCAGACCTTGGAAACATATCTGAGATGCTTTGTTTCTGCTGATCAGGATGACTGGGTGTCCTTTTTGCCTTTGGCTGAGTTCGCCCTTAATAATCGGGCCAGCTCGGCTACCTTGGTTTCGCCGTTTTTCTGCAACTCTGGGTTCCATCCTCGTTTCTCTTCAGGGCAGGTTGAGTCTTCGGACTGTCCTGGTGTGGATACTGTGGTGGACAGGTTGCAGCAGATTTGGACTCATGTAGTGGACAATTTGACCTTGTCCCAGGAGAAGGCTCAACGTTTCGCTAATCGCAGACGCTGTGTGGGTCCCCGACTTCGTGTTGGGGATTTGGTTTGGTTATCTTCGCGTCATATTCCTATGAAGGTTTCCTCTCCTAAGTTTAAACCTCGTTTCATTGGTCCGTATAGGATTTCTGAGGTTCTTAATCCTGTGTCTTTTCGTCTGACCCTTCCAGATTCTTTTTCCATACATAACGTATTCCATAGGTCATTGTTGCGGAGATACGTGGCACCTATGGTTCCATCTGTTGATCCTCCTGCCCCGGTTTTGGTGGAGGGGGAGTTGGAGTATATTGTGGAGAAGATTTTGGATTCTCGTGTTTCAAGACGGAAACTCCAGTATCTGGTTAAGTGGAAGGGTTATGCTCAGGAAGATAATTCCTGGGTCTTTGCCTCTGATGTCCATGCTCCCGATCTTGTTCGTGCCTTTCATATGGCTCATCCTGGTCGTCCTGGGGGCTCTGGTGAGGGTTCGGTGACCCCTCCTCAAGGGGGGGGGGGTACTGTTGTGAATTCTGTGGCAGAGCTCCCTCCTGTGGTCACAAGTGGTACTTCGGCTGATTCTCTCTGTGAGCTTCCGTTGGTGGAGGAGAGTGGTACTGCGGCTTCTGAGTTTCCTTCCTCAGGTGATGTGGTGATGTCATTAGGTGCTGCTCTATTTAACTCCACCTAGTGCTTTGATCCTGGCCTCCAGTCAATGTTCTAGTATTGGACCTGTTTCCTCCTGGATCGTTCCTGTGGCTTGCTGCTCTGCATAGCTAAGTTCCGCTTTTGCTATTTTGATTGCTGTTTTTTTCTGTCCGGCTTGCTATTTGTTTTTTCTTGCTTGCTGGAAGCTCTGGGATGCAGAGGGCGTACCTCCGTGCCGTTAGTTCGGTACGGAGGGTCTTTTTGCCCCCTTTGCGTGGTTTTTTGTAGGGTTTTGTGTTGACCGCAAAGTTACCTTTCCTATCCTCGCTCTGTTCAGAAAGTCGGGCCTCACTTTGCTAAATCTATTTCATCTCTACGTTTGTCTTTTCATCTTAACTCACAGTCATTATATGTGGGGGCTGCCTTTTCCTTTGGGGTATTTCTCTGAGGCAAGGTAGGCTTATTTTCTATCTTCAGGCTAGCTAGTTTCTCAGGCTGTGCCGAGTTGCATAGGGAGCGTTAGGCGCAATCCACGGCTGCCTCTAGTGTGGTTGGAGAGGATTAGGGATTGCGGTCAGCAGAGTTCCCATGTCTCAGAGCTCGTTCTATGTTTTTGGGTTATTGTCAGGTCACTGTATGTGCTCTGACTTCTATGTCCATTGTGGTACTGAATTACCTTATCATAACAGAGATGTGTCTGCTGCTAGAACTCTGTGTGGCATTGACCTGGTCTCTAATCTGAACTGCTGTTAACCTGCGATTTCTGAGGCTGGTGACTCGGATAAACTTATCCTCAGAAGCAGAGGTGACTCTTGGTCTTCCTTTCCTGGGGCGGTCCTCATGTGAGCCAATTTCTTTGTAGCGCTTGATGGTTTTTGCAACTGCACTTGGGGACACTTTCAAAGTTTGCCCAATTTTTCGGACTGAATGTCCTTAATTTCTTAAAGCAATGATGCCCACTCGTTTTTCTTTGCTAAGCTGCTTTTTTCTTGCCATAATGCAAATTCTAACAGTCTATTCAGTAGGACTATCAGCTGTGTATCCACCAGACTTCTGCACAACACATCTGATGGTCCCAACCCCATTTATAAGGCAAGAAATCCCACTTATTAAACCTGACAGGGCACACCTGTGAAGTGAAAACCATTCCCGGTGACTACCTCTTGAAGCTCATCAAGAGAATGCCAAGAGTGTGCAATATGCAAATTGCCTCTTCAGAGAAAAAGAGGACTTAAACTCTATAGCGTCACCTGTTGGAAGTAGCGATCCTACAATCCTACTGTGTCCAGTTTTGGGCACCGGTGCTCAGGAAGGATATAATGGAACTAGAGAGAGTACAAAGGAGGGCAACACAATTAATAAAGGGGATGGGAGAACTACAATACCCAGATAGATTAGCGAAATTAGGATTATTTAGTCTAGAAAAAAGATGACTGAGGGGCGATCTAATAACCATGTATAAGTATATAAGGGGACAATACAAATATCTCGCTGAGGATCAGTTTATACCAAGGAAGGTGACGGGCACAAGGGGGCATTCTTTGCGTCTGGAGGAGAGAAGGTTTTTCCACCAACATAGAAGAGGATTTTTTTACTGTTAGGGCAGTGAGAATCTGGAATTGCTTGCCTGACGAGGTGGTGATGGCGAACTCAGTCGAGGGGTTCAAGAGAGACCTGGATGTCTTCCTGGAGCAGAACAATATTGTATAATACAATTATTAGGTTCTGTAGAAGGACGTAGATCTGGGGATTTATGATGATGGAATATAGGCTGAACTGGATGGACAAATGTCTTTTTTCGGCCTTACTATGTTACTATGTTACAAGTCACAATCAACCCTTTAACGAGTCGTGCAAAGCAGTCATCAAAGCAGTCATCAAAGCAAAAGGTGGCTACTTTGAAGAACCTAGAATATAAGACATATTTTAAGTTGTTTCACACTTTTTTGCTAAGTATATAATTCCACATGTGTTAATTCATAGTTTTGATGCCTTCAGTGTGAATGTACAATTTTCATAGTCATGAAAATACAGAAAAATCTTTAAATGAGAAGGTGTGTCCAAACTTTAGGTCTGTACTGTATATATTTTTTTTTCTCTATGTTACAGGTGTGGGTACTCTCTGTAGTTGTGCCAGCATTGTCTCACCATTTATGCTAATAAAGGTGTTTTATTTCTATTTTGTGCTGCATATATTGTGTGACCTCTATAGAGTGCTTTCTTTTTTGGTTTCTCAATACTTTCCAAATGGTCTGCCATTCTTCCTAATTTCGCACATATGTGTCATAAATGATCACAAATATGATCATGTATCTATGATAGTTACCCAATAACGCTCAAACATATATGTATGTATTATGAGTATACAGTCTGCTCTGTTATTTAGATACTCATAATGCAGACTGCTGACAGGTGAGGTCACTGATTCCTCAGTGACCTGACCCCTTAGTTTGCATAATGATTAACTGTATATACTTAAAAAAAGCTTCTGGAGGCAGGTGCCAGCCGTGGCACCTGCTCTGCAGCATAATCGGATGTTTTGTGTGCCAATAATAATTTTTTTTCAGGTTATTCAGGTAGAGAAAAAAAAATCAGTTTGAAAATGGTGCTTGCCACACCCGTGCAGCAGCTGCTATTGGTGTCTGCAGGGTCAGTTTTAGAGAAAGTGGGGCTCTGGGCAAAAGTTTACAGCGGGGCTCCAAATGCTCACATATTCCACATCACACAAACATTTCGGCTGTATTTACAGGTGCAGAGTTCAGGACATTAAACAAGCGTGATCGACGGCATTGAACTTGTTCAATCCTTGTTCCCAAGGAAGAATGATGGGGACATATAGTCCCTGATACAATATAATGCAGATCCCATATAGTATAATGCACTCCCCATGGTCCTTGATAGAGTACAATGCAGACCCCTCTGGGTATACTGCAGCCCCCTCATAGAGTATACTGCAACCCCCCTCATAGAGTATACTGCAGCCCTCCTCAGAGCATACTGCAGCCCCCCTCAGAGCATACTGCAGCTACCCACACACAGACACAGTATAATGTATCTCACCACACACACAGTATAATGCAGCCCCCTCCACACACAGTATAGTGCAGCTCCACCAACACACAGTATAGTGCAGCTCCTCCAACACACAGTATAGTGCAGCTCCCCAACACACAGTATAGTGCAGCTTCCAACACACAGTATAGTGCAGCTCCCCCAACACACAGTATAGTGCAGCTCTCCCAACAGAGTATAGTGCAGCTTCCCCAACACACAGTATAGTGCAGCACCCCCAACACAGTACAGTGAAGCTCCCCCAACACACAATACAGTGAAGCTCCCCAACACACAGTATAGTACAGACACACATACGCACAGTATAATGCATCCCTTGCACTCTCACACTCACACAATAATGCATGCACACACACTCGTACAATACTCTCCTCCTTGATCCCCGCGCTGCTCCAGGCTCTGCTGCTCCGGTCTCATCGGTTTCACTGCTTGTACAGCGTGGCGCACGAAGAAGTGAAATCATTGCGTGCCTGCTGAGTCACAAGCTGAGGGGGAGTGATGGGAGAGGGAGTGTCAGCAGACGCGCTCTCCTCCATCACTGCTTTCAACTGTATCGGCGTCTATGATGCCAATAAGTTGAATCAGCGATGAAGGGGTGGTGCTGGGTCCCTCAGGCGCCGCTAATTTGACGCCCGTCACTGACTCAGCTGGGGGCCCCAGGAGGAGCTGTGGCAGTAGGCAGCTGCCTCTTCTACCTTCCCCTTACGCCCGCCCTGTGCAATAGCAGCTCGGAGATAGCCGAGGGATCAGTGACCTGTGAGCAGTCTGCATTATGAATATCTTATCAAAGCACCTAATGAAGGCCCCCCTCCAGGCCAGCCTTAAGGCACGAGCATATCATTAACTACAAACTGAAAATAAAGATTAAAGAACAACTACAAGATGGATTTCATCAACCAAGGCATCATTTTAATCAGTATAACAGCGCTGACCTGACACTGTGTGTAGGTTACTGTGCACAATCTTGCTGACAGGTTCCCTTTCTCATTCTCGCTCTCTCATTATTTTGGCATTTGGCAAAAATTAATAATTATAGTAATCGTAATTGTCCTAAAATGGGAACGGTTTATTCTAATGTCATGTCAGATATTGAGAAAAACATGTAGATGTGTCTTTTTATATAGTGTATGGAAACTTCAGGTTTCAACTGTAGTTGTAAAGTTGTAGAAACTATTCCCAGAGGTTGAAACTCAGAGTCGCACAGTTAATTCTAGGAGTCGTAGAGTTGATTCCCTATGTTGTCAGGGCTGCCACTAGAAATTTCGGGGCCCCATACTGGCAAAATTTTCGGGGCCCCCTTGAGACTCCGCCCAGGCTCCACCCCAGCCCCGCCTCCAGGCTCCACCCCTCGAACTGTTCACAGTCCCACCGCTCTCTCTTGGAAAAACTCCACTTCTCACCAATCACACATTAACAGTTCCCATCACCAGATCCCATACATAGCAGGCAGCTTTTGTTTTGGCCAAAAGATTTTTTAAGCCGCCACCATAACATGGTAGACACTTTTGGCCGGGTCCTACTCTACTGTAACCTATTAAATATTTGTTAAAATATGCAATACAATTTAGGTATATTTTTATTTATTTTTCAATTTTTAAAATGACCAATAATATCACATAGAAGGAACAAATACCACAACACCATGACCAGATGACATATTACCACCACAGTGATCGAATAATATCACATACAAGGAACAAATACCACAACACCATGACCAGACCACATATTACCACCACAATGATCGAATAATATCACATACAAGGAACAAATACCACAACACCATGTCCAGACCACATATTACCACCACATAGTGACTGAATACTACAATTCTGATCAGTAATTTAAAAAAAAGCACCATACTATCACCATAAGTGCCATAATACACAGGAGATCTGTACTTAGTATGCAGTGTCTGTGTACAGATAATATAGTGATCACTAGTGAAATTATACACAGGAGCTCTGTATACAGTGTATAGTGTCAGTGTATAGGTAACACACTGACTCACCAGTGACGTCTCTAGGTGAAGTCCTTCATCTTTCATCCAGCACAGACCGCCATCATTTCATCCAGCCAGGACTTCTCTCTGCAGGAAATAACACAGTTATCTCGAGCTCCGCTTGCAGAACACATTACTTAATTTTTCACAACTTCTACATTACACCACATGAAGAAGGCAACATAGTATCACTCTATACAGTAACAGGACCACCCCCCATTTAAAACAGTATACTCAAAAAATAAAATAAATACATCACTGCAGTAATAATATCCCTAAATTAGCCCCTATGGTTTTAATAATATCCCCCAGCCTGGCCCCGTGTGTCTCATTCCTGGCGTCAGCCAGATGTTCTCCCATCCTGCCCTCATGAGTATCCATTCTGCCCCATATGATCTCCCCATCCTGCCCCATATGATCGCCCCATGTGATCTCTCCATCCTGCCCCATCTGTCTCCATCATATCCATCCTGCCCCATGATCCTGCACGATCTGTCTCCAATTCTGCCCCCAGTGTCTCCAATCATGCCCCATGTCTCCATTCTGCCCCCTATGTCTCCAACCATGCCCCCATGTCTGCAATCCTGACACTTGTCTCCAATCATGCCCCCTGTGTCTCCATTCTGCCCCATCTGTCTCCAATCCTGCCCCATCTGTCTCCAGTCATGCCCCCATGTCTTTCATCCTGCCCTGTGTCTCCAATCATGCCCCGTATCTCCATTCTGCCCCGTGTCTCACATTCTGCCCCAATGTCCAGCATTCTGCCCCTGGGTCTCACAGTCTGCCCCTGTGTCCAGCATTCTGCCCCTGTCACTGTGTCCAGCATTCTGCCCCTGTCACTGTGTCCAGCATTTCTGCCCCACTGTGTCCAGCATTCTGCCCCACTGTCTCCAGCATTCTGCCCCACTGTCTCCAGCATTCTGCCCCACTGTGTGTCCAGCATTCTGCCCCACTGTGTGTCCAGCATTCTGCCCCACTGTGTGTCCAGCATTCTGCCCCACTGTGTCTCGCATTCTGCCCCAGTGTCCAGCATTCTGCCCCTGTCACTGTGTCCAGCATTCTGCCCCACTGTGTCCAGCATTTCTGCCCCTGTCACTGTGTCCAGCATTCTGCCCCACTGTCTCCAACATTCTGCCCCACTGTATGTCCAGCATTCTGCCCCACTGTGTGTCCAGCATTCTGCCCCACTGTGTGTCCAGCATTCTGCCCCACTGTGTGTCCAGCATTCTGCCCCACTGTGTGTCCAGCATTCTGCCCCACTGTGTGTCCAGCATTCTGCCCCACTGTGTGTCCAGCATTCTGCCCCACTGTGTCCAGCATTCTACCCCACTGTGTGTCCAGCATTCTGCCCCACTGTGTGTCCAGCATTCTGCCCCACTGTGTGTCCAGCATTCTGCCCCACTGTGTGTCCAGCATTCTGCCCCACTGTGTGTCCAGCATTCTTCCCCACTGTGTGTCCAGCATTCTGCCCCACTGTGTGTCCAGCATTTCTGCCCCACTGTGTCCAGCATTTCTGCCCCTGTGTGTCCACCATTCTGTCCCACTGTGTGTCCAGCATTTCTGCTCCACTGTGTCCAGCATTTCTGCCCCTGTGTGTCCACCATTCTGTCCCACTGTGTCCAGCATTCTGCCCCACTGTGTCCAGCATTTCTGCCCCTGTGTGTCCACCATTCTGTCCCACTGTGTCCAGCATTTCTGCCCCACTGTGTCCAGCATTTCTGCCCCTGTGTGTCCACCATTCTGTCCCACTGTGTCCACCATTCTGCCCCACTGTGTCCAGCATTTCTGCCCCACTGTGTCCAGCATTCTGCCCCACTGTGTCCACCATTCTGCCCCACTGTGTCCAGCATTTCTGCCCCTGTGTGTCCAGCATTCTGCCCCACTGTGTCCACCATTCTGCCCCTGTGTGTCCAGCATTCTGCCCCACTGTGTGTCCACCATTCTGTCCCACTGTGTCCAGCATTTCTGCCCCTGTGTGTCCACCATTTTGCCCCACTGTGTCCAAAATTTCTGCCCCACTGTGTCCAGCATTTCTGCCCCTGTGTGTCCATCATCCTGCCCCCCGGCCCCCCCTGGATCGCAGCTCTCAAAGAAAAAAAAAAACCACGACTTCTTACCTGGCCATGCTCCTGCGCCGGGCGAAGATCCCCCCAGGCTCCACACAGACGCACTCGCCGGGCCCGGCGGCTGACAATGACTTCAGACGCCGGCGATGCCGGCGAGTGCGCACTGCGGCCCTATTCAGCTGCCAGCCTCAGACTGGCTGGCGGCTGTTAACTATTGACGTGCGGGCCCGCACGTCAATAGTGTGCCGCTGCCGCAGCGCCTGCAGGGGGGGCCCGGTGACCAGATGAGACGGGGCCCGATGCGGGCCCCCTCTGCTCACCGGGCCCCATACGCCAGTCACGGCTGTCATGCCCTGATGGCGGCCCATGTTGTGGAGGCAACACCCAGAGCCATAGAAGCATATTCAGAGGGAAGAGCCATTGAGGCGACACCAGTAGTGGTGAAGGCAATATAAAGAACTAGATATCCAGAGCCATATACTACTATAATACTGCTCCCTATGCACAACACTATAACTACTATTCCTGCTTCTTATGTTCTTATATTCCTGCTTCTTATGTACAGGAATATAACTAATATAGTACTGCTCCTATGGACAAGATTATAACTACTCTAATACTGATCCCATGTTGAAGAATATAACTACTATAATACTGCCCTCTATGTACAAAAATATAACTACTATAATACTGCTCCTTATGTAAATTATTATTTTCCAGCTTTATTTTCTCCATATCAACACTACAATACTACTGCCACATACCTTTAGGAAGGAATACTATATGTAATACTGGCTGATATAAGGAGACTGTACTATAATACTGCCCCCTCTGCCCAAAAATATATTTATTATAATATTGCCCCCTATGTACATGACCGCATATGCCGAGTACGGTCTTTTCCTACGTATGTAACCTAACCACTAAGACTGCCCACCGACCCAACCTTTTCCTTAAATAAAAACATAACCAATTATTCTTTTGGATATTTTGGCCACAGCGGCCAACTTTTATTAACAAAATTAACATAAACATAAATACAACAGTATAAATTCGAGGGGAGGGTTCTTGGAGCTAAAAAGATCTGGCAAAACCCCACAAGAGAAGATCGACCACCATATTACCCTCAGCCGTGAAAACCAGCTTGAGGGCACCGTACATCCCGTTCCGGGAAGAGAAAAAACCACCGACAGCTCCCAGGGTAAAACCCCGTCCAGAGCCCATACCAAAATGCCAGATCCAACCCCACCACATTTTAAATTGCCTGCAATTATGCTCCAATTCCTTCCCCCAACCAATCAGCGTCAACTCCAAGAACCCCCACCCCCCCACTGCCACTGTGACAATAAACAAATAAAATGCAAATAATGACCAAACACCCGCATACAAAGTGTAATCCCAAACCCCAAAAATGTCTTTTTTTTTTTTTTATAGATATATAACTTCCCTCGCCATATCAATATATAAACTCTGCCCAACAATTCCCCCCCCCCCCTTCATTAAAAAACCCCCAAGCACAAGCCAACAAGGGAGGGTGGGTGGGTCTTCCTTCTCCTGAATTAAGGTAGGGAATGGCGGTTTTCCCGCACTTTCCCTACTACCTCCCCCTTCTAAACCCCTCCCCTCCTTTCCATTCTCCTATCCCCAGCCGCAGCATTATTTAAAAAGACCGCCCGGCTCAAAGCAGTCATGGGGGGCCTCCTCCCAGCTGCGCTTTGTTCCAGCCCCCATCTAGAACATAACTCCTATAATACTGCCCCTATGTAGAAGAATATAACTACTAAAATACTGCTTCTATGTACAAGAATATAACTACTGTAATACTGCTCCTATGTACAAGAATATAATTACTATAACACTGCTCCCTATGTATAAGAATATAAATACTATAATACTGCCCCTATGTACAGGAATATAACTAGTATAGTACTGCTCCTTTTGTACAAGAATATAACTACTATAATACTGCCCCTATGTACAAGAATATAACTACTTTAAAACTGCTTCTTATGTACAAGTATATAACTACTATAATACTGCTCCTTATGCACAGGAATATAACTACTATGATACTGCTCCCTATGTACAAGAATATAACTACTATAATACTCCTCCTATGTACAAGAATATAACTACTATAATACTGCCTCCTATGTACAAGAATATACCTACTATAATACTGCCTCCTATGTACGAGAATATAACTACTATAATACTGCCCCTATGTACGAGAATATAACTACTATAATACTGCTCCTATGTACAAGAATATAACTCCTATAATACTGCCCCATGTGCAAGAATATAACTCCTATAATACTGCCCCTATGTACAAGAATATACCTACTATAATACTGCCTCCTATGTATGAGAATAGGACTACTATAATACTGCCCCTATGTACGAGAATATAACTACTATAATACTGCTCCTATGTACAAGAATATAATTACTATAATACTGCCCCTATGTAGAAGAATA
Source organism: Ranitomeya imitator (assembly GCF_032444005.1). Taxonomy (NCBI): domain Eukaryota; kingdom Metazoa; phylum Chordata; class Amphibia; order Anura; family Dendrobatidae; genus Ranitomeya; species Ranitomeya imitator. The sequence goes on along the minus strand of NC_091282.1, from coordinate 645,064,830 downwards.
TAATTGCTATAATGCTGCCCCCTATGTACAAGAATATAACTACTATAATACTGCCCCTATGTACGAGAATATACCTACTATAATACTGCCCCCTATGTACGAGAATATAACTACTATAATACTGCCCCTACGTACAAGAATATAACTACTATAATACTGTCCCTATGTACAAGAATATAACTACTATAATATTGCTCCTATGTGCAAGAATATAACTACTATAATACTGCTCCTATGTACAAGAATATAACTACTATAATACTGCTCCTTATGTTCAAGAATATAAGTACTATAATACTGCCCCCTATATACGAGAATATACCTACTATAATACTGCCTCCTATGTACGAGAAGATAACTACTATAATACTGCCCCTATGTACAAGAATGTAACTACTATTATACTGCTCCTATGTACAAGAATATAACTCCTATAATACTGCCTTTATGTGCAAGGATATAACTCCTATAATACTGCCCCTATGTACAAGAATATAACTACTATAATACTGTCCCTATGTACAAGAATATAACTACTATAATACTGCCCCTATGCACAAGAATATAACTACTATATTACTGCTCCTATGTACAAGAATATAACTACTATAATACTGCTTCTATGTACAAAAATATAACTACTATAATACTGCTCCTTATGTACAAGAATATAACTACTATAATACTGCCCCTATGCACAAGAATACACCTACTATAATACTGCCTCCTATATATGAGAATATAACTACTATAATACTACCCATAGGTACGAGAATATAACTACTATAATACTGCTCCTATGTACAAGAATATAACTCCTATAATACTGCCCCAAGTACAATAATATAACTACTATAATACTGCCCCTATGTACGAGAATATAACTACTATAATACTGACCCAATGTACAAGAATATAACTACTATAATACTGCCTCTATGGACAAGAATATAACTACTATAATATTGCTCCTATGTACAAGAATATAACTCCTATAATACTGCTCCTATGTACAAGAATATAACTACTATAATACTGCCTCTATGTACAAGAATATAACTACTATAATATTGCTCCTATGTACAAGAATATAACTACTATAATACTGCTCCTATGTACAAGAATATAACTCCTATAATACTGCCCCCTATGTACAAGAATATAACTACTATAATACTGCTCCTATGTACAAGAATATAACTCCTATAATACTGCCCCTATGTGCAAGAATATAACTCCTATAATACTGCCCCCATGTACAAGAATATAACTCCTATAATACTGCCCCTATGTACAAGAATATAACTACTATAATACTGCCCCTATGTATGAGAATATAACTACTATAATACTGCCCCTATGTACAAGAATATAACTACTATAATACTGTCCCTATGTACAAGAATATAACTACTATAATACTGCCTCTATGTACAAGAATATAACTACTATAATACTGCCTCTATCTACAAGAATATAACTACTATAATATTGCTCCTATGTGCAAGAATATAACTACTATAATACTGCTCCTATGTACGAGAATATAACTACTATAATACTGCCCCTATGTACGAGAATATAACTACTATAATACTGCTCCTATGTACAAGAACATAACTCCTATAATACTGCCCCATGTGCAAGAATATAACTCCTATAATACTGCCCCTATGTACAAGAATATACCTACTATAATACTGCCTCCTATGTATGAGAATAGGACTACTATAATACTGCCCCTATGTACGAGAATATAACTACTATAATACTGGTCCTATGTACAAGAATATAACTCCTATAATACTGCCCCTATGTGCAAGAATATAACCCTATAATACTGCCCCTATGTACAAGAATATAACTACTATAATACTGCCCCTATGTACGAGAATATACCTACTATAATACTGCCCCCTATGTACGAGAATATAACTACTATAATACTGCCCCTACGTACAAGAATATAACTACTATAATACTGTCCCTATGTACAAGAATATAACTACTATAATATTGCTCCTATGTGCAAGAATATAACTACTATAATACTGCTCCTATGTACAAGAATATAACTACTATAATACTGCTCCTTATGTTCAAGAATATAAGTACTATAATACTGCCCCCTATATACGAGAATATACCTACTATAATACTGCCTCCTATGTACGAGAAGATAACTACTATAATACTGCCCCTATGTACAAGAATGTAACTACTATTATACTGCTCCTATGTACAAGAATATAACTCCTATAATACTGCCTTTATGTGCAAGGATATAACTCCTATAATACTGCCCCTATGTACAAGAATATAACTACTATAATACTGCCCCTATGTACGAGAATATAACAACTATAATACTGCCCCCTATGTATGAGAATATAACTACTATAATACTGCCCCTGTGTACAAGAATATAACTACTATAATACTGTCCCTATGTACAAGAATATAGCTACTATAATAGTGCCTCTATGTACATGAATATAACTACTATAATATTGCTCCTATGTACAAGAATATAACTACTATAATACTGCCCCTATGTACGAGAATATAACTACTATAATACTGCCCCTATGTACGAGAATATAACTACTATAATACTGCCCCTATGTACGAGAATATAACTTCTATAATACTGCCCCTATGTACAAGAATATAACTACTATTATACTGCTCCTTATGTTCAAGAATATAAGTACTATAATACTGCCCCTTATGTACGAGAATATACCTACTATAATACTGCCTCCTATGTACGAGAAGATAACTACTATAATTCTGCCCCTATGTACAAGAATATAACTACTATAATACTGTCCCTATGTACAAGAATATAACTACTATAATAGTGCCTCCATGTACATGAATATAACTACTATAATATTGCTCCTATGTACAAGAATATAACTACTATAATACTGCCCCTATGTATGAGAATATAACTACCATAATAATGCCCCCTATGTACGATAATATAACTTCTATAATACTGCCCCTATGTACAAGAATATAACTACTATAATACTGCTCCTTATGTTCAAGAATATAAATACTATAATACTGCCCCTTATGTACGAGAATATAACTACTATAATAGTGCCTCCTATGTACGAGAAGATAACTACTATAATACTGCCTCTATGTACAAGAATATAACTACTATAATACTGCTCCTATGTACAAGAATATAACTACTATAATACTGCCCCTATGTACAAGAATGTAACTACTATAATACTGCCTCTATGTACAAGAATATAACTACTATAATACTGCTCCTATGTACAAGAATATACTGTAACTACTATAATACTGCCTCTTTGTACAAGAATATAACTCCTATAATACTGCTGCTGTGTACAAGAATATAACTACTATAATACTGCGCCTATGTACAAGAATATAAATACTATAATACTGCTCCTATGTACAAGAATATAATTACTATAATACTGCTCCTATGTACAAGAATATAACTACTATAATACTGCTCCTATGTACAAGAATATTACTACTATAATACTGCTCCCTATGTACAAGAATATAACTACTTTAATACTGCTCCTATGTACAAGAATATAATTACTATAATACTGCCCCTATGTAGAAGAATATAATTGCTATAATGCTGCCCCCTATGTACAAGAATATAACTACTATAATACTGCCCCTATGTAGAAGAATATAACTGCTATAATGCTGCCCCTTATGTGCATCTATGGATAAACGTTCATCTCTGGCTAGGATCTCTGCCGTGTAGCTGCTCACTAGTCACCAGATACTTCAGTGAAGAGGTGGTACAGCTCCTTTCTGTAGGGATACCCTGAGAGAATCATTTCTCTTTTTCCTTCCCTACTTAATTGACTCCAGCAAAACCTGAATTTTCTATTTATATCTAACCAGTCGCTGGGAATGCGCTCAGAGGGATCCCAAGATATATATTTATCCAAGTCCTAAAATTGCATCCAATTATAGAAACGCAAAAAGATGAAAGTACGGAAAATTGCATAATGATGTTAAAGCTCTTCCACTTCCGAGGCTACGGCTGATTTTGCACCGCCAAACACGGCTTTCGAATATTCTCTGTTTTTTTATGTTGACTCCCCGAAAGCAAAATTTGCCTTGGAAGCGCTCATTGCTCTGAGCTTCCTGTGTGCTCATGAGCAAAGAACAAAAATCGGATTGTTTTGACGTTACAAAATTTTAGCCTCCTTTTTGCACTCAGTCCCTTTTTCCATGTAAGAACACGATGCTATAATGCTCCTGTTACCTGCTACAAAACATTTAGCTACCTGAATAAATATCATTATGATTACTGTATATTATTTTGCTATCAATATGATTACTGTATATTATTTTTATCGGTACAGATGGATCTTCACGACGCCATGCGTGCACTGCCGGAGCCCCCCGTTGAGCCTGCAGCGCTCTTCAGGAAAAGAAGTAAGAAAAAATGAACCGTCAGATTCTGTCTGTGCTGATCTGGGGAGATAATTTTATCTGAAGTCTAGGAAAGCGATCTTTAATTTCACCCACGCACCCGCAGCCGGCCGCCCTGGGGATGGCGCTTGGTGTGAGAACATGTCCGTTTCATATATATATATATTTTTTGCTGGCGATTCAGCAGGATAGCAGCGTTTCTTATCTCGTTTGCCTTGCTGCAAAAGAATTGTTTTGCTGTCTTTTGTCAAAGTGGCAGCTTCACTCGATAGGATTTATGGCCATCTAGCCACGCGGCGCATTAATAAAACGTAATCCATCTATTATTTAATATTCGGTCCTTTAGTGCCTGAATTAAAAGTAAAAGATTTGTTACAGGGGAGACATTCATCTCAGGAAATTACCTGAGGAATAACCTCTGCTTATCTGTGTCTTTATTGAAGTGTTAGAGTAAGGAAAGGGTATTGTTTTCAGGCCTGCCAAATCTCGTAGAGTGCGATAATTCGCATGAGAACACACTGAAAAAATACTTGTTCAGAGGTGGGACTATGTATCATGCAGCTATGTATTCTGCTATTTGCAATTACGTAAGAACCTCCTATATTTATGTACAGAACACCTGTATTCACAGGAGTATAAATATACATACACTTCAGAACTCTTAGGGATTGTTGGAACTGACATGCCTGAGTATTTTCTTCTCACCAGCCGTAAACTGAATCCCAGCAACTTAATTATCTTGACTATAAGCTATGACCCTCATAAATCAGCTATGATCTATGGTGAAACCTAGAATCAGGTATAGAGTTTTCTTACAGCACCTCCGCAGTGGAAATGCGGTATTACACCTTGTCCATTTATATCATTGGGTTGCATGTATAATATGAGATAGGGTAGATCCTCCAGAAAGAGAATCTCTTTCCAGTGGCTCTCTGCTTTGGCCCAGTGTTGAAGATCCTGAACAAAGGCCCACTAATTTTCCAATACGATGTATGGATATGGATTTTCCAAATTGAACACACCAAAAGGGTCACACTACTTAAGGGAATTTTTTTTTTAGTTTTGAGTTAATACATCTGGGCAGAAATTGAAGACCCAAATCAAATCTACAAATTGTCTCTTCAGAGAGGAAGAGGACTAGAACTCTAGTGTCACCTATTGGAAGTAGCAATCCTAACAGTCAATGTCAACCCTTTAACGAGCCTTGTCACATGACTTAAGGTACCTTCACACTAAACGACGCTGCAGCGATACCGACAACGATGTCGATCGCTGCAGCGTCGCTGTTTGGTCGCTGGAGAGCTGTCACACAGACAGCTCTCCAGCGACCAACGATCCCGAGGTCCCCGGGTAACCAGGGTAAACATCGGGTTACTAAGCGCAGGGCCGCGCTTAGTAACCCGATGTTTACCCTGGTTACCAGCGTAAAAGTAAAAAAAACAAACACTACATACTTACCTACCGCTGTCTGTCCCCGGCGCTCTGCTTCTCTGCACTCCTCCTGCTCTGGCTGTGAGCACAGCGGCCGGAAAGCAGAGCGGTGACGTCACCGCTCTGCTTTCCGGCTGACCGACGCTCACAGCCAGTGCAGGAGGAGTGCAGAGAAGCAGAGCGCCGGGGACAGACAGCGGTAGGTAAGTATGTAGTGTTTGTTTTTTTTACTTTTACGCTGGTAACCAGGGTAAACACCGGGTTACTAAGCGCGGCCCTGCGCTTAGTAACCCAATGTTTACCCTGGTTACCAGTGAAGACATCGCTGGATCGGTGTCACACACGCCGATCCAGCGATGTCAGCGGGAGATCCAGCGACGAAATAAAGTTCTGGACTTTCCTCAGCGACCAACGATCTCCCAGCAGGGGCCTGATCGTTGGTCGCTGTCACACAGAACGATTTCCTTAACGATATCGTTGCTACGTCACAAAAAGCAACGATATCGTTAACGATATCGTTATGTGTGAAGGTACCTTTAGGATACTAGCCAAACCAGAATCTCAATTTGCAGACACTGTGTTTCGGGGTACTGCCCCTCTTCAGTGCAAAGTGGAGATCTGGTTTGGCTGATTGAGAGGCGTCTGACCGGGATCCAAGAAGTATCGCTTCTCCTTGTGGAGAGTGACATGATAAGCATGTAGGTCATCTTGCGTGCACCAGCTTTTTCAGCTTTGCCCATAAATGTTCAGTAGGATTGAGATCAGTGCTTTGTGATGGCGGCTCCAAAGCATTGACTTTGTTATCCTTAAAGGGACACTGTCACCTGGATTTGGAGGGAACAATCTTCAGCCATGGAGGCGGGGTTTTTGGGTTTTTGATTCACCCTTTCCTTACCCGCTGGCTGCATGCTGGCTGCAATATTGGATTGAAGTTCATTCTCTGTCCTCCATAGTACACGCCTGCGCAAGGCAATCTTGCACAGCGCAGGCGTGTACTATGGAGGACAGAGAATGAACTTCAATCCAATATTGCAGCCAGCATGCAGCCAGCGGGTAAGGAAAGGGTGAATCAAAAACCCCAAAACCCCGCCTCCATGGCTGAAGATTGTTCCCTCCAAATTCAGGTGACAGTGTCCCTTTAAAGCCGCAATGCTCCTCTGGGAAATCAAATCTAGTATTTCTTAATTTATCACCTATTCCAGCTACAGAATAATGAAGAGATCCATTTATAAATAAAAACATCAACCTTAAATTGGCCATAAATTACATTAATGTTGATTTTGGGACCAAATAATTCTTCATGACTCTCCACAGATCCTGGTCCACCCATGAAATGTCACCAAGATCTCAGTCCACATTGAACTTGCCATGTGAACATGCAGTGCAGTCTGTGGCCGGCATATCATAGAGCAGTAGATACTGAATCTGTTCTTTCTATGCCTTTTTAGTTTAAGGCCGGCCTCACACTAGCGAGTTTTACGGACATATGAGAGGTGCAGAAAATACGGATTGCATACGGTACAATGCTTCTCTATGCCCCAGCTCCTATCTGCTGTATTTTACTGATCCGTATTATACAGTCTTCTACGGCTGTAGAAAATCACAGCATGCTGCGTTTGTCACCGTTTTGTGCAAAACATACGCCAATGAAAATCAATGGGGGCGAGAAAAATACGGATTACACACGGACCATGCATGTGATTTGCGAGAAATACGCACTAGTGTTCTATAGAAAAGCCGGCAATTCAGCGCGGTGTACAGTAAAATCACACTGGAAAAGCCGGTAATTCAATTGCCGGGTTTTGCAATATCCTTATCAAACCCGACAGGATATGAGACCTGGTTTACATACAGCAAACCATCTCATATCCCTTATATATTTATATATCCCTCACTAATAATGTAAGAAGTGTCTGTGTGTAAAATTTGGGAGCTCTAGGTGTTAAAATAAAGGGTTAAATCACGGAAAAATCTGGCATGGGCTCCCGCGCAATTTTCTCCACCAGAGTAGTAAAGCCAGTGACTGAGGGCAGATATTAATAGCCTAGAGAGCGACCAGGGTTATTGCCCCCCCTGGCTAAAAACATCTGCCCCCAGCCACCCCAGAAGCGGCACATCTGTAAGATGCGACTATTCTGGCACTTAGCCACTCTCTTCCCGCTCCCGAGTAGCGGTGGGATATGGGGTAATAAGGGGTTAATGTCACCTTGCTAATGTAAGGTGACATTAAGCCTGTTTAATAATGGAGAGATGTCAATAAGACATATATATTGTCTGCGTATTTGGTCTCTAAAAAACGAACCATATTTTTATACGTTGTGTGTGACTCCAGTCTTATAGTTTTGAATGACATCATTAGTTAAATTATATGATGTACTGAAAAATGGGATAAAAATTGTGAAACGGTGAAAAAAATGTAATTCCTTTCAATCTGCGGTAAAAGTGACCTGGCAACATGATTTTTAAGGTAAGGACGATTATAGTGATTCTATTTTATATGTTAAACAAAAAATGTAGACATTTGTAAAAAAAAAAAAATACAATACTGTTTATGTCACTATTTTCTGAGATCTATAAGTTTTTTTATATTTATAGAGCCGTGTCAGGACCTGATTTTGTGCTTGAGTTCTAGATTTTATTGCTTTTAATTGCATTTTTTGTGGGAGGCGCAGCAACCAAAAACGGTATTTTTGGCATTTAATTTTTTTTTTCATATCAGCATTTAACACACAGAATAAATGATTTTATAATTTCTACGGACATGACAATACCAAATACATGTGTATGTAGCAGAGTCTGGTAGAACACGATTAAAGGGACTCTGTCACCTGAATTTGGCGGGACTGGTTTTGGGTCATATGTAGTGTTGAGCGATACCGTCCGATACTTGAAAGTATCGGTATTGGATAGTATCGGCCGATACCCGAAAAATATCGGATATCGCCGATACCGATATCCGATACCAATACAAGTCAATGGGACATCAAGTATCGGAAGGTATTCTCATGGTTCCCAGGGTCTGAAGGAGAGGAAACTCTCCTTCAGGCCCTGGGATCCATAGGGATGTGTAAAATAAAGAATTAAAATAAAAAATATTGATATATTTACCTCTCCGGCGGCCCCTGAACTCAGCGCGGGTAACCGGCAGGCTTCTTTGTTCAAAATCAGCGCTTTTAGGACCTGAGAATCACGTCCCGGCTTCTGATTGGTCGCGGGCCGCCCATGTGACCGCCACGCGACCAATCACAAGCCGCGACGTCACCGCAAGCTATTAGCGCGCTCATTTTTGAAAAATGAGCGCGTTAATGACTTTCAAAGACGTAGCGGCTTGTGATTGGTCGCGGCCACGCGACCAATCACAAGCCGCGACGTCACCGCAAGCTATTAACGCACTCATTTTTAAAAATGAGCGTGTTAATGGCTTTCAAAGACGTAGCGGCTTGTGATTGGTCGCGGCCACGCGACCAATCACAAGCCGCGACGTCACCGCAAGCTATTAACGCGCTCATTTTTAAAAATGAGCGCATTAATGGCTTTCAAAGACGTAGCGGCTTGTGATTGGTCGCGTGGCGGTCAGATGGGCGGCCCGCGACCAATCAGAAGCCGGGACGTGATTCTCAGGTCCTAAAAGCGCTGATTTTGAACAAAGAAGCCTGCCGGTTACCCGCGCTGAGTTCAGGGGCCGCCGGAGAGGTAAATACAGTATATCAATATTTTTTATTTTAATTCTTTATTTTACACATCTCTATGTATCCGATACCGATACCCGATACCACAAAAGTATCGGATCCCGGTATCGGAATTCCGATACCGCAAGTATCGGCCGATACCCGATACTTGCGGTATCGGAATGCTCAACACTAGTCATATGGGCGGAGTTTTCAGGTTTTTGATTCACCCTTTCCTTACCCGCTGGCTGCATGCTGGCTGCAATATTGGATTGAAGTTCATTCTCTGTCCTCCATAGTACACGCCTGCGCAAAGCAATCTTGCCTTGTGCAGGCGTGTACTATGGAGGACAGAGAATGAACTTCAATCCAATATTGCAGCCAGCATGCAGCCAGCGGGTAAGGAAAGGGTGAATCAAACACCCGAAAACTCCGCCCATATGACCCAAAACCAGTCCCGCCAAATTCAGGTGACAGGTTCCCTTTAAATCCTAGCACTGCAGGTCTTGATTAGATGCACTTGGCTATCTTTGATTAAAAACCAGGGCCTGTGTTCTCTTGGGAGCTCTCAGGCTATGTGCACATGTTGCGGATTGGGGTGCAGAATTTTCTGCACAAAATCCACATCTCCTGGCAGAAAATGCAGGTGCGGATTAGACGCGTTTTTATGCGGATTTGGTACGTTTTTGTTGCGGATTTGATACGGATTTTGTGCGGATTTCTGTGTTTTTTACCTCTGCGGATTTCTATAATGGCATGCTACTTCTTTTGATCTGCAGCTGTTTTCATGCGGATTTTTCTGCACCATTAGCACAGCATTTTTTTTTTCTATTGATTTGCATTGTACTGTAAATCACTTTGCGCAACTGCAGCGTTTCTGGGTGGAAAAACACTGCGGATCCGCACTAAATCCGCATCGTGTGCACACAGCCTCCACACGGAGGGTAAGCCACAAAAGGTCATTGCTAAAGAAGCTGGCTGTTCACAGAGTGCGGTATCCAAGAATAGTAATGGAAATTTGAGTGGAAGGAAAAAGTGTGTTTAACGGGCTGGATGGTGGAACCACTGTGCCACAGCCCAAAGAAGACCTGGAGGGGTGTGACTAGGAGTCTCATCCAATCTGACTACGGACACGCAGCAGCTAGTGACACTGAGGTCCATGGAAAGACAAGGGAGGTGATCCAGGTGCTACTCCAGGACTGACCATGGATAGATGGCGGCTGACCCCTAGGAACGTATAGCTGGAATGGCCCAGGGGAATGTCCAACAGATGCAGGCAGGCAGAGAAGATGACAAGAACTGCAGGTGCAGAGAGAGAGGAACACTGGCGAGTGCAGCTGGCTCGGCTGTCATTGAGGTGATTACTGGCGGGTGCAGCTGGCTCAGCTGCCATTGAGGAAAGCACTGGCGGGTGCAGGGGACTCGGCTACCATTGAAGGAAGCACTGGCGGGTGCAGCAGAGTCGGCTACCGTAGAAGGAAGCACTGGTGGATGCAGCAGACCCTGCTACCACTGAAGGAAGTAATGGCGTGTGCAGCAGACTCGGCTACCGTAGAAGGAAGCACTGGTGGATGCAGCAGACAATGCTACCACTGAAGGAAGCAATGGCGGGTGCAGCAGGCTGAGATGCAAGTACAGGGACCTGAGAACTGACAAGCGTGTTAGGTACACACTCACAGCATTGCACAGGCACCTCAAGCTATTGGCTGGGGACACTTTAGAGCAGGCAGGGCCGGCGTTAGGGGCAGGCAGACTAGGCAGCGGCCTAGGGCTCCCACTGCCCTAGGGGCCCCCAGCCAGGGGCTGATATACCACCGATGCCACTACTCTGGGGCCAAGAGGTGGAGGGTGGCCCCTGCAGGCAGACCCATATCATGTAGCATTGGGCCCCTCTCACTCCCTCCTGTAATCATGCCAACATCAGCTGGGAAGAGAATGGCGCAGAGTGCAGAGGTTCAAAAGGGGGGCAGGGAGAGACGCAGGGAGAGACGCTGGCCAATGAACACTTTCCTCATCAGACTGAGGAGAGCGCTCATTGGCTGCTGTCTCTGTTCTCCAGCATGGCGCGTCCCAATGGTGACTGGTGAGTACTCACCTACAGTCAGGGGCCCCGCCGCACAGCACACAGGGAGTCAGGGACAGCAGTGGAGGAACAGTAGGACTTAAGTTGTATATCTGCTCCCTCCACTGTTCTCGGCAGGCTGCAGCATCTCCTCACAGAGAAGAGATGGGGGGGGGCTCCCTGCACGGGACAACATGGCAGCACCAGGGGGCTGATATCAGTGCTGTCTGCTCTGTGCCCCATCCCCCACAGTGGGTTCTGCAGCCCTCTCCAACTGAACTGACCTCCTCCAGGGCTCATCTGATCACCTGATATACAAGTTTAGTATGTGTGTGTATGTACAGTATGTGTGTATCTACTGTATGTGTATGCTTCTGTGTGTGTATCTGTGTATGCATGTACAGTATATGTGTATGTCTGTGTGTATAGTATATGTTTGTATCTGTGTATGTGCGATATAATTGTATGTATATATGGTATATATGTATGCAGTTGCGGATTATAATGAGGTCAATCTGGACGGTAGCCCACGGCCCAGTGGTGTGGGGGGGGCCCTGGGCAACCGCTCAGATTGACCGCCGCCATCAGGGCATTACTGCCCTGACGTATGGCGTATGGGCCCGGTGGTGGGCAGAGGGTGTCTTATTGACACCTCTCCATTACTAATGGGCTTAATGTCACCTTACAATACAAAGGTGACATTAACCCCTTATTAACCCATTCCCAGGGCAGTGGGAAGAGAGAGGCTAAGTGCCGGAATAGGCGCATCTTACAGATGTGCCTTTTCTGGGGTGGCTGGGGGCAGATGTTTTTAGCCAGCGGGGGCAATAACCATGGTCCCTCTCTAGGCTATTAATATCTGCCCTCAGTCACTGGCTTTCCCTCTCTGGCGCAGAAAATTGCGCGGGAGCCAACGCCAGTTTTTTCCATGAGTACATTCTTTAATTAAAGACATAAAAGTCCCAAACTTTACACACACATACTACTAACAGTATTAGTCACTGGTATCTATATATCTAACTGTTCTGCAATGGTTTACTGTATGTAATCCATGTCTCCTCTCATGTCGGCTTCTGCAATTATTTCACAGAAGCCAACAAATGAATTATCGGTTATTCTGCTGTCTATCTCTCTATGAAACATAAAGATAGATATATATATATATATATATATATATATATATATATATATATATATATATGTGTCACTGACATATATATATATATATACAGTACAGACCAAAAGTTTGGACACACCTCATTTAAAATTTTTTCTGTACTTTCATGACTATGAAAATTGTACATTCACACTGAAGGCATCAAAACTATGAATTAACACGTGGAATTATATACTTAACAAAAAAGTGTGAAACAACTGAAAATATGTCTTATATTCTAGGTTCTTCAAAGTAGCCACCTTTTGCTTTGATGACTGCTTTGCAAACTCTTGGCATTCTCTTGATGAGCTTCAAGAGATAGTCACCGGGAATGGTTTTCACTTCACAGGTGTGCCCTGTCAGGTTTAATAAGTGGGATTTCTTGCCTTATAAATGGGGTTGGGACCATCAGTTGTGTTGTGCAGAAGTCTGGTGGATACACAGCTGATAGTCATACTGAATAGACTGTTAGAATTTGTATTATAGCAAGAAAAAAGCAGCTAAGTAAAGAAAAATGAGTGGCCATCATTACTTTAAGAAATTAAAGTCAGTCAGTCCAAAAAAATTGGGCAGACTTTGAAAGTGTCCCCAACTGCAGTGGCAAAATCCATCAAGCGCTAAAAAGAAACTGGCACTCATGAGGACCGCCCCAGGAAAGGAAGACCAAGAGTCATCTCTGCTTCTGAGGATAAGTTTATCCAAGTCACCAGCCTCAGAAATCGCAGGTTAACAGCAGCTCAGATTAGAGACCAAGTCCATGCCACACAGAGTTCTAGCAGCAGACACATCTCTACAACAACTGTTAAGAGGAGACTTTGTGGAGCAGGCCTTCATGGTAAAATAGCTGCCAGGAAACCACTGCTAAGGACAGGCAACAAGCAGAAGAGACTTGTTTGGGCTAAAGAACACAAGGAATGGATATTAGACCAGTTGAAATCTGTGCTTTGGTCTGATGAGTCCAAATTTGAGATCTTTGGCTCCAACCACCGTGTCTTTATGCGACGCAGAAAAGGTGAACGGATGGACTCTACATGCCTGGTTCTCACCGTGAAGCATGGAGGAGGAGGTGTGATGGTGCTTTGCTGGAGACACTGTTGGAGACACTGAACCAGCATGGCTACCACAGCATCTTGCAGCGGCACGCTAATCCATTCGGTTTTTCGTTTAGTTGGACCATCATTTATTTTTCAACAGGATAATGACCAAGAAGGGGAATAATGGGGTGCTATGCCAGATTACCTGGCCTCCACAGTCACCAGACCTGAACCCAATCAAGATGGTTTGGGGTGAGGTGGACCGCTGAGTGAAGGCAAAAGGGCCAACAAGTGCTAAGCATTAGGGTTGAGCGAAACGGGTCGGCCAGATTCAGAAGTTGCTGACTTTTGGCAAAGTCGGGTTTCATGAAACCCGACCCGACCCCTGTGTGGGGTCGACCATGAAGTCGGCGATCTTCTGATCTGGAATCGGAATTCCGATACCGAGTTCTGATATGTTTAAGATATCGGGAATCGGTATCGGAATTCATATTTAAGTGTAAAATAAAGAATAAAAATAAAAAAATATTGATATACTCACCCTCGGACGCGCCCTGGTTCTCACCGGCAGCCTTCCTTCCAAAGAATGAGCGCCTGAAGGGCCTTCGATGACATCGCGGCTTGTGATTGGTCTCGTGAGCGGTCACATGGGCGGTCACGCGACCAATCACAAGCCGTGACATCATCTAAGGTCCTTCAGGCGCTAATTCTTAGGAAGGAAGCGTCCGAGGGCGCGTCCGAGGGTGAGTATATTCCTAATAGGTATATACTCACCCTCGGACGCGCCCTGGTTCTAACCCGCAGCCTTCCTTCCTAAGAATCAGCGCCTGAAGGACCTTAGATGACGTCGCGGCTTGTGATTGGTCGCATGACGCCCATGTGACCGCTCACGCGACCAATCACAAGCCGCGACGTCATCGAAGGTCCTTCAGGCGCTCATTCTTAGGAAGGAAGGCTGCCGGTGAGAACCAGGGCGCGTCCGAGGGTAAGTATATCAATATTTTTTATTTTGATTCTTTATTCTACACTTAAATATGGATCCCAGGGCCTGAAGGAGAGTTTCCTCTCCTTCAGACCCTGGGAACCATTAGAAACCCAATGCACTGCATTGGGTTTCGTGTTTCGGCCGACCCCGACTCTTCTATAGGATCGGCTGATTTCACTCGACCCGACTTTTGAAAAAGTCGGGTTTCGTGAAAACCGACCCGATCCTATAAAAAGAAAAGTCGCTCAACCCTACTAAGCATCTCTGGGAACTCCTTCAAGATTGTTGGAAGACCATTCCCGGTGACTACCTCTTGAAGCTCATCAAGAGAATGCCAAGAGTGTGCAAAGCAGTCATCAAAGCAAAAGGTGGCTATTTTGAAGATCCTAGAATATAAGACATAATTTCAGTTGTTTCACACTTTTTTATTAAGTATATAATTCCACATGTGTTAATTCATAGATTTGATGCCTTCAGTGTGAATGTACAATTTTCATAGTCGTGAAAATACAGAAAAATCTTTAAATGAGAAGGTGTGTCCAAGCTTTTCGTCTGTACTGTATATGGAGCGCCCCCAGACACAGGGCCACGAGTTCTCGGTACCGGGCCTCTCTGGTTCGGTTCTGAGGCTGTCACGGTGGCTAGACCCGGTCCACGACCCTGCTAAGGGGCGTCCAAGAAAGGTAGTACAGTCTGTCAGGGATTCGTGACGCCACCTGTGGTGTCCGGCCAGGGTGACCGACGCTGCTGTGGGGTTCGCTGGGGTGATGGAATGGCAGCTGGATGGTATACCTTCCCACAGGTGAAGTATGTCCCCAGGGCTTCCCAGTCAGGTGGATGGTGATGGTGTGAGGTGCAGTCAATAACGAGGACACAAGGTTGCAGTCTCTTTACCTCTTTACTGAAGACTTCAGGATCCTCAATCCAGAGCACGCTTAACAGGGCTTTCTGAGACCGGCCGGTCCGATGGGCACATCCAGAGTTCCCTTTGCAGGTGGAAATCAGTGCCTACCACTAGCGCCTGTGTGTTGTAGTGCTACCCTGCTGAGCATTCGGAATAGTCCTCACTTCTGTTCTCGTTCGTTCGTTCTTTCTAATTCTCTCTCGCTTGTTCCATATGTGACTAGTTTCTCGTCCCCCAGCATGTTATGGC